>NC_141469.1:47432399-48047399 GCF_009769465.1 Tauraco erythrolophus
GCTTTGTTAGAGTTTTGTTACTCTTTGCCTGGTTCGTGAGCCTAATCTCTTTTTATTGCTCCTATGGATTATGCTGTCTCACTGTAAGTAATATGCCTCTAAAGAGCCACTTTATCTATACCAAGTAACTCACCTAATTGCATGCTATTGAGAGAAAAGGGTTTCATTCTGGTGCTGAGCTAAGTTCCAAGGTTCACTACAAAACTGGATGGAAAAAACGCATACAGTCACTTGTAGTTTGCTCTTGTTCCCTTAAATTCTGTTCAACAACTCTAGATCCCATGTGAAATAAGAGGGTTGCCTTTTGTGACTTCAGTCTGTAACAGCTATGTGACCTTTTGCAAACCTCCGCCTGTGAGAAGATCAATGCTAGCTCCTTTCGCTGCAGTCAGTGGCTGTAGCACAGCCTAGCTTCTGCCTTGGCGTTTCTGCTTCCATCTCGCTGAGTTAAATGCCAGAGGTTTATTACATGCTTTCTATCTGGGTTAATTTTTTCAGCCTCTGAACCTATTAATTGCTGTTTGTAAATTTTCCTGGTGGTAAAGGTCACAAAGATAACTTGGCCCCTATGGCTTAACCTCTTGGTGCATCTCAGGTTATGAAAGGCAGTGTTGAAGTCTGCTGATTAAATTAATTATTCTTCTGAGGTTTCCTCATAAGGAAAAACTATTTTGCCTTTGTAGTTCCCTTCCATCCAATTTTTGCATGGCATGTCAGAGTTGGGTTAGGAGCCTCTAATTTTACTGGGGTGCAATCATATGGTAGAAGCAGCTTTGTCAGACATAAAACCTGACCCTGAGCTGCCTGTTACATAGGCACCTTCTCCTGCTTCATAAGACTGGAAGCCACGCTGTTGCTTTTTTGTTTTCACTCTAGGCTTTCTGCCGTTGCTAGGACCATCTCCGGGCTGATGAAATTGGAGCAAAGCCTGAAAATAAGACAACGGTGTTTTGGTACCTAAAGCTGCACCAGCCAACACTGGGTGTTCACTCTATTGCTGTGAATAACTTGCTTGTGGAAATGGCCATTTGTGAGGGTCAGGTTTGCTTTCCAAAGTCCTACCTGTGTACAAATAGGGAATCTAGTGCCCCAAATCAGCCTGTTCCTGTTTGAGGGAACCAGGAGCAATTGGCACGACGATGTCCTCACAGAATCCTGCGGTCACCCTGCTCCTTCCATCTGTCACTCCTGGTTAGCCTTTGCTCCCTTGCACTGAAATGCACGGAGCCTTCTCTGCTGCTCTTCATAGAGGTCACACTGACAGAGTCCAGCACAGCAGATAGAGATGATTTAATCCCAAATCCTTCAGAATGGCTTTTTGTGAGCTTGTTGGGAGTACATGTGTGGGAGGACGTGCAGAAGCAGCAGTTTGCCCCTGTGCTTTCTGCATGCTGTCCCCTTCAGCTCATCTTTGCCAAGTTAGTCCTATGGTGTTTTATCACTGGGGACAGCATTGCAAAGGTGGCATTGCAGCTTTTCTGGAGCTTTTGCAGGATAGCTGGTTGTTGTGGTGTGCTAGAGACTTAACTCAGTTTAGAAAGCTCTCCAGAGGAGCTGTAGCAGAGGAAGTCCACTACCTGCAGAGGCAGTCAGCCCAGGGATGTGCACAAGCCTCAGCTATCTCCTCTTTATGCTCCAGAGTCCCTAGGGACTGGCATTGCAGCCTTGCCTTTCCTGCCAGCAGCATCTCTGAGGCAGCTGCAGCAAAGCCACTGTGCTACCTGTAAAATGTAGCTCATGAGTTTAAAGCTAGGCAGCGAAGTACACTTCTGGTTATATGATTCACGAGGCAAAATGCAATCCATGACATTTAATGGGAGACTCCTGAAATGAGAATTCATTGAAAATAAATAACACTGTGTACATAGGTTTTCCACCTTAAAAGTGCTTTGTAGGTACTTACATACTTGTGCTAATGAATCAACTAGATGCTAATCCGTATCCAGTTTTTACAGCTGTGCAGTACAAATGGCAGGAATTGTCCAAGGCTGTGCGAGTGCGTTACCGCAGCCCAGCTCAGGCAGTGGGGCCAGGGCCTCTGGGTGTGCTTTGCCAGGGTGCTGCAGCTGCACCCCAGGGCCAGACCTCCCCAGGCTGCTGCAGAATGTGTAGAGGAGGAATGTACTCTAACATCTGCATCCTGTTGTACTGGGAAAAGCTGATGTCAGCTGTTTCCAGCCCCTTTGCTGGATTATGTTTTAGCACAGAATATGAATGCAATGATCAGATGCACCTTAAAACAGCTTTTCAGGCAGCATGTGGTCAAAGGTAGGGCAGCTTTGGGATAAAAATGATCTCCAAACAAGATCTAAAGGCAACATTCAAAACTATTCTTAAAAAAAATGCATTTGCCTACCTTCCCTTTCCAGAACATCCAGTCCTCATGTCTTTTGCTTTTTTTGCTCACTCAGTGCATATTGTTTTTCCAAAGCCCAACTTTACAGCTCCTCTGTGCCATCATTTCACAAATTCGAAATTGCTTGCAGCGTGTCCTAGGTGCTTGATTTTGGATAGATGAGATTCCCAACTGAAGCCAGCCTTTGTTTCACCTTGTGCACAGGGCATACTGGACACATAAGCAGTACTATGCCTAGTATGTCAATTACATGTGTTCTATTTCTGCTAGCTGTCAGGCTGTATTCCTAACCAGTACAGTGTTCAGGTATGATCCGAATAGCCCGAACACCTATGGCAACCCCTAGCATGGAAGGTGCTGTCTACCTGCCAATACAAACTGCCTTCTGCAATATCGGGTGTGTTGTAAGCTTTAATTGTCCCTGCAGGCAGAGTGTGGCTGTTATTTCTCCATATGCTCATCTTGAATTGCCTTGAGGAAAGTAGCTTTCATTGATAACTCCTTCCTTAAGATCAATGGCAACAAATACCAGCATTTTCAAAAGTGATCAAGACCAGGTTTTCAAGGGCCTGTCACCCTAAGCTGGGTTTAGTATTTCAAAAGTGTTTTTACTTAAGTACCAGGATGAGGGCTAAATCCTTGGAGCAGCTGCTGCTGGATGAGTCAGCATGTCAAAGTGAAACACTGATCGTCCACCATGCTGTCTCCAAAGGTAGATGCTGTTCCCGTCTTCCCCACAATGAGAAATTGTTCCAATTCTGTGTTTCAGGCCCAGGAAAGTCATGTGTAGTTTAAATGGAAGAAACCACGTAATAGAAAGGGGAATGTACAAAGTACCTATGCAAAACAAAAAGGGAGGATGTCTGAGCTGCCTTCAGTCTGGTTTGGGAAGAAAGTACTTGGCAGAGATGTCTGAGACTGTTACTATATAAACAGAAAAACTGTTCGCTCCAGAAATCCTCTAAGCGCCTGGAGGCTGGAGGAGATGGAGGCTTGGGCATGGCAGATAAACTCTCCCCGTTCTTTCTTCCCTGGCTATTGACTTCTGACATTGCTGGAGACAAAAATATTGGACTAGATAGATCTTGCATCAGACTCAGCACAGCTGCCCCTAAGTTCTGGCTGTGTATCTGCTAAAAAGATAGAAGGATAATGAATTCTGTCAGGCTGTAAGTGGTGTGGAAGCAAATGGATACCATGACTCTGCTTCTACGCTGTTAATCTTGGGCTATCTTTGAAACACCATCTTCTCTCATAGATTCATAGATTTCTAGATTGGAAAAGACTTTAGAGATCGAGTCCAACCGTCCCTAATCCCCATTAAACCATATCGCTAAGTAGATCATCCACCCTATTCTTAAACACATCCAAGGATGGGGACTCAACCACCTTCCTGGGCAGCCTACACAGTGTTCCTTGTAATAGCAAGTAAGTTAGGTAAATTCAAGCTACTTTGCAGTTTGGCCTCAGAAAGTGTACAAACTCGAGCGTTTAAAAGTAGGTGGAGTTGTCTGTCTTCTGCCAAAAAAGTGCGTGTTACGTTGTACCAGAAGAGCCATTGCACGAGGCTCCTTATACTGGGGATGTCCAAAATCAAAATTTCCCTGCAAGCAGTTGCTTTGGCAACAGACTGCTAGCAAGCTGTCATCCAGCAAGCTGCCAGGCTAAGTCTTCCTACCAAGTGGGGAGGTGTTGGCAGCTTGAACTCGCAAGACCCATCTTGCAGGAGCAGAAGTGAGGGGCTGGGGCTGACAGTACAGCTGCCCAATGCTGCCCTGCTCCACACGTGTGTGCGTCCGTGTCCTGCTTGGGATGCAGCTCAAGTAGGATGTCTCTGAACAGCTTTTTGGCAGAAATCTTATAATGGTTTCCGAGCTTTATCATTTGCTAGTTCCTGTGTCAGTTCATCCATGACACTGATCCTTTTGTGTCTGTTTAAACGTATCTGTTTCTAGTTTTCCTCAGTTTGAGCCTCACGTTTCTGAAAAAAGATGTGTGTTCTTATACTAGTCACTGGTTGTCCAAAAGTTGCTTTCTTACTAGAAAATTGTCATGTGCTTTATTTACCCTTCAATTAGAGATACTAGCTCACTTGGACCAGGCTTTTGGTTTTGATCAATAAATCCTATAACAGTTATCAAAAGCTTTTGTCTCATGTGATCAAAGCAGAAAATTAAAATATAGAGAATCACCTCCATTTTCCTTAAGTCCTTTGCTTTTTGAGAAGGAGAGTCCTGTTCCTTGTCTGTTCTCTCTTCTCCATCCTCCCAAGCCTCATCTACTATTAACTCTTACCTTTTGGGTTGCCGTTACTTTCTTGGTACAAGCAAAGCCCTAATTACACTGAACTTCTGTACTAAAAACTCCGGGCATCAGTGCCTTAGTCGGCCCTGCTATTTCTGGAATGAAATAGCTGGTTGCATAAAGCTGCCCTTTGTTTCCCTTGTTTGACCTCTTACAGGTTTTTCCACACTACCTTCACTTTTTTTTCTTCTCCTTTCTGGTTTCATTAAAAGAGTAGCTTGCTTTCATCTTTTGTTTCGGGAGGTGTGTGTTTCCATGTGCACTTATATGCTGACCCTTTTGCACTGCTTTCACGTCAAACACGACAGAGGTGAAAAACTTGCGGGGAACGAGACATGAGACCTCTAAGCCCCATCGACCCCATGGCATTGTCTGACCCATCACACCAGGATTTTGACATCAAACTCCAAGGAAAAACTCTCTGGAAGTGCATGTAGATACAATTTTGTCAGATAACAAATACACACACACACACACCATTTGCTATGGGATTTAAACCTTTTGGGGCTTATGGATTGACCCCATTAATAAATAGACAGGTAGCAATTAATTTTAAAAAAGACGACTGTTCTGGTAAGACTGGAATCAACAATAGGAAAATACAGGGGGAAAGCTTTTCAAGCATAACTTATTATAAAGCTTATAAATTTGTAACAAGCTATCAGAAGGCTATTCTGAAATATCTTTCTGCAGGCATGCTCTCTTTTCCCCCCAGCATAATGCGTGGTGTCAGGATGTTTTTGTAGTCTCTGCTTAAAAACTTGTCTTGAAATATCCAGAATCATTGAATTATGAGTATTTATTATATACAATCGCTCATCTTATACAGACCATTTCAGGTTGTTCCTAAGTTTTGTCGAAGTCAAATTTTAAAATGCTGCTTCTAGGAATTCTCCATGGTCATGGTAAGATGAGAAGAAAATACCTCTGCGCAGGTGAAGTCTGAGCTAGGCCAGTCAAATTAGACTTGGATTTGACACCTGCAGAGGGATGATGCCACAGAAAACTTGTGCACTTTTCAGTTTTCATTAATTTTTTTCATCCGTTCCTTATTCATAGGCAATATAACCTCTGCAGATCACAACAGCTAGGTCAGCTCTCTCCGCAGCTTTCCCAGTTTGTTTCACATTTCTCAAGTGAACTGGAGTCCAACCTCGTAAAGGTGAGGGGGTGATCGTGGTGTCTGTGGGAGCACTGTGGAACTTTCCCAGGAAGGGAAAGGGGCGGAACAATTTTATTTGTTGCCTTGATGTGAGAAAGAGCTTTCAGTGCTTGATCCTCCTCTCACTGCTGGCCCTGCGGCCCTTCCTAAGCCTTGAGAAGATGTGTAATGTCATTACGCAAGCAGCAGGAGAGAGTCGGGAGAGCAGATGAGCAGAGGCTGGTGGAGCAGGCCGGGGGGGAAACACAGTTGGGCCCAAGAATTCTTTGGAAAAAACTACTCACAAGAGTAAATGGGAGTTTTAATCTTTCTGTTCCACAGGTGGGGCTTTCGCATTGCTCAGTTGCACTCACCTGCCCAGGGCACTGCTAGTTCTGTGTTTTTTCATGTGCTCTTGCCACCGTGCCCTCACCATCGCCTTGTGGATGGAGGCAAGCTGAGACAGGAGCAGATGCTGGGCTGCTCCTGGGGAGCTGCCTTGGGCTGCATGGGCTCTCCCCTCTGCCTCCTCCCTGGGCCAGTGCAGTGGTTCACGTGGGGACGTGGCAAACGGCATCAGGAAGCTGAGCTGGGTTAAACACAAGCCCTCGCTCCTCCCCTTCAACTCGTCCCCGCCGATGGGGCTGGCAGCAGCGGTTCTTCGAGGATGGTCACGGTGGCTTGCGTCCATGGGTTCTTGGGGTGAATGGCTCACCTGCACTTGCTCTGGGCTAGTCAAAGCTGAGACACCTCTGGTCTGGAAACCTGGGTGCCATGCTGTCATAGTGCCTGAGGTGAAAGACCCTGCTTAACCTCTGTGGATGCACAGCTCGTATGTCCCAGGGGATAGCAGCGGTACCTTTACAAAGGTACTTTTCAACTGTAGCTGTTATCTTGCTGTTGTGCTTTAACCCCAGCCGGCAACTAAGACCCACACAGCTGCCTGGCAAGGTTTCCTCAGATCTTGAATTGAGCAGACTGTAGCAAAAAGCTGTTTAAATGATCAAACTAATGTTGCCCTAAAGAAAACATTGGTATGTGTTAGCATGTGGGAGTACAGCCAAACAGAAAAACACAAAAGCAAAAAGCCACAGTTCTCAGAAATCAGCGGGCAGGCCACCCTTAGTGTTGGAGAAGACAACCTCTGGTGACTGACACTGATGACTGCAATCACTCTTGTCAGGAGTTTGTGAGGTGGTTCTCTGTGCTTACAGAAAAATGGCAGTGTGTTCCCTCTGGGCCGGGACAGATCACGCTGGGAGCGATTCACAGGCATGGTCTGCAGTTTCTTGCATGTCTTCTCTTTCCATTAACATTTTCCCAGCCTGTGTCCTCGTCTCAGCTGACAATGCTGAGTAACCGCCGCCCCACCGCGGGTGCTCTCCCACTCATGACCCAATGTGCTAGAGAGGCGTGGGCTGGCTTTGTCACCGTGGAGGCTGCACACCAGTTCCCAGGGACAGGCTAAGCTCCCTGAGGAGGCGCTGAGTTCACCCCAGCCTCTCTGCCTGGGAGAAAGTGATTGATCCTGCCCGTAAAATGGTGGGAGCATGTTTCGGGCTAGAGGGTGGTGGTGGTGGCAGCCATGTGCTGCTGGTTGGGCTGAACTGCCTTCCCCTATCCTGGTACAACAGAACACGTGGCTCGCCGGGCACCCGGCTTTCATTTCTAAGGTTGATGGTGTTCTGGAGGTGAAGCAAAACTCCAAAGCAAATAGTGGGCAGTCCTCGCCTGCAGTGAGTTGACGTGTCCCTAGATGCTACAGTCAGGGAGAAACAGTGAAGTTTACTGAGTTTTCAAGCTGGAGAACAGTACTCGTTCATGAAGAGCTTCCCTGTCCCAGCCTTTCCTATGTTAAACCACACTGGATTTTGGCTGTTGTGGTTGGTTTTTTTTTTCCCTTCTTGTGGGCAAATCATTTACTGTAATGTAATGATCACAACTACATAAAATTCACTTCCTTGTGATAAAAAAAAAAAAAAGAGAAAAGGATTCAGTGTCTCAGTTTATCTTTCTGTGTAGGTCACATGGCCAGAGCTGGTTGTAAAATGTTGAAAAACAAGTTTGAGTTGTACCGAGTGCCAAGTGCTGTACATTTCCGTATTCTCTCTCTCTTCCTATCTCACTCACAAAGATGCCACAGAAAGACAAGGAAGTTTACTTTCTCAGGGAGGAGATTTTTTTTTTTTAATAAATTTAAAGCAGTGTGTATTATTCTTAAATCTAATCCTTTAAGACCTTAGTGCTGTTCTAGTCCCAAACCCAAAAGGAACAGCCTGGGAAGAACTGATACAAAAGCCAAAATGTGGGACAAAATCACTTATAACAAAACAGTGTCTCGAAAAAAACATGCTTGCTGCAGGGACACAGTCCAGGTCTCAGTCACCCTGGTGAAATTAGGAAATGCCAGGTGAGCTCAGGAGGAGACCTTTGTGTGGCATGTAGCCTATCGTGCAAATAATAATGCAGCTCTCTGCAGTTTCGGGGTCCATATGCACCCCTTGGAGCTATGGCTCAGGCAAAGGTGAGGTGGCTGAGCCTGGTGAAAAACAACTGTTATCTCTTGTCCTATCACTACATGCCCTTGTAAAAAGCCCCTCTCCAACTTTCTTGTAGGCCCTCTTTAAGTACTGGAAGGCTGCTAGATCTACCCAGAGCTTTTTGCAGACTGAACAACCCCAACTCTTTCAGTCTGACTTCACAGGAGAGGTGCTCCAGCCCTTGGATCATCTTCATGGTCCTCCTCTGGACTCACACCAACAGGTCTGCATCCTCCTTATGCTGGGCATAACATAAAGAGCATAAGAGTATCCCTCTTACTTCAATATTGAATACAAAACCATAATTTGATTTGCAGTCACTTTGTGTATGTGTACTTGGCTGTTCCTGTCTCTTGGAAATAGCCAGCTTTTCTTTGCTGTATGTTATATTCAGTATATTCCCTGGCAAAGGAGAAATAATCTGTCAGACCCAAACAGACTGATAGAATTATTTCTTCTTTTTATTTCTGTTGCAGAAGCCTGAGAAAAAACATCCTGATTGGGATGGAGTGGGAGGCCTCACCCAGGTCAGCTCTGCTTACCATCCTCACTGTCTGTGAGAGGGCAGGCACAGGGCTGGGAGGTGTTCTGGTTGTTTTTATTTCCAGCCCACTTTCTTGCCCCATGTGTACTCTGGGGAAGGATAGCTCAAAGGTGAATTCGGTACCTGTCAGCAGAAGAAACATCAGCTGCTCTGTGAACCTCCCTTCAGAGCTGCTAGGAGGAAAGAGATGTGTAGCCAACATGCTCCGATCACTGCCCTTCTCTGTGTGCAAGAGAGAAAAGCAGACAAGACAGATACAGGTATTTTTTCTGCCTGTTGTGAGTGTTGCCTAGCTTACCCAGCTGATGTTCTCAGTTTGACAAACTGATACTGGGGAAAAGCCCTGAACACAGCCGGGACCATCAGTGGGGGAGACCTGCTCTGCACACCTCCATGGGAGGACCCTCCAGCAGGGAGAGATGTGTGTCCAAATCAAGAGCATGAAACAATTTCTTCCCTGCCACAGGCCGACACCTGTCCTCGTCTCAGCAGCTTTACCACAGGCCAGGGCCTCAGGATGCCACCCCACCATCGCAGTTTCCCAGTCTGTCTGGATAATGTGTGCTTTCTCCAGGTACTTCTCCAGTGGTACATCATCAAACACCTCATGACTCAGGCTGCAAGTCCAAGTCAGACATAATACTCTTCCCCATCTTTCTTTTTTGACATATATGCCAAGCCTAATGTACTTCACCTCATACTTCCCGGGGCTCATCTGCAACCTGAGAGCCTTTGCGTGTGCTCCAGGGCCTGCTGCAACACCATGGGGTCAGGGTATGGCCAACAGCATTGCCAGAGCACTGCAAGTGGAGGTATATCTGCATGGAGTGCGGAGCATGCCACAGCCTTCTCAGGTTGTAGCACCCACCATGTGGATACAGGGGTGGATGATCTGTCTTTTGGAAGAGTTTACTGCAACGCTTTGGGTGGTGGCAAGAAACTACTTGGCTGGTGGTAGTGGAAGGTAAGCCTGTACTACTGATGTGGTGCTAAAGGGCAAGGCTATTGGTCGTTTTCTTGCTTGGATATGTCCTTGGTGACCTGATTGTTGATGAGGTGCTGGTGCTCCCCAACATTTTGTCTGCCAGAGCCCTCCTGAGTGCTCTGCCCAGCTGTTGGCAGCTGCACCATTACTGCTTGGAGTAAGTAATGGTGCAGCTGTGTGTGTGCCAGTAATGTCTGCCAGTGTGTGTGCAATGAGTTTAATAAGTAATCCCTCATCACTGCGTGTCCTGTTGAGTGACTGCAAGACTCTCTGGTCTGTATCCTACAGATTTGTTCCAGGAGCGAGAGCTGATCGTTGTAATTATTGCTCCAAAGCTTTGGAGCAAAGGAACTGCTGTAAGCGTAGGCTGGTTTGCCTCTGACCCATTTAAATGCATCTCTCAGTGCTGGTCAGCTTGAAGTCACTCCTGTGCCTTGTGTAGGCTGTTTGCAGGGTTTTTTTCATGCTTGAGTAAGATATTCTGGCTTACCTGTGGCTTTCTGCTCCCTATCAGTACATGGATCACAGGCAGTGGCCGAGCTGAGGCGGATCTTCAGTGACATTGGAAAAACGTGTAAGGAAGGGCTCAAAGTGCAGCCCGCCTGGCAAAAGTTACACGTGTGTGTTTGGAAAGAGGTTAAAAAAAACCTGAACAAAAGCATATCGAGCCTCAAAGTAAAACTGCAACCATTTGCAAACAGACCAGGAAATGTGACGTGGCTTCAGCGTGGCGACCACCCTACAAGCCAGGCACATGCAGAAGCGCAGGAGCAGTCAGGGTGGGCACAAACCCACAGCCTGAGCAGAGTTTGTGATCTTACTGCTCCGAATGCCCAGCGAAAAGCCAGCTGCGGGGAGCCGAAGGAGGCGAAGCCCTGGGGTCCTGCCGTGGGGCAGAGCATAACCCAGCACAGTCTGGTTAGATAGAGATACCTGTTACCTTGTTGGGAAGACATGGCCATTTGGTTCACGTGGGACAAACCTGAGCACATCTGAGCATTTTTCCTCAGCAAGTTTTCTGGTGAAGACTTAGTCTTTGCCTGCTCACCTGCCACATGCAGGATCTGCAGTTTTGCTCAGCAACGATTGCGAGGCAGTGCTTCTGTCGTCTTCAATTAGGAAGCCAGTGAACTCCAGTCCTGTATCCTCCAGTCTTCTGGCTGGAGATAAAAATATCTGATCTAATTCATCAGCTTGACAGGAAATACTTCATATGGAAGTACTTCTACAGTACCAAATTTCTAAAATTTTCCATAGTCTCTTTGCTCTTCGGCATCTCGAATGACCGTAATTACATGGCACAGCCTGCTTTTGTGCCAAGAGCGAAGGACTTGGTACCACAAAACTGCCTTTTTTTTTTATTCCCTAACCTGCAGCTTCTCCCTGCAACACTGCTCTGATGGTTTTGTTGCCAGACAGTACTTGGCCCTGAAACTCATTCAAGTGTGATTCAGCATTTAATTGACACACTGAAGCATAAAACCTGACTTCACTGTCTTTTGGATGCACAGAAGAGGTAGTTTCTCTTGTCACAAGGTAGGTCTTGTAGGGGTTTCTTTATTTATTTTACAGGTCAGCACGATGGGCCAGTGATGTGGCTGATAGGTGCTCAGGACCCAGCCAGACCAGAGACATTAGGGGTGTTACACCAGCCACAGAGAAGAAGGTGGAGTACCGCATATACCTTTTCAGATGTATCAAAACCACATTTTGCATATACTTTGAGCTCTAATGCTTATATAAATGAGATTTTGCAATACCAGAGTGGTGTTAATCCACTTGAATTTCTTGTTAATCTGTTTGTATAGTAGCTGTATCACAGTTGTGTTAGTGGGTGGTGTTTCCTGAAGAAAGTCAAAGCTGGTTTTTAGCGTTTAGGTCGATACCAGCCAGGGAAGCGCATGTCTGCTCTTCGAAATCATCAAGACAGACATTCAGAAAGAGAATGGCATCGACTTTAATAAGGCCAAGTGCAGAGTCCTTCACTTGGGATATAAAAACCCCAAGCATCGCTATAGGCTCGGAGAAGAGTGGCTGGAGAGCTGCCTGGCGGAGAAGGACCTGGGGGTCTTGGTTGACTACCGGCTTGATATGAGCTAGCAGTGTGCCCAGGTGGCCAAAAAGGCCAATGGGATACTGGCGTGTATCAAGAATAGTGTAACCAGCAGGAATAGGGAAGTGATCCTGCCCCTGTACTCAGCACTGGTGAGGCTGCACCTGGAATATTGTGTCCAGTTTTGGGCCCCTCGCTTTAAGAGAGATATTGAGCTCCTGGAGCGAGTCCAAAGAAGGGCAACTAAACTGGTCAAGGGGCTGGAAAATAAAACTTATGAAGAGAGGCTGAGGGAGTTGGGGCTGTTTAGCCTGGAGAAGAGGAGGCTGAGGAGAGACCTGATTACGGCCTATAAATACTTGAGAAAAGATGGTGGGGAGGTAGGGGAAGGACTCTTTACATTAGTGATGGGTGATAGAACAAGAGGAAATGGGCATAAGCTTAGTCAGGGGAGATTCAGGTTGGATGTTAGGAAGTATTTCTTCTCTGAAAGGGTTGTCAGCCACTGGAATAGGCTGCCCAGGGAGGTGGTTGAGTCCCCATCCCTGGATGTGTTTAAGAATAGGGTGGATGATCTACTTGAGGATATGGTTTAATGGGGATTAGGGATGGTTGGACTCGATGATCTCTAAGGTCTTTTCCAACCTAGAAATCTATGAATCTATGACTTGGCAGTGTGTTGAGTTGTCACAGTGCCCAAGGCCTCAGCAGAGCTCCTGACATTCCCAAGGCAGCAGCAAGGTCATCTTGAAAGCACAATTGCATTTCTCTGGCTTTGTTTATGTTAATATCTTGAGAATGACTTGCATATTTCAACCTTACGATGAGTTAATCATTAATTAAGAGCTTACAAAACTGAAGTCAGAAACCAGCAGCCTTGGGAAAAAAAAAAAAAATCTTGTAAAGTGTCTGTTTAGAAAAACCTATGTAGATTCATTTTGATCTTGGGTAGCTTGAATAAAGGGAAAAAGGAAAGAGCCAGAAACACGTTTCAGTGTGGCACAGTTCTTCACCTCTCTTGCAAATGTTGCTTTTTGTGAAGGGCATGCCTCACATCTGAACACCTGTACAGGGCCATGGTTTGCTGCTGGTTTCTTTCTCATCCAAGTGAACGTAGGTGGACCTCTAGTGAGCAGAAAGATCAGACACGAATTGTGGGGAAAACGTTCATCTTCTTGTGCGACTTAATGATTTGTCTGACAAGTGGAGTCCTAATGTGGCTATATCTCCTTGAAAGCTATTTTTAGCACCATGTTGATTACCCATTCCCTGAGCAAGATAGATTGACCTGGTAGTGGAAATGGTTTCTGGGACACACAGACTCCTAAACCAAACTGCAATGTTTATACAGGAAAAAGAGTCAAAATTAGGTGACTCTATCCCCACACCCAAATCCCACAAAAAAATTTCAAACATGTACTTTCTTTCCATTTTGTTGCACACACAAACCCTAGGGAAAACTCTCATGAGTAGTATCCTTCAGGAAACCCAAGGCACATTGGCATAAAGTGCCTTGTCCTAAATGCATTAAGAGAAATGATACTAGAGGTAGGAAGTTTCAGACACTTTTGCTTTCTTATGAGGGACGTAGAAGCTCATGCAGTATTTATTCTGGTCTCCTTTGCTTTCAGATTATTAGCTAGTGCTAGTCCCTGCCTTGGTGGCCAACATCTCTCCTATCTCTTTGGTCTGCCTCAGTTTACCTCTCCTCCCTCACACTGCTCTTCTCCCCAGACTTGGTATTTGCAGCAGATTTTCTCTAGGTGGACTTACACCAAGGAAACAGCCAGGGATTCTGGCAGACTGCCAAGACATGCGGCTTAGCTTTCTGCGCGTTTGAAGGGTGGAGCATGCCGAGATGAAAACAACGTGCCAGTCCACAGTGCTTCTGCCCTGCAGCGAGGACGTGCAACAGAGCTACGGGGGGGGGGGGGTATGTGCTGGGTGGATGGAAAGCACAGGGGGGTGCCAGCTTTGGCTCCATCTGTGTCCAGGCACCAACTCTAAATGGGATGCGAAAAGAGATTTAGGCTGATCAGAGGCTGTTGGAAGAATGGGGAGATGTCCAGTACGCCTGCTGGGAAGGTCATTGTCCTCTTCAGGTGGTGGGATGGGGGAGCCAGTGGGACAGTGCATCTCTTGTTGCCACAGGAGCTTGTGGGGATGCCAGCCGTGGTGCCTCGCTCCCCTCCTGCCCCGACCACCCCCTCCCCAGCTCAGAGGGGAGCGCAGCCTTGGCAAAGTGACTAAACCTGGCAGTGGAGTGTTGCAATAAAATACCAGTCTCCATTTTTAAAGAATTCTTTATTCACTACATCCTAGAAATGTACCGTAAATGGAGCAAGAACTAGATAAACTCAGAGGCTTCTGATAGTACAGAAAACAGAGATACAATAAAACACCTAAAATATCAGCTCTTTTGAGAATAAGGCATACTAGTTTTTTGTTGTGTTTTTTTTTCTTTTTTTTTAATAATATATATATATATTTTCTTTGAATAGTTTGTTCTTAACCTAAAGATGTTCACATTTCAAGTTATCAGACTTACCTCAGTAGTAGTGTACATGAAATGGTTTAGAAGCAAGTGTAAAAGGCACAGGCGGTAGGCTCAGCACAACCCGGCTGCCTGCGTCCCTGGGTCCTGCCTGTGTCCCTAGGTTCTGTCTGCTCCTGCCCTGGTGCAGACAGGACCCACTGGTGGCCTGGGGCATCCTGAGGTTTGCCTTTGTTGGCTCCTCTCTCTCCCTGCCACCTCTGGGAGCGGCAGGACCCTGGTCCTGCTGGCTGGGAGAGGATGAGTGGGAAGGGAGCTGTCACCCTTCATCCCTCCTCTGTGGGTTGGCCCTTGTGGTGTGGGGCTGGAAAGGGGCCAGCAGAGACCCAAACCACTCGACTGCCTTGTCCTGACCCCAGGGGTGTTTGTGCAGAGCCTGTGGACCCATGGTGGCATTTAGTGCTGAACCGTGCAAGGCTGTAGCCAAAGGAGGCAGCACCGGCCTCCCCGCTGGGGGCTTCCCCCTTGGGGATTTGCCCAAATCACCTCCTCTTGCCCTACAAACAGGCAGGGCCTCGGGGCTGAGGTCTGGATGCGCTTTCGAAAGTGCAGGGACAGGCAATAAAAATTTCTCGGGAAGAGGCGTGGAAGGGCAGTCAGACATAATGGTCGACCTCCTCCCAGTGCTTTTGCTAATGGGTGGACAGGGTTAAGGAGAGCTCAGCTTGGCTGAGCAAGAGCACCTAAAACACAACCGCTCAATTTTGAGGCAAGGTAAAAAAGCATATTAAAAGGTCACTTAACCGAGCTGGACGTGGTCTGGAAGTGGTTCAGTTGTCAAAATATACTCCAAATGAAACCCCTTTGCTTGGTACTTACACCACAAAAAGTAAAAGAACGTTGTTTACTCGCTCCCTGCTTCGCACCTCATGTCATCCGAGCTGTGCTTGCAGGGCTGATGCACTTCATACAATGGGCAAGATATTTCTTTACTGTTTTACTATATTTTACATTCACTGCACTACTAAATAAAAGCCTTTAAACAGGCCACAAAACACTGCAATAATATATTTACTTCTTAATAAAACAAACTTTTTTATAACATTGCAATAAAAGGTTCTTGTTTTGTGGCAAACCACATACCATGTAAATTTGCAACATAAAATGACTTTTAAAATGTATATTAAAAGATATTTACAAGCTCTATGTCTTAAAATCTTCGGGTCTAATCACCCCCACCCCTGATGTGCACGTGCAACTCCAGGTGCAGAGAAGCAGAATTAAGCGTGGAAAGGAGGCTGGGAGGGAGGCTAGCCCTGTTTCACTAATTCCAGTATCACTACCACCCCTAGTACCTGGGAAATTTCTCATGGAACATGATGGAGCGATGGGTAAGTAACACTGCGCATCTTCTCAGCAAGAACACACCTGCTCTTGCCGACAGCAGTGTACGTTCTCGGTCACTACAACATACACTTCAAAGAATAAAATAAAGAGCGTTGAAAAAGAGTCTAGGCTTTATACTGGATGGAGATCTAAGTCAAGACACCTCGCGTGAAATATTGGCTACTCCTTTCTGCACATGCTCCAACTATGAGTAGCTTCAATAAATAGAAAATCCAGTTGTTAAGGAAAACTCAGAGCAACTTACTTTAAGTTAAGGAAAACTCAGAGCAACATTTCCTTTACTTAATGCAAGCCTGCAAATCACACTATGAAGAGGTTTGTGTGAGAAGGCTTTTTTTTTTTTTCTTTTTCTCCCAAACGGGCAATTTTAGTTAATTCTGATTTCAAATAAGAATGAGCAGATTGTATTAATGCCAGCACAAAAAATGCAGAGGTCTTGCACATTTTTCAAATTGCACTTTCCAGTATAATTTTTTAAATAAGATACTTGTTGTTTTTTTCTTAAAAAAAAAAAAGTTCTAAGGTATGTATTCTTTAAATATTGAATATATTCTTCAAAATATATTGTTAAAACTTTCCCTAGCTGCTCAGATGTGCTTTTTAATATATAGCTGATATATTATTAAAGGCACTACAAAATAGACATCTCTGGAGTGCAGAAGTTACTAAAAAATAACCTTCATACCACAAATATATTGAAAATATAACTGCTAAAAAAAAAAAAAAAAAGACCCTATGCAACCCCACTAGGATGCGTATAAATGCACGTCAGCAGTAGACTGGATGCATCGAGGTCCTTTAGAAATGTATGAATACAGGCGTGTTAAATTTTAAAAATAGCCTAAAAAAGTTAGTGAAAACTTCAAGCGTAGAAAATATTTCAAACACGTTTTTCTATGACATTCTTCACTTTCTGTAGCAGTTTACTGAGCCCAAACATTTACTCTTTCGCAGCCGGTTCTTTCTTCATAAATAGTAAAGTGTTCCTTCAGTGTGTGTTTCTCCGCTGCCCTCCTCTGCCGACAGTCTCAGTACGTCTGGTAGACGTCATGGATGGGGACCTGGATGGTCGCGGCTGGGAATGCCGGGGGGATGTAGCCAGTGTAACCCCCGTAGGCGGCAGCGGCGGCGGCAGCAGCAGCAGCAGCGTTCTTCTGTAGCGTGGCTATCGTCGCCGTTGCCGCGGCAGGTGCTGCGAACGGCACATAACTTGTCCCATAAATGCCGGCGGCGGGGATCCGCTGCACGTTGGGAGCCATGGTGTACACTGGCGTGATGGGGCGGCCCTGGAAGGAAAGCATCGGGTGCAGACTTCAACAAAGAGCTTAAATCAATGTAATTTCCCATTTCCATCCCGATTTGCAGACCCCCGAGCAGGGGAGGTGATAATGGGAGGGTAGGCAGCGCGTGCCCTGTTGAATGAGAGCTAAGCCATCATAAGGGGCTGTTCCCTCCCTCCCAGATTTGGGTCCCCCATAGACGGAGACCACCTGTCCAAAGTGCAGATGTCTAAGATAGGTCAGTTGAGCTGCAGGTCTGTTGGGCACCGTGACATCCTCAACAGCATCTCCTGAACAGGAGCAGAGCAAGAGGCCAGGCTTTCCCCCTACCCTGGGTGTGCAGAGTGGGACATATGGGAAGCAGGATGTATGGGCAGCAGGATATACAGGAAGCAGGACTTAACGTGCTGAACTCACCTGGAAGGGAGGAGGTGTTGAGACAGCTGGTATTACAGCTGCGGCCGCGGCTGCTGCGGCAGCTGCCGCGCTGGCTGGGTCCTGCTGGACGGCTATTGGGTTGATGATGTGCTCGACAGTGTGGATTTTGCCATCTTCCATTATCTTGGCTGGTGGCGCGGCCTGAAACATGGAGTACTGGGCCCCGATGGCAGGGATGGCCACTAGGAGAGACCAGACACATCAGATGCATTAAGAGAGGGTCTCCAGGACCTCATCTCAAAAACCAAGCAGCCCTCCCTCCTGGCTGTGATGGCTCTCCCGCAGCAGCGCTGCACTGCTCTCATCAGGGCAGGCAGCTCCATGTGCCAGTGGGGGACTGGGGGCACCTCTGCCCTCATGGGCATCCCAGGGCCAGAGACCTGCTGAGGACTGGGAGTGGTGTCCTGGATTTACGCAACCCCTCCTGACCACCACTGTTCTCTCCCCAGCCAAGTGCGCAGCCTGAGCATAGGGATGGGTGGGAGTGTGTACTGCTCTGGTGGGGTCCCTGCTCCAGCACTGAGGTCAAAGGATGTGTAGCTGCCATAGGCAGAGCAGCCCTGGAACAGAAAATTGTGGTTTGCACTGCAGAAGTTGCAGGCAGCAGCTGGTCCAGTCTGTATACTGTCCTTTGGCCAACGCTGCGAATTATCAGCTCATTTACTATTACGCATTTCCCAGAACTAACTTGGCTAAATATGTCTTATCCTATCTTTCTGCTACAGGATCAATCTGTTTAATGACACTAAAAAGGAAATTGCTCTTTATAGAATTATCCCTCGTGCCAAAATTGGAACGCAAAATAATTAGAGATACAGTCATCCAAAGGAAGGGAAAATGCTCTGGTCACAATGACCGTGTTCAGAGATGGTGAGTTTGTATGTGGTCCAAAATAGAGCTTCATGGCACTTAGGGAAGAAAAGTGCTTTGCTGAACATTCCAAATAGTCACAATAATTGGAAACGAGCTGGCAATGTGCATTTGCAGCCCAGAAAGCCAGTTGTACCCTGGGCTGCATCAAAAGAAGTGTGGCTAGCAGGTTGAGGGAGGTGACTCTCGCATTCTACTCCATTCTTGTGAGATCCCACCTGGATACTGCTTCCAGCTCTGGGGTCTCAAGTAAAGAAAGACATGGAGCTGCTAGAGCGGGTCCAGAGGAGGGCCGCAAAGATGATCAGGGGGCTGAAGCACATCTCCTGTGCACACAGGCTGAAAGAGTTGGGATCGTTAAGCCTGGAGAAGAAAGGCTCCAGGGACACCTTATTGCAGCCTTTCAATTCTTACACGGGACTTATAAGAAAGATGGGAACAGACTTTTTACCAAGGCTTGTAGTAACAGGACCTAGGAGTAACAGCTTTAAACTGAAAGAGGGCAGATTTAGACTGGATATAAGGAAGACATTCTTTACGATGAGGATAGTGAGACACTGGAACAGGTTGCTCTGAGAAATTGTGGATGTCCCATCATTGAACGTGTTCAAGGACACTGTGGATGGAAGCTTGAGCAACCTGACCTAGTGAAAGATGTCCCTGCCCATGGTAGAGATTTGGACTAGTTGATCTTTAAAGATCCCTTCCAGCTGAAACCTTTCTGTGATGCTATGATTTCCATCGTTGTCTTATGCACTTCAGCATTCAGCTCTTGAGCCTTTCAGCAGTAACATTATTCACAAGGAAAACAGAGTAATCGGTAAATGATGGTGATGATGTTGGCATCTATGGGAGGTGCAGCCAGTAAATCAGAAATGAGGCCAAATACATACATGAATTTCTTTCACTGGGATGAAACTTTGCAATGTGGAAGTATGCAATTCTACCTGTGGAGAGCACAGGTGCCAGCAAGCAGTTGTCTCGTTTTGATCCTGGAGACTGCAACAAGGGATCTGATCAGACATCTTTCAGACAGATGTTTCCACTGCCAGCGGTCTGCCACTGTTTCCTCAAGCAGAGATCTCCACTCATGAGCTTTCCCAGTTCTCCTTCTACACCAAGTCCATCCGATCAGTTCAAACCAGTTTTATCACTAGTTTAAATAATCTGGATAATTTTTCTCGCTGACACAAAGGCGAAGAGCTCATGTGCTCCATTCTGCGGTAACTTCTGGCAGAAAAGCAGTAGTAGGCAGCTGGGGTATTGGGGTGACCTCTCAGGAGTTTTCTAATCATTTGCAAAGAAATGAGCTTTAAGGTTGTTCTAAATGGAGGGAAACTGTAGAGTATGTACACTTCATTCTTGTAACGTGCTTTCAGAGTCATAGCCTTTTAATAACAGGTGAGTCTTGCATGTGGTACCTCTTATTAGATCATCTGACCTGGCTGGGGAAAACAGACTGAGTGCTTCTGTGCTCAGAGGCTGTGCTGGAACCATACATGAGGGGAAGACCTGATAAAGAACTCTGAATCTCAGCATAATTCAAGCATAAAGACGTTTAGACTTGAGCTTCAGGCTTTTGTTTGGCAGTCGAATGAATCACAGGCACCAATAATAAGTGTGCATTTCAACGCCCACTTTTCAAGCACCCTTTAGTAATACCTGGAATCCCTGAGGTATCTTTACGGTAATATTTTCTGATTGTGACTGTGTGGTTTTCTCAGGAAGTCTGATCTTCCTTTGGAAACAGCTCTAATCTTAACAGCCTTCCTTTGTCTGTAGACCTCTAATCACATTGTCTCATCCAGCTGTTATGAAGAATGCTTCACAGCCTTCATTAGATGCAAGTTGTAGTTTTTCACTGACAGTATGGAGCATGTTTTGGGAAACTACTGCAGCTCTGTTATTAAACACTGCTTAGGTCCTCCAGTTACAATTTACATGGAGAGAATGGCGAGAAGACCTGAGGACTTCTCCAAGAAGACGTGGCCCCATCTCCTGCAAAGATCTTCTTCCTCGGGCTGCTTTTCTATATAAAAATCTCTCCAAACAGGATCTTGAGGAATTGCAGGGCTTCAGCCTTCATTCTGTTCACCTGGGAAGGGCAAGGGCCACTTCTGCCTCAGCAGAGGATGTGGCAGAAAGGGGTGATCCCTGCCCCAGCCCTTGGGCTGGCTCCCCACAGCCCAGCAGAGCCGGGGACTCCAAGGCTACCTGTGTCCCTCCTTCCTCACATTGCTGATGGTGACGGAGGAGCTCACCTCAGCCAGGGACTTCCTTGCAAGGGGAAAGCCCCAGATCCTTTTCCCAGCCTCATACCATTGGAGAAATATGAACTGAGCAGGACAGAGCTCTGGCCTGGATGGAAATCCTGGATGGGAATCGCCCAGGGTGAAATTAGCAGTGAAGAAATCAAAAGAGAGGAAGATTGCTCTTAGTCACCATGATCTAGCGTACATGACTAGACAGAAAGAAGAGTCTACTTTCTCCCGAGGAGGCGCAAAAGGGGACAGGAGGTGTAGCCACAGCTTCAGCCCCTTTTCTCTTGGTCTGAAGTGCCCCAGGTGTTTGTGTTCCCCTGCCCCGCTGTGTGTCTCTTGTTTGCAAGGAGGAGGCATCTGGCACAGGAGAGCTCTGAGCCCCAGCCCAGGGCTGTCTCTGCTGCCTCCACTGCATGGGCTGGAGATGTCCCCGTGTCCCTGACACAGAGCTCAACGTGGGGGCTTGCCCGCCACCCCTGCGTTCCTGCCCTCATCGCACATACTGACCTGCACCAGGCTTAATGGCCACTGGATTGACCGCAGGTAACTCCAAGTTGGGTACCAGCTCGTATCCTTTCTCCTGCTGTTTTCCTTTGCCTTCATGGTACCTGCTGTAGATGCCACGGCCGGCGGAGTATCCCCCCAGGTAGGAGCCCCTGGGGCCTGGGGCTCTGTTGCCAGCTGCACCTCGCCCTCTGCCTCGTATGCTGCCTGCTTATGGTAACAACACAGAAGAGGATGGTGAATAATGGAGAGCGACAGTCCCATGAGGAGCACGAACGGCCCCAGGCTGAGACCAGGAGGCACATGCTTAGAAACGCGGCTGCTGAAGGCAGTTGGATCGGAGTCTTAGTGACTTTGCTTATGAAAACAGAAGCCTTAGAAGCACCCATTGAGATGACTCAATTTTGCCCTTGAAGTTTCTGACTATACATTAACTGCTTATTTATAATGATGCAACTCTCACAGCCAGTGTTGTGGGTCTACTGCACCCAGCAGAGAGAGAGGGGCTTCTTCCAGAGGCCATTGCCATGCAGCAGGAACAGCTGCCTGCTTCTGCTCTCAGCTCTCCTCCAGAGGAGACCCTGCCTCTCAGCTGCCACAATGGGACTCTGCAGAGGTGACCCAAAGTTGTACATGGCCTTTAACCAACTTTGTCCCACCATTGCGTATATTTATACCCGTGTTGTTTGTTTTCTCTGCTATTTTATTAGTAATGTGAATATACCCCTTCTCCCAAAATATTGCCTTTATTTATTTATCTTAGCGACTCCACACATGTTACAACAGTACTTTGAACGCTGCAGTATTAATGCAATCTACAATGCTCTAACTGAACATTTAGACTGTCAGTGAACTCCTTTATAGTTCATTGCAAGTACAAATCTGGAAATCGGGAAGAAGCTGAAATTCTTGGTCAACTCAGGTTAAAAATATTTCTTGGTTTATGTGGGCGCTTTATGAATATATTCATGCTAAACTACTGTTATATGGAAATACGCATTTCAGGAAACTGTAATACCTCTAAGTATAGGATAATTGTAATTATAACACTAATTATAGCTGCTAGGGTTTTTTATGAATAACTGATTTTTGGTTAATTTTTAATGACTGTAACTGATAACTAATTAAAGTCTACATAACAAAAGAGTTATTTTGCACTCATGTGATTTCTTCTGCTCGTAGTTCTTAATTGACTTTATAAAGGACACAGCACTACTGTCATTTTAATGCAGAGGGCAAATGGTACCTGGAGAGTTCCCAACGGGAGTTTTCCCTGACATCTCTCCCTTTGGATGACCACGTCACCATACCCACACCTCCAGGAGAAGGCAAAGGGAGCACTCTTTGTCTTGATCTCTAATTTTTAGGATCCAGCTCTTTGGAAGGAGGCAACAAAAACCGAAGTCCTTGGACTTTTTCAGACTTAGAACTGCAAAAGTACTGTAAAATCCAGATCCCTCTCATCCCCATCCCATGCTTGATCTGTAATCTTATTCTTAACTATATTTGATGCCTCCCTCACACTATCCCATACATTAGCAATCATTTCAAGATAAATACACTCTGGGTAGTCCTAAATTAAAATGAGACGAAAAAAAAAATATGGAAAAAAAAACCTATAAAAGAGTGTTTAAGAAAAAAAGTGCACAGCACCAGATGTCTTTTGGCTCACGCAGAGCTTGGGTTGCAGCAGCCTGAGACCAAATCTGCCCCTCACATCCCCTAATTGTGCTTACTAACCTTTCACAAAGTAATCTCTGTTGGGCCCAATCAAGGCATTGTACGGATATCCATAATATGCTAGTGCGTACGGATCACAAGAGTAAACATAATTAGGTTGCTGAGTTACTTCGGGGGTTGCTGCAGCCCCTCCTTTTGCTGCTTTCTGGTAGCGAGTGTATTGCTCCTTGTCTACCGGCTTGGCCAAGGTAACCTCCAGGCACGAGCCTTCCAGTTCGACACCATTAAGGTTGTTCATGGCGTGAATAGCGTCTTCCCTGGTTGTAAAGTGCACAAAGGCGTAATCACGTATTTTTTTCACCCTCTCTACACAGCCAGGGTTAAACTGCCCAAAGACCTTTTTAATAGTGTCCTCTGTGGTCTCAATCATTAAGTTCCTCACATAGAGAATTTTAACAGTCTCCATGACATCTTCGTCCACATCTATCTCTGGTTCTGCCCAGTCAACAGCAATTTGGTGTCCCCACAGCTGGATCCTTCCCGGCATCAGTTTCCTCCTGGCCATTGCCGCTGCTCGATGGCTCTCATACTCCACGAAGGCGAAGCCTCTGTTCTTCATCTTGTCTGCGGCGCTGGCATACACAATGACATCCAGCACGCCTTCCGTCACCTTGGCAATCTCCTCCAGGATCTCCTCTCTCTTCTTCATCTTGGGAATGCCTCCGATGAAGAGCCGGCAGTTATCCACGCTGCAGCACACACCCAGCAGCCTGCCGGGACGGATTTCGTAGTTGTTCAGCTCCCTGACGGCACGCTTCGCCTCGTGCTTCTGCGTGTACATCACAAAGGCATAGCCGCGGTTCTTCCCATCAAAGTCCATCATCAGGCGCATTTCGTAGATGCGGCCGACGGACTCGAACACGGGGACGAGCTCATCTTCGTAGACGTCGCGGGGGATTTTGCCCACAAAGACTTCGCAGCCACGAGGAGGGTGCAGACCCTCCCAGCCGGGAGGAGGGCCACCATACTTGCGTTGCCCGTTCTCCTGGATCATGCTATATCCAGTGCGCTCCATGAGGGCTAGCAGAGCTGCCTCGTTGGGCGCACCAGCAACGCCTTCAGGGACTTTCGTGGTAGCCATGTTGGAGGAATCGTTGCTCATCCTTGCAGTGGAGTCCTCAGCGGTCATGGTGTCAAACTCATTCACAGCTTGATAAAGCCTGGGCAAAGGAAGAAGGAGGACACTCATTAGAAGCTGTTGGCTATCACCAGAATCCCTCCCCTCTCTTTTGTCTTCCTGTAGTTGTTCTGCAAGTTCCTTTTTCAAACTGGGACTAAGGTTGCAGAAAAGCAGATGAACTAGCCACACCAGCCTGAACATTCATACTGCAGTGGGAGTGCATCCTGGAGGTAGGTACAGCCCCTCTTTGAGGGGGGCAGTTGAGGATGACCTGCCCGTACCACCTTGGCACCGAGAGCTGCTGCCACAGGAGGCTGAAGTCGCATGAATGGATGCCACCAAGCACCTCAAAACCTCAAGACCCTAGGGAGGCTTGTCTCCTCCTTGAAAGGGTAAGGATAGGAAGGAGCTGACACGGGATTGGCAAAAGGAAGATACTGCCATGAAGCCAATGGTTCCCACCTCCAGAGCTCTCTCCTCCTTCTCCGTCATTTCTCAATTAATCCATCTACTCCTGAACAGCGCAAGTGCCAGGTGCCAGACTCATAGCAAATACATGAGAAGCACCAGGCACAGTTCCCATCTGCTAACAACCCCTCACTCCTCGAAATAATAAATGCACTTCAGCATCAGTGGGGGCCAATTCTTGTTCTCTTGTGCAAAGGGCAACTTGGCAAGCTCCTGAGTTGCCTGCTGCTTTTGATACAATGTCTGATGTGTTTATCTCTTCTGTTATTACAACAGGACTTCACAAAAGCTGAAGAGAATTGCTCCCTTACCACAGATAACTTGCTTTCGAGCAAGTGGCCAGCAGGCCAGCAAGAGGAAGACAAATGTCAGAAACCCTGTTCTGCATTTGAACACAGGCAGAGAGCAGGAACTACAGACGTACAGGAGGAGATGACCATGCTAATGACCACAACTCCAAGACATTGGGCTTCCTCTCCAAGCACAATTAAATAAGACACTTTGAGACTCTGAAAGTAGTTAATTCATTGGCTTTCAAAGCTGGAAAGGTCCATCAGACCATTTAATACAAGTGATTGTATATAACACAGACCATTATGTTTTACTGTTATTGGCTCATTGAGTCCTATAACATTTATCTGAGTAAATCTTGTCTTCCAGAAGGACCTTGATTTTAAGGAATCAAAGAACTGTAGAGCCCACCAATTCCCTTTATGGCTTGTTTGCTAATCACTCCCTCAGACAAGTGAGCTTGCTGTATTTCTCATGAGAATTTATCTGGCTTTTGTTTCCAGCTAGGATTACTTGTTAAACCTTTCTCTGATAGACTAAAGAGTATTTAGAGACCTCTACTTTTGTCTTATGATGATATTTAAGTTGTGTAATTAAGCCACAACTCTTGTCTTCTTAATAAAACTTGCAGGCTGAACTCCTGAATTCCTTCACAATCAGTCATTTTTTCACCTAAAATTGGTTTTGTGGCTCTTTAAACAGTTGTCTAGGCATTCAGCCTTTTCCACCCTTGCTATAGACAGGGATGAAGATCGTTCCTCTTTCTTCTCCCCACATCTCTGTATCTCCAACACCTGTTTCTCCACATCTTCTCACTAGCGAACCATGTGGACTCTTTGTCAATTCTAACCCTAAATCCTTTCCAGAAGCACCACTTGCTGGGGTTATGTCCCATGCAGCAGGCATGCCTTGTGTTTTTCACTCCTAAATGGCACAACCTTGCATTCACCCCTATCCCAACCACCTTTTGCATGCTACACCATTGCCTCCTCCTCATTGTTTTTTACACTCCATCAGCCTTTGCATCATCCACTGATTTACTTGCCATGGTTTGCATCATGACCAAAACACTGACCCCTGTAGGAAGCTCTGCAAACCACCTAAGAAACGCTCCCAATCTGGGTTTGACAGTCTTGTTTTCCAAACAAAAAAAAGGACAAAGCTTCAGCCAGATTTATTTATTCTACACAGTCGTGCTATTCAGTGGGACGCAGGTTTCTTTTTGTCCCACAAGGACTCTGATATATACCCTTCGTTAGAATGATTTGGCCATTTTCAGTGCATTGGTTACCATGCAGGCAGATCTTTCACTCGTACAGTAGGCCCAAGTCCACAGAAACATGGGTGCACAGTATAGGCACCTAAGTCTGATTTGTATGGTCCACAAAACCTGTTTAAATCCTAGTAGCCTTAGCGTCTCAGATTTTTTTCAGTAAAGCTCCTGAGCTGCCCGGAATTCTGCTGGTCTGTAGCCAGAGACACCTCTGCACCAGCTAGGGCAAACACTACTGTGCCTAGTTCAGCTCCTAAATGCTTTTAGGATTGGGAAACCAGACCTCTTAGCCTTGTCTGTGGCAGGCCCTTGTCCTACAGGTGTGTTTGGGCCATGGGTGTTACATGTTGATGCTTCTAAGCCATTTTAATTTAAAAATATGAAGAGCAGAGGGAGAGGCAGAGAAGATGGAGGGCAGAAATAGTGATGCTGATGCTCAGGCAATACTTGAGAAAACATAATTTCTTTGAAGCCAGGTGTTTCATAGAAGTGCATCAGTTTTGATAGCTTCTTGCCTTAAAATGTTGTTGATAAACACATTTCCCTCAGATTCAAATGTTCCCACTTTTTAATGTGTCGCAGTCAAACATTTTCATTTTACTCCTGGGAATTATTTGACATAATTAAAAAAATTAAGCCAGAGAAAAACATTTCCTTTTTTCACTTGACAATTTATTCCTAAAAATGTGATTTCACCCTTCCCTGAATGAAAGCAAAGCTTGTTAAAAAACCACTTTCGTGGGGAATAATCATTACCTTTACACGGGCCAGCTGTTGGCAAGTGAATTACTTATCGCCCCAGGTTTGGGTGAGTTTAGAAATGAGTCATTACCATCAGTTTTAGGTCAACTCCCAAAACAAAAGTCTCTATATTCTGCTATCTGCAGGGCTCAGTTGCTGGGACTATAGTCTAGAAAGCTACAGACGGGCAGTGGGACTGTGGAGAAAGGAGAGAAGGAGCAAAGCTTCCCCTGTCTACTAGAAACCAGCTGGTAATTTGGTGGTCATCCAGGAACTTGCACTTCTCCAGCACTTTGCACTGCACTGGCAGGACACTTTCCAGTATTGGAAGGTGTACTTCAAGCTGCTGCTGACTGCTAATGGCCACCTTAGCTGCAAACACTACCATCCACCATTTGTGATAGTAAATAATAAAAAATTCTTTGCGAACCTAAAATGTATTTATCCCTATGTAATTTACTGGGAATCAAGATTCATGATCAAATGTATTTCGTTTTTTCTTCTGTGCAGCTCCATAGATCTGGGTTTTGTAAGTATACACTACCTGAGACAATTATAGAGCCCATGCAGTCCTACTAGATGTAGCTAAATACACACTTAAAAACATTCATTGTCACATGATGCAATAAACATCTTCACAAAGTTCAGATATCTTCTCCCTTGATGAGTGTCCTGGTTTTAGCTGGGACCGGGTTAGCTCTTCTTTTTAGCAGCTAGAAGAGCTCTGTGTTTTGGTTTTACTCAGAGGCTCGCTCTGAGAAGAATGCTGATAGCAAGTTGATGTTTGTGGTTGGACGTGAAACTCCAAGGACTTTTCAGTGTGCCAGAGTGCAGAAGCACGGCAGGATAAGGGGGGAGCATAGCCGGGACAAGGGAGCCACGATTCCCCTTGTGATTTGTGTGGAACTTAAGACTGAGGGCCAAACTGGCCAATTAGTATTCCATATCATGCAGCGTCATGCCCAGTATAAAAGTGAGGGTCAGCCGGGAAGACTTTTGCGCTTTGGCTCTTTCGCCGCTTCTGCTCTTTTGCGCTTGCTGCGCTTTTGCTCTATTGTTTTTATTTCTTTTTCTCTCTCTCCCAGTACTCCCACCCTCGGAGTACTATCTCTCTCTCTCTCTCTGCCCCTCTCTATTTCGGGGCCTCGCGTTCGTCCGGGATTTGCAGCTTCGGGACAAGACGGGCTTCTGATAAGAGGGGGTGGTGAGCATCTACACTGTGTATTAAATCATCTGTATTAAATTGTTCTTATCTCAACCCACGGGTTTCCCGTTTATCCTTTAATTCTCTCCCTCATTCCTGGGGGTGGGGGAGGGGGAGTGACCGGCTGTGTGTGGGGGTTCAACCTAACCCACGACAATGAGAAAAAACGCAGGCGTGTCTGGTCTGAGAGCTCTCTCCTCCCATTGTTACTGCCTTACAAACTGGGCTGCCAACACAACCTTTTCACATCAAAAAACCATCACTCTCAAGAAAATTGTTTTCAAAAAATGGCTATTTCCAAAGTGTTCGACCCTCCTGATGCATTTTCTTAGTCCATAATAAACTGGTCATGAAAACTTGCTACCATGTGTTGTGGGTGTACACAAGGCATGAGCTAATACTGTGGGTTTAGTGGCCTTGACAAAGCCAGACTGATTTCAGTACATCCACTGAGTGTGATTAATTCTAGAAGAGGAAAAAAATTCAAGCTACATTAAAATGTAGTGCCTTGTGAAATATCAGTGCTTGATTTCTAAAGATTCATAAAAGAGAGACAGACAAAAATATTAGTTGTTAATGAGAAAGGTCGTACTCTAGAGACAACTCAGTCTTAAATGACTAATTATCAGGAATGAAATAAGACTGGCTTCTTTTATTCTCAGTGGAAGGTAAAGCCTGCTGGATTGTTCAATGCCACGTTAGATGGATGCTAACATCTGCCAGCCTGCCAGCAAACAGTCTTGCAAGCCTTTGTTTCGGCATCTCTGCTCCAAAGACTCTCCCTCACTCAGGTGAACCCTCAGACATACACATTTCCCTGAAACCATTCAAATTCCACTTCCCCTGGTTTACGAAACTCCTTTGCCTCTTCCAATCAGGCAAGTGCAAATAGTTCTTGCCCTAAACATTAATTACCTTCTTTTTAATGCTATCTTTTTTCGCGCCACAGCTCAGAACTGTGTTGGCAGTGACGGACCTAAAGCATACAGTAAGCAGGCTGACTAACTGAGGCAGAGTTTTTATTAAATAGAAACACCACGCCTTGATTAACAACAGCGCAGGGCCAAGAGCTGATGTCCTTTGTGCCCGGGCAAAGGCAGCTCAGGGCCCTGGCGAGAAAGCGATGCCCACAGTCCATCCATATAGCATCTTATCCATGGTCTTGTTCAGCACTGGGCAGTGCCTTGTGAAGTTACGCAGCCACCTGCTCCTCTCTTGATCCCGGTGTGGTAAAACAGGCTTTTACAAACACGGGGACACAGCCGGTGTCCTTGCGGCAGTAACTGTGTGTCCGCTCCACTCACATGCTCCTATAAAACGGGGTTGTTTATGTTTGCGCTTAATTCATCCCTCCAGTTTTGCCTTACATAGATTTAGTGGCCTCGTGTGTCCTTCTGCGGGTGACACAGCCACCGGCACAGGGATGGGTGCCAGCACCACGGCAGGCAGTGGGAGAGCCCAGGGAGACCTGCTGGCTCTGTGATAGCCAGAGGGAGGGAGGGACGTGCACACCCGCGCCCCACCTGCAGACCCTGGACCGTACAAATTCCTGCGGAGCTGACCCAATGTGCCCTCACGGCCACCGCATGGCCATCGGCTTGCTTCAAGAAACCACCACGGTTTTGCATTTTAAGCCATCGCTGCTGCAGAAGGAAGGTCAGTCGCTGAAATTTTAACTAAATACACCTTGCTGACAGAAGGAAACAACAGCTACTGGTTTAAATGTGACCTTCCTAGTTTTTCAGTTGAAATAATAAGGGCAAATGATAATCCTGCTGCTGAAGTTGAGCAGCAGCTCTCGAAGCACGGCTGCCATTAAAGCTCTTCGTGTTTAGAAGCTGAGTCTTTTCTCATGGCAACTTTAGATATGTAAAATGTATGTAACAACAACAATAACAGCTTACTGAGAACAATTGTATAACTTTATCACGAACATCATGTATCCACAGAAATGGTCTTGCTGAAAACCTGGTTTGCTGTTTACAGATTTATCAGCTGAACAGAAAAACGCAGGGGCCACGTCAATTTGAAATAAGGGAGTGGCTTGAGCCTTGCTTCAAGTGTAATGTGTAAGTTACCTCCCTTTTTGAAGATAACTACGGTATCATTATACATCAGTTTTCTTTTTCTTGGCAAGACTGTCACTCCTTTCCTACGATTTATTTGCGTAAATGAGCGGAACAAAGCCCATGTCTTTGGGGCTGTTACCGAAGACGAGCCATAGCGTGCCCAACTGCAGGACCCAGGGCCAGCCTAGCAGCTCTGTGGCCAGAGCCACAGCCATGGTAGGTTGCTGGCCTGCAAGATGCTCCTTCCTAAACTAATGGTGAAACAGAAAGTCCCGCCTCTTTTACAAACATGCCCAACGTAGCCACCAGCTCCCCAAGTGCTCACTGCCATCCCATGTGCTTCCTGGCAGAAGGCTTTGCCTTCTGTTTGCAATCAGCTCAGGAGATACCCTGTTGAAGTAGCGTCCTTGGCTTCTCTACATGCACAGTGCAGACAGAGGCCAGGCAGGCAGCAGATGCAGTGAAAAAAGGGTCTGATCTTCGGTGAAAAATCCATGCAAAGGCTTTGCCTGACTTCAAATTAATTTATATTTCAAGTGTCAAAGGCCTCAGTGTGGTTTTCAACAGGAGGTGGACCACAGCTTAGTTCCCTATCTGCTGTTGTTAACAAAATGCAAACATCTGAAGTTGAATCTTGTGGTGGGTCAGTGCAAGAGAGGGTGCAGCATTTCAGCACAGCTTTGTAGCTAGGGACCTTTTCTGAAAGTTTTTCATACAGGAAAGGAAAGGTTGCTAGGGATAGCAATACTTGAGGCCAACAGGCCATGACAATGTCTGCAGTGTGTCAGACCCACTGTTTTACCTGCGGCTGAACTGCATGAAGAAGTTGCCCCAGGCTAGGTTAAACACTTTGAAAAGGTGGATTTTCTTAATCTGTATCATTTGGATCTGTGGAGAAAGTGGTGAGCTGCGTCAGGAACATTGGCTGGCAAGAGACTCGGTGAGTAGCTTGTGATGAATGAGCGGCTTGGGAGAGTAACCTCATAGATCAGATCAGCAATAGTTACTGACAATGACATGTCTGTCTGCTGTGCAAGTTATCCTGCTGCCAGCACTGTGAAGCACTGCATATTCTCATCATCACGTGTAGGCCTGAATTAAGGCAATCAAACTTGTCCGTCTCCAGCTAGGGTCACCCAGGAGAAACCTTTTGGCTCAGGTGCTGCACAGGACCCAAGGAGATACACATGCAGCAGCATTCGGTGCACCACATTATCTCCCATGTATGTGAAGGCATGAACATATACAGCAGTGGCTCTCAGCCCACTAGAAGTACTATGCTTAAATGTAGAGAGAAACAGTGTTAAGTACCTAAGGGGTAGGATAAGACTGCCCTACTAAGTCCCCAGGCTAGTGGCTGAAATTTCCACTTCTGCTAATGGTGACGCTCAGCACCCTAACCCAGGGCCTATCATTAGGGGTCTGGCCACTGATTTCAGTGGAAGAATTCATATTTCAAACTTAAACTTTCATTTTATTCTGGTCAGTTAGTCACATTCCCCTTGTATGGGGCAAGTTAATGTTCTGGGCCTGAAAAGCAGTTTTCAGGGTGGAGCTACGGCAGGGGTGCTCCATGCAGGCTTCTCAGCTGCTTAAATTCGTCCTAAGTGGCCTATGCCTGTTAAAAATTGTTGGTTACATTTAAGACACACCAAAACCTGTTGGCTTCATCTTTCGAATCTGTTCTCTTCAAAGAAGAAACTTAAAGAAACAGAAAAATAAGGGTGATATTTCCAACAGTACTCAGCATCTAGCACTACTCCCCTGACATCAGTTGTAAGACTCTAATGGCTTTGTTAGGGATATATTAAAGACAGTGATTAGCACTACTGAAAATCCTTCCTTAAAAGTCTTGTGGGAACTGGTTGTGTCCTCCAGGCACCAATCAAAAGCAGTGTTCTTACTTCCATCGCTATCATTAAGAACAATAACAATCACAGATCTAATTCTCTTAGACATATTATACCAGATCCCTTAGACATATTAATCTTACCTCACAGCAATCTTATATATAACTTAAAAAATCAAGCTGAAATTATGATTCCCCTACAAAATAAAGTCACCTTGTATTGTGCAAACTTCCTGCCTATTCTGTTGTCAACCCTCTCTTCATCCTTCTAAGGTGTATTTCATTTGGAATGTGATCCTGAAAAGGCTGTCAAAGGTTCTGCTTGTGTTATTTGTGTTACCAGCGCCCAGCAGTGAACATTCCCAGGATGGGGGTCCCTCAAAGACCTGGCCTCCTGGCCTAGAAGCTGCAAAAATAGCATTCAATGAGATATCAGTGATGATATATCAAATAATAAAGTGAGAAAACTTTCCTGAGCCTGACACTCTACTTCTTGCCATTGCTTTTTGACAATCACAGGCGAAAGTTCTGTTCATGCATGTATGGTTTTCCCATGGTGAGAACGAAGTGATGCTGACAAAAAAGTTATTGATGTGCCAAAGCACCACCAACACCTAGAGCATCCTACTAACAGTGGTTGTTATTTCGCTACTTCTGCGACGTGAATTCTGTAATGCAGTGTGTGTTTCTGGAGTGTTTTTACGCTACCGCAGTGCCAAAGCAGCCATTTCAGCTTAAGCCACTTCTGAAGGAAGTTTGTAAGCAACACTCAGTCTCCTCCCTTATTTTATAATGCACCTTGCTGGGAGTCATTCAGAACTTTGTCCCAACAAGTTGTGTAACCCGTGTGACGTACCATTTGCCCCAGCTCCACCTCTTACCCAGTCCAACTCAAAATAATTCTACTAATGTCAGCCATTTTGATAGGACCGGTCACTGGCTGAGGCTGAAGTGATTATCCTGCAAGATATTGAAGCCACATGTGGAGGAAAGCTGAGGAGATAAAGGTTGTGTGATCATTCTTATCAGCTTTCCAAATCAGGAAACAACACAATCCTTCTCTTCTCCCCAAATTCCCATATTTCAAACTAGTCAACAAAGTCTATTATTACCATGGTCAGACAGGAAAACGTGTGACATATAAATAAAGCGCAATGTAGTCACTGGATATGTAATAAGTCTTTCCTATTCTGGACGAGCTATCCTTGGTGAGAAATTTTTTGAGGCATTTGTTTACCATGAATGAAATTATGCAGTGTTCTCTGCAGAGATATTGGTGCAGATAAGTGTCCTCCTCATTAAACTGTCTGCTTTAATAATCATTCTTTCTAGGAAAGGCAGAGTGTTTCATTCAGTGTGGACTAGGAGTTTACAAGCTTTTGCCATAAGAAAGACAGAAAAAAGATCTTCTGCAACAGGAAAACAAAACCACAACTGGACTCATCTGTTAATTATTACACAGGAAAGATAAGACATTCACCTATTTCACTTTTTGTGTCTTTGAAGAAAAATCTTATATTTGAACACAGTGATTTAATTCAATCATTGAAAACGTCTGTGAAAGGCTTTGCTGAACTCTGTGGAGTACGGATATGTGTGCATGTGCTCATGATTTTTCTTTGTTACTACAATGCAGAACACTCTGTCTGTCTGTCTATGTAAACATTACAGTAACATGTTCCACTCTACAATGCAATCAAGAGCGTCTAAAAAAGTTCAAAAACTACAGTTCCCTTTTCAGCCTTTCTGATTGAACTTTTCGAGCTAACTCTTCTGGAGACTCCAGAGCGAAACACGACACATCCTGCCTGTTCATGCAAAGTCTACTCGCTTAGTCAATTTTATAACAATAAAAATAGCTTCAGACTTTTCAGTTAATCTACTACTACCTAATCTTATGCACTGTTTCTATTGCAGCATTCTCGGTTTTGTGTTCACCACGTGAACACCTCAGCAACGAGGGGCCCAACATTTCAGCAGGAGGCAGAGATTTCGGGGAAAGCTGAAAGTGGCCCAACGTGTTCCCTCTCCCTCAGGTCAGAGAAATGAAAATCAGCATGAAGCAAACCGCAGTTGGGATGTGAATGTTCACTGCTGAAAAGTACATTAAACTCAAAGCATTTGGCTTAGTCAGTGACTGGGTGTTGTTTTTTTTTTTTTCCTTTGTGCACTGACATTTGACCCCTTTTATAATATGCACCTTGCACCACTGAAACCCAGTTAGTTATTTATTAAACTCAGGTACCAATGGCTGACTTGTACATATCACGCTTTTAACTGCCTGGCATTGCCCGTGTGCGGAGGAGAGGGGCATGAAAGGCAATTGTCTTTGCTGTGAAATTCTGTCATATCGGCAGAAAGGAGCTGCAAAGTGCAGCAATTCGTATCCGACCTCTGATCTAAGAAGTTTGTACAAACCTTTGAACCTTGGGTTGAAATTGAGAAACAAGGTTTACAAGTACAAGGAAGAGATTTCTAGTGCTCGTTACCTGTGCCCAGGGTTAATATTCTAAATTAAAAAAAAATGCTTAACCAAGGCAGGGGCTCTCTCAGGACGCACCATTCCTGTGCTGGGTTAATTCAAGACAATTTAAGTCTACTGAAATTACAGCTCAGTTGGAAATACGTAGAGTTTGAAAATGAAATTTCTCTGTGCTTCAGAAAAGGAGTGGGATTTGAGACAGATGTCATTGGAAATTCACCTTTTGCTGACCTTAACTGGAATTTTTTTTTTTTAAATTAAAAGCTGAAGAAAGAAGGCAAGCAACATTTGATTCAATATAACCTCTTCAGCAAAGAATAGAGTCAAAATGCAGAATTGAATAGAAATGATTTCAGAGAGTAACAAAATGGGACCTCCCTTGTTAACTTTATTTATTTTTATCCAACACATTATCTAATCTCGGTTATACAGTGCAGAGCTATATGAGAAATCCATGGAAAAATAATCAAACCCACAGCGTTTCAACAAGCTTTTGACAGACAGTCATACAGCCTTGTCTTGATGAGCAAAAAGGACATGTTTTGCAGTTCTGTTAGATTGAGTTAACTTAATTAAAAAGCTCTCTCAACTCTTTCAGACACTGGCAAGGTCTTTGGTGCAACACCATCAGCTAACACCAACATGCTCCACCGTGGCTGTGTTGGGTGTAAAGGCCTTCAGAGATCAGCTACGATAATATGATTGAAAAAGACGCCCTTTCTGCAACCCAACCTGTCAGCTCATGGAGCATTGCAAGGGATGGCAGTAACGTTTTGCCGTGACATCCCTCACATGCTCCAAGCGCTGGCTGTCATCCATGGCAAATGTGGGTGTGCAAAGGGTGAAGAAGCACTTTACACACACATTTTGAAGTATGGCTTCAATCCCACCTAGCTCAGTACAGGACACCACTCTACATGGTCCACATGTGAACGGACAATTTTGTCGTTGGTTTTAATTGAGCTTTACTTACAACAGCTACATTTCCTTTTTTTTTTTTTTAATAAAAAGATTTTAGACTCAACTGATCTTTTCCAGATTTAAGTTCAAACTTCACTATTGTTATCAGCACTAACCCCAATAAAGCAGTAAATTAATAAATAAATAAACAAGGGTGAACAGATTAATGTCGTGTCCTATGTCATATACAAGCCTCAAACTTTCCACAGGCTGCTTAAGCAGAATATAAATAGAATAATGTCAGGACTTGATTTTCTTAAAATGCTAATAAATTTTCAATATGCAGAATGAGTTAGATAGATTCATTTGTATATATACTTGCATATATATCCTGCTTGCTCAACCTTTCTAGCCACATTCAATCTATAAGGCCCAAATTCTGTACCTAAAGTTAATAACCTACTTTTAGAGCTTGATTTATGTCAACCTCTTGAAAAAGCAGAACAAAATAGCAGGCAGCACAAACAGACAACGGCAGAGACAGACCAATTGAAAACACAACGTCAGGCGGGTGTAAATGGCTACCTTTCACTTCATTAGTTTTAGATAGTAGAAAAAATATCTCTGAGACATGATTTTATTTGTTTTCCTCTGTCCAAAAGATCAGTGGTTTAGTTTTCACTGTTCTGACATTCAGTATGCCAATTCTTTTAGATATTCCCATGTCAATCTTGTAGCTCAAGCTTAGAAGCAGTTGCTTCCTTCTCAAACAATGCTTTAGGACCCTCGAAAGGAAGGCAAAACCCAAGCCCGATACCTTGACAATGACATACTTTCAGTCTCAACTCCCTGATAAATGAAAACCAGATAAAAAGCCCTACAGAGCAAACAAGATTTCCCTTACCTCTCTGGTCCTGCGATCGAAGTGCGACAGGTTAAGAGGACTCGCGCCTTTGCCCGAGCAACCTTTCTTCCTAATGGCAAGAGCCACGCAACCTGGTTGTACAGTTTATGCATCTCGTTATTGGCCAGCGAGCGTTAGCCATTTAAATTCCTTGGGAGTCATTTGTTAAGGGCTCTTAGGCTGAGGCTAAGTGGGTGGGACGGGAGGGAGAGGGGATGTTAGCGCTGCCAGACGCAGAGAGCTCTCCAAAGCGGTTTGAAGGTTAATAGAAAACCATCTGCAAGGAAAGGATCTTTGGAGGGAGGGCTGGGTCCAACCTTCAGGGAAGCATAGGAAAGAGAAACCATGACATTTTTGCAGGGAGGAGGAATCTGACAAGAAAGATTTCATTCAAAATTCAAAACTTGGAAAAAAGGGAGTGAAACATGCACAAACAGCTCCTTCCTAGCACAAGGCGTTGTGCAAATAGCTTGAGTTACAACAGATAAGATAAGAAAAGGGCATATTTTGCTTGACGGCATGAGGTTTTTCCAGAGAATTTTTCTTTTCTTTATATGTGTCTGGCAAAATTATTTCAGACTGCATTGAATCAATCCAATTTACCTTTGGTTTTAAGAAAAAAAAAAAAAAGATCTGCAGCTCCTGGAGCAAGAGGTAGGTTTCCTGATCTCAGCAGTGGCAGGATGGCAGGAATAAGTTAGCCTGTGCCGTGTACCCGGCATGCACCGTTCCAGTGGCAAACACGGAAACTCAAATGTGTTTGCTTGAAAGAAAAAAAAAAGAGCCTGGTGCAGAAGTAAAAGGACAGGGGTGGTAAAACATGATTCATGACAGCAGAAACGGTCTGTACATAACAACGGAGCATTAGGGCCCGGGAGCACTTAGGCAAAGCAAACAACACACCTTCTCGAGCAGCCAAGAGGAGGAACTGCACCAAAACACTCTTTGGATGATGGATTTGCCCGGTCGGCAAGCAGTGTGCACAATCAGCCAGCGGGAGAAGAGGGAGCAGGGCATGCCTTGGGAGATGACTGATTTCTGGGAAAGGACACTGCCTGGAGAAGGTGAAAAGCAAACAGCTTATCACTGATGCAAAACAACTAGTTTCTTTTACAGTCCTCTCCCAGGTTTTGTTCACTGGCATAGCCATTCCTTTCTTCTTTCTCTTTTTTTCCAAGAAGTAAAGCTTGGTCCAAATCTCCAGCCAAGCAGCACACAGGCATCCTGAGGGCATCCTCTTGTGGAAGGAAACCTTGTGTCTTAACCTCTCAAGGACAAGCTGTGCACAGGGGTGGGTTCTGCAGAGGAAGCACTGTCAGTTTGTATCAGATGGTCCTACATAATAATTTGTTCTTGCTCTCTGAGTGGTTTAATCTGGGTGTGTAAAACTTAGCGACATCCTTGTACTGCAGAGTCAGAGGCTGGTCAATATCGAAGAGGGGTAGGGAAGTCAACAGGTGTAGAGATAAGAGCTCTAAAATTAGACAGCTCCAAATTAGAGAGAGAGACATGGAGGATGGAAAGACTGGCTAAAGAAGCATCTCTGTGGCGGTTTCTGAGAGCGAACAGGAAGGATAGCTGTTCTACTTACACTGCAAACCCAAAGGGTGATTGCAATTGCTCTGTTCTGGCTTTTCATACTTGTTTATCCACCGTGCTGTGGCTGTGGTGTGTTAGGCACTGTACAAACACACCTGCAGCCCGGATCCTGGTCCCAAAATGCCTGCAGCCCAAGTCTACTGTACAAGCCTTTCATCTTCAGAATTCCTCTCTGCAAAGGTTAACTCGTTCGCTACGTGAGCCACAGAGAGGCAGGTTCTGCTCTGCTGCAGGGAAGCTGCAGCATGGAAATTAAGTGGTTTGCCCAAGACAATGGAAGGAATCAGTCTCAAATCCGGGGATAAAATCTAGGAGATCCTGCCAAAATCAGATCCATGCCTCAATCCCACGGATCTATATAGGGAAGTGAGTATAAAATATTTAGCTGGTATAAGCTCGCAAAACTCCCTGTCACCAGATTGATCAACTTTTTAAAGTCAGTATCCTTCTTTTTACTTTGCATTTTCTGCTGGAAAACAAACTAAACTTTTAACCATAAGCATTATAAAGAAAATCCTATCAGCTACAATCGTGCATGTACTTGAATGCTAAGGGAAGGCTGTTCTGGTATAAGTGGCATGAAAAAGCACTGATGCTACGGAGCTGGTGGGCTCACTTTTAGAAGGCTCTTCAATATATGATGTCAGTTAGGCTCATGTAGGGAACCTACTCAAACCCTTGACTTTCATTTTACGATTTCACTTTTAGCTCCAGCTTGTTGTTAGTTTCCAAGTTATGCCCCCATTTTTGTTTAAAGCAATAAACATCAGCAGATCAAGCTGCTGCAGGGTATTCTGAGGTGTTGGTATCCCCAATGGCAGAATTTGAAAACACAGTAATTTGTCCTGCAGGCTGTGCTTTTATAGGGAACCTAAGAAAGTTGGGCAGAATACTGCAAGTGTGTCCCCCAGCATTCCCTGGCTTTAGGCATCTACTTCCCTTCAGCTTCAAGCACACAGCGTTCATAACGATTATATGACTTTTTATAGGCCTCTTTATGATGACTCTGACATCATGAAAGGGGTACACTTAAGGCAGAGTGGAAAAGTGTTAAGGGCAAAGCCATCCAAGCAGCAGGGAGGATGGGTTCTGTACACTCCACAAGCTCCTCGCCTCATACAGCATCCACTGTGCTGCTGTAAAGGTTATAAACACATCTTCTCCTAATGTACAGCTTGACTGCAACAATGAAGCGTCACCATCTGCTACAATAATACCATAAATAGTCTTTCCTCTTTTTGATGACTGACAGCTAAGCAGGAGCCGAATCCCAAGAGAAGAGTCCATCCAGCCCAGTCCATGCCTACGTTTCCCATAGACTTTCCATTTCCTTTTATTCTTTCCTGTAGTGGGATTACACATGAAAGGTTTTTCCTAAATAATTGTTCTCCTGAACACAGTGACAGAAAAGACTGGACATTTGAAGAAAAAAAGTGAGATTCACTGGAATAAGGTAATGCCTATTGGATGGGGACCTGCTCCCTGGGTCAGAAAAGGCTTTCAAGGAGATAGTATGCTTCCCCTCAGATGCCTCTCTTCTACAAGCAGATAGACAACCTGGCCTCTGCTGATCAGGTGCACTGGGCTCCTCCACACGATCACAAGCATTACTGAAGCACTGGTTCTGCTCCCTGAGATTTTTACAAAGATTGAACCCAAATGCTTTGGGAGATCCAGAGGCTCATTACAGACTCGCTGTTTTATCAGCTCGGGGTTATTCTCTGGATAAGAGTGAGTGTTCTTGATGATCATGGTAGGAAATTGGCTTTCAGGAGGTATTTCAGGGTGGCAGCTTGACATTGTGACACGTGAGTAAGTGAGAAGAGAAAGGAGAGTAAGGCGTGAGCAGTGGGTTGGCTTTTACGGTTATATTTGGTCTTCGAAAACTACTGAGAGACTGTAGCGGAATGAGAAGGGAATGTGCCAAGTGAAATGTTTCACCAAAAGGACACACACATTTAAGAGTGACTTGCAAGGTCTCCAATCTCAAACTCAGAAGTCTTTACAGTTTATCAGTATATTCACACATAAGCCCATCCTCAGCCACAACACAACCACAAAAATTAGGATCTCATAATGTAACAGACGACCTTTTTTTTTTTTTTCCTTTTCTTTCTTTTCCTTCTCTTTTTAACAAAACCACTTTGTGTTTGGTGGAACAGGTTCCCACATATTTGTGGAACCATTTTATGGCCTATTTGAATGTTTAAAGAGACAACACCACTTTATTTAAATGAATAACATGTTATTTTACACCTGTTCTTAGACAGTGTGAGTTAATACAGCACAGTTTGTCATTTCCTGACTTTCATAAGTTATTACAGACCAAAAACCAGGGAGATCTTTTGGAGAACATACAGTCTGTACCATAAAGTGCTTTTTTTTTTTTACGGGTGGACAGTACACAACAAACACACATATAATTATGTCTCAAAACAGCTTTACTAAATAGTCTTGAGAGATTTTCTGAGGTATTCAGGCACCCAGGTAGACACTTGGACACAACAGCTTTCCAAGTTCTCTCACACTGAAGCCCTTTCCATGCATAACCTACACCAGTGCTTTGACCTTTATCTTGCCACATCATGGAGGATTCCCAGTAAACTCCCTTGGAAAGGTGGACTATTCTGCTCTACCAGCCTCAGCCAGATTCCCCATCCCAGAACAGAGAGCACAAAGTCATAGGCCTGAAGGCGGTCTTTCCCTTTTCATTTCTGAACCTTAGTCTTCTCTGCTCCATGGACAGAGAAGTTATCCTGATAATCATAACAGTCCCTAGACAAAGTTTTTGTTTTATTTTTAGCGAACACTTAGTTATTCCGCAATGCAAGTCAGCACAGAGGATCACCCTGGAGAGTAGGCTCCGTTTCCCCACGTGCAATTTTGTGCTTTTATTTAAACCCAAAAGCAGGTTTTATGTTTCGAAATGTGAGAAGACAGATACTGAATAAACCCATGGAGTGTGATAGATTTTAATTAGCACATCAAAAGAGAAGGAAACTAGCAAAACCCAAAGGCTTTTTATATACCTACAACCATTACTTTCTGTGGCATGTTTACTTTCTATTTAAATAAATACAGGGTGGGTTCTGGATAGACATATCCACAAGGGAGGTTAATACAATGATTGCTTTTCAGTCCCTGGGTAAATAAAACACTCTATGGGAAAAAGGTTTAGCCCTCACTAGTCTGATGTGGCTGCTCAAGACCAGCATTTCACAAATGTGTTACACCGTCAGCATGAGGTCCTGCTCCGTCCTTCCCACCCTGAGCAGCCTCTGCTTGCGCTGTCACAAGCGTTTGTGTGGCTGCACCCCGCGCACGCTGCCTGAACACCTGCGCTGGCAGGGGAGGAGAAGGTGGGACCGGTCCTTCTGCCAGCATTGCTGGCTTAAAGTGTTTGTCAAATCACCAGCATCGAGAAAATCCATGGGACAAGAGGGGAAATATTTCTTTTGAAGCCAGGTGAATCTAGTTTCACAACATAGCTCCTGCTCTGGAGAAGCTGATGAGATTTCACAGGGGGGTAGACGAGAATCTTTCTGTAGCACCGAGGAGCTCACTGAACCATTCAGAGGGATCAGAGGGTAGAATAATAAACTGTCACTCTTTGTAGGTTTGGATGCAGCCACTGAATTTTAGTGCTGCAGGTACTGACTGAGAGGCTGAAGGTACTGGAAGAACCAAGGAGGGAGGTGCAGCGCAGTAGTATGAGCTCCACGGGTCCCTGAAAGGCACCCGGTGGCCACCTCCTGTGGCTCGTGGGGATATCCAGCCAGCACGAGCCAACCATGTACCAACCATTTTTGATAACTGAAAAGTTCCCAGCAAATAACATTGTTGCTGGTTCCCTCTGGGGCCTTTTTGCAAAGGAGACCATCTCTAGGTTTTGTGATACATGTTCACAAGAGGGAGGATAAAGGCCTCTGAGCTATGTTTATAGGAGGCTTCCAGAATCGGGGTATAAAAACAAGCACGGTTAGCACACGTAACCCTTGTTTCCTATCTTCCAACAACTACTCTGGCCTTCTCCAGGTCATGGTAAAATATAAGAATATTAAGCGAAAAAGCTTTTCCTCCAGTCAACGGGCATCATCTCTGGCTAGGGCAGAAGCTTTTCTGTTTCACTTCTTAATGTCTTATTGAAAACAGGACAGTAAGCATTGCTTGGAAATTGTTTGTAAAAAGAGGTTATCAGATAAAGGAACAGATAAGAGTTTCCTTCAGGGAGACAAATTTATTTTTCTGCCTCTCAGTAACACGAAGGAAAAATTTAGAGTAGAGGAGACTGAGTGAGCTGCAGGGGAGTTTACTATGCCCATGAATTGCGGTGTCTCTTGCACTACGTTTTATTACACCTTCACGGCTTCCATGCCTCAGAACGCTGATTTAGTGTCAGGATTAGAAAAAGCAGCTTTAGATGATGTCGGTAGAGTCTGCTGTCAGAATTCCTGAGACGGGACTTCACAGCTTGAAAACACGCTGCGACGGCGTCGCTCGCCAGCGGTGCGCGCTGCCGCGCCCGGCGAGCGGGGCGGGGCCGGCCCGCCCGGCCCGGCGCGCCCCGCCGCCCCGCACCCTGTCCCCGCCGCCCGGCGCGCCTCCGCCCGTGCCCTCACATCCTCTCGCCGCCCTTAACCGCGCCCCAGCGCCCCGGCTCCTCCTCCGCCAGTGTTTGCATCCCGCCGGCTCCTCCCCGCTGCCGACCTTTCCTACGGGCCCGCGGGACTGGGGCGGCGGACCCGCGTCCAGCTGAGCTTTCTGCTCGGCGGCCGGCGTCGTACCAGCCACCAGCCGCGGGCGCGCTGCTCCCGAGCCACCGCGGCTTGCGCTGCTTTGGGGCTGATTTAAGCTGCGCTGCCGGCCTAAGATGTGCTTCGACGGCGGGGGGAGACAGGATGGATTTGCCTGTTACTCCACCAAACATTACCCACAGCACAGGCGAGCCCTAGAGCTATGTCTGTGCTGAGCCCCTTGCACGGCACAGGAACACAAGTGTAACGCAAGCAGCTGTCGGTATGAACTTTGCAACCCTGTGGTAAAACCACCCACCGTAACCAAACACACTAAAATAGGAAAAGGGCACTTTCACCTCCCTGGCTGCACCTGGGCTGGGGCCCACTGCTGGTGCGGGGCTCTCGGGCATCGACCCCCTGAGTGCCAGAGCTGCCCCTGGTCACCCCGTGGCGTAGCGCCGGCCCAATCAAACTGGAAAGTGCTCAAGGGCTGCGTTAATGGGCAGCTCGCAGTAATCACAGGAAGGTGATTTTTTTTTTTTTACAGGACTGTGCTTCTGCTGTAAAACACTTCTCTCTCCAAGAAAGACCTCAGTGTGTTGTTGACATAACTTACCTCTATAGGTATTTGACAAGATAAAACAGGCAAAGTGTCTGTGATTTCGAGGACTGTAATAGCTGAAACATTTAGGAATGAGAAGAATGGTCTGAATGGGTGCAATTATTAAATCCATTAGTTAAATTGCTCTTTCCCTTGCTCGTAAAGAAAATGTTTCTACAACGACCTAGGATCTGCCACTCTTGACCCACTCACGAAGCCTAAGAAGGAGGTATATCTCCTTCAGGACACATCTAAGCCCCACACTTCCATTTCTAGGGGAACGTTTGTATCTTCAGGATGATACTTCCAAACTGGCAATAAACAAACCCTTGAGTTCAGACCAAGAAGCAGCATGACAAGGTCCTGAGACAGGAAGATCCCTTTCCTTTGGCTACAGGAGGGGCTGGAGACACACCATGAGCTCTTCTGAGCAGTATCCGTGCTCCCAGTTCTGCCCTGTTTATCTCTCATATTTATTCTCTTCTGCAGGGTGGGTGCATGTAAACCCTGGGGCTGCTCGGGGCAGGATCTGTGGACAAGTCCACCTTATTTTGGGGGGAAGGAGAAGACTTCAGCTAAAAGGTTGTCTGCTGTGATGCTTTTGGGCCCAAAGAAGAGACCTCGGCACGTTTCATTTGTTAGCAGAGATGTACCCAATGGGAACTACTGTCCTCAACTGTTGGGTATAAATAATGCTCTCCATGCACCTGAGCCATTAACTGTTTGCAAGGAAGCATCTGTAATTAAACAGGAAATTGCAGCTTGTCAGTGTGTTAACCAGGTGAAAAATGACCACAATCCTACAGAGATACTCCCTTTTTTTGAAAAAAACACAGTTAAAATCTTTTCAGGAACTTTAAAAGGTCAGTGACTTTAGCCTTCTCAAAAACATGCGAGGTAAACTCCTAAAAGAAGCACACTTAATGATGGGAATACATATAGGTTGCATTTTAAAGGTAAGCGCATTAGCAAATATCCAGAGAAAGAGGTGCTGCAGTCTCTGTGCAGCTAAGATGGTTGAAATCTGACCTTTTTATGGTTGTGTGCTGTCTTCAGAGCACCACTGGAGGTAAGCAGAGACCTACGTTTGAGGACATTGCCCTTCCTGCTACATTGCTGGAGACTATTCCAAAAGAAAAAGGAAGACGCTGTTGTGCAGTCTGTCCCAGTCTTATCTCATTTGATCCACCAGCACGTGATTTAGCACAGAATCTCTGAATACGAAAATGTAATATATTGCTGTCTAGTACACAGATTAATGTGGCAACAACCAGATTGTCACCTGTCCTTCACCTGTCCAAATACTTAGACTTCCACATCACCCTTGAGGTCTGAATTTTCTATCTGTAGAAGGAATTATTTGCTCTGTTTATATTTAGGGCTGTATGTGAAGAGATGATAGAAATTTTGTTGATGTATGTTTACCTGAATGAAGCCAATTCACTCTTGGTGCTGTATCGTCATGTTTGACATGAAAAATTTTACCTAAGGGATTTAATTTGACTTCTCATATGTTTCATGGTATGAAACTGGTCATATGTACAAGACAGCGCATCCCCGAAAACACAAATAAAGCCATCAGATGGTGAGGTTTCCCTTGTTTTGATCTCTGGCCAGTTAGAAATAAAGCAAAATCTTTTTCTGAAGATGTGCCACAAGACCAACGAGTACTAAGGTTATACAGACATTTTAGACTGCTTTTCTTTGGAAACTCTTGATTCTTTTGGGAATAATTATTGTTGAAAATGAAACCTAAGTGGATTAAAATTGCTTTGCATGTTATTTCCTAAGTACATCAATGATGCCAACAAAAGAAAAGTCACTTCCTTATGGAGTCACCGAGCTAGTCATTTCAGAAAAGAAAAAATGTAGTATTTTGTGTTTGTGTATTTACTCCTGAAAAGACTGTTTTACACATGTGAAAAGGTTACTTTTATGCTGTTATCTATCATCTTAGAAGATTAAACAAGCCATTAAAAGAGCAATTGTGGAGTACAATGTGGCGGTTGCTGTGCATGCCATGTACACCTTCACGGTGCAGGAGGACACCTGCAACCTGGAAGAGCAGAAGCCTCCGCAATGACTGCCCATTTCTAACAGAGATACTCAGTTGTAGAATCATAGAATCATAGAATGGTTAGGGCTGGAAGGGACCTTCAAAGGTCATCTAGTCCAACCCCCCTGCAAGGAACAGGGATATCTCCAACTAGATCAGGTTGCTCAGGGCCTTGTCCAACCTGGCCTTGAACGTCTCCAGGGATGGAGCATCCACCACCTCTCTGGGCAACCTGTTCCAGTGTTCTACCACTCTCATGGTAAAAAATTTTTTCCTAATATCCAACCTGAACCTACCTCCCTCTATTTTAAAACCGTTACCCCTTGTCCTATCATAACTGGCCCTCCTGAACAGCCTCTCCCCATCTTTCCTGTAGGCCCCCTTGAGGTACTGGAAGACCGCTATAAGGTCACCCCGGAGCCTCCTCTTCTCCAGGCTGAACAGCCCCAACTCTTTCAGCCTGTCCTCATAGGAAAGGTGCTCCAGCCCTCTTATCATCTTCGTGGCCCTCCTCTGGACCCTCTCCAACTGGTCCATGTCCTTCTTATGTTGGGGACTCCAGAACTGGACACAGTACTCCAAGTGAGGTCTCACGAGGGCAGAGTAGAGGGGGAGAATCACCTCCCTCGACCTGCTGGCCACGCTCCTCTTGATGCAGCCCAGGACGCGGTTGGCCTTCTGGGCCGCAAGAGCACATTGCCGGCTCATATTGAGCTTCTCGTCCACCAGTACTCCCAAGTCCTTCTCCTCAGGGCTGCTGTCGATCCATTCACCACCCAGTCTGTATTTATGCCTGGGATTGCCACGACCCAGATGTAGGACCTTGCATTTGGCCTGGTTAAACTTCATGAGGTTGGTACGGGCCCACCTCTCCAGCCTGTCGAGGTCCCTCTGGATGGCATCCCTCCCTTCCAGCGTGTCGACGGCACCACACAGCTTGGTGTCATCGGCGAACTTGCTGAGGGTCTCAGAGCATACTCAGCTTCACAAAAGAAACAACCTTCCCATCTAAAGTATAAGATGATCTCTTGCATTTAATGACTAGGAAGGCAGATTTCTCTGAAACAAGCATTTTCAATCACCACCTCCTCTATGAATGCTTACACTGTGTTTCAGGGTGTCTACCGCTGCCCAGGAAGCTGAAACAGGTGCCTCACTGACCAGGTTCCCTCCGACACAGCCTGCTAAATACCATAGGAAACATCACCATGACCATAATCCCGCCGCAGGGTTTGGTTACTAACCTGCCGGTCGCTCCTCAGCCAGCCAGCAGCAGTAGGCTTGTGCCCTGCTAAGCTGTTGATGTGCCTGGTGCCACTGCCGCCGTCACGTCCCCAGCACCCAGCCACTGCTGCTTCAAGACCTCACCCAGGAACTTCGTAGGTCAGGGAGGAACAGCAGTCCAGACCTCGTGCTTTCAGATGCTCCTTTAATGAAACTATCACAGGGACCTAAATCATTACAGCCCCTAACGACGACGGGAGCTGATTAAAGGGTGCTTGACGAAAGGTTCCTCCCTGGGTACACTGTGATCATGTTTCGCCAAGAGCAACCACCTACCTCCCCTGGCCAAAGGTCAGCACGTCAAAGTGAACAAAGTCCAGCAGCAGCTCATGGTTAAACGGCTAAATCTGCTCCGGCTTAGCGCAGGTGCTCCAGAAGTAAAGCCACTGTGACCCTCAAAGCTCACAGGGATAAACGACAGTAAAATTTGGAAGGGGAGGGAGCACATTTCGGCGCAGAAGACAAACAGCGTTTGCTGCTGCAACTGAGCAAACAGGCGATAAATAGACTCATCGTCTTTGCCTGGGAGTTAATTTCCCTGTTTGCGCATTCGAGGGCTTGCACGTTCTTCCTGGTTTTGCTGAATGCCTGGTGTTCCTAGCCCAATTTCTAAAAAACAGCCCCGTGCCTCACCCTGGATGTATGGACCCAGCGCCCTGTCTTAAAGCCAGGGCTAACTCAGAGAGGTGACATTTGTATCCAGCTGAGGGAGAAGTAGTTATAGCTGAGCTTTTCCCCCACCCTGAGAAGCAGAGGCCAGCGGGGCCGTACAACCCGGGAGTGAGGGCACCCACGGTCCCCAGCAGCCACCCAGCCTGTGGGACGGGATGGGGGTGCAGGGCCAAGCAAGGGCAGAATGTGACGGGTGGGAGGATGGGAGGAGCTGGGGACAAGGAATGGAATTGCTCTGCATTCCTATGGCAATGCTATAGAAAAGTAGACTTACTAAGTTCTGCTATTCATAGATCAGCTGGTTATAATGACGTTAAATCCTCCAGTCCTTGTCTGTCAAATTCACACTGAGACAAGTAGGGACTAAGCATGCTCAAGAGGCTTTGAAGGCTGTGTAAGCGCCTAAATATTGGCCCGGGGAGGTCTGACTTTAAATACCCCTGACTTCAAATGACAACATATTAAAAAAAAAGAGTTCTATCTTTCAGGCACAAACTTTAATCGTTATATTGCCTGACTCACAGAAGTCTTATCAACAAAACTATGCAAAAAGTACACAGTTACATTCTAATTTTGAGTAAAAATCAGATCTCTGAGACTATGCTATGCCTTCATTTCATAAAGCATATAACGTTTTAATTAACCTAGACTGTAAAACAGTCCTTCTGTCTTCAAAAACACCAAATTTAGGTTTCCCTAAGTACACTACAGGTACAAATACAAAGTTACTGAAATGTCACAGGAGAAGTAATGGCCTACAGCAGGGAGAGGAAAAAATGGATTTTTGCACTTGTGGAATGGGGAGAGAGACGTGTGTGGAAAATCCTCGCTGCTGGTTTTGCTGTTATCAGTTCCTTTGCTTCCAGAGAGAGCTGCTTTCCTTCCTTCCTCCCCTCCTTCTCTAGAAAAAGGACAATGCACAGAAGGAACATAATGGTTTGAAGGAGAAATTGTTTTTCTCGTATCTTTTTCCATCTTTCAGTTGCTCTTTATACCAGTGTTTAATTTTAAGGCAGTAGTAACGAAGGAGACATATTCAGAAAGAGCTGACCTTGTAATAAAACAAGCAAACTACACCCAGGACAGGTAGAGACCTGAAGAGTCAACGATGCCCTTTAATAAGGATGTATAAGGGAACAATCCCACTAGTTGTCTGCTTGGTGGTTTGGAAACCCCTGACAGCCAATATACTGCATACTATCATGCATTTCTTTCAGTGAAGGGAAAACCCAGTTTATTTATTATCCCATGACAGGGCTTTGTTTCTGATGGCCTTACTCTCAAAGGTAGCAAAAGCACCAAAACAATGCACTGTTTAATATCAAACAATGCTCTTATTTCTCATCAGAACAGGGAAATCAAGTCTTGCTCAACTGCACAGCTGGATGGAATATAACTACACATTTAGGCTGGGCTTATCAAAGAAAAGAAGGAACAGCATGAAAGCAGGAAGAATTTATAATAGGAGCAAAGGGAACCCATCACTACCTGTCAGGAGCTTCTCTAAGTGCCTGTCAAGCTGGGAGCACAATGTTTTATAAACCCCGGTGTCAGTTCTTAGCTCAGAAAGAGGAACCAACAGTTAGAGAGATGGTTTGGGGAAAATGAGTATGTTGCAGTTAGGTGTCAGTGCGACACAGAAGAGCTCCAGCTGATGCAGCCAGGGCACAGGTTGCTGCTGGGGGTCTCGTATCTCAGGTGGGTTCTCTGCCCTTCTGGCTGCTTTGGAGCGGTTCTTTCTCTTAGTTTGGCCCAGAAATCTTGTCTTTCACATGGAAGTTTAACTGAAACTGTGAGATTTTCTGAATGCTTTTGGTTCTAATCACATATACTCACCACCAAAACTATGTTTTGTTTAAAAAAAAATCTTAAAAGGCCATAACATAAGCACATAAACTCCTACTTAGCGCTTGTCTCTTGTGGAGGAACTGCGGATACTCCCTTGTGAAGGAGGATCACGTTTATTCCTACAAGGAAAAAGCAGAGGAGATTCCTAGTGGAGGAAGGGCTGGACTGCTGCCTGTGCTGCACCTCTGTTTGGCCTGTGAGAGAGCAGAGGAGGCTACCTGTGGCCTTTTCATTGCCCCAGCTAATGAAACCCTCTGCCCGCTTTGATCCCCGGAGTAGCTCGGGGCAGTCCCACGCACTCTGCACATCCGCACCGTGTGATAACTCAGTTCTCCAGGTTATCCTCTGTCCCGGTCTGCTGAGTATCCATGCTGCATCGATGCTTGCTTTTGGGTCCTCTTTTGGACACAACCAACCAGCTACTCCTGAACAAAGCCCAGACGTGGCTCCGGGGACAGACAAAACGGACTAGCCTGTGCCAGGTGTAGTTGCCTGGGCTGATGCAGCAGGGTCTTCCAAGAGGATCCCTGCACCCAACAAAAAACACATGAGAAGTGGTAATTATGCCTTCGGGCTAGGATGGTCCTCGAGGGCGCTAGAGTAGACCCAGGACACATGTTGTGTGGATGTGCCAGCCTGCTCCGGAGGGGTTAGCAGAGCGCCATGACTTCTAATGTAAGTAATAAATTTTTGTTAATTTAAATTAATAAATTGTCTGCTACCTACTTTTTGTTTTCCCCTAAGCAACACAGTAAATGTAAGTGAAAACTGCTGATTACAAAAGTTACTCTAAACAAAAATAATGTCCATTAGGCTACATAAATTTGGAAATCTGAGGCACAAGCTGCAAATGTTTGGCATCTGACCTCAGAAAGACTGTGTGATTCTACTGGATCGTGTCAGGAAAAACCTGTGCTGGGCTCAGGTGAGGCAAAACTCGTTTTCCTCCTGGTTGCTTGGAAGTGGAGCCGTTCTCAGAAATGTAGGCCTGCAGCTAAAAGGTTATTTCATTTATAAATGTGAAGAAACTCCCATCTAGCGTTGGAGCATTTTGAGGGAGGTGTAACCATTAAGACACACAACCCCAGACCTGCCCTCCTCACACGGGCATTTGCAAGTGGTTAAAAAAAAACTAAATAAATGAAAATGGAGCCTTCCCTGGGGGAGAGACAGGCAAGCAGAGGAGACACAGACACCTCATGGCACAGCCCAACACTGAGAGCATCAAATCACCGAACAACAGGAATGAAACACTGTGCTGTGACACCTGGCTCCTACAGAAAGCATCCCACTGGCAGCAGGTGACTGGGAAAGTCGTTTTTCACAATCGGATTTCAACAAGGAGGTCCTGCGTTGGAGGTGAGAGGCTGTGCAGAAGAAACAGGCTATTTTTGAAAGTCAAGCCAAACGCCTGAAGAAAACCTCCTAAAAAGTAGCCGCTGGTGCAGCTGTGTTTATGGGTCTATTCAAGCAGCGAGGAGCTGGCTCGTGGGTTTTAAGTGCAAGTAATGATTTAACATCGTGACCCAAGCAAGAAACTGGAACACCAAGAGAAATGATTTTGGCAAGGGTGTATTTAATAAGTCAGAGTGTCCCGTTACCTGATGGCGCGTTTTTACATAGTGGGAGTTACTCAAATTGCCTTATAATAATCTGAGAAGCTGCAAAGGGTTGAACGCTTCCCTCTTCAGCACCACCCCAGGTCATGTTTTGCATTATGTCTCCGCCAGCAAGGCCAAATCACTGTTTCTCCACCAGACCTATGTGGTGATGGAGCTGGGTATGGATCCCGGTGCACATACCCTCCGGACAGCTGGGACCGTGAGCTGGCCTGCAGCCCTCTTGCCCTTCACTATGCATTTTCCTTGCTTGTAGGCCCAGGGAAGGGGTCACATCTTCCTGGTATTTGTCTCTGTTCTTTTTCACATGAGCAGCCAGAGGAATAAATGAGAAATAGAGCATGCTCGTGAATCAGAAATAAATCCTGTTTGAAAGCCGACTTGAACACGTGATCCAGACGGGTACATTTGTTATGGTAATGGTTTTCTTCAGAAAAAAACAAAAATAAACACCTCCCAGCCTCTTTACTCAACCCCACATTAATTAAATAACCCCCCAAATATTTGACCCTATCCATCTCTTACTGACAGAGCTGACAGAAGACTTGTAGTCACTATAATTTAGCTATATGACTTAAAAACTGCTACTCTCAGGTATTTTTATAAGCAAACAGGAAAATCTATTGCACATAAAAATACCTCCAATGTAACAAGCTCATCTGAGGTCTCAAAAAGCTGCCTTCACAGCTAAAAATACTTAACGTCTATAAAGTTACTTGATTAAAAAAATGTAGTGGGTTTTTTTTGAATGAGATGAAAGCTAGATCTGGAATGGCCAAATGCCAGTTGTTGAGCTATGTGCATGGCTCCTCTGTCGGGAACCACAATCATCTCCAATATCAAAACTCCATCTACAGATGTTGGAGTATTGAGCATTAACTGTCTTTCAGAGCCAAGGTGGTCACCAGAATTAAAGAGGAGAAGCAGAGGGCGGTTGCACTCATGGACTTGCCTGCAGATCTGCTTGTCAGATCCTTGCAGATGCCCCTCCTTACACAAACTCACAGATCTTGCATGCTAACAGTCTGAAGGACACAGAACAGATATATTTTCAGCTTTTCACTTCCCTTAAGAAACACATGCCTGCTGTCTTAACACAGAAACCTTTTTAAAATTATTTGGACTTCACCCACAAAAACATAGCAGTAGCTACAACTAATTTACATAATTACAACTCTGGAAAACCTGAGTTTAAACAAAACAGCAAAATCCCTAGAACTGGATTGGACAAGCAGAAAAACAAAAGAGAAGACATAGATCCTATCTCTTGTAGCCTGGCGTGTTAGCGCAATTCTATTCCCAAAACGCTGTCAAAATCTGACTTCCTAAAACACTGTCAAAATTTGACATCTTTAAAAGAATCTTTTTAGCCCCATTTTTTTTTTTTTTAACATGCATCTGAGTATATTCAAGAAGAAAACCATCAAGCCTCAAAGTTCAGCGCCATGATAAACTTAAGTGCCAGTTAATAACTTGCCAAGCAGAGCAATCATGGACTCTGGAAACAAAGTCTAGTGAAGTTGCTGGAGAGCACAACATACCCAGGGCTAATGGAGATCTGCACCACGAAGACCTCTTGAAGAGTGCTAACATAGAGCCCCTTCCCTTCATCAGGTGAGATTTCACGAAGGCTGCTGACCTCCTTACGGGAAGAAAAGGAAGAATTCATGAAAGCATGAGCTTGCCAGTTTTGCTAGTGTCCACCGGAAATTCTAAGATTTGACTAAGAATGATTATGATGCATGTTTCTGAGATAATTCCTTTCTGACTTCTTTTTAACCTAGTTCTTCAGTTTTCCATAAAACAAATCTCTAATTAGACTTCCAATGCAGCAAAGTACCTAAGCAAGTGAAAACAGTTTCAATCTTATCTACATTAACACAATTACAATGTGTTTAAAATGACAGATAAGGTGACTGGGGTGGCCTCTCCCAAAATGTAGCCAGAGGCCTCAGTAACCTCCCTGCCACTGTGGTTAACACACAGAAGAGCTTTCACTGTGTTTTCACGTGGCCTTGAAGACACTCCCAAATAATTCAACAATTTCTTTATTGAAACTTCCTTGTTTAAATGCAAATGAAGAGCAGAGCTGAGCCTACAGTGTTGAATGAGCATAAATTGAAATGCCTCAACCGGATTTCATTTCCATGCCTTCCCTCTTTTCTTCCGCAGGGCAGATGTGTCATCATGAAATTTAAAAGAAACCTCTCTATGTATCCTGCTTGTGTTTCCCTTTATATTTGCCATTTTAAAAACTAACTGAAAAGAAACGCGTTCTTCATCAAAAAAAGTCCTTTTTGTCTGAGCAGGAAGCAGTCACTTTGAAAAATGCTCAGTTGCAGACGTATACATTACTCCAGTCAGAGTCACAGTATTTGTATCCAACATCAGCACTAACTCACCAGCCATTTACAACAAAATATTCTGCAGCAGAAAACAGATTACTACCTAGAGCAAAAAGACATAGCATATAGAACAGAATCATATTAAACAGCTGTGCATGACTCTAGTTTTAATGTGGGCTATCTATCATTCTGGTGGTAGTACACAATCACGATGCTGGTTTTCACCCCAGCTGATCAGAAAGAAATTCTTCTATTTAGCCTCACTGGTGCAACTGCACAGCACAAAATGGACCAGGAGGGTCTTCGTTGACTTTAGCCCAGGGTGAAACCCCACTAGGGCTTTGCGGAAGAGGACTGTAGCCGGTTGAGCCTGTCAAAATATGTTTCTGCTGGATTTACTGACCATTCCCCTCATCTTCAGATTGTGAAAAGGAGGGAGCGTATTGCCTGTAAGCCTTTAGAAATCCTTCCCCCTTGGGTGTGGTACATCTAGTGTTTTGGGGTACAAAGGATATCACAGGACACTGAAGCGTAAGGTCTTTCAGAAATAGAAAGATGAAGGGAGAAATCAAGAAGACAGAGTTGTTCAGGCCTTTTTTACTGCTCCTCAGCACAGTTGTGTCGGATTTCCATCCGGATGACCCCACTCTGCTATGAGGTGTGATAAGCCTCCAAGACAGGCAGCTCCTCCAGTGTCCAGACAGCTGGACATGGGCCATTCTGGCTGTTCCCCCACTCACTTCACCCACCACTCTTCTCATTTATATCTGTGATATCGCTCCTCTCCATGGGATTTTTTCACAGAGTTGTCTTGAGTCACCAGGTGCCCAGAGCTCCTTCCCTGCCTTCCAGCCCTCCCCTTGGCAGAGGGCAGCAGGGCTCCCCATGCCCACCTCCATTTCATGCCTTCTCCACGGAGAGCTCTGAGATCGATGGTGCTCCTCATTCAGCTTGGTCATCTCATGCTCCAATTTACGACACTATTTTGGAGCCACTGTCATTACGCCTGTACTTACAGCACTGCAGAGTTTCAAACAATGTCCCCCTGGCTAAGGGATTCCCACCTGACTGCCAACACAGAGCTAAGCTTTGTGCTTCAAGACTGATTGACAAGAAGTTTTAAGTGAACACAAAGAAGTGGTAATACCTCCAGTAACTTCCACTGTACCTAATACCCACCATCCATGCTGATGGTACCCTACCCACCACCAAGCCAAACAAGTTCTCTAGGCAGTAATCCCAGGCATTCTTCCTACATTTTCATGCAGATGTGGTGCTTGAAGAGAGGTGTAGAGGTCCATAGGCACATCCTATAAATTTTTCATACTGCAGAATGAGTTTTACCCTGGAACTCCATTCAGAGCCATCCTTGCCATTATGTCTATTTAACGGCCCAGGCAGGCATAGCCCTATGTACTCAGAAGCACTCTGATGAAGCCCTTTTAGTACGCAGTACATAATGGCAATGTAGTTCCCAAGGACAATATTAGCAGGAATAAACACAGTGCCAGGTAGAGAAGGGTTTGCAGATTCAAGATTTTAGCTATCAATCCCACTGACTGACACCAATGAACCGAGTAATTCCATTAAACTCAACCTGTAGCTGCCTATCTGTGAATTTTCTGTTGTTGAGTTCTTAGCTTCAGCTTTATTTATAAAGTTCTCTGCTCACACAGAGCTAATTACAGGTGTGGTTTGAGCATCTCTGGGAGCTGTTCAAGTGGGAGAGCTTCACGACAGAATGACTGCCCTGAGTATAGCTTGGAGAAGCATTAACAAAAGTACCATAAACCAGGTTAGAAAAAGCTTGTTTCTGTGCATTGCAGAATGTTTACATAGCAATTTTCCCTTTAAAGCATCCCCAATTTTTCAGGTGCAAGCATTCAGTTCAGTAAAGCTGAGCATGATCCCAGCTGATCTAAGGGCTGCTGCTGGAACTGCTTTCAGTTGGAATTACAAAAACTGTCAAGAGGAAAGAAGACCCAAGCAAGATGCGCATTTTTCGTGGAAACAATTAAAAATATACATCGCTGCTATAGTGCCACAGCATTTGTATGATAATATCTTTGCAGGAGGTAGGAAGGACTGGAGTAATGACTGTTCTCTGCAGCTCTTCAGAAGGGGTGAAAAGTCAACAGAGGCTTCACATTTGCAAAACATGACTTCCTTCACTCAACAACCAAAAGGGTTTGGTTTGAACGATGTGTTTGGGGTTTTTTTTAAGCCAAATACTCATTGGACACAAGAGAAGAAATCTGACAACCTCTCAAACTCGATTCCTTCCAAATATGAAGGTTAATATGGCACTGCAGCTTCTGCTCAGTGTCTTTTGTTTTTCACTCTCATAGCCCAGGTGGTGTAGGGAAGAAGACCAGTACATCCACATGGGTCAGGATACTGTATTATGAGAAGTAAGCCTTCATTTGGTCAGCCATTAAAAAAACTATTCTGCTAATATTGTTATTTCTACTTTTGTCTTCCAGCATGTAAGCAAACACTGTTTGATATTGACATCTGTTGTTAAATATTGGAAGTAAAAGGAAACATCATGACCCAGCACTGGGGAGGAGAGGGCAGGGCTGCCATTCATTTGGATAGGTATGTTTAATCATCAACTATATACTGCACTCTGATGTGGGCAACATCTGACTTCTGATGAGAACAAAAGTTCTGAAAGTTATAACTGAAAGCAACAAATTGCGTAAAGAAATATTCTCATAGAAAGTATACATTGCAAAGAAGATAAAACGAAGTCAAGATCTAAGCATTCATTTCTGATTGACACCATTGGGAACTGCAAATACGTGCATCCAGCACAAAATAATTTTGGCAATTAAAGTAATTAAAGTTACTTCATTTTGCAGAAATTGTATTTTATGTTCAGTTGCAGTTCATGGGTTAAAACTTTGTGTTACTTTAGCAAAATCGGAAAGCTGGGGCTTCAATGCATCGCTAGTGCTTGTGCTCAGCTGGAAATTGCAAGGGTGAGTTTGCTCGTCTCTAATCACTGTCCTTTAAGGTTTGCATTTTACCTGACCATTTCATTCACCACGACGGAAAGAGGAAAAACAGCTTGTTGTCACAGAAATACACTTCTGCAACTGGCTCTGAAAAGGTAAATTGTTTCCCTCAGAAAACTCTTATTCCTATAAAAAGCAAAAATCCCCCATTAAAATCATGCTTCTGCCTTAAGACAATAACCTAATTAAATGCTAATGTTTTTTATTGCTGCCAAAGTAACACAAAGGAGATATTCTGGTCACGTGGGTGTTGTAAGTGGGCAGCCATAGAAAAGATTTTCCAATATGTAGAGAGAGAGAAAAGCAGGGAGCCACATCTTCATGGAAGGAGTGAGACCCCTGCCAGAGACTGCAGACTGCCCGCTCTTCTGTGCAAGCCCAAAGCACCTGCAGTGGCCTTACCCAGGTGCCAGCAGCTGCAGCGCCATGGAAAAAAAGTAATGATTATGAGGCCTCCACTTGAGGTATGGTCTTAAAAAAAGAGGTCCAGTACAGCAAACCCCAAGTAACCTGTCTGATATAGGTGATGTGTTGTCAATGTCTTTGTAATGGAGAATCAAGGAAAGTGATTGCAACATCTCGCCCGTGCTGGGATGGCTGCTGCACAAACAAGTATGATAAACAAATGAAAGCTGCTGGGACAGTCCTTGTGGCACCCTTCTGGTGACAGCCCCATCACCCATCCCACGGAGAGCAGGGACCAAGCTCTTGCTTCTGCAAGGGCACTGCTGAGCACGTGGGGCCCTGGCGCACACAAGCGAGTGGGTAACCCCGACGCTCTCTGGGGAGGAGATGGCACAGTTTTGCCATGTCCCTGCTAATCTGCTGTAATTCTGGTTGCAAGGGATTTTTTGTATGGCAGTGTTTCCTTTTTCTTGCCATCTGAATAATCAGCATCTTCACTGACTGAGTGTCATTCCTTTACAACGTATCTGTAGAGATTATTCCCATTTTAATATATCTGGTTCAAATATAAATCTTTCTTCTTTCCCGTGAAGGGAAATTTGGAAAAGTGTCACTGTCAGATCTCTGTGGGATCCATTATATTTTCTTTTGCATAGGTCTCGCAGTAATGCCTGTGTCATAGGAGCTGCCTTTAAGGGTGACAACAGACTTCTTTTTAACTAGGGACTCTGTAAGCAGCCCAGGCTAAGCCTTATACTTGATCTTTTTCACCTGGTATATCTCGAAAAAGATTTTGCAGGTGAGGCTGTCCTCGTGATCCCTGCGCAGCCCTGCTCCCTTCAGCGTATGTACACAGGTTTAACCAATGGAAACTTGGTAAACAGCTGTGCTGAAAATGCAGCACATGAAACGAAATCTTCTCACTTCATTTTAGCGCATGTTATTATTTACGAAAACGATTTAAGTTGCTCATAATTTACAGATGGTTATGACTTCTTGTCCTGAAAACTGTCTATCTGATAACATTTTTCCCTGATTCCTTGATTGAGAAATGGAAAGGGGTTGGAGTTGCTCTGAAAGAAGTCCTCCGTAGTGCAAACAAGACTTGAAGACTGAACAGATTTTGTCAACAGTCCTATTCCTTCCATTTAAGCCGCATAATCTCCCTTATAGTCACCAGCTAGAACCCTAGCTTTGTATGAAAATAGACAAGATAACATTGTCATCAATGTCTTTTGGTTCAGATAATTTATTTTTTTTTTAAATTCAGTCTCTGTGAGCTCTGAGATAAGATTTTAACTCTTTCTTTAGTTACTGCGAAATAAATTTCTACATCAGTCCAATTTAATGTCAAACACTGGAACCACCATTCCTGGGAGGAGACGGCAAGAATCACACACCAGCAGTGACACACAAGAAATCACACGTGTCAGTCATAGTCATGCTTTACTGCTACAAATATGCCGACAGGCTGAAGCTACAGTGCAGCCTTTACTAAAGTTTTTCTTGAATCATATTTCAATCCTTTAAAGCAGAAACTTGTGGGAATCCATTTGCTTTGTTCTCCAGTAATTTTTTCCTGCACTTTACTCTGGGAGTTTTAGTACTGCTAAGAACTGAAGCCACACTTAGACTACTTTTAGTAAAGTAAATGTGTTACCACACTTCAGCACTGCCTAACACCGCGGAGAACTTACTAAACATAAATAGCGTGTCATGTGCCAGCCCAGTTAGCAAACACATGAAGAAAACCTGTCACATCAGGGAGGATTGAAGTGAGCAGCAAGCACAGCTAGGGCCAGACACTGATAAACTGGAAGCAACAAATTTTTTTGAAAAATTGTCTTTCTTGCATTTTGTTTTGCACACAAATCATACTGCAAATAAACTGTGAATACTGACTAAACATCAGTCACTTCACACCCAGCCCTCTGCGAAAACTCCCCTTTCAGGATTACTTGAGAGTCACCTGCGATGTAAAAGGTGATTTCTAGAGAGTCACCATATGTACTTATATAAAGGCACATCCAGAGCAGCAAAACACTCATGGGAGGATGGATCCTGCATGAACAAGTCAGCTTCCATGATGTGGCAGAAATTTTCAGTCACTAAGCAAACTTTAAACAATTACTTGAATCTGTTCAGCTTCGTCTCTCTCAGTGGCATATGCATACCAGGAAATTAAATCCTGATATTTTTTCTAAGTCTACTGCCTTGGAACATGGAAAAAATCTTGAAAAAAATTAGTCACTTTGCCTCTTTTTGCAAAGCTCGCTTAAAAATCAGCAAGTATTTTTCAGCATGAGTCACTACCCGCATCCCTGTTGCAATAATTATATTGCACGTTTTCATAAGAAACTCTGACTCCTGCTCCTACCCTTCAGTTAGACGAGCAGAAGCCGGCTGTTTCGAGTTCTATTAGAAAAGCATGAAGTTTTAAAACGCAACCGTGCGTTAAGTTTGTTTGGTTGTTTTTTTTAAACGAAGATACATCAAAATTAAAACAACCAGCTAATCAAGCATGGGTTAAACAACCCCGTGCTTTAGGTGACACCACGCAGTCAACTACAGTTGGCGCAAGCAAACCGCAAAATAACAACGCTAACTCCTCTTCTGACTTGTAGGGAGCGAACCTTTGGCAAACCTTATAACCGAGCGCCGTTGCCCTTCTGCCTCTCAAAGCTAGGAAAATGAAAGTAGAAAAGGGTACCTGGGGAGAAGCCGGCGTGCTCCTGTGGGTGCTGCCTGCTGCCGGGCTCCCGCTGCCTGCCTCTCCGGGCAGCCCAGCACCTCGGAGGCCACGGCTGCCTGTGCCGGTCAATGTTTTACCAGCTCGCTGTCCCACCCTCCCTGCAAACACCTCGTGGGGAAGGCAGCGCTGAGCTGCAGGGGCAGAGCCGGTGCCGAAAAGGTCGTCCCTCTTCCACTCGCCTTGTCGTCCACAGGGAAGACAAAGCCCCAAAAACCAAGGGAAACCTGCTATGAGTGGGACGTAGGGAAAACGTGCCATGAAGGGGAAAAAAAAAAAAAAAAGGCTACATAAATGGTTCTATTAATAGATAATTTGTGGCAGGTAAGTCATGATAACCTTTCTCCGTATTGTTCTAAGGCAGCACGCAAGCCTAGGCGTGCCTGGCTGAAAGCTGAGAGGGAACGCTTAATTTATGGGAGTACATAAATTTCCAAATAAATCTTCGGCGTAAGAGAGCGATGACTCAAATGACAGCTAAAACTTCAAAAACCAAAATGACAACAAAAAGGCTTGAAACAGCATGATAAAATAAGGCAAAGAGAACCTAAGCACGAAGACAGCAGAGAGAAATGGCTGAAACGACCTGCGACGGTTTACCTTGCAGGTGGAGGCTCTGCCCCTGCGTCTCGGCTTCTCGGGAGTGCCTCGGAGTTACAGCTCTGCCCACGCCAGTCAGAGCTTTCCCATTCCCAGCAAGTTAACAATTACAAGCAGAGGGCAGCCGAAACGGGCTGGCAACCGAGCGTGGCGCTGACAAGGTGCCGTTGCCACCCCCCAAGGAGGAGAGGACAGCTGCCCAGCTTGGGAAGGACTCGGAGGCTGGGACTTGGCGGCTGCTCCCAACCTGGAAGACCCTTTCCGGACCTGGCACACAGATAGCAAGGGGTAAATCTAGGCTATGTTTTGTGTCCTGGTTTTGTGATGCTGCCTTGCCTGCCACAGCCTTTTGGCCCCGGTTTGGGGAAGAGTGATGCATTTTGTCTAATCTAGGGTCCCTGACTTGAGGAGTGTGTATTTTAGTGCACATGTTTAAGGAGAAAATCTATATCACCAGCTGCTCCAGCTAGCCAGATTAGTAAATAAACCTGCCACGCAGTGCAACAAAGGGCACGTCCGTGTGTTGTGTTTGCCATTGATCGGCATCTTGTACTGCCTCGCACGAAGATGGGGTTGTCCGTGTTCAGTGACTCCAGGCTGAGGGACACCAGCCGAGTCTGGCAAGGTTGGAGAGGCTTCCTCTGTCTGCTGGGCATGCCGCAGCGTGTTCATGGGTGGCCAGGGGCACAGTGACATCCGGCTCGCCCACTGGCACGCGCGAGTGATGCCAGCACGCGCCGTGACACAGCAATGGGCCATGGCTGGACGCAAGCGGATGTGTCACTGAAAGCAGGAGTGCCTTCCCGGGGCACGGACTCCCGAGGGGTCTTCCTCAGAAGCCAAGGCACAGGGCAAGCATGCAAGGGCAAGGGCCAGTACGTGGCCAGCCATGTGGCAAGGTGGCCCCGCGGCTGCAGCCCGTACCGCGTGGTCAGTGCACCCAGCGCACACGAGCCTGCTTGGGTCTCCAAGGCATCGCCATTTACTGTGGATGCTTTCAGGTGTGTGTTCCTTCCATGTGCCGGTCTGCACTCCCCTCCCCTCTTGCCTGGAAAAGGAGAGGTAGAAGGAGAATCTCTCACACATTTGGTATTTAAGGCCACCATGGCAGCAGCCTGTGACTCCCTGGTAAGACAGGCTGTTGGCATGAGCAGAGGAGGCATATGGACACCCCTACAGGTGCTAGACACAGTCCTGCTGCTGTAGGACAACCTGCAAGACCTGGCAATGTCTTTGCACAAGTCTTATTAATTCCCAATCGTCAACTTGTATTTATTCCCTCTAGATAAAAAACCCTTACAGCTGCTTCACAGCATCTGCTCCCAACCTGTGAGGAAGAGCACTGTGACAAATGCACAGGGGAGGGAGAGAACCATCTTCTTCTGCCAGCTTCTCAGGCTTGCAGCAGGACACTTGCCACACCATGTTAACCTCTCGGTGGAAATAATAACAACCTGCTGTTCCACAGAGCCGCTTGGAGTTTCAGCTGTGGCTATCGTCTCTCAGATACCTAGGCAGAAAGAGGGGTCATGTCTGAAAGAGCTTATCTGCACTTAAGACCCTGCCTAACCAGCTCTGGGGAGCAGGAAATGCTCATGGCAGTCTTGCTCCACGTGGTATCGAGAGCTGCTCCTGGAGAAGTGGACTAGGTGGGTGAGAGGGAGGCCCAGTCATGCTGTTTCTCACTCCTGCTTGGATAAGGACTCCACTCAAGATCTCTCAGACCTTCGAAACAAAACCTGGGGGGAAGAGATCATGTTTCTGCAAAAAGATCTGCTTTTGGCAACTTGGCGTTTCCAGGTTGCAGAAGCGTTTCAGCAGAAAACTGTGGAGGAGCGCTGCCCACCCAGCCAGATCAGATCTAGATTTTATCACCGTCATGTTTCGTGTTGTGACACTGCTGGTCCGGTCTCTGGCAAGGTTGGAAACTGAGGCTGCAGTGGTGAGATTTGGAAGTGGAAGAGTGGCACGCTGGTGCTCACATCAGGGAGTCAGCTCAAATTTAGTTTGCCTGGCAGTGTTGAAAAGGTCACTGCCTGTCATGGGAAGGTTGAACAAATCCTCACCTTTCCATGGTGCTAATACTGCTGTGATACATGTTAGCACGGCACAGGCCTAAGAGAGTCAAATTGCATGTAGTATTGACCCAGTGAGGTCAAGGGACTTCTGAGAAACTCAGGTACCAGTCATAGCTGCCAGGTGTGGCTATCACAGAAAAACGATGGCCCTGCTATGGTAGAGCTGAAGTTGTATCATGTCATCCCGGGCAAATAGAACTGTGGACGATTTGAGGGTCTTCCCACTACATCTTCCCTTGTAGATAAGCTGATACAACACAACAGAAACCAAACCAACATTTCATTGTTGCTCAAGCAATAAGAAAAGAAGCAACTATCTTCCCTACATAGCTCTGCACAGCTACCACCTTTTGAAAACAGTCTTTCATTCACATGAGCTTGTGCAACTTTTTCTCTGGTTTTCAGAGATTAGCCTCTAAATGAAAATCAGCCAAAACCAATGAGGTTCACCTTTCTTTGTAAGAAAGCGGTAGCAGTAGTAACTTTTATAGGGTATTACACCTGAAAGCAAGTTGTGAACAGGAACACCTGGATTAAGCACCGTTGTGAGGCGTTTCCCTGAAGGGCTGATGCCTTTGATTGGTTGTCAGGCTGGGGTGGGCTGAGATAAAGCAATTTCCCAAAGGTCACGCAGCAAGACAGCACTGTGCCTGCAGTCAGCCCTGCAGGTACTACAGCCCTTGTTCCTGAAATCAGCGTGGTCGGCTTCTGACCAACTCGACTTCAACACATTTCTTCTTATTTTCCCCTCTCAGAGATGAGGTTTTCACAACCAAGGGCTCACAGAGAGGCAGACGCTTCTCAGGAGCCCAAGTCTGCCCCTGTGTCACCCAGTCCAAAGTTCCCCTCACCACCCGGAGTGGGTTTCTGATTAACGCGCCGCTGACAGGAGAGACTGTGACCCACGGAAACTTGGCGTTTCGGTCTCTTCTCAGAGCACAACCTCTGTCACACAGCACAGGTTTCAAGGGCAATGTAACACTTGCATGTTTACTTACTGCAAATGGAGGAGGTGCTGGGTTGTACAGCACACAGACTGCAAAGTCAAACATTAATTTAGTACAGGCACCGTGTAACTGCAGGCTGGCTTGGGAGCAAGTAAAGTGAAAGATATGGGTATTAAAAGTGAAAAAGCACCTAAAATCCACAGGCTTTTGGGCAAAGCACTTCCAGTGAAACACCAGTTTACTTACAAAGTATTAATAGCCTTAACGACACATAGATCAAACAACAAAGCTAAAACGTGGGGCTCAGGTAACAGCAGGGGAAATTTCTGTGACTCTTAATTGAGGTTTAATTTTGTCCCAGTTCTCTTTCAACAAATGCATTTGTATTTCATCCCACATGGCAACATTCACTTTGGAGAACAGCACAGGCAGATCCAGAGAGGCTACTGTGGAGACTTTGAAAACTTCATATTGCCAGTAAAGAACCTCCTGTATCTGAGCACATGGTGCTGTCAGGAATATGTTGAGACCCATCCCTAAGGAGTGTGTCGAAATCACCTCCCCAGGAAATACTGGAAGAGTACCGACCGATCACCCCTAACAGGAGCTACATCCCCTCCTCTTGAGCAGAAGGACTAGCAACTACCTGCTGCAAAAGAAACAGGTGGGAGGGGAAAAATATTCACTGCAAGCCGTGGAAGATCGTTATCGTACAGAAAAATAGCAGAGACGTGAAGCGCAAATTGAGAAAGCTCTTCAGCAGTGGTCTGGAGGTGGTGGCACACCTGAGGACACCTCTGCAGCTGTGGCTTTTGCTGGCTGGCTGGGCTCTCAGAAATCATACCTGTCCATACCAGCAGTACAAGAGCTACAGCCTTGCCATACTTATTCTTCCCTTTGGTCCATGATTTAGTATCTTGTGCTGAGATCTCAGAGCAAGACGCCCTCTAGATCTTCATCTATTGCAGAATTGGTCCTCAGCACTGGACAGACAAAGTGCTCCTTCAATAAATAAGAGGAAAGAGAGAGCAAGGGAGTTATTTACAAACTGCCTTTACTAGCTGATCCCAATAAATAAGAGGAAAGAGAGAGCAAGGGAGTTATTTACAAACTGCCTTTACTAGCTGATCCCAGAGCTGTTTTGCTAGTGGTTTCACTGGGCAGAGTTTCAGTCATCACTATGCCCTTGGAGGGAAGAGACTTTGCAAAATACATGAGATATGTAAGAAAACTTGGTCATGATTCACAGAGAAACTGGATGTTGATGGGAAAGAATATTTGCAAGCAGTTTCTGTAGAGCTGATTTGGCTAGCAAAGAATGAGCAACATCAGTAGAGAATCATATCATGTCATGCTATAAACTCCCTAAAAGAAGATATTTTATTCAAAAAACAAACAATCCCATCCCATCTTTCTTGTTCATTCCCTTATTTGCAGCTTTTTTTTTTTTTTCAAAAATAATATTTCAAAACTTTATCATCCAAAGCTTTCTTGAGGACTGCCTATTTTGACTTTATCTGTGTGCTGTATGACCACACTATGCTGGTGATTTAGCAACTTCACAGTGCAGACAATTATTTCAAAATATTCCCTTCTTCATAGCTGTTCAACCGCTTTGACGTGTATTGCTGCATTGCATGATGCCACCCACAGTTGTGCTTAGGAAAGGACTGTGCTGGAAACGCAGTGGTTTAAAATCACAGATGTGCATTCCCCATGGGTTTGATTTTAGTGCAAGAGTCCCTCGGCTAAGCTGCTTCTGGGATTTCCCTGATACGACATTACCAAACAGGGAGAATCTCAGGCTCGGCTTTGATGGTGTTGGTTTAGTCAGGATCCCCACCAGGCAGTGGGGGGTCTGCGTGGTTCGGGTGCTTAAGCAACACCCCTATTGTGTCCCTGGTCCCTTGTGTCCACCTGCACAGACCAGGTGCAGAGGAGCAAATGGGCAGGTTGGCAGTGGCCTGAGGGCAGATGCCCCCAGGAGCACCTGTGGCACCAAGAGTGCCTGGCAGGCACATCTACTCTGGCCCGCCATCAGGATGGTGCTGGATGTGCATGGCAAGTGTCCATAACACACTGGGAAGTGCAAAAGAAATGTATCCCAGAGAAGCTGGAGAGCTTTTCAGCTGCAGCGGAAGATTATTAGTACTTCAGGGGGAAAAACAGACTGCATTGTACCATATTTTTAAAAGAACTCACTTCTCACGTATGCACCAAAATAAGCCTGAGCTGAAAATGGAGCCCCATAGATTATCTGGATGCAGGTGTCACGAGAGGAGTTGCAAAGAGTGGAGCAATGGTATTAATCACACCTTTTCCCAGGGGGGTTTGTTGATGTGGCAGCTACTACCTCTCAGACCATGCTCAAGCTCTGCAAACACCAGCCCAGGGCATCCGGCTCCCCAAGTGTCCCGCCGCAGCTGGTCAGGGTCCACAAGGATGCCCTGGCCCCAGGTGCCATTTGCCACACAAATGTGCTGCCAGACGTGAAGGACAGGTAGGAAAAAAGTGTTTCAGGGCTAAAGTATTTATAGGTTTTTCTTGCTGTTGCTTACAAAATGAAAAAGTTTGAAAAATTAAACAACCCTAATATCAGTATAGTGGTTTTGCTAACTTTCTCCTTTAAAGGGGTGCTACTAGGAAGACAGATTTTTTCCACTTACATTTTAGTTAAGAAATTTTTAATTACTTGGTTAAATACACATATTATGCATACAAATTAAATAATTATAAGTCTCAGCCAGGCACATGACCTTTTTTTCTCCTGTTGTTTTGTTAAGATAAGAATAAAATTGTTTATTTTATACAGGAGAGTACTTGTATCAAAATCTATGGGCTGTCTGCCTATCTCGATATATCTGTTTATCAATTATCTCTCTTTCTATAAAGACACATTAGGTTTTAAAATGCTTTGGGAGATCCAACTGGTAGGTGGAGTTGTAAAAGGTAAGATTTTTCTAATAAAAGAGAATAAACGTGTTGCTAACAACGCCTCGATTCTTCTTTCTTGGGCTTTAACATTGGAACTGAAACTAGCCTGTAGGCATTTTAGCAATGAGCAGTCCTCTTAGCACTGTTCTTAGCACCTTATGTTAAATTTGGGCAAGTATTTGCCATCTAATTCAGTGCTTAAGATTTGATGACATGAAACATCTTCATCAGACTCTGCAAGTGCAGCTGGTCGGAACCCCAGGAGATGAGTAACATTTCTATTCAAAAATAACGCTTAAGAAGATAATGCATATAGAGAATTTATAGCTGAATGGAAAAGCTGGGACTGAATCAGCCTTTCCAGCAGATACTGCCAAGCAGATGAATGAAATATTTTTTGTTCTTATTTGCTTTGCTGAGAATCTCAGAGGAGGTATTGATACTGATCTCTGTGAAGCCACTTCCTGAGGACTGTACTTAAATATTTGGAAACTATGATTTACTGCTTAATTATCTCCGTGCATACAAAATCATCCCTTGGCTTCAGTACACAGATGCCTTTTACAGCACGTTCATCTCATCACCAAATTCAAGGCACAAGGAAAGGGCATTTGTAGATGAGTGGAATGAAGGGCTGAAGGGCTGATCCACACAGTGGACCTCTTGCTTTGTGGTGTTCCTCTCGTCTGCCCATGAGAGGTGTCCAGCTGGCTCTTGCTCCTCTCTTTTGGGGAAACTCCAAGGTGGAGGGACGCTTCCCGAAACAAACAGCTTGAAGGGAGGAGGGCGCCTAGAGGTAGCAGCGTGGCTAAGACACAGCTGGAGCTAGATGGACAGCGAGGAAGATCGAGGGAGCTTAGGATGGAGTCACGGACTTGATGATTGTCTGGAAGGAAGTTTATGGAGAATCACAGAGATTAACAGAGGTGGTTCAGGAGGAGCAGGAGTTGTGAACTGCTTACAGGGTGGGAGATAGTTGGAAAGAAAGGTGGGGCAGAGCTGGAAGGCGTTTTGCCTGTAGAAGAGATGAGAGGAAATCCATAACTTCTGATGGGAAAGACAAAATAGGATGGGGCAACCCAGGTGCTGGGGTGAGGTAAGGTGTTTTGGAGGGAGAAATGAGGAGACGTAGCAACACTTGTGAGAAGGGAGAAAATGTGTGATCTACAAGGAGAAAATGAGGGTTGAATTGGAAAGAGGAAGCAGTAAATACAGAATAGGTGCTGGCTCTAAAGAAATGCAGATGAATCAAGGTGAAATAATAGTGTACTGAAAGAACAAAACCAAAAGGACAGCTAGTCCCTGGGTGAAGGAAAAATCGGTGGGCCATCTGCTTTCAACCCAGGGATTTGGCAGCCCTCTACTGGGTGCTGTAAGCCACACTGGCACAAAGGTGAAAGAGGCGGAGTGCACCTAGAGAGAGAAAGGAGGAAAAGAGCTGGAGGTGACAGCGCAAGAGGGCCGGATCACAGAAAAACAGGGAGGTTACGGCCAAAATTACTGGTGTGGTAGAGCTGGTCCTAGGGCAGGGGAGAAAGGAGGAGCGGGAACTGGAGGGGTAACAGTTCAGAAGGAAAAATGAAACAATGAACCTTTTTCCTGTTTATGATAAAAACAGCCCCAAGCAGATTTTCGTACTTACTAAAAATCTTCACATAAAAGGAGCCAGGGGGAACCAGCAATACCATCTCTACAATAGCTACATCACATGTGCACATAAAATATGTTGCTAAACTTGTTTTTTTCCTATATGAGGACCAAAACCAGATATCATTTACTCCTGTGCACGCACAACCAGTAATACTTTGTGCTTGTAGTGTTCCCATCCATTGTATGAAAGCTGGAGAACTGAGTAACACAATGTTCTGTACCAGAAAACTGCGGCGTTTACTGGTGTATCAGTTTCCCAGAGTAGTTTTATGGTACATCTATTTTTCAGATCTTTCATTAATTCTCAAAGTGTATCTGTTTTTCCACGCATAGAATGATTTAAGAGAAAATCTGCAATGCCTACTCGGGCAAGCACATCGACACGTTTTCTGAGATCGGTGGCAAATTGACCTGCAATCTGGCTCTCCTGAGGCTCACAGCATGGCTACAGGGGGAAAATCCTGATTCAAGCTCCCAAGTTATAAAATCCATCTTGCTCCTACACGTTTTAGAATTCAAAAACCTTTCACTGGATTCTGTAAAATTCACATTGCAACCCTTCAGCCTGGGCAGATGCTGTGTTTTGACAGCTGACACACAGAACGCTGCTCTGCTCACATACGATGAAATCGGGAGCTGTTGGATAGGCGTATTTCAGCGAAAACAGTGCTGTCGATTTTTGAAGCACGGGCGCAGCTATTTGCGGTTGTCTGGGTCTCAGTCCAGCTTACCTGCAGGATAGACTTCAGATTTGAGGCTTGGGCTTGATTTGTTAAAACCAGAATTACAAAGTTTGCTCTCACTGCCGTTTGCACAAGATAGAGAGACTCTCAGGACAGGCTCGATCTTGCAAAACTTCTGATTAGAATAAAACCTCTCCGAGGACAACAGTTTGCATTTGAGTTGAGCGGCACCTGTGCTAGAGCCAGGTCTTAGACTTTGTGGATTCAAAATGGTCCCCTAACCAGTGGGGACTTAAATACCTGAGAGGAAAGGATGCATTTGATTTAACACAGCTCCGTTTATTCCGTGTGGATATTGAAGAATATTGAAGTTCTGCCTGTATTGTGAGCTCCTAGTTGGGTCTTTTTTATGGTACTACACATCACTCATGGACAGCTAGATTTTTTGGTTTTATAAATGTGGGGGAATAGATATATGGGAACAGTTGTTCCGAAATAACATACATTCAGAGAACTAAGTGGATGTTACAGACCATTGTGAAGAGAGATGACAAATCATATTTTAATGATTACCGACACTCCAACCATCACTGGATTATGAGAAAGGTCTTAAAAGATGCCTTGGGAAAGACTGCTAGGTAGCTGTCTAAGTGTCACCCAACACCAATAAAATACCAGATTCCGAAATCAAGCAAACCATTAGCAGTCTGGCAATGTCGGTAAGCGTGAGAATGGTACTGCAAACTGAAAACAGGATTTTTGCATGATTGATTTTACTCTCCTTTTTTCTTTTGCAGCTTATCACCTGAATCTAAACCCAAACTTGATTGATATTTTGGAATAATCCTGAAGTATTGTGCAATCATAATCAGTATTTCATATTACAGTTATATACTTGTAGGCTTTTAAATGCCATTAATGGCTTACACTTACACAACCTTTCCCTTGAAGGAATCCCAGCTCACTTGCTGAAGTATTTTCACATAGTGTTTTCACTATATATTTTTGATATACAGTCAGCTCTGAAGGAGAACACAGTGTGGAATGATTAAAGTTAGAAATAAAAAAAAATACTTCGTTTCACTAAGGTTACTGGGAGCATTTTGAGAGATAGAACGCATTTATCTGATTTCACGCGTTAGCCAGCCACTTGTTAAAAATGTAGGGATGGCTACACTTGGGAAACTGAGCATCTTGGCCACTTATAAAGATTTTCTTCTTACTAAAGTACAGCACTGTCTCCAAGAGTACCAGCAGCAAGCCTCATTCATCCAAGGAAAAGTCAGAAAGCTCACATCTACTTCATTACTAAAATAAAACAGGATCTAGGTCACGAATTGCATTTCCATGCCCTCACCTATTGCTGAGGTAGGAAGTAGGGATGCATGACTGCTTGAAAGTGAAGAACTGCAGTGGGTGAGAACAGGTCCAACACAACAAGGAGCAACATCTCTACTGTGTTTGGTCTGAGGCTGACCAAGGCTGTACCTGTAAATTTCCCATTTGCCACTTCTATTTGCTTCACTGAAACCAATAAATTATCTCCTGCCAGGCACCGGGTCTGTCTGAGCCGAGGTGAGAAGTGCTGCTGAGCTATTGTTTGCAGAGCTATGGCATGCAGTAGACCAGAGCCTGCCCTACTAGTCCGCGCCACCTCTGACCAGTCTTGTTCCTCTCTGCAAGATCATTTCTGGGTTGGGGCACCAGTTCAAGAGCCGGGCTTGAGAGCCTGCCATCGAGGCAGATCTCCTGCAGTCCTCTCCCTGCCCAGGCCTTCGGTCCCAGAGGGGGTGGGAGGATACTGGGGGAGGATGCCAGGAGACCAGCGGGGAGCTGGGGATCGCCCCACCGCCCCGACCGGGCTGAGCCGTAACCCCAGCACATTTAGGGGAAAGGTAAGGCGTTTCTTCACACCAGGCTTCTCCCAGGAGCGAAGGCAATGGCGTGTTGGAACAACGTCACTCCTAGATACAAACAAGTGAGGGCAACTCAGCCAGCACAAATAAACAAGTAGAGGACAGAGGGAAGAAAAATTGCACCTTTTGGATTTGCTGCTATTCTTCACATGCGCATTTAACTCTTAGACGCTGTTATGATGGATGCTACAGTTCATTTATTGATTAAATCCTGGTTACTGAGCCCATTTCTAGTTTTTGGCTGATAGATTGAATGCGATTTCATTTGCTTGTGAGTAAGTAAATCATCAGTGTCAATCAACATTTTCTTAAGGTGCTAGGCCAACAAAAAACTTGCACCAGGTGGAGCAGTGATGAATATAAGCCTTTGGGATCACACTGCCTGTGAGCCTGAAATTCCAAGCTACGAATCAGTGTGCAGACCGTGCAGCAGAGCCTGCAGTGATCTTTTGCAAAAAATGGCACATGGATTAACACTTGCTGAAACTTCATTTTCACCAGCTCGTTAGTCAACGTTTCGGGTGTTAGCATCTGGCTGGTCACATTCTTTGTTAGGAAACAGAAAAGAAAGTGGTAGCTCGCAGCTCCTTTGGCTTGCAGATCTCCCACCCATGATACTGTATCTCTGAGGGGGAGAAATGAAGGAGATATAGATTTATAATGAGGAATTTCCACTGTTTAAATAAAGCACCCTCCATCCCTGTGCTACTCGTGATGCTGCTAGTTGTCAGGAGCTCCGCGAGCTTCTGGGCTTCTGCAGCCAGCAGAGAAGCTTGTGAGCGTTCTGAGAGAATTTATTTCTGGTGAACAAATAGCCTATCGTGTCCCAATGCCCTAGGTTAGCATCCCTTGGGTGCCATATGGGACAAGCCAACACACGTCAGTTTAGTCCTGGGGGCTCTATTCCTTCCACACTGTTAGTGGAAACACAGGCAAGGAGGTTGCATTGCCTTAATTCTGCTAAAATCCCTCCCTTGCCATCTGTAGGCCCATATGAAGTACTATGTGCATGGAAGGAAAGAAGATAAATGATGTTCCAGAGAAGGTGAGAAGAATTCTGCACGGCCTCATTAAAAACGCATATCCCTGGGAAACGGATTTCTAGAAATTAAATTTTCTACTGACTTTATTCCAGTTGAGTGACAAAGGAAATGGTAGAACTACAGCAGTTGGTTAAAAAGAGGTTTCACCCCTTTCATATTATTGGTGACGTTCTTTTAGAAACCTGGGTCTCTAGAGTCTTTTTTGGCTTGTGACTAAGATGCAGAAGCAATATCTGAGCTAAATGCCCGCATTTCTAACCTACAGAAAACCGATATGGTGCTCAGTCATGCAAAGTAACGTTTCAGTCAGAGTCCACTGACTTGTCTGGGATATCAGATTATGATTTGAGACAACTTCTTTTAACTTAATGAGTCTGCATTCTTTGTTAAAGCAAATTAGCATAATTCCACTACAGACAATTTCAATACTATTTCAGATATGTTCTTATACCGTGCTTATCATCTGAGGGCTTTACAGCAGAGCTTTAAGCAATGTGACTAATATCAGGAAAAAGTTGCTTTATTGTCTCTGAGACAAAACCTAAAAATGCTATAGCAGTTAATACAGCTTTTAAAATGTAAATACTATTTATAAAACTTTTTATAATAGTCTGTATCCCAGGCAGTATAGATATGTACATATCTCAAAAAAAAGTCCATATGAAAGCATTCCCTAACTCCTCGCAGTCACAGAAAGGAAACTCACAGCTTACGACAACATGCATTTGCACAAACGTTTGACACAATTCTCATGCTTTTCTGCTTGTACGTGTGCACAAAATCTGCAGTATAACTTTTGTTGCTTTTTAGAAATTATTTTAAAATAACTTTTAAAAGTATTTATTGTTTTTAAAAAATTAAAAACTTGTTTTTTGTTTTTTTTTTTTCCTAAGCAATAGGAATATTAGAGTGATTTTTTTTCTGGTTTCAAAGCATATATTGCTTGTGTTATGCCACATGGACACTCAGATTATAAACCTACAAAACACAGTGGGCCAGAATCAGCTACTCAGAGTCTCCCTCTCCCTTTCTCACAGCTTCAGACTTTAAGGCAATATTGCACTGTTGTAATATGCTTTAACAGAGTGCTCATCATTGCTGCAGTATAAAAGAGGGGATAAATAATGCTTTTTTTTTTTTCTGGTGGCCTGTAGATAAGCAATTTAATTTAAACTACTGAGTATAATGTTTCCTGCTATATGTTCTTAAGCACAAGGGCAATGCAAGTTTCGTGGTGTTACTGTGAAGGGTGTTTTACTTATTTAAAGGATAAAGGAAGAACTTGGGGTCTTCTGTTAACCCAGAAATTTTGCAAAAATTATTTTAGTTTCATAAAAGAAAGCAGAGAGCTATCCACAGAAAGAGGTTCAAAAGGGGATAGAGGATACAGAGAGGAAGGTGCTATTGGCTAAGTCAATCTTGTCAGGCTAGTTTAACAGGGTCGAAAAACCTTCCTAGCATAAATAACTGGGAGCGCTACAGTACATGTGGGTAGCATGGCTTCCAAGAGCTTCGCCTGCATCTTGCTGGACCCCCAGCCCACACTCACCATCACGCAATGCTCCTGCCACTGAGCCCTGCTGGCTTCCTCTGGTACCTATAGCCATGGTATAGCTGAGGGAGCGACCTCCTTCCCCACAGGCACTGTGCTACCACTGCTCCCTGCTATGTTCTCCCCTCTGGCTCAGGTGCAGATGGGAAGACAGAGCACCTTGAATTCACCTACACGTCAGAAAATCGGCACTAAATTTGTTCACCATCCAAATAAGAACAATAAGAACAGTGTTATTATTTCAGATTTTTGGGGCCCACATAGCACAGTAATCTGTCTGCAGCATTGACCACGAACTGACCCATACAGAAGAGCAAGAGCAGGACAAGCATATGACATCTTTCCTACAAGTTCTCTCCCAGCCTCCAGCCACTTTCAGCTCAGGGGACTCCTCGAGCCTGGTGTAGTTTGCCCAGTGGTGGAACTCTCTTCCAAGTACTCGCCCAGCCCTCCCTTGAACGCCTGCGAAAACTTCTGCAACCATCACACCCTTTGGCAAAGAGTTTCACAGATCTAGTGTTTGCTGCGTGAAGAAAGAGCTCCTTTTGTTCTGAAAATGGCTCCTACAGCTTTGTCTAACAGTCGCTACCTCTTGCATTGGAAGAGACAGTGAGCAGCTCACCCCCAATCCACCCTCTCCACACCACCTGCGATTTTATAGACCTGAATCAATTCACCCCCTCCCAGGGGGTCTCTTTGCCTGGGCCTAAGCCTGCTCAGCCAGAAGCTGAGTATCGCACGTATGTTTTGGCTGCTTGTTTCCAAGTGCTTAGGGAGTTTAATGAAATATTCTTGTTGCCCAGGCTCCCTGCACATCCTCACTGCAAAACTTCACCCCATGCTTACTGGTTGGACATTGAACGTGTTGAATGTAACATTCACGCAAAGCTCGGTGTGGGCCAATAAACCCAAAAACCCAGTGTGTCTGTGCTCTAGCAAGACAAGAAGAAATCCACTCTCCTGCTTTGGTAATCGGTGTCCCGGCCACCTACAACACAGCGTGCCCACCACTGTTGCCTGACCATGAAGTCCAACGCTTGCCCTCCCTGGGCACATCCACAGGTAAACCTGCCCTGCAGGAGTGTTCATTCAGGAAACTCGGATTCTTGAAATAAAGCATATGTGTTCCTAAAATTGAATGGACATTCGGAAAAAGTAGGGGTCTGCCTTGATCCGGCCTCCACTTATTTTCTCATGAATATTGTATATTATCTTCTCCTTAGATATTGGATTTATGCAGCCTCTGCAGTTTTGTTGCACAGCTCTCTACTACCCCATCTACTTAATAATTTTTCCAAAGATGCCAGTTTCACTGGCTTTTGCACTCTGTGAAGTAGAAGATTTTGCTTTTTTTGTTGTACTATGCTTAGTCTATTAAGGCTAAGATTCTCTCATTATTTAGATGCACTTGCTAGCTTTTAGTTAGAGTTCCTGACATCGTGTTTCCCTTCCATCACATCATTCTGTTAGGTTTTCATTTGGCTCATGTTTCAATTTCAGTTAGCTCTGAGTCAGCCAGAAAGTGGACTTTTTAATGATATGAACATCACTGACACCGTGAGCACTCATGTACTTACTGCTATCTGCAAATGTCTGCATGTGATGCTACTGAGCCAAATAACCCGACTGACTGGACTCTGTGAGCTTTTCGGTTGCCCTCTGAAAGCCAAAAGTTCAGGATGACCTCAGCTGATTTTTTTTAAAAGCTGGTTTCCTAAGGAACGACTTCTAATACTTCATGGTTTTGCTGTATTAACTTCTCTCGGTAAATGGTCTGTAACGGAAATTCTGCCTGATCATGCAGGTCTTGTTCAGGCAACATACTTTCAATTGATTTTATGTCCATTCATGAGAATGATTTGCTTTAAAACTGATATTATATCTAGCTAGAACATGGTCAAATGTGATTTAAACCGAGTGCCCTGCACTTAGCACGTGAACCATATGGCTACCTAGTTTTCCTTCCGTATCAGGACAGGAGGGCATTTTTAGTGGTTTACAGCAGGGGCAGCTCATCATAAACACATCTGTAAAAAACAGCTTGGCCAGCTGTATTCCTCACAGGTCTGTGTGTGCTGAGGCATCCCAAGAGCACGTTGTGCCCGGCTAACTAGGCAGACCTTCCAGGCATCTGCTCCCCTGCTGAGGCAGGGCCACCTGGCTCTGAGAGTCAGCACTGGCATCCAAAAGAGGAGCAGCTGGAGCCAGGAACGAATAGGTGGAGAATGTGAGGACTAATGTATCAAACACCTTAAATTAATTGGCAATCAGTTAAAGCTGACGTCTAGGCAAGCTCTGAGCACATTGTGAGGTCAGGGCTGAAAACATGAGATACTGAGGGCTCACCTCTCTGCAACTTTAAAGTGAAAGAGAAGATGCTGGTATCATTTCTCAATTATTTACTTATTTATTTCTACTATGTTTTGAGGTGTTCCTAAGCAAGTTTAAGATGAGAACATAGGCCAAACCCAACTCCACATCAGCATACTCAACGGGAGTGACTTGGTCAGCATCGCTCCTGCTGGCACAGCCGCTTTGAAAACTCTGCAGTGACAGACACAGCAGAGGAAGATATCACTGCTGGAAAAGTGCAACGAAGCAACACTCATGCTAGCCACCACTCAGAGCCTTTCCCTCTGGTCTCAGCCGATCACAACATTGCTCTTCTTTCCCCCCGAGACCTGCCTGAGAGGCAGTGCCAAAATGCTCCACGTAGCCCCACAGAACCCCTGCTGAGAGATATAGCCTGGACCCAAGGATCACTTCGGTTCTCTCATGGGTGGGCTTTGCACAGTGGTTCTGCAGCAGAGCTAGTCTCAAGTTAATAATTAAACATTTGGCGTATTATGCAAGCACTCACTCCTGCTTTTCACCGACGTCCATTCTTCCGCTTTGTGATAGCCACTCCTTTTCTCATTCCATTTCACACACTGCAGGAGCATGGCTCCCACGGGCATCAGCGTTCCCTCCCCAGCCTCGCCTGCCCTGCAGCACTGACCCCCTGCTTCCTGGGTTGGGACCCATGTGCTGCTCAAGCAGCCTTTCTTCTGCACTCAAATTACTGAGATCAAAAGTTCAGCAGGTTCAAGCCTTGCTCAGTTTGCTAACATATTTATTTGTTCCAGTGACCTACCCAGGTCTTCAGCAGTCCTACCAAACCCATGAGAAGATCCTCGGCTCTCTTCAGAGCTGGCCTTACTTGTGCAAGCACAAACTGAGGGGCTGCTTTGGAGAGCAGAGACAGGGGGTCTAGTGAAGGATCACAAAACACTGCTCAGAGCCGGCAAGTTACCATTAAAGAATGCTGCCCGCTTATGTAGAAAACCTGGGTGCCAGCCACTCACCAACCCTGTTATTCAAGTTCTGCAGCCTACAGCAAAGGGCTCCTAGAATTAGCTCTCCCAATCTGGTGGTGAGACACCTCTGATGTCTGAAACGGGTTTGCCTTGGGGTTGTTAAATACCTGCTCCATGTGATTGGGCTAATTAAAAGTTTTTAGCCAAACAAATCCCTGTTTGTGAAGGTATAAAAGCTAAGAGGATTAGATGTTAGTTAAACTAGACATAACTGAGAAACAAAGTTGTTGCTGTTAATTCTTAAAAATGCTACCCTAGTGCGTGTGGATAACAAAATTAATCTGTGAAACAAATTCTCAGATGACAGCTAAATCAGGTATATTCCATAGAAAAAAAGCGTCTCCCTTGAATTCAATAGTGCCGCGTAACAGGGGAAGGCTTTGTTCTACATACAGAAGACAAAACCAGCTTTAATTAAAATTGTTTGATCTCCAGTATTCTTCTTGTAAAGGAAATGTAGGTATTTACTGTATTTACCTATTCTATAGGTTTACTACCATAGCCCATTGGCTATACAGGTATATATACAAGTAGTGCCAAAAGCTGGCTAAGGACAACCTAACCCCGAACTTTCATCAGAAGGATTGTCTGCTACTAAACTAAGGAAGAGGCCGAGTTGTACCGACCAGCTGGGAAGTCAGTGGCTCTCAGTGACGGTGACTCTGTCCTTCCAGGAGGGACCCAGTTATAAAGAATTGGCTTCTTTTGCGTTTCCATGGGAATCAGAATTCAACCTTTTTCTTCTTCCGGTAAGGAATCGCTTCCAACAGCATCCCAGTAAGGATAGATCAGGCAAAATGGAATTTAGATCCACAGCATATTTGTGCTGAACAAGTGTTTCCTCCCTACCAAAAAACCCACCAAAAATAGGCCATATAAAACTCCAAACTCCTCCTCCCCCTCTGAAAATACACTCTTGTCTTATGCCTGCTTGGAAATTCTTGACTTTATTCCCAGAGAGACTGTTCAGTTTGGCAGCAGCCAGCAACCCTCACCATCAGCATCTGCTGCTAGCTGTCATTTTGCCTTGTTTCACTGCTTCTTCCTGGGCAGACATCCTACAGATCCCAGGATTTTATCTTGATGGCTCCGTTCTCCCCTATCAGCCTCATTCTAGAACACTTGCTAATATTGGTAGCACTAATTATACTTTTATTTGAATGTAAATACTTTGCTTGGGGACATAATCAGTATACACCTGATTTTGGAGCCTCTGAAAGAAAGCTGTTCTGCTGATCTGTGCCGATAAGGAGGGAGGAGATGTAAGAACTACCTCTACAGAAGTAAGTTAAGTGAAATCACATCAGCAAGTGTTCCTGGGCGCTGGAAACCAATCGCACCCAAACTTTAAGGGGCAGAACAGCCCCTGACGCGCTTTGGACTCACGTCATTAAAATAGCAGTCGCCCAAACCAGAGGGCAGCTACCGCTCTCCCAGGCACAGGCTGGGAGTTAGGACGAGCTCTGGATCGTTCCTAACACACACTTAGAGTGCAGCCATTCGGTTTTGGTGGGTGAGACAGCATCCTCCTCCGGAGGCAATCAGCCTCCGTGCCAGGGAGCGATTCTGGGCATGTTTAATTTTACTAGCAGAGATGTAGCTAATGGGGAACAGAGATAGAAAACCAAACCCCTTCTTTAACAACCAAAATACAGAAATCTTTTACATCTGGAAATATTGAGGCAGATGATCAAATAATTATCACTGCAACAAGTTTGTACTGCCTGCAGCTAGAAGAACTGCTCTCTATGGTATGGAAGCAAGAATGCGGCTGAGCCTGTGAAAACGTGATGAGGGATCTATACCTAATATTTTTGGATGGTCTGTGTTTGTCAACAGGCAAGTTTCCACGAAGCTGAAAGAGCATTCAGAATTAAACTCTCATGTAAAAACCCTGTACTCAAACTGGCTGAGGATGGTTTGGCCATCAAGTTGCCAGTGCCACATCTTTACTCCTGGGAAGGTGAAAGTATCAAAAGCAGAAGTGTGTAAACAACCTTTTTTTACTTTCTATTGCAAGTTGACCCTGGAATCAACAATAACAAAGATTCTTTTTCCTTGCTTTCCTCAACAAAATAAAAAATTAATTTCGTTTTGATTTTTTTTCGGTAGTGCTTCTTTAAACTTTCCAAGTTTCCACATAAGGTACTCCAAATGGAAAAGTGGAAAGATTTTCCTTGAAATTTTTATTTTTACACAGATCAGATTCTTTTGCAAACTTGACCCAAACTTACAAATAGTTTTATTTTTACAAAATCTTCACTTTTTTTAAGTGTGCTGTTTCCACAGTTTTTTTTCCGCCAGCTGGAATCCTGATGAGTTTGCATATTGTAAGGAAAAAAGTACAGGTATGGATTTCTGTGCTGATGTTTCATCACATGTGTGGGCGGATGCTGGCTGTAGGTATAAAATACAAATTTTGTATATACAGATCTTGCTGATCTAGTAGAAGGATTAAATAACACATCTCCTGGCCCTTTTACCGAAGGATGATTCAAGCAGTCCGTAGATTCCTAGGCTGCTGCACAAGATCACAGCCTGATCACACGTGTATGATGGCATAGAGATGAATAACAGCAACTGCATTTTCAGTCCCACCCACATTTCATCTTATTTTTTAAAAATCACATAACACCCACACACAATGCTTGGCTAAGACTGGCAAACAGAGTACAAGAAAATCAATATATTGTTTTCTCTACGTGTGTATCTCAGGAGGAAATAATAGCTGAGGATTCTTTTGCCCCCTTTTTTTTTTTCCTTCTTTTAAGGAGATAAATCAGAGAAAACAGCAGGCAAGTGGTGAAAGCCTTTAGTTGCCATGGGATTTCAAAAGGTAAGTCCTTGCACAAGTGCACGTGGGATTGGACTGGAGGAGGAGACAGCTGACCTGCTCTAAATACTGCTGCCTGGCTTCCCAGTCAGGCTGCGGTTGGCTCCAGCACACGCCATGACCTTGCCTCTTTTGAGGGCTGGAAGGGTATTGCCCTTGACTTGAACGGAGGCAGGATCAAGCCCTACCCAGAAAGTTTCATAGGCTACGTGTCGTATGCACATGCCAGCATTATGCAACGGGGTGAAAAATGAAAACCTGTCAGGCACAGAACTGGTGCACTCAAGGACATACTGTTATTTGTTTTGCAGCTTTGCCACTCTAACAGGGATTAACAATGTGCCATTGATAACTGCCGTGATAAAGTCAACCAAAACGCCTCATTTTTTGACTTTCAGAACACAATCTAAACTTTTGAGGGAAATGGCTTTCTTGGCCTCAAGGTTTTATTTTTTAAAAAACAATTAAACTCAGAAAGCATTTACTTTTTCCAGCCTTCTCTTTCCACTTTTCCCTTCCTTTTTCCCCCAGCTCACACAGCAGCAGATGGAATTCACCTCCCAATTCCTTTCTTATTTATTTTTCAACCAAGTCGGTAGGTATTGTAAGTCGCCAACCTTTGCTTTCTGGAAATTCTTTGGTGTATTACTGCATAGCAGAGTAGTGTGACAAGGATAAAGAGATTAGAAGTAATTTCATATAACTCCTTCTTCTGTCAAAATCTGCAGAGAGCTTTTAATGGTAACTCCGAGTGTTGCTGAAATTCTTCATTAAAAACTTTCAATATACGGTCAGGAGATCTCTAAGCACTAAGACACAGAGTAACCAAAACACAAGGAGAGAAGGAATATTAAATCAAAGTCTGAACAGAGAGAGAATACAAAAGAAAACAACTTGCTCGAGTACAACAATAATAATGCGTCTTATCTCCAAGGGGGTTGACGCCAATTCAGCTTTGAAAGCCAGAAACCCATGTGCTGATTTTCACCAGTTTCAAGCAATTAGGCATAACCAGTCAGACATAGGCTCTCCAGGCCACCATTAGACCACAAAGGTGGCTGTGAGCTGCTGCTGGATGGTCACTACTGCAAGCTGCCATGGCTCACACGAAATTCAGGCTGTGTTTTCCCTGTGTGTTGTACCAGCACACTATACTACAGTCTATACAGGCCAAATCTGGCCAGCAGATGAGGAGCTTTTCCTGGTAAGATGGTCGGGTATGATTCCTAGCTTTGTCAGTGTGGGAAAGCAGGGAGGAAGCACAGGGAGAAGAAGGAATTAATCTGGCCAACAGAGCTGGGCCAGCCAAGTCTTTCACTGCCAACCTGACCAAAGCTTAGAGGATGAAAAGAGGGTGGCTTGCATTCTCTACGATTGTCTCATTAGACGAACAGAAGAATGAACAGATATGAAATGATAATGACAGTCCTTCCCTTTTTGAAAAGTTACCACCATGCATTATAAAGGTGGTATCGTCATGCATTGCAGGTCCTCCTCAAAGCCCATGATCTTGCTGAAGAACAGAGAAAGTGCTGACGAGCATGGGTGCAGGTGCGTGAAAGGGAACGTTATTCTACCATGCCGAGTTAGGAGAAGAGTTTAAATGCTGTGTCCCCTATTCTAGGGATGCAAACTCTTCTTATGCTTTTTATTTTTTAGGTCCTTTTCTCTGTTTGTGAATCATCCACCTACTAGTTTGCATAAGCGTGTTCACAACTTGGGCTTGCTCAATGAAGGCTGCAGCGTGATCCACCGAGTTTCAGCCCACTCAGGACAGGTTTCATCCTTATCTTCAGCCATTTGCTAAGCGTGAGGGAGGTTACTCTGTGTGCTTCATTTCTGACTCTGGATTTCAAGCTGGTTGACCCAAGGCTGCTTTTCCCTCTGGTGTCTACAGTACCTGGTGCAACAGGTATCTTTCATTTGTCCACTTCTGCTTTAGAACAATATATTAAAAGAACTGAATCTTTGCCAGTTCACGCTGGCTGGGACGCTTAATGCATTCAGGTTCTGATCCTGCACCTTTCAAGTCACAGAAGCTTTTGGGATGGCGAGCAGCCCCCTTGCACAGCTGTGCCTCAGCCCTCGCCTGTCTGAAGGCAAAGGCGAAAGCAGAGAGGCAGCACCATGCGGCAGGCACTTCCGAGTCCACAGTCCCATCATCTCGGTGTCCTACCAATCTCCTGTTCCTCACCTGAAAACATCTTAACTTCAGGTAACTATCACTTGCAATTGCCACCCACCAGGAAAAAGAGAGCCAAACACCCCAGCAGCACAGGGTGGGTTGCTACATCTGACTCCTGCTTTTACGAACCACTTTTACTAAACCGATCTCTGGAAGAGGTGTGATGTGGTGGTCAGAGCTGTGCTGGATGTATTCGCTAAACCAGGAAATGTCTGATGCTAGGAGACCTAGCAAGGGTAATATCCCAGTCCTCAGCACTCTCCTCACAATTTCTCTTCCATAATGTCCTCTTGCTTTATCCTCCTACCTTTTTGTGTCATGCTAAGGACACCAGCCTCATTTATCTTTAACATAGGCTGTTTTTTCAACCGCAATGGTGTCAGTGAAGGAGGCTACTCCTCCGAGATACTAGTCACCTGCCCTGCTGGGCCAGGCTCACCAGCTCTCCAGCCTACTGGTGGGGATGTGTATGGGACCATGGCATCCAGAGCCATCCTGAAACCAACCCCTAAGCCAGCATAATTCGGAGCATGAGTGACTCCTGCCCATAAGAAGCTCATGTTTGCTCCTACGTCTTTTACTCCACGGACATGCAGAGACGTGGATAAAACACAGAAACAGGCTATAGTGCAGAAACAACAGCCCAGGATTCCCCCTTCCCAGTACAAAACCTAATCAGCCATTGGTGGTGAGGATGCCTCTTCTTGTGGGTTCTCCTTCTGGCCCTGCTGCTCCCTGGCTATGCAGGGGTAGGGAGCTGACATCTCCCCACCTCACCCGCTTGCATCTGGATGTGCACCCTAACACTGGCTCTTCAGTCTAGAAGGGACTGAACCATGGCAGTGCTTTCCCTGGGTATCCTCCAACCCAACAGGCGGTACCACTGCCCTCACCCCCATGTTTCACTAGATGAAGGTGCCAGCCCAAGTCTGGACAGATGCTGCAGACCTATACATGGGAGAGCAAGCACTGGAATGTCTGCTCCCCCTGAGAAGTGCCACAGGTTCCCTGGAGCACTTGATATTTGGAAGTTGGGTGCTGCAAATTGGATCCACACTGCTCCAGACCCTCATGGGAGACGGTGGCCTCCTTCACTTGCTGTGCAGTGCAGAGGGTGGCCCTGCTCCAGCAGAGAAGCTAGGCTCGGACGCTGATGGTGGCTGCTGTCCCCACCGCTCTCCCAGAGACATCGGAGGTGACACAGGGCCTGATGCACTGCGAGAAAGGGGAACTCATTGCTAAGGCAGATAAACAGGCTCTTGATTGTGTTTTCTGTCCTCGCCCTGCACATGAATCCTGTGTATCACTGGCCAAGTCATTTAAACCAAGCTTGGTACAGATGGTCACCAACTGCATGTTCCTTATTTTTGGATGGCAACATTTTCTAGTCTGCAATTTGCTTGCAGAAGCAAAGAGCACTTAGAGCTGCAAGTGAACTCGCTGGGAAACGCACTTTGAAAATGTGGATCTTGAGCAAAACAAAGTTTTCTGGAAAACAGAATCATAAGGCAAGCAGTGTGACTGACTCATATTGTTAGCTGAAGTGCAAAAGGAAAAAAAAAAAAACAAAATAAAGCAATTTATCTTGCTGCAAGGCAAACATCTCATTTCTGGACTCTCTACCCCATATTTAGTGTTAAATTTGGCGAAATTTTTAAATGAAATGTCATTCAAAAGTAAAAAAATATGGTTGCATTATTTTGAAAATGTGGAAATAACACTTCCATTTACTTGCATATGTTTATTTCTGATCACCTAAAATAACCTCTTAGCTTGACATAAATCTATAGCTAGAGCTTGTTAACCCTAAAGCACACTTTCCCGTGAAGACAACCTTTCATTAAAAAAGTTCACTTGTGCCTGGACCTGGCATCCTGAACTGTACAGTCAAATTTATGATAAACTTCTTAATTTATGTTCTGTGTTGCTATTTTTTTTAGTGACTAAATATCAAATAGTTGTTGTGCAGATTATCTCATTACTGTTTGTAAGTATTTAAATGCCATAGAGATGAACACCATTAAAAAGCCAAAGAGTAATAAATCTCTCCTCAGGGCAAAGCAATGCAAGAGCACAAGCCGTTTACATACTGCATGACAGAAGAAAAAAAATTAATGTAAATTGCCCACTGACCACTCTCCTTTTTATACATAGTATATGGCAAGGATCTTACAAAAAACTCAACAGTACTCAATGTGTCAAAAAACTAGGATCATACTATAATAATACATACCAGAAGGCAAATTAAGATTGTGCAGGGTATAAATCTGGCACTATCTGAATTGCACACTTCATATTTTTTCTGAGTAGGATATATCTGTGCACTGTTTCCTAAGCCTGTATGAATTTTTTTTGGATGCAAACTGAAACCCAACCCCAAATTCCATCATGTGGCATCCTACTGACGTGTGTGTCACCCGGAGGGGTAGCACATGAGATTTAACACACGGACTTTTGCTCCATGAAGTCACTGAGTAAATCACCGAGCCAGGGCGGCAGCCCAGCCTGGCGTCTACTGGCAGCAGCAGCGAAGGATGGAAGAGGCAGGAGCGGGGAGCTCCTTCCAGCTCCCTGAGGGAAAGGTGGTGCTGGGAAAAGGCCTGGATTCACATCCCTAAGCTCTCCGGTTCAGTTCCTCTGGGCTCCTTGGATGACCTGCCACATCCCCCTCTCTCCCCCATGTCCAATACCGGTGCCCTCAACTCACACCATTGTCTCCCTCCTTACCTTTCAACCCCAGTGCCCCTGCCTGGCTGGCTCCATTTGCAGCCTCCCACGTCAGACCCTGCTCCCAAATGTGCTGTGTCCCTGCCCAGCCACCAGTTCTTAGTCCCTTCCATTTGAATTATCCTCTCAAATCCCTCTTTCCAACAGCCTTCTAACTCCCCATCAGATTTTCCAGGTGAACAGTTGGATTCATAGAATCGTTTAGGTTGAAAAAGACCTTTAAGTTCATCGGATCCAACCATTAGCCTTACACTGCCAAGTCCACCACTAAACCATGTCCCTAAGCACCACATCTACACGTCTTTCAAAGACCTCCAGGGATGGTGACTCAACCACTTCCCTGGGCAGCCTGTTCCAGTGTTTGATAACCATTTTGGTGAAGAAATTTTTCCTAATATTCAATCTAAACCTCCCCTGGCACAACTTGAGGCCAATTCCTCTCATCCTATTGCTTGTTACTTGGGAGAGGAGACCAACACTCACCTTGCTACAACCTCCTTTCAGTAGTTGTAGAGAGTGATAAGGTCTCCCCTCAGCCTCATTTTCTCTAGACTAAACAATCCCAGGTCCCTCAGCCACTCCTCATAGACCCTTCACCAGCTCTCTTGCCTTTGCCCCTCTTCTCTCTCTTCTCTTCCCTTGCTCCTAGATCCAACCTGCTCTTCACAGCCTCAAGCCCCAGTGACTGTTCCTTTGCTTCCTTTACCGTTAGATGTCCTATACTCTGCTATTGAACTCTGGGGCAGAGAGCCAGGCAGCCTCCTACCAGACCTGCAACTAAAGTCTTGCTCAGACTGGAACATATGCAGTGTGAACAGTGGCTTCTGGGACTCGGATGTTAAAAGTTGAAGTTTCCACTAAACACATGGAAACTGTGATTTTCAAAGGTTTATGTACTGCTTAAATCCGGGTACCTCTGTGCAAGAGCCACTTCCCTGCTAAAGCTCAAGTCACTGCCTTAGGAAGAGGTTGCCAAAATTTGTAAAAAAGCAAATTCTCTAACTTTGATTTTCAGAAACTGTTGTGTCATTTTAGGTTAAGTGACTCTTGGGCCTCTATCTAGGCAAACGCAGAATAATTCACATGCCTCAGGTGGCAATTTTGCCATGCTATGTTTCAAGCCAGGGACTTAAAGCTTTGCAAAATTACGAAGAAATGAAAATAGTCTCCTACTAGAAAACGCAGGGCATCCTTGCTAACCAGAGGCGATCTGTCTTCTTCCTTTTACATCCGCTTGTATGATGGGAACTTTTGGATGCGAAGTCTCATGCACTGGAGCAGTTGCAGTCCCAGACCTCTGCAGGTTATATTGCTGCATGTTTTTTCCCAGAATGGGCTACAACAGTTGTATCTATTTATTAATACTAAAGCTCTAGGCCCTTTAGCAGGGGCCCTTCGAACTGCCTTCCCAAAAGCAGCGATCCGAAGCAGAAACCTGGGCCTTGTCACAACCAGCACCCTGGAGACCCTGGGATCTTCTCTGGCCCCAGGGTTTTACCGCGAGCGCTGCTCCCCGGCTGTGGCAGCAGGACTTCGTTCTCACTTCACAGGGGCATAACTGGAGCACAAAATGCAACCTGCAGGGCAGCTCCTCACCCTCCCAGTTGATCAGCACCTTTCCTCATCCCTCCCCAGAGCTATCGCAGCATAGCTGCCCATGCACAACTGCCCAACTCTATCAAAATGGACGCGTAAGCCAAACACACAAAAAACCCCAGAGATTTGGCATAGCTCCCCAAAGATCGGCTGCAGCAGTCCCTGCTGTAAGACCTCACAACACCATGGGATGTTCAGCTATACCGGCAGAGACCAGTAACCACAGAGGAGATATCCACAGCAACCAGAAACAATCCACTTGACCGTACTGCCATTAACTCACCTGTGCCATTTTCTGTGGTGAGACAGGGACGTGAACCCGGGTTTCCTAAGCTCTATACCGGTGCCTTTCCTGCAAAACCAGTCATTCATATACTTTTTGCTTCTCGCCTGGCTTGTTCTACACCCTATTGCACACAAACATACAATAGTATGTGCGAACTCAGAAGAAACCTTTATTTAATAGGGATTGACGTTTGCAAGAGCTTTAAGAACGCAGTGATTTTGGCATCAGTTACTTTCCAGGTAAGGATTAACAAATGGATGAGTTACCAACCAACTGATGTTCTTTGTTTAAAACAAGCTGCATTTCAAAATGGAGGCAGCTTTCAGATTTTTTTTCAGAAAGATCGTGCTTTGATTTGGAAATAAGGAAGCACAGCAAGGATTGCAACACAAAACAGATAAGATTAGACAAAGAGGAAATGTGATAGAAATGGATCGGGTTTATTGAAGGAGCAATAAAATGCTGTTCCTCTCGTATCGTTCACCTTACAGTGCTTGTTTTAGGAGATATAGAGGCAGTGCCCCCCTTGTCAGAGGTGAGGCAGAAGCTGAGCCCTTCCTTAGGGCATTTTGACATTGTGGCTGGAACCCAGATTTCATCAATACAGAAACACAGTGAAGACGAAAGCCTGGTTCCTTCACCTTGCACGTCATTCAGAGCTCCCCACGTTGGCAGGGAGGAGGTTCATCCCTTCTGCTTTTCCATGGTAGCAGCATCTCTGCATCCAGCCATGCAGCACCCTGAACCAGCTTGGGTATGCCCTGGCACTCCGCAGACCCCTGGCTCAGCAACCGCCCCACTTCGCATCCTTGCAAACATCCATCCTGCTGCAGGATCCCTGACTATGGACCCAAACACACTGATGAACGCACACAGAGCAAATAGAAGGGCGTGGAGGCCCCAGAAAGCAGCATCCGTGCCAGAAGGCGAAGGCAGACGTGGCAGGATGGGGAAGCAGTGAGTCAGCGGCAGGCACCGCATGCCAACTGCCGTATTGCACTGTACGGATGGAGTCCGGCCACTGAGGGGTTTCAGTCCTGTGGTTTTGGTCGAGTTTTGCTTTGAACACAGAACTCAGAAAGAAACTTGCACAACAGTGACTAGCCATCTTATCTAATCCTCTTTGCACTGGCCTCAGCTCTGGAGAGGGTTTGTCCGACCCGTTTGTGGGTATTCCCAGGGCACGACTACACGCATGGGGACAGATAGCTTCTTATCTGCCCCGTGGCAGCACGATTACGGCTCCCAAACTGAAGAAGGATCCTTTCTGATTACTTTGAAGTACAAGAAAAAAAGAACATACGGTTGCCTACATATTAAAAACACAAAGGTGTGTCCGCAGATACCACAAACTTACACCCCAGCTTACACTTCCCTGTGCAGTCTGTGCCTTGGGTACTCACAGCATTCACAGAGAGCCACAGTCTTTAACTGATTTTTATTATTACCAGTATGAAGCTTTATTGCAAAGCTAACCTTCTAGGCTTATGAATACATGGCATTTTTCATAAAACTAAGTTTATTACATTGCCTATAGTTAAGTCGATTGTACTATCAGCACTTTTGCTTTCATTTTCGTTGGAGACTCTGTATTTTTTACACAACTTATTTGTTTAGAAAAAACTGTTGTATCTATTGGAAAATACAGAGGGAGAGATGCTTCATGCTAGACACAGGTGCATCCCCACTACCTCTTGTATATACGCAGTGTGTTCTTTAACAGCCTGTCTCCTATGGCACTTCTCAAGAGTGCATTTCTAGTGTTTCACAAGAGGAGAGGAAAAAAATTATGTATTCCCTATCTATTGGTGGGAAAACCATGGCACAGTGAGGGAAAATGATCCCATCAAGGTCATTCCCCTAAACCAGAGACAAAGATGGTAACTACACACTGAAAGCTGACTGACAGCGCTTTGGGAATTAAAAATCCAGCACTGAGACTGATTTGTGCTGATACTTGCTGTGCATGTACAAAGAAGACTACATCTGTTTAGAAGCAGCAAGGTATTCTCCAAACGGCAGCAAAGTTAGACTTACCAAAGCCTTTTACTCTGTGCCTACTGATGTACAGAGCATCTTTACTAGCTCAATGAAGTCAGCGATACCAGTGTAGAAGAAAGGCTTCTATTAAAGGCAACTATTTGCCCAAGGAGTGCAATAACATATAAATATATAAAATAAAAATACAAATAGTTACATATTTTTATAAATATACAAACATTAATACCATACTTTTCCGTTCCTTTTTTTTTCCCCCCAAAGCTCAGTGATCTACAGATGGAAATGCCAGGATCTGGCTCAGATTTCAGCCTCCTCAGTAAAGCCACAAGCTGAGGCTGGTCGAACAGGCTCAGCCCTCTGCTGTGTTGCTTTACCGATCGGATGGACACCACCACAGTGCCAAGAGCCTGCTCCCAGCAACCGCACAGCCCAGCGGCTGGCAGGATCACAGGTAACGCACCTCTCTCAAATCCCTGCCGTTGTTTCGATGGTGCCTCACTTCCTGCTAGCACACCACCACAAACTCATCTTTGGGAGACTACAGGAATCAAAAAGGCACAGTTAAAACTCCAGATAATGTTGTAGCTAGGGCGGGGGAAAAAGCCCTGGAACTGCTCTGTGAGCAAAAGAGCGGTTTACCCTGGGCTTTTCTCATTCTGATGAGAAAGTCAACAGCCAAGGCCACCAGTGTCTCCAGTTCAGCAATACTTAACTGCACTTACTCAGGGCTTCTGGCAGTTCATTCCACATCCCTCAGAGCTGTAGGTTTTATCCAGTGCCCCATGTATCAACCAGACAGTGAGCTGATAAACTTTCTCGAGGCAGGTGGCCATGGGAATGGCCAGGAATTTGCACAGGAATTTCGATAGGAATTTTCTTAGACTCATAAGGTCAGCAGACAGTAAAAACTAAAATTGTTTGTCAGTGTCTTGCTGCTTACCAAGAATGTAAGCTTGCAGCCAAATACCTGCAGAAAACCAGAATTTTCAAGAGAAAAAAAATTGACACTGTCTCTGAACTTCTCAGCACCTCAAATAAGGACCTACAAAAACCCATAGTAAAACACAGGTCAGAGAAAAGACCTGCCAGTAGCAGGAAGGGCTGCAGGGGCTGCAGACTTGCACCTTATAAGGAAGCAAGGAGCAGAGCAGCCGCAGGTGTGTTCAGGAGCTGCTGCCTGTCTCGGACGCCGTTCCCACTGATCACTTGGCACAGGAGGCAGAGAACACTCCCAGGGTACCAGACACCCCCCACCACCCCTGCAGTGCTTGGGAAGATTCATTCTGCACAGGTACAGCCTGACCTGTGACTCACACAGGTAAGACGAGACTTGGGACTTCAGCATGTGGAGGAAGCACGTAGAAGTTTTTTTGTTTATCATTGCTCAATACCATTAGCTTCTATGAAAATCACTTTTTTTTTTTCTTCCTTGCAGGACAACTGTGGCCTGTTTGGCCTGTGCCCAGGTCAAAGCTTGCTCCTGTGCCCTGGGGTTGTGCGGCACCACTGGATATGTCTAAAGCCACCCTGGGCCTGGGTGCTCAGGGTGAGCAGACGACCTTGTCAGCAGCATCTCCTCGCCCTTCATAAACAGTTTACTTCATAAACACTGAGTAAGACACCACAATAGCAACAACAACCACGGCAGCAACAATAGGCACGTTCAGATCTCCTTGATCCAACCTGAGGTGCCTCCAGCTTCCCATCCATCAACCATGTGCATTCAGCAAGTCAGATAAGGTGGGTTTTTTCTTGCCCGCTTCATGAGGCCAAGAAGCCAAGGACAGAGTCAGTCCTCAAGAACCACAGACTATACCGCAATCCCAAAAGTCTGAATACGCCCACACACGAAATCTATCTCTGTTTGCAACTTTACCTGTGACTGTGCTCCTGTGAGCTTCAGGCACCTTATCAGTGCTATCTTTAATGAGAATACTAATGACAGTGAGACGCTCCCTGTGAGGAGTAGCACCCACATTAGGATGTGGGTACCAGTGCATGAACTCTGGTGAAATTGCAGCATCCACGGTCAACAGAAATTGTACTGCCAGAAGCATTCACATGACATGGACATGGCCTGAAGTCATGTTAATAATGTAAATATTTTATTAAGGTGAGCTGAACGTGCTCTTTTGTTGTAAAAACATCTTAAGGACATGTCCCTGCGTGCAAGTACATGTTTGACTCTACCTTCCCTCCTTGCCTTTGGTGCCTTTTTTCCCAGCTCTGGCTCTTCTTCCCTCCCCAACCTTGCGAGCTCCCACAGTTGGACCCTGCGTGCTGCCTGCCCAGTCCCCACACCCTCTATTTCTCACTCCAGCTTTCAAGACCTCAGTTAGCCACAGTCTCTTTGTACTTCCCTCCCTTCAGGTCCTGCAACCTCATTTCTTCAGCAGCAAGGCTTTCAAACCCTAAAGAAGCATCTCTGTCTCAGATTTTCCCCAACTGAGATCAGACTATACTCAGTGAGTTTATCTTTCCCCCTCCGCTTCTCCCCCCTCCTCCTCCTCCCTACAAGGATCCTTCATTTCTCATTTACTCCCTTCCCTTCCCGGCCCTGCAGACACCTCCCCTTCACCCAAGTCCATCACCTTCCTCCTCCGGTTTTGATTGTCCATTTTTCTCTTCTCACTGTTGCTGATGTATGCTGATGACCCATACCACCCCCTCCTCATGCTGTGTCCATCTCACCTATTCCCTTCCTCTCCTGCTCTGATCCTTTTCTTTTAGTCATAAAAAAAAAAAAAAAAAAAAAGACCATTTGGCATGCATTGCTCAGGCTCCAGGCTCTCTACTGCTGAATTTTCCCTGCACTAACCTTCAAGTGGTCCCATTCAGCACCATCCATTAGCCTCCCCCATTATGTCCCACCATTCAGCCTTTCTGTGATTTCCACTCCATCAACCCTGATGACTTCTCTTTTGCTTTTAACCCTCGTGGTTCTACCAACTTCAGTTGCAAATTCTCCCTATGCTTTCATTTTCTTCAGTTTGCTTTACCATAATATCCAGCCCAGCTGATGCCCCTCACCCACTTTTTCTGCTGACTTCTGAAGGACTGTCTGCTGAAAGCCCAGCCATCACTTCCAGCTCAATGTGGATAAAAGAGAATCCATAATACCTCCACTCTCAAGGGACACCCAAAATCTCTTTTCTTTCCTTTCTGCAGTGACAATCACTGCTTTGTTTGCAGGCAGGGCACAGTTTTTATTTGGGCAGCCTTGCTTTCAAGGTACAGCTAAGATCTGTTGATGCTTTCTGCTTACAGGTCAAAGACATTACCTATTCTATCTGCTCTCAGAGCTAAACCATTTCTCCAAGGTCTCACCCTCGCATTAGCTCAGTAACGGTGACATCCTTTTCTCTGCTTTTATAATTGCAATCTTGATCCACTGTTTCATCTTCCAAATACTGTCACAAGGGTCACTTTCGTAGCCTGATGCTTTGAGTGTAACGCTCATTTTTGTACTTCTGTTCACCAGCGCTCTCTCTTTTCCCTATCAAATAAAACAGAAGGTGTCCTTACACACAGCGCTTGTGCAGGCAGGCAGGGCTGAATGGTGAATGGGTGCCTTTTGCAGCATTTGAACACCCACTCTATGCATCCCACAAAATATCTTTCTATTTTCCTTCGTAATTTCTCCCTGGTCACAACTGCAGAGAAACTTTGCTCATCTCTCCTAAATTCCTTCTAAAGTCTTGCCCTTGCTGCTAAATGGTGCAACAGCAGCCAGGCTGCTGGCGTGCTGCGCCAGCTCTGTACCCAGCTGACCCCTCTCAACATTTCCTTGTGCTCCACCCCACATCTAACCCATCTCTTGCCTCTCAGCAGGTGTTTCACACATAAACCCCACGTGGCAGTGACAGTCCTTCCGCTCCGCCTGCGCAGCAGGTACAGGTGCACCAGAAACACCCAAGTCAGGAATCCCTGGTCTGTGACGGTGCAAGAACGAACAACATCTTTCATGTCACTGAGAACTCAACTTGCTGAGGCTGAACCTACACCCTGACTTGTGGTGGAGCTTACCAAGTTTCTCAGATAACAGACAGGAATGCAGAGGCAGTATTTCAGTTTATTTCAAAGGCAGAACTCAAGCACCTCCATTGGGTACTCAAAAGGCCAAAACACAAATACAAACCCTGAGCTACATCACTTGAGGTGGTGCTTCTCCAGATTAAATCACGTTGGCAAATAGGACAGAGAGTGCATTGGTTGACAGTGGCTGGTTAAGCCATGCCCACTTTGAATATAGCTGAAAGTTACTATTGTCTCATGATTCTTGGTCAAGGATTCTCGTGCATTTTTAGTTTCTTTCCATCTCGTGCCAAATAAGCCCATCTGTGCTGATTTAGTCTCAGCTTCATGACCTAGCTAGGTAAAAGATAACATCCAGACTCTAAGTACATTTTGTAAAGCACACTCTTAAAAAATACCAGAAACCTCTCTCTTCAAATGAAATCTTGCTTGTGACTGTGGCAAATGAAAGACTAGAAAGGACAAAAATACCCTCAAATATCAGGTAGTCAGCTTTGCAGTTACTAAGAAGTTGCTTTGCTCTGTTGAGTTTACTATGTCACCAAAACCCTACCAGTCACAGCTTTACAAAGCCTGCATTGTCTCAGCAAGGCTACTGAGATGTTCCTGATCTTGGCAAGAGCTAGGTGTACCCAGAAGCATTTTATTGAAAAAAAAAATTACAACAGCAGAAAGAAATATTATTTTAGGCCTCTTACTGGAAAGATAAAAGTCAGAGTTCTTCCTCCTGCTAAAGCAGCACACAAAAATACCCTGTTCACAGGATCCATTTTGCAACCTTGAAAATTGCACCTAAAAATCCCCATATGAAATAAATTTCAAAGTGACTTGACTACAATATAAGGAAGGATTTGTGGGTTTAGGTCATCAGTAATTTGGAGATCTCAACTTCCTGACCAAAGAGGCAACTACATACACTCATATACACGCATGGAGATAGTCCCTTCATAAGGAGTCTGTCAGCTCTGCTTCCTTGCTACAAAGCAAACCCGATCTTTACGTTCATCCAAGTCATTGACTTCTTATTTTCAATAGGCAACATTTCTTCACAAAGAGCATGTATTTTCCCCTACTAAATTTCTCAACAAATCAGAGCACTGCCAATTTGGGAAACCATGCACAGATGATCAGGGCCAGCAGTTTGAATGAAAAAGACAAGATTATATTATTGCTTCACCTCTAAGTGTAGTATAACATCTGCTGGAGTTTGTCACTCTCATAGTGCTGTGGGCTCCTATGGTAAACCAACAGGTGCTTGTATACTCACTCCAGAGGAACCCCCGGATCTTCTTCTCTTGCTGTAGGATATTAATAAATTTTGAATACGTCCTTGCCAACCCGAAGAATAGACCTCAGTATACACTTAAAACCATAACAATCAATTTCACTTGTTGTCGGAGCCAATAATAAAACTATGATGGTCTAAGTAAGAATCGCCATCTATGTTGCTGGGATTAAATATTAGTAATCAGCTACTAAAAAAGCATCATTTCCAGCTTTTTACTCAGGTGGTCTTAATTTTCACAAGGAGAAACAGCTGATAGTGGAAAAAATATATCCTAACAAGCAAAAGCAAACACCTCTGCATTCTGTCAGATGCTCTCACAGCTTTTGCAGAAAAGGGTGTAGCATTTCACAGAGTGGTACCAAAGGAGCAAAGGGACTCTGCCATGTGGAGGAAACCAAGACCCCAAAACGTGGGCAGCCCTGAAAGCAGACCCCGGTGCTGGGGAGAGCCCTGCCAGAGCCAGCCAGATGTGGGCTGTGCAAGGTTAAGGGTCCAACCCAAACTGCCATTGAAACAGTATTCCCTGAAGGCTCCGTCATCTCCGCTCCTTACATTAAATACTTTTATTCCGAGATTTTCGACGTGTTTTTTTTTGTTTGTTTGGTTTGGTTTTTTTGTTGTTTGGTTGGTTTTTTAATCCGATGCACTGAAGGCAGCACATTCCTTTACTTTCTAAAACTCCAAAGTAAGATTTCGCATCCCGGGCCGCCACAGGGACGCACAGAAACGATTATCTAGCGACCGTATTTACAACGCCATCCAACTCTAAACGTGTCCCTGACAGCACCCGGGACGTGCGCCTCGGAGCGGGTGGGTACCCGAGAGCAGGGCAGGGAGCTGGGATCTCCCGGGCAGGGAGGCGGGCTGGGAGCGCCTGCCCTCAGCCCCCGGCGGGACGCACGGCTTTAAAACGAGCCGGGAGAAAAGCCCCTCCCGGGACGGCAGTATGCAGGGGAGCGGGGGGAGAGAGGGAACGAATGGGCGGAAAAAGCGTTCGCCCCCTCGGTTATCTCCCGGACAGCAGCTCGTTAGCCCTTAGCGCTCGTCCTGCCGGGCCGCCGGACACCAAAGCAGCGGCGTGTTCCCGGCGTTATCTCCGTTCCCTCTCCCAGAGCTCGCCTTGGCTTCCAGTTTTCCAGCTGTACACCAGGCTCCGCGTAACACCGCCGCCGACCTCTCACCCCCGCGGCCTGGCACCTGCGGCGGGCAGGGCGGGCAGGGCCGGGCGCGGAGCCCGCCGGCAGTCCCGCTGCCTCCCGGGTTGCGAAAGACGCCCAGTTCCCCCCTCTCGCATCATGTGAGCTCGGCTCGACTACTAAAGAATAATTGCAGGCTTGTCCAAATTATCGTTTGCAAAGTCTGGGAGGCACATAAAGGCACCGACGCGCCGTTTACGTTGGCCTCGGGCGGCTCGTTTCGGCCCGGCCTTACGCTCCTGCCTTCTGCCGGGTCAGCCCGGTTGAGCTGATAAAATTTAGGAGGGATTTTGTGATCTGTTAGGTCCCAGACCCGGTATTAAGCATTACAATACTTTGCATTTAACTCAAAGTTTTATTCTAAATTCCTAAGAAGAAATGAGCTGAATAGGTTTCCCTCAAAAAAAAGATAAAACAACAAAAAAAACACAAAACGACAACACCTCCCCCTCCAAAAAAAAAAACAACAGAAACAAACCAACACCAAACACCAAAAAACCCCTTACACAAACACACCTCCTGCTATTTCTTTGGCGTGAATAAGGATTCCCTGGTATTTCTCATCTAATCACACATACTTCAGAGTGAAGGAGATGCTTGACCTCCTGATCGATGCATGTATTTTAAACTGTCATCAGAAACTTTTCCCAGATAAGATCCCATTCTTATGCTGATGGTCCATACCAGGCCGGCAGATAGCAGCCTATCTCAGAGCCCTCTTGTCACCTCCCTGTCACTCGTGCCACCACTGCGAGTTCTGCACAAACTACAGTATTTTAGACATTGAAAATGAAGAAACAGCCATACAAACAAAACACTCCTTCCAAAATCAACCCCAAAGACATCAGGCACGTCATGCTGTAGCTTTTCTTCAACATAGAGAAACATACATCTTTCAATTTAACACTCTCAGATCTGCAGATTACTCCTCTCCCTGTCCTTATTTAATACCTGCTTCTGCCTCTCATCTGTCACCTTTCCTCAGAATCACCACAAATCTGCACTTCGAAAGAGTCACCAAAACTTCACCGAGAATCTCTACAGTCCTCTCCGGTTGCCTTTTCCCCAAAAAAATATTTTTCAGTGTATTTTCTGAGCGAACTTCAGCCCTCTTCCGTTGCCAACCCAATCACAGAAGAGTAAACCCTCAGGTAAGGGGCGAGGAAGAGCAGAGCAAACCGAAATGCGACAGTACCTACCTGGAGCCCGCCTCAGCGCCCAGCACCATCCGCAGCGACGGCAGCGTTTCGGGACAGCGACCTAATGCATTTTCCTTTCTACCGCGCTGCTAAATGAACAGTTGAGCAACTCCTCACACCGCTGCTTGGAGCAACAACAGCTCTCCCAGCCTTAACCCCCTCTCTTGGCTCTTTGCTCCTTTTTTTTTTTTTTTAAACAGAATTTTTGAGCACTAAATCTTGCAATTAGTACCAGCTAAGCTAAAGCCCCTGCCCTAAGCCGCACATTCCAGGGTGCTGAGCGGGGCGCTGAGCTCCTTGCCCGCCCCGCGCTGCTCTTCCACTCTCAGACCCGACTTTCTGCCTACGAACCCGATAAGGCTGCAGGAGCTCAGGAACACGCACTGAAACTCGGACAGGGAAAAAATTGGTCTCTCATCCCCAGCCTGGGTGGTTTTTTTTATCCTCCCTCCCCCCTTCCTCCTCCTTTTCTCTCCGCACTCACAGTAGCAAGGTTGTCTCTTGACTACTCCCTGCCTTAAACTCACCAAACCAGATTTTTACTCCCAACAGCTTCCCGTAAATCTGAACTGAAATTTTACCCTGCTCGCTGAGCCTTGGTTGGCTGTGGGCCAGTTAAGCATTCCTGTTGTTCTAAGAGGGCAGAGCCAAAAAAAAAAAAAAAAAAAAAAAAAAAAAAAAAAAAAAAGGAAGAAAAGAGAGAGAGGGAAATGTGGAGAGATGTGAAGGCTGGAATTCCGGAAGCAAACTTTTGGAGCAGCTCTACTAAAAATGCTGTGGGAGGGAGCGATTCCCTTTTATCTTTAAAGGATTAAACCAGTGACTTTTTAATTTTTTTTTTTTTGGCAGTGTCAGTCACAAGAAAATACCTTTCTCAGCCATCTGCATCCTTCAGGTGGATGGAGATTTGGAAGGACAATAAACTGGTAGTAATCACCTGGAGATTAGCATCGCTGGCCTCAGCATGGCAGGGAGAGGAGCCTACACCTTTGCCTGCTCCGGTCACACCAAGGCAGCAGTAACGCTGGTTAAAGAAGTACCACATTTCACCCTTGTCTGATGTGAAGTCGCATGTGGTGTCTAGAAAAGGAACAAAAGAGAAACTAGTTTATAAAAAAAATTAAAAAACACAAACCCAACACCCAAGCCTTCTTTTAACCTCGGGGTGATCCCTCTGACCGCTGCCTGGAAGGCTTAAAGAAACAATGAAGCAAGACTGTAAACTTTCTCACCCCTTTTTACATTACCTGTCTGTGCCTGGCTGTGGCCTTTGATGTATTGAAACAAAGCACAAGACCTGTTTATAGTAAATGAAACCAACCAACAGAGAGATCTAACTCACACTTGTGACTAAACAAACTGCAACAGGAAGCACACACCAGCAGATTTTTTTTAAGTAGTAATTCCTGCTTGCATTGTCATGCAATAGAAAAAAAAAAAAAAAAAGAAACAGAAAAAGAAAAAAAAGTTTTCAGCTTCTCCCTTCAGTCACTTTTGTTACCAAATGCAGGTGGGTTTTTTTGCTAGAAAGCTTAATACAGGCAATGGTTCATCATGTATATGCTAATACTTAACAGAGCAATATTTAGTACTAGTAGTGATCTAAAGATCTTATTAATCTATTTTTTTCCCTATGCAGAGCGTTTCTGCAACTGATTAGTTCACCCCGCTTCCCCTCCCTCCCCCCCAATTAACATCTGTAATTGATTACTAGATGGAGGATCTTCATCTAGTATAGCTGGACAAAGCAAGCCCCCAACAAATGGTAGATTAGCAGTCCTTCAAGTTAAATCTTTAAAGAATAAATAACATTGGAGGTTAAAGCTAGTGACAGAAATTCATTCTTCATAATTCTTACTAATTTTTAAAATAATTCTTTTTATTCTTAATTAATTCTTAGGAATTCTTAATTAAGAATTCTGCTTAATTTTTCTTAATTTTTAAAAGAAATATTCAGAGTTGAATATACGCTACACTGCATTGTTCCTGTTACATTACCTATGCTTTTTGAAAGCAGTTTGTCCTTCTAAACATGTATTTCTCTAATTGTTTTCATTTTCCAGTAGAGAAAAATCCCTCAGCTTTTACCTAAGCAAATCCACCTTGACTCCTTAAGAGAGTTTTGCTTCAGGCAGAAACCGCTGAATCAAACTACTATTGGGATAACACGTAAAGCCACACAGCCAAATATTGCAAAGTTCAAGTGAGTGGTGTGTTCTCTCCAAACTATTGTAATTCAAAAGCTGATAAAGGGATGTGGTTCCAGTTTTAGCAAATGCATCAAGCATAAAAAAATCTTTCAGAGCTTACTAGTATTAATCGTGGGAAAAATTGTCATCAAATACTTGAATTGAAATAAGAATTCAACATTAGCTGCAAACATTTTATGCAGTTAAATTCATTAAGGAAAAATAGTCCAGAAAAGCAAATAATGAGAGTCTTGGTGGTACAAAAATCTCTGAAGTATTCTAGCATCGTCTTCCTTAAAAGCGTAGCCCATTTGTCCTAAAGCAAGGCTTTTCCATAGTGTCTTCATCTGATAAGTTTGCCAATAAAGTCCCCAGGAAATCCATCCCTTGTAGAGAGAGCTTATGCTCCATTTGCTCCGTTTAGAGGAGCAAAACAGGCTTTACTGGCAAAAGTACTTTTTTGTGAACATGTACAGACTGCTTCTTCTAAATGAGAGCCTCTGTAATACAATTAATAGTACAGAAAATGGAAGGACATGAATATAGAGCCCTGTGTATGCAGGACACAGCTGTACTACCAAGAGCTGTGGTTGCGTCAGTGAAGTAAAGCCAAAATCCGTAAGATACGCTGCTAAAAGCATAGCTCTGCCTGTTTTACTGACTCTTCACATGTCCTTGTCGGCCTCACCTCTGACTGATGTATCTCTGAAAACCAAAACATTCCTCTTATTGTAACAGCTGTTCCAGTTATCCTATCACGAGACATCCTTGTCAGCGCTGGTCAGACTGGATTCGACATCCTCTCTGAAAGCCAATTCATGCCTTCCTTCCTGGTGGAGGATCCAAATAGATTTGCTGTGAAGATACCAAAGGTAGGAAAGAGTTTGACAGTTTTTCTTAGGGCCATTCAGCTGCAGGTGAAGATTTTTACAGCATGCGGAGAGTCTAGTTAGAGCTAACACCAGACAATAGCTCATCTCACAATTAAAATATTCGTTACCACTCACTCTGTCTCTGTGTGACAGACACTTTCCATGGGCCTAGGTGAGACTGCAAGGTACCACATCTATTTGCAGGTATAGGGATGACCATGATGTGTCTGCTTTCAGCTTTTTAATGGATTTCCAAACTTTGGTAAGGACAGTGATTTCTACACTGCATAGCTGACAGCAAAAGAGTAGTGCAAAATCTCCACTATTTATTGCTTGTGGCACTAAACAGAGTATTTCAATCTGTACTCTGATTCACAGATTCCAGTTCAAACAACAGGTAGATGTTGCCAGGTTGTTCCTGAAGCATACTTTCCTTTCTCAGTATACAGAGGCCATTCAGACGACAGCAGCAATTCAGGAAAGTCTCTTCTTAACCACTAAATGCTGGATCTATCACAAACCGAGATGAGATTAAAGCACCCTCGAAAATTTATGATCAGTTGTAGGGATTGTTGCCATTGGGGGTTCAGGTCATCTAAAATTAAACATTCGATCTAATTGATCTAAAGGTAACCTGAGCCATTTTTGACATCAGAATAGCTTTTCTCCCTCTGTAAGTCCCAGTTGTTCAGCTGACAGTGTTTTAAGCAGTTGTGAGTTCTTTACATAGGAAGGAAAGAGTGACCCAGCCACAATTTGCTGCAGCACCCTCCAGTCTATGGGTTAAAATGAAAGAGCAGTCTCAACCCTGTAGCAGGGAGCCTTCCTGTTCCTCTGCCAAGCCATGGTAGGGTTTCTGACCAAAAGAAAAGAATTTAATGAGTCCATAGCAAAGCAAATTAAGCTAAGTGCAGCTTGATTAGGCTGTGAACACTAATCTTTAAAGGCAACAGTATTTGATTAAGGAAGGCGTCCTCCAAAACTGATCTTAAAATTGCAATAAAAAATGTCCGGCTGTGAATAATCACTGTTGGGTAGCTGGGTTTTTTTCTGGGGGGTGTGTCTCCCAGTTTGTAAAGTTTCCTTCTGAATATGGCTTATTGTGGTGTCAATTGTGCAATACTTATTGTACAGTTTATCACTACTGCCAAAAGCTGACTTTACTGCAGCAAGAAACTGCATGTTGAAAGTTTGGCGACTGCATTTCATTCAGAAGGTTATGAAAAATGTTTGTGGGTTTTTTTTTTTCCCTTTTCCTAATTGAGAAACTATGAAAAACACAAGTGAGAATGTGTGTTACTCAGGAATTAGATGTTTCTACATATCAGAAAACTAATTAGAGAAGGAGAATATGTGTTACTTCTGTAAAAAGAAAAAGAGAAAAAGTTAAAAAATCTCTATTTCAACTCTAAATTTTTGTTTAAGTTTTCTAACACAGAGTGTTTCCAAGCACAGGTTAAATATTTGGATATAATTAAGTAAGCAAAGACAGTCTGCAATTAAGTCAGTCATCTTACAGTGTTTGATTTTTTCCCAGTTAAAGTTGAAGCTCGGAGAGTGAACGCTCCTGATAGTGGTCTGTGAAATATTGCTACTTTCTGAGTAAAAGATCTCAGTGTGCTTAGCCTGTGACACAGCATTTGCTCCTTCAGAGAGGTCTTGAGGGGAGCAGATCTGGGACCCATTTTTCAGGAAGAGGGGATGAGATGGAGAGAGGCAGCTAAGGAGCAAGGGAGCTGAAGGGAAGAGAGAGCCCAGCAAAACCCTTGCAGATCTTCAGCCTCCCAGGACCACCCTGTCTTCTGTCCCATTCCCTCTCCTGGGAGCTGACTGAGGCCAGTGTAGCATCAGGGCAGAAAAATCATCCCTTTGCCAGCAAAGCTGAAAGTCTCAGGGCTGGCTCTGTCTCTAGGTTTAAATAATTCTTACCAACAAAACTCCCCATATTGTAAACACTCTGCTCCCCATATTGTAAACACTCAGCTTCTCAGAACGTATTTACAGATATTTTGGTACTGGTACCAGTCTTGAATTATTAAACTAACTCCTATCACTTGGGATGCACACAGAGATTCTGTGGCTTAGATACAATGCCTTTCACTAACAAAACTGGCTTGGTTTGAGATCAGTTTCCACCAAGACCAAAAAAGTATAATATAAGAGAATGAATTTCCTTTCAAAGATCAAATCCAGACACATAACTTCATGAAAGGCATCACAGACTTGTACAGAAGAATTTGCTCAGAAATATTTTATGGGTAGGGGCAAAATCTTGTCTCTTTTCCTCATGCAGTCGTGAAAACACTTCGTCACACTGAATGCAGAAGTTTAATGGAATAGCTCAAATTATTCTTGATAATCTGAATTGTAAGGATTATAATTTGAACTATTAAGAAATTGTAGTAGCTGACACGATCTCCCCCATCCTCTTGTTGTCTCATAGTTTCTCACCTGCACTGTTTTCTCTCTGATACTTCCATTCAGGCTAATTGCAACCTCTATCTTCATGGCTTCCATCCCTCCCCATTGTTTCCTCCCATCTTGTATATCTTGCTTTCCTGCTTGGTGGTTTGACCATCTTAGCCCCTCAACAGCCTTTTCTTCTCTCTACACGCTTTTCAGATTCAGGCTTTTGTTTAAACCCTTCGTATCTTAGCCCTTCTCATCCATGTCTCCATCTCGACACTCAGCCTCTGCCTTGCTGTGACTCCAGCAGTGCCAGCCCAGGTCACACTAATATTTACTTCTCTCTACAGATAATCTCATGTGTTCTTCCATGCTGCCCTCACACCAAATACAATCCTCAAAATAAAAGAAGCAGGTAAAGCTACCCGTGCCTATTCCTTGAGTCTCTCATTAAGACTGTCTGTCGTGACAGCAGTGAGACATTTCCAGTGTCAAGTATTGGGACGGAGATGACATGCTGGGAGCTGTGCCCTGCCCTGGCAGAAGCTATGCAGCCCGCCTGGTTGCTCTGCTGCTTGCTGTCCTCTTTTTGCCCTTCATCTCACTGCCATAACTCTCCTCCGCCTCTGAGTCCCGTCTCTCCGTCGCTGTGCACCCTATGTATCCAACGATGCCTGCAGGAGCTGGGTATGAAGCAGTCTGTTGATTTTGAGGTGGGCTGCTCCCCTTTGCCCAAGACCTGTGAGCTTCCAGGGGCTCTGCCCCCCAGCAAGCCCCAGTGCTGGGACATCACAGCAACGCCTGTCTTTGGTAGCAGCGGCTCTATTTTAGCTTTGATGTAAGCCCTTTACTCAAGGGAGCAGGCATACTTGGTATGCCATGTGCTCCTGTTGCTTTCAGCCAGCAAATGCTCCTTGGTGGGTCCTGGAGCCAGTGAGATACACTGGGGTGCTTTAGTTCAGGGGTGTCTGCTTGATGCGCCTTGGCTGCTGTAAACATAGAATCACAGAATGGTTTGGGTTGGAAGGGATCTTAAAGATCATCTAGTTCCCATAGACACCTTCCACTAGATCAGGCTGCTCAAAGCCCCATCCAACCTGGCCTTAAACACTTCCCAGTGATGGGGCCACCAGAACTTCTCTGGGCAACCTGTTCCAGTGCCTCACCACCCTCACAGTGAAGAATCTCTTCCTTGTACGTAACCTAAATCTACCCTCTTTCACTTTAAAGCCATTACCCCTTGTCCTTGTACTACATGTCCTTGTAAAAAGTCCCTCTCCAGCTTTCTTGCAGGCCCCCTTGAAGTACTGGAAGGCTGCTATAAGATCTCCCTGGAGCCTTCTCTTCTCCAGGCTGAACAGCCCCAACTCTCTCAGTCTGTCTTCATAGCAGAGGTGCTCCAGCCCTCGGATCATGTTTGTGGCCCTCCTCTGGACTCACTCCAACAGGTCCATGTCCTTCTTGTGTTGAGGACTCCAGAGCTGAATGCAGTATTCCAAGTGGGGGTTCTCATGAGAGCAAACATGCCCTTAGATAACCCTGGCTGCTCCTCCAACCTAAGCCCACATCTCGCAGGGTGCTGCAGCAAGCTGATGCTCTTCTTCCTTCTCACCTTTATTAAAGCTCTGGAGGGAAGAGAGCTCTGCATTCATATAGCCATGGGCAGCACCTCCTCCAGCCCAGAAATAATCACAGTAATGTAATTTCTGTTATTATTATGCTGAGTTCTTTCACACATAAGAAGCGGTTTTCCAGTCCTCCTAATAAAATGAGGACCTGAAAATGCTAGGGTAAAACCCTCTGAATGTAGTACTGCTCTTCTCTGTTAACTTCTCAGCTGAAAAGAGTGGATAGTTTGCATAGCATCTCAGAGATGTCTTCTGCCTTGTGGAAGGTTGAGAAATCACAGGTAAAACTTGGCTGTTTTCTTCATAGCAAATATACATTTCTCTGGCTCAAAACTGGAAGCCATCACTGGTGAAATCAGAAGCTGGGTAAAATCACAAGGCTATGTGGTCAGATTTGACCCTGACTAGGAGAAACACTGAGTGCTGCTCTGGTATTTACTCTGAAGTTGCTTCTCTTGGAGGGGAAGTGAAACAGGCAAAGTGCAGCAGAAGCAGTTCAGCAGGAAATCATCGTTACGTAGCGAAGCAAGCTCTAAGAACAGAACAAAAATTAAGCCAAGTAGAATTCAGCCATTTATTAATCCTTGTGAAAGGGGAAAACAAAAGCGGTTGCCTAAATTCATGATTTCTGTCTCTCAGCACACAGAAGACGCAAGGTCTGGGAGGCCCCCGAGACAACATCAGATACCACTGCAGTGCGTGTAGACACTTGTGCGCTTGGCTGGGTGTGAGCTTGCGTAGAGGTCAGGGGAACAACTAGGAAGGTTTGTGCCTGTGGGAGGGAAGGAGTGTTCACACACATCTCATAATAGTCACGGGTGGTTAGCAGAAAAAGATGTACTCAAATGACTCAGTGACTTGAAAATAATGGTGTGAGCCGAACCCTCTCCGCTCCCCAATGGACAGAAGTACGGCAGCAGAGCACGGGACACAGGCTGTGGGACAACAGCGCAGAAAAAGGAACCCATCAAACAGGAAGGTCACTCAGATACGCAAGACCTCTGTCCCACATAAGCCTTGTGTTAATAAACATCGATGTTTTTTTTGACCTAAACAGTTAGGTAAAATTAAAAGGCTTTTTTTTTCTTTTTAAATCTCAATTTGCAACAAAACCAGAAAAATTCATTGCAATTCAGACTACTTGAAAAAATATTTAAGTGGGTGATTTCTTGGACACAGGAGAAATCAAATAATCATGGAATAGTTTATTTGCAGCATCAGATGACCAGAAGGCCCCTCTGTGGGTTTTTGGTAGGACTGTCCACCTGCACTACGGTATACTGTGCAGCTTCTTCTCTGTTCTGTGCATTAGCTCGCAGCCTCTGAGCCCTGAGTTGTCTCCAGTCTACCCACTCAACCAAGAGTAATGTTCTTGACCTTCTAACCCTAGAAGGATGTATGCCTGAAGATGAATTTCAGCAGGAAATTATGGTTATCTTTGCATTTGCCTTGGCTTTCAGCAAAGCTCTGTGTTGATACTTAAATTTAGAAACTGTTCCTAATACCTGCTCTTGCACAGGATCTTGAAAGCCTCTGACAGCTACCTTCAACAAAGGGTAGCAAATGTCACACACCAACTTCCATTGAGACCTAACTCACTTCTGAAGTAATTCCTTAAAACTTTTCCATGGCACCATATTTCTCATCCCATGAGATGGCAAAAAAGGAAAGTAAGATCTGGCTCTTGGCCATCTTTGATCAAACAGTACTCATGTTTCCTTGTCCCAGGCTTTGGGGATCATTCTGTTTCAAAAGGGCACAGAAATCAAATATTGGGGATGCACGAAGGGAAGAAGAGAGCTCAGGCTACCAGGAGAGCCAAGTATCAGCAACGGGGATGGAAGGAGTAATTAAACATTTCAGAATATCCACACATCTTGCTGGTAAATAGGGACAGAAGGCTGTGTGACAGGGAAATTGTTCCAGCTCACAATATTTTCTCTGTTCTCTTTTATTTTTAAAAAAAACTCCAAGATCCACAAAAGGAATACACATCACATTGAAGAGCAGATTGCACTGCAAGCCATTGTAAGAGCTGGATTTACATGAAATAAGTGTGCTGTCCCAAATCAAGTGTAGCAAAGTTAAAAACATTCTGCTTGCCTGTCAAACCAGCTTGAAACCTAGAGAGAGTGAGCAGCTCTGGCAGGAATACTCTGAGGTGCACCAGTTTTGATCATTTCTATGATAATTATTTTACAATGGAGCATGTGAGGCAATTCTGGTTATAATTATATAGCAGCAGACCAGTGTGTCTTCTTCCAATATTTGAAAAGGACCCCTACCCTTACCAGCACCTGTATATGCATGACAGTAAGATGAACAGTACAACATAGATTTGTGATTTTATGCAAAAAACTTATTTATCAGTTCATTTCACTTACTTGTAGTGTCCTGCAGTTAGCTAACAATGAACATCTGTATGTTTCTGTTTTTATCTTTTTTTTTCGGTATTTTACAGCACCTTTTCAGCTTAATCTGAGGGTTCAAACGAGGCAGTTCTAAAGAGGAATTAAATCCTCCCTACCTGAAAATTTATTAAAAATGTATACTGCAAAAGTGAAATTCACTCAGCCAACATGAAAACTGCAAACTGTACACATGTGAATAAAAGACACAGTCCATTAATATTCATGCATTATTTAGTTGAAATATTCTAAGCAATTCATTGTTCTTTAAGAAATTAACCTGGAAGCAATGTTTAGGATTACATATATCATTCATACAGAATAAGAACAAGATCAAAATAAAACTATGCCTTTTGATTACACATACATGGTAAATAGAAGAATTTGTGACACAAACAGGGTCATGGACACAGTTGGTTTGACTTTTGTATAAGTGTAAATAATAACAAAAAAGGTAATTCTTGTTGTATGATATTTCCAGTCTAGGTGTACTCCATCCTGAGGAAGATCAGTTGACAAAGTAAAAAGCATTGTCTATTCAGATGATAAGTTCTGTGGGAAAAACATGAGATTTGATCCACTTTTGGCAACGTGTAACATAACAAGGTCCTGATCCATGACCAAGTCCCTCCAGCACTACAGTGCGATAAGCAACATTAGTGATCATCGTAACCGTTAGGTCCTCTGTAGGTTTTCCCATCAGGAAGCCTGATGAAATATTTGGCAGAATGATTCATGGGATTCACTAGAAGAAAAACTAATAGCTCAGTCTGGTCTTAGTAAGAGAAGGCCAAATAAAGCTGTTAAGATAGTCTCTTACCAACAAATGCAGTGCCGCTTTGACAGAGGCGTTGTTTCATGCATTACGCTCCAGGTCCTGGCCATACTAGAGGGGCATCGCGGGCACTGGTGGTTGGAAGCCATGGGGGCTGATGCTAGCAGTGTCACAGCGCTGCCTTCACTTAAAGGTAGGTCTCTACTGAAAATAAAGCTTTAAACAACAGAGTAAAAAAGTAGGAAGCAAGGAACACTTGGTGCAAATGGACGGTGAGGTCATGTCCTGCCCAGCTTAGAAGGTAAAGGTGATGGTTAACCCGGAGTGGAGTGAAGTAAAGGGAGGTGGCAGGAAGATGTAAAGAAGATGATGAGGCCATGGGGTTTACATTTAACCTAGAAGTTCAAAGAGAAGCCAGTACATACTCCTCTCTTCATTCACTAGACTAGCATTTCTCTTCGTTAATTAAATTAACCAGAAAGAAACCTAGATGAGAAGGAATCTCTTCAGCTTAATTACTGCAGACCTATTACTAATCAAAGTAATCAAAAATTGAACATCTCCTTCACCTAGGAAATCAAATACAAATTCAAACGTAGCTTTTAGTACCTTGCAATAACCAGTTTTCCAGATCCCCTCCCACCTCTGCTGAGAAGTAGGAGCTGCCGTGGAGCCGATGACTTACACTGCCTGGAAGCCAGCTGGGACTGAACTTCAGTGCTGTGTAATGGACTCCACTATCCCTGCCAGACTGCTTCTACAAAAGCAGAGAGGTTATAAGAATTTTATAGGCCTTAATTGTTGGTTGTTTTTTTTCTTTTTTTTAATACTATTAGCTTAGTAATTAGTGGTTTGTTAATAATAACCTTGACAAAGCCAAAATATCTACTAGCATTATAGACAGAATTGTTTTAAGCAGGAGAGACACAGAGGAACGTGGTGCACTGAGTCAGAAGCACCTCCCCTGTAGCCAATGCTGACACCAATGTGCTGTTAGCAGCACTTTCTACTGCGATGGTCAAGGTGATTTTTGGGTCTTGTTTTGTTGTGGTGGTGTTTTGTTGTGGTGGTGTTTTGTTTTGTTTTGTTTTGTTTGTTTCTCCTGAGTAGTACATATTCTAATTCTTTTTTCTTCTGCTTCTATAACCCTTACTATTTTTTTTCTCTTCCTCCCATACCCATCCAGCCCCAGTTTTTCTCTAAATTCACCAGTTTATTTTGCAGGTAGCACAAATCATAGACCCTTTCCAGTGAGATGAGTAACAGGCAAAGTGCAGGAGCAACTGGAGAAAACAAGAACTAGGCTTTGAACACCTGTGGAGAGGTTGCAGGCAGACACTACACAAAAATCTAGAGGGCTCTGAAAAGTACCTATTCCCTCCCATCTGTTACGGCCCCTTTAGTACAAGCTGAAGTTGAGCCGACAGAGAAACGTCCTATAAGCACTCTCAAAAGTGGTTCAGGTCAAGTCATCTAACTCAGCATAAACAGTCCCTGAGCTACCAGCGAGGTGTTACTGGGGCAGCAGGAGAAGTACTGCCTCTCTATCAAGGAACAGTCACCACCTGGGAACAAACTTGATCATGCACACGAGCTACTGCAGTTACACCAGCTTCATGCCATCGCACTTCTGTTCACGCCTTCATCAAGCAAAGTTTCACCAAATGAAATATTTTCCTCTTTAGAAATTAGGATCTTCATTAAAAAAATAAATTTTCTTTAAAGCGTGCTCTTGTTCTTAGTTTTCTTGTGGATGACAGAAAGCAGAGCAATATCGACAATGGCTTTTACAAAAAGCTAAATCTCTGAGATACGGTGTTTTCATTCTTCTCTAACATAAATCTGTTTCCATTGAAGCAGATAAGAAAACAACAGTTTTACCACGCATCATTGGGTTGAATTCTAAGAAAGATCATTGGGTTGAATGCTTTAAACTAACAAGGCAGCAGGACACCTGCTGCAATCCAGGCTTCAGTTCCAGGCTCAAACATTACAGATATCACAAAAAGCATCATTTTGAACAGGGAGCCTGCCATTAACATGCAGCATCATAGTATAAGTGTGATAATACTTGGAAGAAAATCGTCAAATATTCCTGAAAATTTTACGTGACAGGAGAATTTTGCAAACCTATCAACAACCTCTACTTGCATATGGAAGTATGCTTTTTTCCTAGCCGATGGTTGCAGCCTCGCAAACAGCTGACTAGTTGAAAATCAGACTGGGATCCTTTTCTCCTCACGTTGTCACAAGAGTCATGGTGCTGGAAGAGACTTTGCGAGGTCATCCAGTGCGTCCCCTGTCTAAAGGGATGATCAGTTGTTCCCACGCCATTTCTGACAGATACTTGTCCATTAATCATCGCTGCTAATAATGATCCTGGAGACCATGTTGTGCCCACAGTGCTTGCAGTGGGGGCTGTACAGGTGAATGCGATTAGGATTTATAAAGCTCCTGCTGATGTACAGTACCATAGGAAAAGGATCTAACTATCCAACTCCCTGTTCCTTACCTGTGTTAGCTTAGACAAACAAAGAAATCCAAAGGAGAGAGGAAAGAAATAGTCATTTATGCTAGCAAAGAGCCAAGATTCTGAACACACAGGTACTTTTTGTGTTGTGGTTTGTTTTTTTGTGTGGGTTTTTTTTTTTTTTTAATTGGGATCATACTTTGTAATAGTGATCATGGGAGCAATGCATGACACTGCCTAGCAGAAATCACTCAAATTCTTGCAAGAATTTTTACAGTATGCCACTCTTTCAAGCATAATGGGCTTGTGGGATCCACAAATTTACTGCTTATAAATTACCAAGAATATAGCGGAGAGATTCAAAATCCCAGAAAGAAGATTCCTTTGCCATCATTTCAGTTTCTGTTTCTGTGACACCCCAAAAAACCTGTAATCACCATGTGTGTGTGACAGATCCAAGCAGAAGGCTTTGCCGTGACAGATGCTGTCCGGTAGCTGTGCCCGTCAGTGCCACTCATGCTGATCCCCAGATGAGCAGGTCCAGGTTCCACTCTGGCACTGAAGGTAGAAGCCAAACCAAGAGGTGTCCTCTGTTTTGAATAGTCCCAGGAGCTGACCATGCAAGAGAATAAATAGTGAATAAGTAAGCTAGATGGGCTATCCAATGGCTGAAAGAATGTCCTTTGCAGAGGCAGAAGGCCTAGAGAGGGAGGAAAGGAAGGAAGGTGAAGTGGCTTATCCAGCTTCTTCTGTCGTTTCGGATAAGAAAAATATTTTCTTCGCACCAAGTCAGCAAAAGCATTTCCTGACGCCTTGCTCTCTTCGCCGCTTCTTTTTTTCAGCCAAAGCAGCTTTCTAAAAGGTGTTTAAAAATGTGGGTGCTCATCAAGGGAACGTGTTGAACCGTCTCTAGGCTTCACGCTGACTCTGTTACCAGAGCACCAGGCACTTTCCATCAGGGACGCTCCTTCTGTGCCGAGGGTGAGCTTCACTTACCCAAAGCACCATCGCACAGAGCAGGTGAAGAGCACAGGGACACGAAGCAGCACAAACCAGCAGCCAAGCAGAGCCCAGCAGAGCCGGCAGCAGGAGCACCCATAGGCAGAATGCCAGTTGTGGGTGCCAGCTTTAACCCAAACCCTTGGACAGCTTTCCTTCACGCTTTCAAGCCTGCAAGGTGCTTTCGGGTTTCCCTCCTCTCCTCCGGGCAAGCCTGTAGCCGGGCAGACATCAGGGCTGTGCTCCCGCCACTGCTCAGCTGCTGTGAACCGACTGGGTTTTAAACTCATTAGTGCTGCCTGAAACAGCGGCAAAAATATTCCTCTGAGCAAATCAAGCAGCAAGGGGGACCTGGGGCAGGATTTGCCTCCACTGTTTCTGAAATGTAAGAGGTAAACGAGGACTTCACTCCACATAGAAAATCTTACCTGGGTAGAGCTGATTTTCCTTTCATGGCACGAGTTGTTAATCATTTCAAATCTGTCCTATTTATGCCTTTTATTATGCTTTTAGTGAGAACAGGTGAAGTTTTGCAGTGCAGTTACCTAAACTGCAAAAATCTCTTTGCAGGGTTCATAGAACTGCCGGAAAACAAGCTTCAGAAAAAACTGTAAGTATTTTTAATCAATGTAAACTATTCCACTCGCTAGTAAGATTCAGGCCTGCGTTTCACCCTTGCTGCCAAGCCTGAACCGAGCAATGAGGACAGCATGGGGAGGGGAAGAGGTGATGGGTGCCCGGGGAGGGCAGAGCTGCAGGGCAGGGGATCGTGCTGCCAGAGGAGGGGACACAGGGTGGCCACGCCGGCGGTAATGGCTGCATGGCCACCTTGTGCCACCCTCCTTGGCATGTTGTTTGGAAATGGCCAGTGTCGGTGAGAAACACAGGCTGCACCTTTCTAAACCTACACGCCCCGAGTCAGAGCCGTATTTCTTGTCTGGATTGTGGAGCGGTGAACGTCCTCTTTACCTCCCCCACACAGCGATTTATGCAATTATGCCCTATTAGAACACTCCAAACAGACAAATTACTAGGAGCACATGCAGAGCCTTGGATGACCCGAGTGAAATCATCACAGCAGACTTGTGTTGTGTTTCCAGGGGTGCAGAGCAGTCCTTCCAAGACGGGGCAGCAAATGGCGGCTGTAGTTGTTTTTACCCTGCCGCTGAAGTAGGACGTTAACGTATGCCTTGCCAGACAAACTTTACCAGGCTGATTCTGAACTTGAAGAGAACCCTGGTCAACTGCACCTTCATACATTCTGTTATAAACAGATGCTAGGCAGCATCACCCCGTGACCTGGTGTTTTAGGGAGATGGCCATTAATGAAAAACTCTAATGAAAAAAATACAGCTTCCACCAAATCTCTCCATTAAGTGCTGATTCTTTTTTATGTTCTCAAACTGAGGTTTTTTTCTTTTTTTCTTTTTTTTTTTTCCCCCCTGTTGCTAATGAGCACTTAAGAGTTTGATTTAGCTCCTTGGAATGGCTGCCACTTACTGCTAGAATGTTAATCTGTCTAAACCCATTCAGCTCCTCTTACTTGGAAGTCAATCACCTGGAGCCTGCATTTCAAAGAGCTGCTGGATAAGGTAGTCACAACAGCAGAGACATTTTGGGACAACTCCCACCCTTGGGAGTAATCTCGGGAAACTCAAAGCTGCTAGACAGCAAAACAGATTTGTGATGATTCCCAGAGATAAACAGAACTGGAGTCATCCCCGACTGAGACCAAGAGTGAAACAGGGAGGACACAGGAGGCTTTTGAGCTGCAGATGACACGAGGGATGCTGCACCAGCCTGTTGCATCAGCTCCTCAGAGGGACAATCTCTAAGTTCATGGTGCAAATGTACCCGGGGAGGACATAGGCAAACAAGCACAGAGGAGATATACCAGGACATAGCCAGAGCTAAAGCTTTAAAGTGTTAGAGGAGGAGTCTGGCTTTCCAGAAGTAATTAGAGAGCTGATTTATTTTGTCTTGGACTGGCCATTTTTTCTAACCCCTATTTGGAGGGGGAGAAAATCCGTAAAATACCATACTAAATGTAGGAGACATGGGCATCACCTGAGACAGCTGATGATGTATTGAAACTGTGTATGTTTCTTTTTCAGCTTCCCTGGCAGGTTCAGTGCCCCGGCTGTCAGATCCTGCTGAGCAGGCCAGAGGGGCAGCCACAGCCAGGGATGAGTGGGAGAGCCAGGATCTGGGGGTTGCACTGGGCCCTGCCTGGGGAGTGGAGGGGACCATGAAATCCCTGACTATCAGAATTGCTCCTGGGCATCGCTTCGCATTCGCTACATGGGAAGAAGGGTGTTGCACCCATGGTACGACCCATCTCTGTCACTGTCCTTTCACTCCCTGTGCAGCTTTCTGATGGCAAACTTTGTGCCAACTACACGCTTGCAGAGAAAAGACGCAACAATTTAATAAGAAAATGGTTGCTTTGCTGCTGCTGTAGAGCAGCAGAACGGTCCTGTGATCCCATGTGAAAAAGCACGTTTTGAGAATACGCGAATATTCAGAGTGGTTATTTGCTCTTTCAGTAAAACTGTTAGTTTTTTCGAAATAAGAAATGTATCTTTAGAGTGCATCTCTAGAAACTTTATGAATGAGAAATGCACGAGGAAGGCCACAGCATGTATTTTACCAGCATATACAATCCTTTATGAACAAAGACAGCCCAAGGTGGAGCTGGGCTTCATTCAGGTACTTGTACATTTGTTTGCTGTCATAGTTCTAAAATTGGAGAACATAGAAAATTGAAAGTAAACCCCACCATTATTATTATTGATTTATAAGCAAAATGGAACATTATGTCCATAAAGCTTAGGAGTAGCATCTATGCTGAGACCTAATGTTAGAATTTCTTAAGAAAGAACTTGGAAAAGAAACGCGAGCAGCTTTATACATTCACTACAGGGTATGATCAAAAGTGTATTTTAGCTGTAGCATATAAGCTTGGAGTATGCAGCCACTGTAATAACCTAGTATCTAAGTTCTGAAGTAAACATTAGTAAAATTGCTTATTAGTAAGGATTCAACAAAACAATAACACTATGTTTTCAAATTCTACTTTAAAAGCTTTTTTGTTGTTCACTATGGAAGAGCTACATTTGTGAACTAGTAATTTTTCATAGACTTCAAGAGGAAAAGCTGGGAGAAGAGCATTATTTTCTTCTTCTGAAAATTTTAGAAGACAACAATGGATTCAGATCTCTGCAGTTACCAACAATGCACCCACTGTCAGGTCCCTTGGGGGAATGCCTGGTACACAGTAGCACCAGCAACCTGCTAAGCCTAAGACCATTGGAGAAACGCAGCCAAAAAATGGCCATTTTTGTCTCTTTGACTGCCAGGATTATTCCAAGAACAAGATGTTTCCAGGAATGAACCTTTGCTGGAAAACAGGAAGAGCATAAAGTGCAGCCAGGACACAGAGCTAACGTAGATGGCTGGCTTTGTTTTGTGAAGCCAGGAAAATCTTCTCCTGCTCATGTTGTGACCATACAGTAAAGCAAGCAGTCTTCATGTGTGAAGAAATTAATGACTTCTCCATTTATTTACATCAATGCTTGATGAACAGGTGGAGAGGTTGTAGGTACCTCTATAAACACACAAGATTTTAAGCTTTTTTAAAAAATGTTTTAACAATTTCTATTTCATTTTAATTGTCTGAGGTCTAAAGCAAAGCTGGTTTTTTTTGACACACGAGAGTATTCAGAACTTTTGGCAGTGATGGGAAGACGATAGAGCAAAACTTTTTAATGTCTGGGTGAAATAACCAGACCGGCCAGAAGATTCCTTTGGGAGGTGGAGGAGAGCGGAGGAAAAGTGATCTTCAGCCTCTTCTCCATCTGTCATCGCAGCTGAGTGACAGATGAGCACCTTGCACCAGTGAACCGATGCCAGTGTGACAGCCACGTCACATCCCTCTGCACGGGGGCAGCTTCCCTGGGCTCTGAAGCATAGAGGGGACACAGGTCTCTCCAGCTCAGCCAAGCCATGGTCCCACTGCTAGCACAGCTCTGACCTCGCAGAAGGATTAAAAGATCTTTTATATTTGGATTACCCAAACACTTCAGTCCTACAGCCTTCTTCAGCCAAGCTGTTCGCTTTCATGAGAAAATGAGGCCCAGGTACCTACATTTTGCTTGCAATGCTTGGAACAAAGACTGACTTTGAGGGAAGGCACACTGGCAAAAGAATGGGGAGTGCTATTAGATATTTGGAATCATACCTGCATCGCTTTGTTTTGCCTTTTTTTTTTTTTCAGATTCTCAGAATTTTCTGATGCTTCTATTTTATCTGTTAAGTAAGCACAGGCACAGATGGTGCTTAAAGCTCTTGCCAGCTTAGCTATGTTGTAAGAAGTGCAGAATTAATGACTTATCCTGTGCAAGAAAAAGCCAGTGGCTTGGCAATTAGACTGGCAAAATAATTCTTTGTTAGACCATATACTACCAATAGACTATTTTCCTTAGGTACTACTGTATAAACTATACTGGTAAAGAAATACTTTAACTGCTACCAACTGCCTCAGTAAGAGGCTCTGCCACTCAAAGAATGACACCTTCCTAATGCAAGCAAGGAGCTGTTTTAACTGTCACTCTGCAAGGATATTTGAAGTACCTAGTTTTTAAGATCTTTAAAAAGTATGTCAGCTACAGGCTTGATCTTTCAATATTTTGCACGAGTCTCATTCCCTGAAAAGTGGAGGTTTGTTGTTAAAGATGGTTGTCAATGACCAGGGTTAAGCTGTAAGCTGATCTGGAATTTTTTTAATAAAGTGCCTATTATTTGCAGAAAACTGCTGAGTAAAGCTGTTCATTTATAAAATGCCACCCTATGTTTAAAAACATCATAATAATGTAGAGTTAGGCATACATTTAACTGTGAGGTCTTGCAAAAGATGTGCACCAGTCAAACTCCAGCGCACAGCACTGGTGTAAGTTCTATTCCACTCACATGCATGGCTACTACAAGAGCTGAAACCCCAGTGCAGTCAAATGTGGCTGCCTGCAATTTGCAGCTATATTCTCCAACTCCAAGTGGTTTCAGATATCCTGAAGAACAGTGAGATCCAGCAGTACCGTCTGAGGTTCAGAGTTCCAGAGGCTTTGTACTGGGAAATGGTCTTCCCAAGTTTCAGCTGACTGAAAATGTCCAGATACAAACTCCTTCCAGCTGAACTTGACATCTCCAGCACAAACCCTCAGCTGAGCCAGTTGTCTTCTGCTTACACAAAATTCCTTTCTGGAAACTGATCTCACTTCTGTTACCTAAAAACGACAGTATTCTGGAAAAAAACTGTTGCTATGATGTTCTTCCATTTTTTCTAGCTTGGAGTTTTGAAACCATGGGCCAAATCCCAGCCATTATCACTGTCAGGAAAACCCAGAAAACTACTGTCCGTGTGAAAATTCCTATATATTTTCTGACACTGCTCACCAAATGTTTACTAGCAGACACAAAGCACACTTGTATTGGGATGTAAAACTTCTGAGAAGCAGAACTATTGAATTTCAAAAACGCAATACAAACAGAAAGTGGTAAAATCAAGAGAAAGGGAAAAGCATGGCTTTAGGAGGGAAATAAACACCTGGGAATTCTCTTATTCTAAATGTCCCCTTGCTGGTAGCACATCAAGCGAGGTTTGTGCTCAAACCCACCCTGGTGAAAGGGGAATGGCAAGCACAGCCCAAACATTGTCTTCCCTCTCTGTTGGAGCAAGCAGAGCTCCCACCCCTCCAGCCTGATGAAAGAATCGAGCTTTTTAGCACACCCTGGTCTATTGTCACCCTTGGGGAGCCCAGCACCTTATCTCAGGGCAGGTTAAACCTCCTGGGTCACAGACAAACTCCCAAGTTCTCCAAGTAACCACCGGCTGCATGCAGGACAGCAGCTCACTCTCTGTTCCCAGTTCTAATGAAACATTCAAGCCCTTTCCAGAAGGCAAAGGCCTTAATAAAAAAAAAAAAGAAAAAAATCACCTTGAGAAGAAAATCAACTGATTCCAGGAGATAATAAATGAAAAAAAAAGGGAAAGGGTGCAAAAGTTACAAGCTCAAAAACGAGTCCATAGAAGACTGGAGCGAGACACCAAGAAGAGCACCCACCATTCCTTGAAGCTGTCCAGAGAGCTGCTCTGCACAGGAACGTGAGAGGACAAGGTGTGGACACAGGCCCACAGCCACCAAGTTGCCCCACACGGCTTCCTCCTCCTGGTAGCATGTGTGACCAGCCTGGCCAGGACCAGGAGGAGGCTGACGAGGAGCTCCCGCGATGCTACTGCTGCCAGATGCTGGCTCCTTCTATCCCTTACATCAGGATGAGGAAGTTTTTTTGTTATTAAGGGCCTAAATATCCCTTCAAACCCTTTGGCAAGCCCCCAGCTGCCTTTCTGCTCTGGGGTTATCACAGGTGAACCCCTGTGGTGTTGGTGTTATCCCATAAACTCTGTGGTATGGCTGTATGAAATGGTAGGATAGAACTCCTGGTTTCCTGCTCTGAGTTGGAAAAAGCTGCCTGGGAAGAACTGGAAAAGGCAGATATGAAGTTAAAAGTTCCCTTTTTTTTCCTTCTAGTCCATCTGATTTTGAGAGTGAATGTCAGCACTGCTTTATTACCTTGATGGCAATGCAGAGCCACTCAGAGGAGCAGCTGCCTTTGAAGACAAACTCTTCAGCAGAATATGAGCTCTGACCATGTGATGCTGAGGCGAAAGAACACCTTTCCAATTTAATCCCTTTGTATTTAACAGAAAACTGTTTAAAACTCCTATTTGCACGGCTATTTAAGGCAAGCCTATTAAGTGGGACTTAATAGTGCTGCGCAGAAACAATATAACTCACAGACTTCAGGTTGCAGGAAAATAACCTTGTCTTCTTCATAATAAGTCACAGCATATAATAGTGATATAACTCATTTGAGTGGCATGGCAAATGCTAATCCCTGGGAGCAAGCGTAGAACAGAGGGAACTCCAGCCTTTGTGCCTTCCCTGAACACTTCAGGAACAGCACAGGACACACTGAACCTCAACTCCCAGATGCAAACGGTTGCTATCAATTAGGACTAGATCTCAGAGAAAAAGAGGAAAAAAAAGCTCAGTATTTCTTTTACAAAAGGATTTAAAAGGATCTTTTTTTCTTTCTTTTTCTGCGAACATTTCATATATCCCGCTATATATATTCAGGACAACCAGCTAGCCCTTCCCATAAAATACACGAGCAACAGAATTCAGAAACATGGCTCTTGTGAAAGGCTTCAGACAAACCAAACAGGTGAATAAAAGCTCAGTAAGACCCTCCTTGGCCTGATAGTTCTCTTTATAGATAGACAGGCTTTTGTTGAGGTTCTTGGCATTTTGCAAAGGAATCAAAGGAGTCTAATATATAGGAAATCTAGAAGATGGCATTTTATTTCTTTTTTTTTTTTAACATTTTTTAAAGCATTCCAAAGCATTGACTGTGTGTAAATCACCTCACCCACATCAAAGAGTGGAAACACAGCTATGCAAAAAATCTCTCCATTGTAGAAAACATTACTTTCCAGTGTTGCAAACACATCGTTGTATTAAACAAAAGTGTCAAATTCACCAGCTAGAGCAAGCATTTGTAAAGTATTTGGGGAAACTTCAGTGAAAGAAAAACAAGGTGTACAAGACCTAGGGCACCATTCTTAAATTACTTCTGAGATCTGTAAAAATTAGACTGTCACAGTTGTGGTGGATTTTTTTCTTGAGGCTGGGGTTTTGCAGACTGTATCCACTTTCCTCAGAACTCTCAGCTGGCTTTAGGCTAACGATGTGCCTATTTTTGATGAACAATAGGGGAAACTTCTAACCAGCAGCATTACTTGGCTTCTTTTGTTTTGCACTGGTTGTTGAAAGATAGATTGTGAATGTGGACAAGTGAGCTATTCAAAGTCTGCTCTGGTACAGATTCCATGGATCTGGAGCATTAGCAAAGGCCTTATAACAAATTCTGAAACATCCTATACAAAAGTTAGGAAGGTAAATAAAGCTAGCATTGTAGTCTAATGGAAAAAGAGCACGTGCTGAGCACTATCAATGTCAGGTGAAACAGGTCCAGAAATTCTGTGCCTTTGCTCCACAAATATAGTAAAATAGCTAATCCATAAAATGGAAGGTTCTGAAAGTCTTGAATGCCAGAAAAACCTGCTGGTAATCCTAAAAATGGTGTATGTCTCAGTATGAAAGTCTCACACATAATTCGTCATGACTTTCGAAATCTGATCTCTCAGAACAGGATGCTTTTCCTGGAAAAGGCTGTTTTGGCTCCAGTTTGGGCAGCAGCTGTCAGTCAGCTTCGGCAGTTCAGCCACTGCCACCCACCAGAGGACACATCCTGGCAGAGGAGGGGACACCTTCCGAAAGAGAGAGAAGCCAAGTGCTGGGGGAGCCTCCACAATAACCCAGAACTTCAGCATCGCCCCTGTTGTACATTACAGCCCATCGCAAAAGGTGATGGGTTCTCCTGCAAAGCCACATCTTGCAGGTGAGACCATTTTAGAAAATGGGAAACAGAATGTGTAAACACATCAAATACAGAGAGAGAAGTGAGAGTCCTTCCCTGCCTCAAGCTGTCGCTCATAGGAACACGCAGTTGGTGGGAGATTTGCTAAATGAGTGCTTCCACGCATCCTCAAGTGAGTCAGGTAAGCTACCTTTTCTCCTTTCCTCATCTATTTATTGGCGTAATAGCACATCAATTGGAAGTGTAACAGGTTCCTTACAGGGTTGTTATGTGATCCAACATGGCGAAATTCTGTCATAGTAAGATGCTGACTGAATATTCCTGAATTTTGACTTAAAGCGGCTTAATTATTTTCAAGAATTGGCCAGATTTTGATGAGCTATAAAGTACCAAGCACTTGAGCATTTCTGGGTGTTACGTGAAAGACTTGTTTTGGGCTTCAAATTCACATCTTTGTGTTCCTGACATGGTATAAAGCAGTCAGAAAGTCCTCTGGAAGAGGGAGCCAAGTGTTCACCTTGTTACAGATTTACCCTCCCACACAATAAAGCTGGTTGCAGTACCCTTACCATCCACCTTCCACCAAGCAAGGAACTTGAGAGGAAATATACACCAGGGTCTCACAAGCTCTTCCAGATCCAGAGCTGCCCAGGTATTGTTGTAATCCTGTGGTTCCATGGGTCTTTTTTTTCAGTAGTGGTGCAAACATAAGCACTTCATCCCACACTTTCCATTTCTGGTGCTAGTTTCCAGCCCTCACAGAAAATTTCAGATTTGCAGGCATAACTGATGGGACCGTATCATTGTGGGAATGAGCACTCAGGAGATGGAGGGAGCTGCCTGCACCAGTACAAGTCACCAGGAGAAATGTCCTTGGAACCACAGCCTAAGGGATGACAAGATCTTTCTTCCATCCTTTTTTTGGCTACGATGAGCAGCACGGAAGTACTGACACCCCTTGCTTCCCTCTCTGCCCTACCACTTCTCCTCTTTGTCTTTCCTTCCCTCCTGTCTGTATCCAGAAAGAGTACATTTAAATGCAATGAGAGTTTAAAATCCGTGAGAACACAGGTATCCGCAAGCACCAATTTTTTAGCAGATGCCACATCTGTAAAGAAAGAAGAGGTGAAATTAAGACTTGGTCCGATACAAAATTTCCATTCCAGTGGAGCTTCACTGGCTTGATTCAGAAGTATGAAAATGTATAATTTAACATTCCCTATTCAGGTAGTTCTGCCTTGCAACTGAATTTCAAAACTTTTCTAGAAATAATATTCTTACCCAGCATACACTTGATCCGTGAAATAATACTAATTCCCATCTCATTCTCTTATGTCGTTGAACAAGGGCTTTTTGTCTGAAATCAGGATATTTAAGGAAGCTCATCTATTAAGAGAAACCTGTCAAAAACTGATAAGGGCTGCATAACACAGATCTACTTCTACCTGCTGCTGCTTCTGCTTCTACTAGAACCAAATTGCAGGCAATTTATACGTACAGCTACACCAGGCCTGCAGATTTCTGAGAGCGAAGTACCTACGTTTGGTCTCTGGCTTGTATAAGGTCACTGGATAGGTTTGCCTTGGTTCTTCAAATGAAAAGCTTCCCCTGCTTCCTAAGGACACATCTGAATGATGCATTTGAATGGGAACCTGTTTCAGCCAATTTAGTCTACCTTGTGAAATCCAGCATTTGCTAGTGCTATTTGGCATCAATAGCAACTCCTTTATGTACCACAAAGCCTCTGGAAATCAGGGCAGGACTGGTTCTAGTCCAAGACTTCAAAACCAGGCCATAGTGACATGTAGGGAAAGCATACACAAATATAAACAGCTATGGGTAAACACAGGAATAGAGTTTAGTTTTCTGAACTTCCACTGCACGCACAGAAGCAGGCAGATACATTTATTAACTAATTGGGAAGAACCAACATGGATGTTCCTGTGTCTGCTTTAATGGTAGTTTCAAATTCACCACACATAGAGGCAGAAAAAGGTTGTAAGGTACAACTTTCATTTATTTGTCATGGAATAAAGATCTGGAGAACACAAGAGCAAGATCTAGATTGCCTGATCACTGCAAGCAGTGACAGGCCTGATTGACTGAAGCTGGCCCAAGGAAGCACAAACATTACTTGTTCTACCAGCCAAGCCTCTACCAGCCCATGAGACTTTCAGCTCTGAAACTCTTGAGCTTGCTCCTGCCGTCTTGATTCTGTATGGCCCCCATAAGGGGTATATGGCTGCTCGAGCAGTTCTAGGTGAGATAAATAGACCCTTCTTTTTTTTGCTTTTTCCCTCTGAGTGGCTCTGGCCACTGCCACCAGTTTCCTGAATCCTCTGCTCTTCAGCAGAGGGGGACTATAGCTGGTGTACAGTTTGACAACTTCTGAGTAATTTCTAACCACCTCCTCTTGAACTGGAAAGGAAAATACTAGGAAGGTGGGCTCTCTCTGCCTCTGAGGAAATGGGGGAGGATTTACACCTAGGGAAACCTCCAACTGTAATGCCATCATCACTGGTGATCTCTGAAGTTAAAAGTATTTGGGCTAAAGCAGCAACGCTACCACGACCAGCTGCATATGGATTTATTTTTGGCATAATGGGCACAAAGAGGAAAGGATATTTTACTCATTGACCCAGTGCAGTGGGTCTGACTACTAATGACTGCTTTGGAAAGCAGCTCTGAACCCTGCTTCTTCTGCCACATCCAACTTGCGCTCTCCTATATTACAAAGAACCCTCCAAAGCAGTGGTGTGCAATATTGTGCCTCTTATACAACCTAGATGGTTTGAATATGAAAAGTGAGGAGCTGCTGGCACACTGCCTTCCTATAAGAGGAGAAAGGGGAGTTAAAGGATTTTCTGAAGGGCAACGAGTTGCATTGCAACATGCAGCACATGTTACCTGTAAACAAAAGCAATTAGTGGCAGGGGCAGGCACCAGGCCCTGTGGCATGGGGAGAAACATGGAGAACAGGGACAACAGCAGGAAGCCAGAACACTCTGTGCAGCACAAAAGGGGAGAAAATAACCAACATGCATCAAGTACCTCTAAGGATTTGTTTCGTGAGAATGTGAAACAAAGGGAAATGCTGTGACACTCAGCTTTCTGGATGACTAAAAGCATCCTGGGAGTCATTGCAATTGTTATCCTCAAGTTCCACCCAAACAATTAATGCTCTGCCTTCTCTTCACGTTAGGGAGGAGTGGTTTGCTAGCTTTGCGGCAAAAGAATGAGGAGGCATGTCGATACAAATGATGCACAAAAAGTGCAGGTGAAAGTTCAGTAGAGGTCATTGTTGTTAGGTGCATTTTAAAGTTTTACTTAATAACAACCCGCCTTTCAACAACTCCTACTAAACTAGCCAAGTCTTTACCCTCACGAATGTGTACACATGTGCATGCATGTGTCTGTCACGATTTAAGGAATGCATAAGTGATTTTAACAGTTTTCAAGGACATGACTATAGTTTTAACAAAGCCAGCATTGTACTGCTCATGACATCAGAGCCAAAGTGCAAGTGCAGAAGGTTATGAGGCCAGATCACGAAACTACCTTTGTCAGTTAGCTACTTGGGTACCCACCTAAACACAATTAAAAATAATGCTAGCAGGGATTTTAATTGTGGTTGTTACTTCGAAAACATTTATGCGTGACTCAGCTTGAGAAGTCTCAAGAATAACAACTTTGCTCCTTAGAAAAATTTGAAAAATGAGGTCAGGTACAGACCAGATTGGTTATGATTCCCCAAGAGTAATGTTACAAATAAAAATAATCCCAAGCCCAAATATATTATTAATTACCTATCACAGAGCTAAAGGGCACACAGTAAATGAAGATGATGAAAAACTGTAGTAAATACACAGCAGTAATTTATCATTTTCTGGGGGGGAAAAAGGGATTAGGGACTCTCTATCATGGAGTAGACCACTGTATAGAGATACTCCATTAGAATACTCTTTCTTATTCCAGCAAGAAACACCAGAACAAGACTCCACTCCAGATGGAGAGACCCATTCACTACCAGAATCTGTGTCAAAGAACACTTCTGCTATTCTTTTGCTTAGTATTAAAGCTAAGCAGTTCTGGTTTGTTAGATCTAGTCAGTTTGTTGCAAGCTTGAGGAACAATTTTGAGGCAACATTTCTTCAGAAATTTGATGCAGTTGACTGTAAATTCTCCCACTCCAGCTTTAGCATAAAAAGATACAGGGATTATTTCCTTAACAATGTTGTCCATCAACGACGATAATTTAAAATGTCAGACCATGAACATATATTTCATTGCCTTTAATTTGTGAAATTGAGCTAGAATCAAGCCAAACTCAGATTTGATGATACATCTCATCTTTTAAAATCAAACACCATATTATACTTATTTATATGTACTTATGTTTTTATTAGCTATGAAAAAAATTTTTCCTGTTTACATCCACATCTATTTTATATAATCAGAACATCAGTGATGAACATATTTGTCCTAGCCCTAGACACAAAGAGCAAATTCAAGATCCTTATTCTTCATTAGAATCTAATAAATAATTATGTTACAGAGACAGACAATTACTGATTGCAGACCTTTCAAACTTACCTATGTTAAAGCTAAATCCATGGAGCAGGATTACCACTCTTAGCAGATGCTAAAGCATCATCTGTGATGTTTTAAGTGGAAGCCTGGAGCTATACTCAAATGAAGACACAACTTATCCCACCTTTCAGACTGGAGATAAGGTGGTAGCTGAAAAAATGCAAGTGATGAAAGGGGAAGGAAAATCACTTTCTTTGTAGTCTGAACAGGGTGGCAGATAAGTTTTGTTTCAGGACTGAGTAAACAAAGGAAGGGCTCCCAGAAAAATGAGTGTGAGGAAGATAATGGTGCATATTCATCCTTGGGTCTCAACTGGACTTTGAAGTAGGACTGAGTCCCTGCATTTCCTGATGACACACTAGCTCAGGCAGAGAACTTGGAAACCAAGTCAAGTTGCCCTGACTTTAAAAAAGTGCAGATATAAAGTTATCTTCAGAAACAGTGCAATTCCTTCCCGATGGTATCAAATGTAGATCCATCATATGCAGCTGTGCCAGATTTATGCCTGATGCTCCACCCTTCCGTTTCCAGCCTAAGATTCTTGCTGGAAGGTTATCAGAAGAATTATGAAAAAAAGATACCAAAACCACCGGATCTTCACTTTCCTACTTAAACACAAATATCCACAACAGTTTCACAATATCTTACATTTATCAGGATCTTGGGCAGGCAGGTGTGGGGGAGTTCCTAGAAACCCCCCAGCATGTCATATATGCAGCCACAGTCTCCTTACATCATCTCCCTATACAAAAGCATGGTGATCCTGCCCGATGACACAGAGGCAGAAAAGGCCCAGCCTCCTATTTTCATCTTTTTCAGATCAAGACTTGCATAGCTCCGTAGGGACTGCTCCCAGCCTGGCTCCTCTGTGGTTATCCTATGTGATGGTGTCCCATTTCCACCTGGTGGAACAGCTCTAAACAAATACACATGTTCACAGTGACACTTGCTAAAAGTTCGTGCTTTTGATTAAAGAAAGGAGAAGATCTGACATTATTGCCTAGTCTGGCATGGAAAGCTTGTAGAATAAGCTCTGGCTTTGCCTTACCCATTCTTTGAAAACGAGGTTTCTCTGTCCTGATCTGATGGAAACAATTCTTGACTGTAACAACACTGTGTGTGGCAAGAACCACATAAATTTATTCCCAGTGAAGTGGTTGCTAATGCATCCTTTGACCATGTGATGAAGTAGGCAGATAAGAAGACAAACTTAATCTCAGTAAAGTTCTGTTACTTTTTTATCTGGATTTAGGAGCATGTCAGGCTGATGTAACCTGTAGACAGAAGAGCAGAAGGAAAGTATGGCTGGAAATTAATATATTCTGCAAACTGTCACATTGACTCTCATGACCATGGCCCTGGAGCTTTGAGGAAGCATTGGGCAAAACACCTGAAAAAGCCTATTTCAGAGGCAGAGCTGGCTGTGAAGTTCTGGATCCATACCTAAACCCAGACTTTGCTAAAGAAGAGATCTGGGTATCTTCTAACTGGCCTGGAGGCTGTTTCTGCTCTACAGTTTAGATGCACATCTAATGAAGGAGGTCGTAGTATAACAGCTCTACCAGAGCTGCACAGGTAGCATGTTTATGAAAGGCATTAGGGCAAAAAACACAGTGTAAGTATCCAGTTATAGTGGGTCCTAAATCAATTTATATCAATTCCTTGTGCATGAATGTCAACTGCTTTTAGGATTCGGTCAGTTATTTTCCTGTTTATTATGGTGCCTATCCTGGTAAATGAAAGATAGTATGTCTCTAACAAATGCTTAACAAGGGAGGAAAAAATGATCACTGTGACACTGCATGGTTTGAGAGAGTCATGAAGACCAAAGATAATAACCAAACCAGCCAGTAAAACCTAACCAGAGGGAAGTTATTGGATAAACCTGACAACAGTAAGGTCCACATCCTACAAAGAGCTTTGCGCTTGCTTCACTTAAAGCAAGTAAGTTGTCTATTTGCTGGCATCATTCCCTGGGTCTACTTGCATTCCTACTACCTCAAAAGTACAAAAGTGTTTGTGGACACAGGGGTAGGAATGAAATCAAAGCCTTCCAGACAACTTGCCACAGGATCTAATCCTGGCAGAGCACTACAGTAAGAGAAATAAATAGTAAGAAACAAACTTCCAAGAAAAAGAACAAGGGTATAGACCAATATACGACAGCAGGATGAATACATTTTAGTAATGAAATGGACTAATATATAGGCAAGGTAGAGGAAAAACTATATGCTGAATAGATGTGTAAACTTCCTTTTATCTATAGTTAAATATCTATTATCATGCATAGTCAATGAGTTTAGGCTGCCATTTTAATTTCCTTTGCTTATGTCGCACTATTTGGTTTGTTTAAAAATACTGTAATAAATAATTAAAAGCTACTCAAACCTATACCTTCCCTTTCAACCACATTCATGTCTCTTCTAGCTGGATTACGCAGCCCTCATGTATGCAGTTACTAATGACTGACAGCCAAAACTAAAAAAAAATTAGTATTCATGAGCACCCAATATCAGGGCCTGGAAAACACTGTCTAATAACGGACCTTTGACTCCTCTGCAAAACTAAGACTAAACCAGTAGATAGTGTATGAGTGTCTCATAAATGTCTCATATGTGACCTGTTGTACAGTAGCGTAGACAAAGGAGAACTTGCCTTACTAACGATCACAGGTATTTTTCTTTAGGATTAAGTTTGGGATACATTGACTGCATTGTTCCTACAACTCCCCTTGCTGGTCGAGCGGTAGAGATGCAGGGAAAAAAGGTAGAAGAGAATCGCTCCTTGCTCTCTGTGCTATAAGCAATTGCCAAGACGACTCAGTTTCCCAAGCTGAATGAAACCTTTCATCATTTAATAATGTCTGAAAATATCTTCAGCCATAATGCAGAACTAAAATAGCGTCGTTATGTGCCATCAGTCCTTACGGAACAAAAAATGTTGCCTTCTGGCTTGCATGCTCATTAAATACTCTGAGATGATCCTATAGTGAGAAAAAAAACACACAACATTGATAATTACAGTTACACACATTAGTCAGTACCAGCCCAGTCATTTAGTTCCACAGCACTCAGATAACTCGTTGAAAAAACACCTCAAAAGTCATCATCCCTATTACAGCTATTGACCTCACAATAATGTTACCATGATCAGTGGGACCCCGAATGTTGACACTTTTACCCCTCGAGCTCTTTGAGTCTAGTTAAATTTCAGTTCAAGCCCCTCATCGAGGAAGAAACAGTGTCTGAGAAGTTTGCCTCTCAATTAGCATTGCGATTTCTGCTCTATTTCAGAAATAGCAGATGCTTTACATTCAAAGTGTTCTTAATGGAAAGGTGGTGAAAAGTGCTGAGCTGCCAGTCTTGAAGACTGACATGTACTATTTACCCAGAGGAAAAAAACCATCCAAAACCTACCCTTAGCTTTGCTACACTACATTACAAAACCTTCAGCAAGCTGCCTATGAAGCTACCGATGCAGGAATTCTAAACCACTGCCGTTAGTTCAGGTCTCCCTCTATCTTGGTATGTTTTCTTGAGGTGTTCAAATACGTAGAGACCCTCTGCACACCTGCTAGTTTGAAGTCCTCACATAAGCGCTCTTTCTGTGATAGAGCTTGAAGTATTTTCTTCCTCCGGAGAACATCCTCGCCTCTGGAGAACACCATCTTCTTTACCAGGTTGCTGCTGGTGCATGATGAGTCTCTCTGCAGTCAGCAGTATCTTTTGGCCTATATTTGCCACTGCATTTTTCTTCACAAGTCTACAAAATCTAATTTAAAAATCTAATTTAAATGGCTTCTCTGCTGCTGTAAAGCTGGGCATATTCATCCCACCAGAGGCACAGAAGAAAGGCTATATAATGCTAACCATGTTATTTTTCTGCTAGTTTTGTTGTATTTATTAACCACTCAGCAACTTAATGTTTTGATATATTTCTGAGATTTAAAGAGAAAATGCATCTGTAAAACTATAAAGGGGGGTTGCATTTTCTAAATTTAATGTTAAAATGTTTCATAGACAGCAAGTCAAGGAATACTTAAACAAAATGATGAGTCTTTCACTCTACTCTAAATAAGATCAAGCTCTACATACACTTTTGTTAAAAGTCTTCAGTGAAAAGCATGGTAGATATCAGACACAAAATATTCACAAAAAAATACCAGAGATCCACAATGCAATGGCTCCCAGCTGTATGCTATCCTCTCTGAATGCATGCCCCTCTCAGTTCTGCTGATGGAAGAGAATATATGGCCATTTTCTATGGTCCATGCAAAACCCTGCGTCTCAGCCTGAACTGCCTTGCACAACAGTTTAAGTTAAGCCATCAGACTTTGCACTGACATGGCTGAGGAGTGTCCATGTGTGCCATTCCACCAGTGATATCTGGCAGAGAGGCGGTAACAAATCCCAGGGCGAGAGGTGTGGTAAGAAGGCATTAGCTGTAACTCGATCGTTAAATGAACATATGTCTGAGTTTAGCTTTACTTTTGGGATGGACACATGTGATGTGTCCCTACCGACTATTTGTTATATAGGAGAATGAGATAAATGGAGAAACAGGGGCAAGAAAAATGAGGCTGTAGACCATTTCCCATTTGTCCTGGGTACTAGTAAAGAAATACTGAACTTTACCCTGAAGTGAGCCAGCAACACGTAGAGCCAACGAGGCGGATGGGTGAGTGTCGCTCACCAGCCTGGGCTGCAGCACCAGGGACGCTGTTGCATCCTCCACAGCCAGGAGGAAGTGGCCTGCCTTTTGTAGGCAGGATAGGTACCTTGAGTTGAGTAGCAATTAGTAGTTCATTATCTCAACTCAATCCAGCTGGGTAAGAATGATTGGTGCCATAATTCCCCCTTTTTGTTTTACCATTTTTGTTTTCACAAAGGCTTTATGGGTGAGCAGAAACCCAGCCCATTCATCCAACTCCAGCACGCTTCCCTCCCGCAAATACCACGTCGGGGCTTGCGGCTTTACCTTCTTCTCCGAAGGACTCTCGCTCAAGCTCCCGGCTCCGGTGCTGGCTCCGGCTCTTTTGGCTCGGGCTCCTTTTGCTCGGGCTCTCGGCTCGGCAAGGGAGTCGGGGCTTCCCAGGGTCTCACAGATGTATCACATCGGGGTCACCAGTTGTCGCTCACCAGCCTGGGCTGCAGCACCAGGGACGCTGTTGCATCCTCCACAGCCAGGAGGAAATGGCCTGCCTCTTGTGGGCAGGATAGGTACCTTGAGTTGAGTAGTAATTAGTAGTTCATTATCTCAACTCAATCCAGCTGGGTAAGAATGATTAGTGCCATAGGTGAGGACATCTCTTATGCAATGACAGCTTCTCAGACTAGCTTAGAGTTTGAAAACGTGTTGACGACCTGCAGTGTCATACTCCCAATCCACACATATCATGTACATGGAAACATCTTTATATTGTTGCATGCAGCTTTACATACAATGCAAGTAGTGACCTCCAGAGCCTTGTGTCCCATCTTTCGTTGTTCACCAGTCTTCTCTACAGGGCCAGAATAAGGCAAAAAACCCACAGGAACCCTGCAAGGAGACTCGAAATGCCTGTTACCTTGCCCACATCGAGGCTGGTTTGGAAATGAAGAAGGAATGGCTGTCCCAGCACAAGCCCAGGGCCTCTTGCTAAGGCAGAGCCTGTCAGAGCGGAGCGCTGGGACTTGGCCGGGAGGTGGCAATGCAGAACTGGAGACCAGGGTCTGTGGCCCACGCACGCTTCTGAGGACAGGACAGATGTTTCCTTGCGCGGATGACAGCTCTCAGTCTGCATCCGAGCTGATTACAGCTCCTGCGTGCCCAAGTGTATGTAGAGTGGTTTATTCTTTGCATTTTGTGATGCATGGTGCTGTAGATGACAACGTTTTTGTCCGGATTCACAACAGTCTGACTGAATCAGTTAACACTGAGCACTTAGATATGTGGTGGTCTCTTTTAATACCTGAAGAGTTTTCTGAACCAGCTAATAGTACTGTTCCATTTGATTAGAGTTGATATTTTTTCACAGCAATTGAAGTGATGGCAATGGATCAGAAATCCAGAAAAAAAAAAAAAAAGCGGATTGGCATGTGGGGCTCGGAGAGGCTCTGATTGAATTCAGCTTATTTAGAGATAAGCTTAATGATTTTTATCATATTTAAACATAATGTTCCAAACATGAAAAAGTTGGATCTGCAACTTTCAGTGTGGGGCTGAATCCAAACACTAACACCAGAAATCACAACAATAATTCAGTTGCAGATGAAGTTTGAGCTCTGGACTTCACAAGTTGGCCCTAACTCCACTTTAACCATGTGCTGTGTTTCCAGTCACAGTTTCTTAACAGTGAGCGAGATCTTACCACAGTGCGTGCTCTTCTATTCTCAGAGATCACAGCTGTCACTCATTCCTTTGATCCAAGACTTTCAAAGAGATGGGGAAATTTTCTTATTTGACTCCAGGGCTTGGATTCCAACAGGGAGAGATACAAAGACAGAACAAGGAGAATTTGGATATGTAGCGCTAATGCAATCAGATAACTGAGCTGTCTGATCAAACGTTGCCAAATTGACCATGTCATCTAATGAATTCATATACATCTTTTGTATAGTAAATGTAACATCATGTTGCAGGATTTTATTGTAATGTTTACTAAAAAAAAAATCTGTATTTTCTGGCAAAGTTCAGTTTACAAATACTGTTTTTCCTCTGGAATTTCTTTTTATGCTAAGAAATGGCAGGCAGTATCTTTCTGTTTAAAAATGCTTCAGTTCAGGTATCAGGACATAAGTGGGACCCGAGTTCTGCAAGGTAAGCTTAAAGAATCTGAACGTTGCCAGGAAATACTAGAAATATAGGAAATTCAGCACCAGAATCAGATCAGGTTTTAACTATCATTAACTATTCTCTTGGCTGAAGTGAAATTATAACACAAATCACTAGAAATCTTCTAGATCAGGAAAGTAACCCCCTACCCCACAGCTGTCCTCTCCACACATGCTGGGAGCTTTCATATCATGGTGGGCTATCGTCAAGCCCAAGCAGCCAAGTATCAGAGCTGAAATCTGTAAAAGAAATACGAGATTTTTGTGGCATCCAATTATTATTATCCAGCTGGCTTGAATTGGAACTGAATGTAATTAACTAACTAACTAAGGTTGAGACCCTGCCTACAAAAGGCGGGCCATTTCCTCCTGGCTGTAGAAGATGCAATGGCATCCTTGGAGCTGCAGCCCAGGCTGGTGAGCAACATCTGGTGACCTTGATGTGATATGTCTGAGAGACCTTAAAGACTGTGACTCCCTTGCTGGAGCCAGAGTAGCTAGGGCTGGAGTGAGAGTCCTTCAGTAAAGAAGGTAAAGCCAAAGCCCTGATGTGATATTCATGGAAGGGAAGTGTGCTGGAGTTGGAATCTGGGTCTCTGCACACTGTAAAGCCTTTACTTTCCTCTAAAAACAAAAAAATGGTAAAACAAAAAGGGGGAATTGTAGCATCCAATTAAACTAATTAACTAACTAAGGTTGAGACCCTGCCTACAGGAGGTGGGCCATTTCTTCCTGGCTGTGGAAGATGCAATGGTATCCTTGGAGCTGCAGCCCAGGCTGCTGAGCAACAGATTTTTGCCATAAGTTCTGAATGTGTCATTGGACTTGATGCTGTGAACTTGAAAGACAAATTTGAGAGACTAAACTTGGAAGAGTTTTCAAGAGTAACCTGATGCCTGTTTAGAAGATGAGGTTTGGGTTCATCATTGGAATATCACTGAAATTAACATCATTATAATTATTTCTCATTTTCACCAGTACATGTCGAGTCAAAAGTTTTGCTAATTAAGTGGCATGAAACTGCTGGGTGAATATCCTCAGGCAAAAGTAAAATGCTTTTCATTTGTTCTAGCAACCTTTATTAGTTTTCCTAACTGCCAGTCACCTCAATGAGTAAATTAAGAAAGGATGAAATTCCATGTAACAAGGGCATGTTTAATTCAAACTCTTAGCTCATACAGTTTTAACTCAAGCTGGGTGAGCCAACATAGAATTTTGCCTGTCCAGGGCTTGCTATGATTAGTAATAAACTGCCAAACCAAGGGGAGTTGATCTGAATGAACAAGACAGATATTTAATAAATTAGATAAGAAAGATTAAATAATTGAAGGCTCTTTCTGTAACTTAAATATAAATCTATTTGAGACGTTGGCTCAGAAAAAGGTGCTAAGACTTTTATCCCTTTATTTTTGTGTCATTAATACTTCTATAGATTAAGGGGAATTCAGAGGCACATATGAAACCGCTGTCAGGAAGAACAAAACATCCAAATTACCAATAAATTGATATCAAACAATCAGTGTTTCATTCATCTGTTTAACAAGATGAAAACTGTGAGCCCTGCAGTCCCTTTGTTATGATTAATACTATCACTGAATGCTTTCTCAACTTAGAATAGAGCAGCAACAACTTTCTGTGGCATTTTATAAGTTAATGTTATGATATCCTTTGCTGGTGTAATAGAATTAATACTTCATGAAGAGTTTAGTAGATGTAAAGCTTTGGAAGAAGGAGACGGATGATAACTGTGAAAATACTTTCAATCTTTTATTATCTTAATTTTTTCTTTTATTTTGTTTTCTTAGTATTTTCCTGTTAGTCTCCTTGTGATATTTTGAATAGAAATGTTTTTTCTTCTATGAAAAGTGTCATTTCTAATTCCAGCAGTCTCTCCAGGAACCCCATAATGTTTGAGATTGATTACTAAGTTGTGAAATGCTAATGTACACAGTGTTCTTTGGCTTGAACCAGACCAGCATACAGATGCAGAATCAGTGAAATTTTAAATGGAAACCTGATGCATGTTTTGATTTAGGACAGATAAGCACACTGCTATTTCTGCTCAGGATAAGTTTTGCTCAATATGATCACAGCAGAGCACAATGAGATTCAATGGCCCTGGCTACTAATGTTAATGAATATAACTACTCAGAAAATGCTACCTTATCACCAACATCCACTGGGTAATGCAAAAAAGCAAATAAACCATGAAGACAAGTGCAAGATATACTCCATGTTCACAGTGAGAACTGCAAAAATCATTTTATGCTAAAACCACAGGGAAGAAAATTGTCTTCTTCACTCCGTGTTGGCCACTCCAATATTGAACTAATGCCTTTGGCCTGCATAGAAAGGATCAAAACTTATCAGCGACTTGTAAAACTAGTTTTCTGAGCTTGTAGCTTGTATGTCTGTCTACTTTGATAGTATGATTGCTTACATGAGGCACATGCACTGTTCCTTGTCTACGAGGCTATTATTAGATGCATGAAATCAGTCAGAAGGCTGTGTTTTCTAAAGCTAACTCCATTTTATATGCTTAAACACTGTAGGATACAGGCTAGGGAAGTGCCAGCCTTTTTATTAGGTCACTGCTGTTTTCATTCCCTGAAAGAACCGAGGCTTACCATGAGGAACACAAGGAGAGGAAAGGATAGGCGCTGTGAGGACAGGCTCTAAGCAGTATGTCCTAGAAGACAACAAAGAGCCAAGTTTGAAAGTCATTGGGGTATCCAGGTTACCTGTTTTACAGACAATAGATCTAAAAAAAGCCACCCGTCTGAGATGCATCAGAAGGTACCCAATGAGAAGCTGCTTCTAATTTCTGGTTATGTCCTGAGCAACGTTTAACTCCACCAAAACCACCATGTCTACTCTTTATCCTCCTAGCTTTGATGAATACTCTTATGTTGCCTTTGCTTGTTGAGTGAATGAAATTCTTTTAATCTCTAGTTGGGAGAACTGTTTCATTTATGTTTGTTCAAGAATACAAAAATGCAACTGTGATTTGTCAGGACAAAGAATGTGCCTTTGCATTATCTCTGTTTGCTAGGTATTGGTGAAAACGCAATGGTCACACTAAAAAACTTGTTAATTCATGTTATTAACAGACTATTTTGTTATTATCGCTGGGAAATTGCGACAAAGTATTCAGAAGGAAAAAATGGACAATTTCATGCAAGGGCACTTATCGAGTGAGCTGCGAGCTGCAAATGGTAAAAAGCAATAAATAGGAGCACAGTGTATTTCTTATTCCTACGACTGCATAATAGATCAAGCAACCTCATCGCCAGCCAATGACTTGATGATGCATATGCACTGCCGCAATAGCTGTATTGAAATTGCATTGCTTAAGAAACACTTTCCACAAATCTATTTCCCGTAAAATATATTTGAGAGGGAACTGATTGACCTTGTGAATAGGGCTGAGTTAAGTTAATTTTGAGACTTGAAAGGCTTGGCGGCATTCCAAGGCGAGTTATACCTGTGGCTTTCTCTACAATATTCTTATCTGCAGAGTAGTGCCAGAGATTTCTGAAACAGGACTCAGCTTCATCAGCAGAGAAAAATATGTACAGGCACCGTGATGAATGCTCTGAATCAGAAAGATGTCCTGTAACAAACAAGTGTATCTTAAATTGCAAAGCCAGCATGTTGACATTCAACTGATACTTGCCTCTTAGATGAATAATTTCCAGTAGGCAAAGCAAGCAGGAAAATCATGACAAAGATGCTCATTTTCTGCCTTATTTTATCGTTAACAACCTGAGTGTGTAAAATCTACTGGATTGTAATAGGATTTCTTACAGCATGTGTCTATGTTGCTCGGGATTTGAGCCCTGCAAGTATGAATCTCCATCTTTTTAAGCTTTACCATTTTTTTATAATGCTGCCTAACACATATTACAAACTTTTCAGAGATACAGGAAAATAACTTTGGCTGAAACACTTAAAGTATGCTGCTAGATGATAGTGAGTCACAGGGAAGACTACTGGAATGCACAGCTCACCTACTAAATCACCCCACCATCAGGTGTGGGTACCCTATATAAACAGGCAGAGTTTTAAGAGCTGTTTGATCTGGCAGACAGATCCTCTCAGTTTTTTAAGTAAGGGGCTGGAGCCTCAGTTAGAGATGGAAGGAATTTGAAAACTGGAATTCCCCTCCAGAAAAAGGAGGAAAATTTAACCGAGCTCAGGAGGATTCTTGGGCATATCATTCATTGTGCTAACAATAAAACTAAGCACAGGAAAGTGGGTGCTTGTGGACATTAGCAGCATGTGCATTTGCTTGGTTTAGACACACAGATATCTTAATGTCTCATTTAGAGTTTACCTTAGCCTTGACATGTGACTCTTACAAAAAGAGGCAAGACCCAAGGAGAGATATGGACAGCAGTGAATTTGGATTTAAGGTAGAACTAGCATGCACAGATTTGTGGTCTCTGTAACTGAAGCTTTGCCATCATATTGAAAGGGATATCAGCAACAGAGTTGGAAAGCCAGAGTGGAGAAGGGAACATGCACAACCCCACAAGACCAGTTCTCCCATGCAACTGGATACTTAGATTTTCCTTGTGAATGGAATGAAAATTATTTGGAACAATTGGCATAATGAACTAAGGATCTCAAAGCTGACACCGCTGGTGGATATTACCTGGGCAGAGGCACGGGGCACAAAGCCTGATCCTATATCACTGAACTCAGTAGGGGTGTTTAAATTCAGCCCAGTGGATGCAGGTGGTGAGAGGGAAGCCTGCTGGGGCCTCAGAAGCTGAAATCTGTCCTGACTTCTAGTGTTACCTGTGCAGGGGTGCTGGAGAAGACCAGAGGGTCTCACTTCTTCGCATCTACTCAAGTTGTCCTAGACATTCAGATTGTCTCTGAACCTGCATTATAGGAGAAAGGAAGAAAACAGACAGAGGAAGTGTTGTGCACCACTTTAGGCACACTGTACAAAAATTGTACTAACAAGGCAGGTTATAATTTTATTTGCAACTGTAGTGACATGAACAACTCTTTTGAGCTTCAGTTCATTATCTATTCATAGCTTCAGGGCTTTCCATTCTGTATAGATGTGCTTACCTTTGTACAAGATGAAAATTAAATGAGTTGTTTATGTCACTAAAATCTGAACATGTTGTCCCTGACAGTTGAAAGAATGTTCTCTCTTATACCTTGCCAAACCACACGACTCCTGGTTTTTGGTGTCAAATTATCTGACTGTGATTTACTTCTCTGTACTGTATCTCCTTTATCTTCCTGGTAGACATCTTTGCAATTTCATTAGTACATGCATAAATCAACATTGTCTTGCACAAATGGTTCCTATGGAATGTATGCAGTACTTTTGTTTTTCTTGGTAAACATTGGCAACTGAGGTGACTTTTTTGTTGAATCCTTACATTTGAGCTGTAATTAGATTACGCAGGGAAATATTTGTACTGGTAATTGTTCTCCTGTTCTTAACTTCAAGGAATAATATTATAAATGTATCTAAATTTATTTTAAGAACTTCTTAAAGGTTTTTTTTTGTATGGATATGCCAAATTTCAGTTTTGCTTTATTGTGAGAATTTTCTGTTTATACCAACAGGAGTTTCTGCCGGTGATGGAAATGTCTATGAAAAGTATCTGTGAATTGAAAATCACTGTTGAATCCTAATGTTAGCAGCAATGATTGCAATATAGGCTACAGGTCATAGCCATCAGAAACACTGAACTCAGCCTTGCATTTTTCTTGGTAAATAAACAAGAGAAACGTATTTACACAACCTATAAACCAATGAAACGGAAGATGTGTTTTATTTATACTGTGACTGCTCTGTTTTCACAAAAAAATCTTAATCATACTATTTGAAGACTTGGAAAGCTAAGGTCACTAGTGCCAAAAAACGTTAATTACTACTGCAACAATGGCCATTTTAGCTTGCTTCTGTGTGACTAGAAGCGCCACTATTCTTTTCTGCTCCTTCTTCTCTGATAGTCTCTGGCTAGAAACTTTGGCTCTATTTCCTCTGTCTCTTACTCCTATTATCCCTGCAGCAGCTCATATTCCTATAGTCCTTTTCCAAGCCTCTACCCATTTTATTAGTAGCAACTATTCTGGTGTCTGGGGTCCAGGTTTCTTCCTCAGACCTCATCATCAGCTTTCCCTTGTCCCTCACACTTCAAATTGCTAAAATGCTTTATTTATCCTACTGTTTTCTAGCAGGTTGTTTGTTAGTCTCAAGCCAATTCCTGTTAATTGATCTGTGCTGTTCTGAGTTACAGTCATGGTCCTCCAAGCTGCAAAACAAATGGTCAGAAGAGTGAATGGGGAAAAATTGTTACATTCCAGATAAAAAATATTTTTTTTTCCTTATCATAAAGCATATCCAAGATTTCTTGTAATTGTTGTAAGCTAACAAGTAAATAAAAGCACAGTTATTAAGTAAAGAACATATCTGGGTAACCTTTCCAGTGAACACTTGATCGTTCTGAAGCTATTAGCATTTTTTGGACTCATTTGACCATTAGCTTTAAAAACAGTAATAAAAAAAATCTAGAAAAACTATAAGTCAAAACTTGTGTTTTGAATGAACTCTTTGCATTTTTGGATGGATTTGCAAGTAGACTAGAAAAGCAAAGGAGGAAGACTTGTTTTATCATCTTTATTTTCTCAAACATTAGAGTCCACAAAGTAGTTTTTGTATGGTTAAATGGTATTTAATGTTGCAGTTATCATACTGCATTCAGATTAACTTCTAACTCTAACCAAATACACTCTGTTCTGGAATTTAAATCGTCCGCTTCTGAGGCAGGAGAGCTGACTCTAACCACGACACCAACGAATATTTCAGAAATCTATTGCAAGTGTAACAATTCAACAAGAAGGAATGACACACAAGAAGACAGGAATTTAAGGTAAGATCTTGTATGCCTTTCCCCACTATGGCTCCCTAAAGGCTTTAAATTTAACACATGGTACTTGTTAAATGGTTTGAAAAGCAAACCAAAGACATCCTTGAGTCAAATAAAATACTACAGTAACTCTCAGTTTTGAACCATCAAATTTCTGAACATTTCTGCAATAAGACTGATTTTCAGTTTGACTTAAATGATAGTTACAGAATGTTTGAAAGAGAGAAAACTGTTGAAGTCTTTGTTCTGTTACCAACTCCAAGTTGCTATATATGTTTACACATTAATTTTGTGACCTGCGTTGGGTCAAATAAAAATGGCATCCTTCCTCATATATTTAATCTAGTACGTCTGAAAGAGCTACCAAAGCAGAGCAACACCACAAAGGGACAGGTTCCATAGCCACCAAGGACAACAGGGTGCTAAATACAGACATGCCTGTTACACATGGCATCCTGGTAGATAATGTTGCCAACTTCTCAATTACTTTAAGTAAATTACTTACTGATCTTTCATGACGAAGAACTTTGCAAGAGAGTAAACCCAAGTTCCTGTGGATGAAATGCGTAATGAAAACTTCTACAAGATGAAAGACTTGGATGAACTGAAACTCCTATGAACTGATCAACTAGGTGTTGATACACCTTGTCAGTACTTGCCACTTCATTCAAAAAATCAAATATTTGATGTTTCTTGATTTCTTTGAGAAATCCAGCATTTCAGAAATCAGCACTGACAATATCAGCAGGTAAGATGTTTGTGGGCACTGACCGGTTTGGTAGATTTTGGTCTTTTTGCCTTCGCATTATTTGTTGTGCTTGTAATTTCAAAATAAGAGGGATAAGAAAGAATGTTCCTGCATGGAAGAATAATTGGTGAAAAGATAGGAAGGGAAGGTGTGAAGAGAAGTCATCAGCGGAGTTCTGTAGTAATTCATATCGGGATTTTTTTTGTCCAGCAACAACCTGGAAAGGGAGAGGAGCAATGAGGTGTGACAGTTTCCCGATATACAAAAGTATTCAGAATAGTGAGGATGAGGGAAGCTGTTAAAAATGAGGTCAGAAAGACCTTATGAGACTGAGTGAGTGGTCAATAAAATGAGAGATAAAAATCAGCGCAGAAAAATGATACACATAGGGGAAAAAGGAGACCTGGCTTCAAAAGCGGGCATGTGGACTCTGAGCTGGAAGGTGCCACTCAGGAGCAAGACCTTGTTCCTATCATAAAGGTTCCATAAAAGTATCAACTCACACTGTACCATCTTTGAGCCACTAAATTCAGATTTTACCATATCCAGTCCTTGAGTAGTATTATACATAGTTTAAACCACCAGCTTACATAAAAAAAAAAAGCCTAATGGCTTCCTAATACTCATGTTGAATGAAACACATTCATATAACAAATTTAACATGATTTAGCCTAACACTGTCAAGTATTACAACTTGTGCAGGAAGGTGATGAGATTTAACCTTTTATCTGACTCTTAATGTTCTACTCTTAACTCTGTCAGCAGTTCGTTCGTGCACCACTTAAGGGGTTGAGCCTGCAAACTGGTGAGCCACTTTACCTCTCACTGAATAAACCCTAATGAGATTACTCAGCTTCCAGGACATGCTAAACTCTGTGAAGAAAGGGTGCAGACAAAACACAATAGTATTTCCTTTTTTTTCCCTCCTCCATGGATCAGTTGAAAGTAACCAGGCTAAAGAGTCTAACTTAAGATATGAAGGACTAACTCATTTCAGTGAGACGACAGTAGCTAAAAATGTCACAGACAAAAAAACGAGATGAGATGAGAACAAACACTTCCAGGTACTGAAAATTCTTAGCAAAATAAGAAGAGTTTCTGCATTTGCAAATGAATGACATGAAGAAAACTTTCCAGTTGTTTGTGGGTTTTTTTTTTTTTTCAGCTCTGAGAACTTTTTTATTTTCAACAGTTTGGGAGAAAAACTTCTATTAACAAGTATGAACTAATCCAGAACAGACTCACACTTCCCCACATAACAGCAGAATCTGACCCTGGTCTCAGTGTTGCTATGATTCAGAAGATCCTAAGACGGTCATAGCAGATCAACTCCACTAAATTAACACACCAACTGGTCAGTCACCTATTGCATACACCTCTACCGTTACGTAGAGCCAGGTAAAAAAAAATGTTTTCCTACCTCTACAATCTCAACGTCTACTCCCAATGTGTCACGTCCAAATATCCTTCCCAAAATTGTAATACTCCAGTAAATATCCCTGTAGTGGCTGGGCTTTGCCTGTTTCCCCATTCTGCGGGGCGTGATGGCCAAAGGCTCTAGGCAGGGATTGTTTCAGTGGGCAGCTTCCCCTGGCAGGTCCCTGCGCTCCCCTGATCTGACAAATGCAAGGAGCCAAACAGAAAGCTGAGAATGTTGCCGTGCAGGACAGCTTGCCACACTGTACTCTAGCCAGTCCTGTAAGTCAATAGTATTTGATTTTTCAAACTATTTTCAAACGTTAATAATAATTTAGAAAATACTTAAGTGGTTTTCTGGGGAATATTGTGTTCTGCAAAAGAGGGAAAACAGACTTCCTGAGCTTTTTGTTCTTCTTCGACAAAATTCACGTGGCTTCAATGCATGTGGCCTCTTAGTTTTGACTTCTAACACAAACAAAAATAAGACAGACTAAGCCATACTAATATAAGGGAAATAAAATTCAATAATATTGCATTCTAACAAATGTAAAATAGAATTGCAGACGCACGACATTTCAAAATGGCAGCTTTTAATGAAGTAGTTTGCACAGGTTAAATTCTTGTCGTAAGACCTCTCATTTTCCATGCTTGTCTCAAAAATTATTTGCAGAAACAGTTCTGTGCGTTCAGTTGATTCAACAGTGGGTTGGTACCAGAAAACAAAACTGCCTTTATATTCATGTTTTTATTCCTTTTAATATATATATGCTGCAGGGATGAAAAGATGTTGCTTTAATCTTTTATTGTGTATTTTTTAATTTACTAGTCCAGGTGATGAGCCGTTAGAAGAAGCAGATCCTCTCAAAGCATATTTCGTTTTCTAAACTAAGACGCTTCATTAATAGTTGTGCTGTATGTAAATAGAGGTACATGATACAAATGAGTTTAGCAGTGTCAATATGAAAACAGGTTTTCTCTTAGTTCCAGAGAATCCTAAATCACATGCTTAGAGCCAAGAATAATCAGACACACTCCTCAGTGGGTGCTCAAAACTCAGAAATGGTGTACATTCAAATTTAGGATACAGAAAACTTCCCATCCCACTCCTCTAAATCCGGCTGAAGAGCCTAACACCAGAAGCAGCACTTCTCCAAGCAGTTCTTATGCACAGGTAACCAAGAGACTGAAGACTGCAACTTTAAAACGTCTCCCTCTGCCTAAGCCAGCAGAGCAGTGCTTTACAATATGGAATTTAAATCACCAGAAAAAGAGGATTTTAAAATTCTCATCAGCATCTCCCTGCAGGTTCGGCCATGCCCTGCTTCATTATTATTTAATTTGAAAACTTGTAATGATTTCATATAATCATTGGGCATTTGAATAGCAAAATTACTCATCTTTCCTAAGCCTTTTTTCAAGTTTTTTTTCAAATGCATGTGAAGAAATTATTTTAATATTTAAACCATTCAGATACTTGTGAATGATTTGGTGTCTCAATTTAAAAACATCCTTTTGTTGAATTTAGACATACTGCAGTTTGTACTGGAAGTGCTTATCCTTCTCATACAAGAAGAAATCCTATTGCCTTTAAAAGCATGACTTGATTTCCACCCCTTTCCTCTTCAAGCCAGTACTGTTTGCAACTAATCTGCCAGCTCTGAATTCTCTTATTACTTTATGGTTCTCAATGCCAAGACTCAAGTATAGGAATTACTACAGGAATTACTTGAATTCATGAAGCCTGGTAAGAAGAAGGGAATTTTTTTCTGATTCTCAATAGCAAAATAATATTCACCTGAATAATATTCATCTGGAGGTGAAATAATACTCGCCTTCACTTTGAAGGTGAAAGAGTAGTACACAGAAACAACAATGATATCGGGCAGTAATTTCCAGTCAGGTCTTTTAAAAGAGCTGCCATATCTATTTGGACAAAATGAAATAAACAGCACAAAAAACTCCTTTCCATCTGTATTGTATCTAATATAGTGCCCTATTGATCCACACAACCTATTGATACATATTCCTGCCCTTCATCAGGAAGGACTCAAGGTTTGTTTGAACTACTACACATGAACTTTACCCAGCCTATTTGCCTTGCTTTGTAATTAATTGCTGCTATCGCAGTTGCAGTAGCGTTGCTGGAGCACGTAGCAGATCCAAAGCAAAAGGGTGTCTTTGTCCTATCAGCAAACTAAGGATAGTTTTCAGCTCTCCAAATATTCTAGGTCCTGATGAGTGGGACTGCATAGAGTCGCAGCTTGTTTTCATCAGCTATCTCATAATATTGATACCAGAAATGGATCTGGCCAATATCCAAGTTTCGGCAGGGATAAGAAATGTTGGTGTGTTTGCTTCAATGGAGCTTGTTCCCAAAAAACTCTGGAACATCCCAACTTGTAAAAAGGCAGATGTGCTAAGATTTGTACTGAGCTTTACTAAATGTATGGCCAACCTAGACCAAAGCCCTGGATACTTCGTTTTTGTGCAGTCCTACTGCAGAGGTGAGTCTGAACTTTTACCTTCCCCATGTAAGAGCACTCGTACCTGTGTCAGATGCTTGTGCAAGGGGCCAGGCAGGATCATATCGGAGAAAGGACACACCGAAGGCCATCACAGATTTTAACTGACTCATGGGGGATTCTACCATCTTCCCGTATTAAGGAGAATTTAAAGATTGCCCATAACAGGATTGATGTAACAGGAACAAAGTTTATGAGGAAAAAGTAGATTTCTGACAAGGTTATGGCTGATTTATTGGTTGATTACTGGAATAATTTCAAGAAATGCATGGATTATTATTTTTTTTTTTAAATGAAAAGTCTGAAAACAACTCAAAAGCCTGATCTGGTTGTGTTTCGAGACTGGATAAATGCGGAGGTTGAGACAGCTAAAAACGAGAGCATGGCACCCTGCTAATTTCGGTTGCAAATTGAAAACCCAGCACCTCATCTGGGGCTATTCCTATATTTTCAGGATTCCCAGTCCTGTAACTGGTGGCATTTCCATGCAGTTGGAAACGTGACTGTAGCTAAGATTTGTTTTTTGAAGTGGCCATGGAGTACACAAGAATCAATGCTGTTCGGAGAATTATGTTGGGTTTGTTTGATTTTTTTTTTTAACAAAACAAAACAAATCGAAGCTAGAAAGGGCACACGCGAGGAGCTCTCGTGCGTTGCCAGGGTGGATCCGGGCATTTTGTTGTAGCTTCTTAATCACTCACGCGACGCGCGGGGACCCCGCCGGTGGCGCCCCGGCCGACCGCCTCACGGCGCCGCCGCGCTCCCGCCGCGGCCCGAACCAACGCCCGCGGCGCGGCGGGGGGCGGAAGGCGCGGGCAGGCGGGCCCCCCCCCCCGCCGGTGCACTGAGGGTGGCGGCGTCCCGTCTCGAACCGAACGGCTGCCAGCCCCGGAGCCGCGGCCGGGCTGGGCACGGGAGAGCCGGCTGCTGGCGGGTAAGGGTTAACGGGGGCGCGCGGGTCCGCCGGCAGGGCGGCCGGGGGGGATGCTGTTCCCCTGACCGGCATGGGGCGGGAGGCTGTGGTAACTCCAGCCGCGGCAGCGGGCAGCCGGCGCCCGGGCTGCCGTGGCGCGACCCGGGCAGCCCCTCGGGCCCGCTGGCGGCCCCTCAGGCCCGGGGGCAGCCCCTCGGGCCCGCTGGCGGGGGCCGCCTCTCCCCGCAGCGCCCGGCGCCTCCACCCCCGGAGGGAGAAGCGAGCGGGAGAAACTCTATCAGGAAAAAAAGAACCCTGAGTTACCGCTGAGGGGAGGGGGTTTGGAAGTCGCCCCGTCCGCACCTGTGTGATTTTTTTTTTGGGGGGGTGGGAGTGGTTGTTTTTTAAGCCTTTGTAGCCCAGTGTTTCAAGAAACCCTCTGCACATTTATACAAATAAGTATGTTTTTTACTGTACGACTGTTTGTGCCGTGATTTGATGTGGCCTGTTTCTCATAAATAAAGCGGAGTCGGGGAATGGTCCCGTGGCTGGCTTCCCGGCTTTCCCTAATCTTCCCTTCCTCCAGCTGAGTTAACCGGAGTTGAGAACAGCAGCAGCTTTGCGATCCTTTGCACCTCTGCATCAGGTGGTCTCAGTTGGTGTTAGAAAGCAGATCCGGTCATGTACACCCGTAAAATGAGTAGGATAAAAACTACAGTCTATGGCTGTCGAGGATTTACTGTTTGTTGGTGTGTGAGGAACCGTGTCTGTGCTCACAGAGAGCCCCTTTTCATGAACCCCTGTAAATGTGCATTAGTACTGGGTGGCCAGGCTGCTTGCTGTGCCTGATACAACACAAGCGCTGTGGGGTCATTTATTGTTTATCTCTTTTCCTGAGTTGTATAATGGTAGAGGCTGCTGAAAAAGGTGGTAACTGAAGGAACAGGAAAAATAGATGTGTTGTTATATAAACAGAGGACTTTGATGGGGGAGGGTGTGTGTCTAAATCCTTTACTATGCTGTGTAGTGAATAAATGTCAAAATTCTATTCACTTGCGTTTAAGGCAAAGCTGGAGCCATCCTTCAAGGTGAGTGTTGATGATACACTGGTTAACTTCCACTTTAAATGAAGTTACACGTTAACTGGAAACGTATTTTTTATTTGCTATTCATATGGATCTATATTGTGTTCCACGGATCTTGTATTTGTCTAGTGCTGTCAGTTCGTAATTGTGAAACCATACAGTCTATGGAGAGCTTGACTTGGAACTGAAAACATTCAAACGAATCCAATTTTTCTTCAATTCCGTTGAATTGAATTCGCCAGGCATACTAGCGAAAAGGTTAGTGTATCTCTGGTATTGGGAAGCAATAATTAAAACTCTCTTACATATTAAAACCTGCTGGTCTTGAAACAGTTCTATTTGGTGGACATCCTGTGAGGGTACCTGACAGATACCTGATGTGTTACTCTTTCCCAAACGTTTCCAGAAGTGAGAAAAAGGTTACCTCAAACTTCTTGTTCAAGAGCTTCCTCAGAGCATGAAGTCTTTGTTCTCTTCAGGTGCTCTTTTGGTGGCTTTCCTGTGGGCTTCGTCTTAGACATGTTGAATGCTTCAAATACGGAGCCTGCCAGATGAGCTGAGAGCTCCGCTCAGTCTTTGGAAAAAAGATAAGGGAAAATATTGTGAACGCCTCCAGGCCTCCTACCTTTCGCTGCCTGGCTGTAAAGCAATATAGTCCCATGTAGTTCCCCAACCTCCTCTCTAGTTCCTACTCCGCTAATTGAAACCTGCAGTCTTCTTATCTTTATTGCTATTGTTTGTACTTTGGTAACAGTGACTTGTGTTATGGGAGTCTATCCGCATCCGTAGTACAGGTGTTTTCAGGAGAGAGGTTTGTGCATCCCTTTGCGCCGATAACGGACACGAGAAGCACTCCCTTTGCCTTGCGATGCTACGGGTGCTGTTCGTTGAACCGTTGCGCTGAGGCGAGTTGTCCTGATCGTTGTCATCAGCTTAGTGTGTTATGACTTGGAAGCAGAAATGAGGAGATGCTTTCTCGACTGTTTTCTGTGCTTCCAGAAGTATTGTCCTGAGATAGGTGCTTGCTGTTTACAGCACGAACTCCAGGTGTCACGGAGGAGAGCTGTGAGTAGCTGTCCGTTCACTTTTAGCCACGAGTGTCTTCAGGTTCCCTTCTTCTGCATACCCTGTTACTACTCTAACTTGCAAATCTCAAGTTTAAGGAAAACAGTGTGGAAGTATATTGGCAGGAACTCGGAAACTTTATTGCAACAGCAAGTTTCTGCCTCCTAAATGAGGCAGTTGTACCTCTAGACAGCCAGATCACTGTGATTCAATGTTAAAAATACAAACATACTCAGTGTGCTAAGATGGCATGAAGAGATGCTGGATTTGACTCCAAATCAGATTGATTTAGCGTTTATAGGACTCAGGAATATTACAAGCTTTGATTTATTTATTTTTTTTTCTGTCCTCACAGTCTTGTCATCTCTCTCCAGTGACTCCGTAACGCAGCAAATTCATGTTTTATTTGAAGATTTTCTTAACTAAACAATGGAAAAAATATTTCTAAGCTTTGTAGGCCATTCTCTCCTTTAGGAGAATGATGGCCTCCTTGGGACCTTGAGGTTTTTTTCCCCTCAACCAAGTAATCTGCTTGAGATTCAGCTCATTTCTTCCATAGACAAAGGCAGGGTCTTTCCTCTGTAGATCTTCCCAACTGAGCTTCCTATCAATCAGGCTTGGTGTTCTCTGCTTGGCACAGAGTTCAGTAATCCAAGCTATGATTTACAGTGTTGCAACTGTGCAGTGTGTCTGCACAGGGAAGAGCACTGTCATCTTGTCTTTATTAAGATGACATTTGTCTTTTGGGAAAGTGTATTAATCAGATCATCTTAATAGCAGTGTGTCTTGCAGGTCAGCAAAAACGGCTTTTGGCAAAGAAGTCACAAACAGTAATCAGGGACCCTACAAGTCTTGAAAGTTCCAACACCACAAACATTAGTTAACTTGCTACATATTCTAAAAAAGAAAATTTTGTGTTCAGCTGGAGAAAGGGTTTGAGCTCCAGGTCCCTGCTAGAGGCTGTCCTCGTTTCTGTGAAGTCATGGATGTGTCTTCTGATCAAATTAGTGTAAAACCTGAAAGCATTTATGATTTTTTCCTTTCTAAGCACAAGAGTTTCAGTTTGGTTTAGGTAGTCTGGTGCTTTATTCTAGTGAAGAATAGTGGTTTCTTTTGATAGCACTGCTTGTTCTGTTTCCATATGGTTTCATAAAATAAATTTACATTTGCTCCATGGATCCATTAGTGCTGCATCTAACACTAAGGATGTTGGTGCTTGACTCCCACAAGAAGCAGCTGTTTGTCTGAGGCCCAGGACCTCTGTAAAGAGACAGTACATGTTGCTTCTACGGGGTTAGCAGCTCACGGTTTTGGGGAGCAAATCTTGGGAAGGGAGAACGAGATGTGATCTCCTCCATATGAGTCACCAGAACTTGGGAAGCAACCGTGGTTGGTTGTCTGCAGCATGCTGGGCTGGGTGGACACTGACTTGTGCCGGTCTTGGAGAAGGGAGGAATGGGCTGCGTGTCACCCGTGTTCAGGAAAGGGAAATTGAATGAGGGAATGCTGGCTCAGCATGGAGCATCTCATGGCTGCCTGCTGGAGAAGTAACAGCTTGTGTTCCTCTTTTCCCCTCCCACCCTGGGTGCTGCCCTCCTCCTTCGGCACTATGTTTTGTGTGATGGGGGCAGGAAAGGGGAGAGGGAAGAAGGATGCTGAGCAAGTATGTCTGACCTGGGGAGAAGAGGTATGTAATTTATCCTGAGGAATGTGGGAGAGCGCAGGAAAAAAGCTTGAGAATGGTGGTACTGAACTAAATTATGTAGCAAAAGACAAGAGTCTTTCTGTTTGGTCAGAGTATCACCTTTTCTGGATTTTTAGACTGGCAAAAAGAACAAATCCTGCTATTCTGTGCCGTTAAGCCTGAATTATCCAGAACTATTTGTTGGCTCCAGATCCATGCCTAGCTTTCTGTGCTAAAACTGCTGAATTCCTCACAGTTCTCTTGTATTATTCCTTCTCAGACAGGAAGACTAGTTTTGGTGTGTGTGTTTGTTTTTGTTTTTTTTTAAATCTTTCCTTTTTGGCTAAATTTCTCTTGGCTTAGCCCTCTTCTGAACATTTAACCTGACTTCTAAGCCTCCAAGCATTGTCATAACTGCATGTTACAGCAACCAGAGCAAGTAGGGTAAATCCAAGCACTGTGATGGATATACTTTAAGTAGGTTTTATGTGGAACGTAAGTGTATTTTTGGATTCGACTAACACTGAGGCTTTTTCTTTTTCTTGAAGCCCTATTCCACCTCTGGGGAAGGTAATTTTTATTGTTAATGTAAGATGTGTAGAAAATTAAGAAATGGACACAGGCTTATGGAGGGTTGGGAAATGTCTTTGGAGACGGTCAGAATGGATTTGCTGCATTTAAAATTGTACTGTTTAGGTAATACATTAAGTACATTAACTCTTAGGTGATCTCTTATCCATTTTTAGGAACAGATATGCAGTTTAATGGAACTGTGGAATTCACTGCAACTCTTCAAGATGGTTCTTCTTTGGAAGAGATGATGGCTGTTTTGAAATTTCTGTAGTGTCTTTTTGTTAAAGGAGAATTCCTAGTAAGAGATACTATTCTGTCTGCAATAATAATGCTTCTTATTGGACTCAGAGAATGAAATATCTGCATATAGTCTGTTTGGGATCATTTATGGTAAAGCACTGGCCTCTTAGAAACAAGTAACCAGTCTTTATATCTGCATTAATGAAAATAAATAAGGTAAGAAAACTTACAATACTTCTCTGCTGTGTGTAAAATGATAGACCTATAGAAGAATAGACAATGTATGTATATATGTATAAATTATATTGAAAACCTGAAATGAAGGGAAAAGTGAAACAAAATTTCATGATTCAATACAGACTTTGTTTTTTGCAGACGCAGCAGGATTGTGACTTGCACTACACTATCAGCAACTGGGAAAATGCCAGGTTCTAAAAGTGACTTGGTGCCTTTACATGAGGATGTTATAAATGATACTTCAGACTTGAGTGAAATGAAAATTTCAGATGAAAAAGGATCTGTTGAAAAAAGAACAATGACTCTGATTGAGAAGAACGGCTATCACGACTCTGTATACATAAATGCAGCTAAGATTTTCCAAGGCATTCATACTGACAAGCGTAAGGATAGAATATTGGTGCGGTATGGTGATGACTCACCATCTCCCACGCTGACTTTTAAAGATGAGTATTCCCAGCGCGTATCTTATGAACTGGCTTTCAGTGCTCTAAAATGTAAGTACAAAACTTTTGCAAGAATTGCCAACAGAAACGATGCAGCGGAGAAAATACGGAAAAACAAAGTGTTTAGTTTCTGCCTGACAGCAGAAATCTGGGGAATTTTTTGTTAAACTACAGGTTACTACTAGACTACTCGTATCCTTCAAATGTTTAAATATATCTAAATGTTGTTGGCATTGGGGGAAATCACACACTTAAACTCTATACTTTTTCATGTAAAGCAATTATACTTAGAGTTGCTACTGTTTGTGATTGAATTTGCCCTTTTCATGATGTTTGAATTTTTTTTCATTTGCGTTTTCATGATGTTTAAATTTTCAGTGTTTTCTTTAGTGATTTATAAGTTTTTCTTCCATGGAATGTTGTAGATTTCATGTTGTAACTTGTCAATATTTTCTTTTTTTTTCAGATCAAGATCTTCTTGAAGAAATACTGTTAGATAGTTGTGCTTACCCATGTCAGTCAATCGTAAGTGAACGTTTTTGTGAGGAAATAAAGTTTGTATTTTCTGAGTTGATGTAATTAGAATATTTTGTGAGGATTCTGCGGCATTCTTCAAAACAACATTGGTTGTTTTGAACTACATGGTAGCCTGAGACTGAAATATTGCTGTCCTTTTTAGTTAATTGTCTAAAGCATAAATCTCCAAGGTACTAGATGTGTTGTTCGTGAGATTCTTGTCGCACCCTACTGCTAGGAACCAGAACCTTCAAAGAAAGAAGGTAGTAGAGTGAACCGTAACTTACTGCAGTGGTGCAGAGAGCTTACTGCAGTGTAGTACTCGCTTGGTGATGTTGTCCATGAGCCAGTCCCTGGCTCTGCTTTCCTTCCCTGCTGTGTCCCCATGTGCGTGGGGTAAAAAAGTCACATTCCCTTCCTGACCCTGGGAGTTGAAAAGCATGGAGTGAACCCCATCAGACCAAAGAATTAATTGAACCCATATTTCATTTCCTTGTATTGTATACAAATATTGTACTTGTACTGGTGAAAATTGGCTCAGTTTACTCTCTCAGCTTGCTTTCCTGCTTTGACATACAAAGAATTTAAGTTTTTTAAAAAATAGTTGGTGTTTTGCTGACTCTCCATGAGGAATTACTTACATATTCTCACAAATAAGCGTTTCATTGGAGTTTTTACTGCCTTTTGCACAGGAGACTGGTTCGATATGGATGTTTTTGCAGAAGTAAGGCATGCTTCGTGTCACTTTCTCTATTCATTTGCTTTTCTGTTGCAGCCAGATGAATTAACCAGCTTGCTTGTTGTGATGCTTTATGACCTACAACACCGAAAATTTCAAGCACGAGAGATTTTTGATGAAGAAGAACCTGTGGCAGAAGTTCGGAAAATAGAGCGTTATCTGTACAGGTATACATGCTAAGAACTTTTTTTTTGTTGATACATGTTAGCAGAAATACAGATTTGTATAACCACTGGCTTTTTTTTATAGTTGTCAATATTACAGATGTCTTTCAGCTTCAGATTCTGTGGGCTTTGTTTTTATTTTTAATGAGAACCTAGTTTGAAGGGAAGCTTCCGTGTTCCTATAGTTAAGAAAAATACATCTAACAAACCATCTTTATATTGTGGATTATTTTGCTAGAAAAATGTATCTTATTTTGGAGTTGTTGAAACTTTTTTCATACAATTTTAGAAAAGAAATGAAACAGTAAATATTCATAAATATGAGTGTAATAGAGTCAGGAGGTCACGGAATGGAATAACATCAATTTATTTAGCAATACTTCTATGATGGAACTTTGTTAAATATTTATTATTGTAAGTAATTAGAACAAAAAAAGAGGATATGTAAACCAAACATTTTGAGTAGTGTTCAAGTATTTCTTTTGTCAGTCTGTTGATGAACTCAACAGGCATTTATTGGGCAAAATTGGTTGCTAGAATAGCTCAAAGAGTTCATGAGTATCGTAAATATAAGGTGTTCCTGGAGGGCAGTAGGTAATATACTTGACATCTGAAGTAGCTCACCAGCAATTTTTATTTACTTCGAATTATCACGTATCAAGATTATGCATAAAGCTTGTGGGAAGAAAAGGCTGGGAATGTTTCCTCTGACATTTGCATGTAGTAATGATAAAACTGACTCTTGGTTCCCATCATACTTGTGTTGTTTCTGTACACATTTAGAGGTGTACTGCTTGTACTGCTTTTCATAAACTGCTTGTTCTGCACATATATGTATTTATATCTTTAAACATACAAAAAAACCTGATGATTGTATCCCACAGGTTGCAGTTCCAAAACATATTTGCTGTTTTGTAGCTATCTGAGAAAATTAACGTATTTGAGAGTCAGCTGTCCTAATTCCAGTCCTGTGTGCATTTCAGTAGAACAGTCTTAGCTATGTACCTTGCATCTACTGTTATCTGGGGCAGAAAATGTCCTATAACTGTATTTTCGGTAGCAACTTGCAAAACGAAGCCTTACTTTTGGTTTGGTTTCTGAGCAAGATGGTATTGTATTAGAAATATTGCATGCTAATAGCTAGTGTAAACTTTTATAAAACTTAAAACTTGTGATTATGTTTTTGTAGTTTTAGGACCAAGTTGGCAGCTGCACTAGCAAGATGTCGCATCAGACATGATGCTCTTTCCATTGAATATGTTCTACCAGAAACCACACGGAAGCAGGAACAAAGGGCTGCTGCTTTACCTTTGTGTGTTTGGATAAACATACTTAAAATCAAGTAAGGTCTTTAAAGTATCACCTAATACTGATGTTTTTACATATGAAGTGATATAGTTTGCTGCAAACTTATTTTAGAATTTCCAGGTTATATTATTACCAGTAATTTAAATTCTTTATAGTAAATTCTGCTTAGACCAGTGACTTTGCCTGATGTTTGGTTGTAGTTTTTATGTATTGCAGTAGCGGTTTTCATAAACTGTAACAAAGTTGTGAAACAGTTTTTCTTACTATTCTGTTTCTTTTGTGGGTCTTTCACCAAATAAATGAGGAAATAAAGTTAGAAAAACTATATGGGTGAGTAAACTCTATGATGAAAAATAGAGAAAAACTTCTTAAAAGTGGGTGTATTACTGTAAGCCATAACGTTGGCAAAGGGTGTTAAGACAGATACAATATTTAATACTGGTGATTATTCTGTAAGGAGAGTGTAAACTTGAAATAAAAATACACTTTTTCAAATCCTTATATTCAGTTGGCTACTACATATGTAACACTGGTGTTCCCAGTTCTGTCCCAACTGATACATAAACCCGTACTGGGTTATCTTGTTATCTGTTCTGTTAGACGGGTATGGTTCGTTACCATGTTTTCACGAATTTCGTTTCCATACTCTTGTCTTGGACCGGTGTTCTGTGCTTAGGTTATGGCTCTTCAAGACAGAGAAAGGGTCTTACTCGGGTTGTGATTTTGCGACCCTTGACTAAGACTGAGCTGAAAGCTGACACGTTAACCCTATGTTTAATGTACCTTATAAGCTTATGGCGCTGTCTGAGCCTGCATTTCAACAAACGAGTCGTAGTGTAGATACCTTTAAATTTTTATGATCTTTGAATTGCAAGCCTCAGCGTTTATGCCTTTATTACATTTACACAAGGATTATTTCAGGTATCAGCCATTAAATTCGCTGGCGAGCTGGGCTAAATTGAAAGCAATTGAAAGAACTAAACTATTCCAGCAGTAAATTTGCTACAGTGTCTCCTGAGCACATGGACATGTTTTGATGCTCTGAATCATCTTCTGGAGAAATATACCTCTTAATTTATTTTGTCATAATCGTTTATTGCAGTTGTTAATCATTATGTATTCACACAATTGTTTCAAACCAGAACTTACATGCCTAAAATGAGTGAGTTCCCCTCCTGCATTAGACAGTATTGCATATTTATTTTTTAAATATATATCTGTGTATACACACACACATATACACATACACTTTAAAAGACAAAAATCCGTATAATCAATATGAACTATATTGTTTAAGTAACTCTTGCATGTTTAGTGGCCAGAGTTGTATGTTAACAGCCTTGAAGATGTTTTCATGGATTTGAAGAAGAAGGGATTCACAAGAGTTCAATCTGTGTCAGACTTTGACGGTTATACGTACTGTATGGACCAGCATTGCCATGATGTATTGGTTTTTCCTTCCTCTCTTAAAGAAGAACTGCTTAGTTTAGATCTTTTTGCAGATTGCAAACTCTTACTGCAGGTGAGTTGATGTCACCCTTGGGTAATACGATCTGCAGACTAAAATAATGCTTTGCATTAGAATGAGGTCATGTATTGTGTGACTGTCCTATTAAATCAGTCAGGCAGCAACATACTCTCTAAGGTTTGGGACGTTTTTAACAATCAGGTTAGAAACTGTTTCACTTACTAAATTTAGCATGCAAATGTTACTGCTTACAGTTGATAGCTACAATTAAGTTAGTAGCAGGTTTTAAATTTAATCTTCAAACTGTTGAAATAAACATCAAAAATGGTCAAAGAGGCAGCTTCACTTCTGAAAACATGGGAAAGTTTCTTTGTAACTCATTACCCCCAGTTAGTAGATAAGGGTATGGTAATATTATAAATCTCTTCTTCTTCAGCCGCGTATTTGTGATGGAATGATGACGCTTCTTTGTATTTTGTGCAGTGTGGTTCCTAAATCTCCATTAAACCCCACTGGTCTTTTTCCTGTTTTGCCATCGTTAGCCTCTCCAGGCAAGACCAGTCGGAGGTTCCTATTGTAGAGGGGTGGTTTGGAGTAACTGTGCAACAACACACAACCGCAAATTATCTGAAAGGTCTGGTGATTCTTGAGTGCTTAGCAGAGACATTTGAAAGGGCGTTTTCGCTTGATGCTTAGCATTTTCTGGAAATTTTAGTCTCAAAGCTTATTACCCAACTTACAAAGTAATTGAATACTCAATATTGAATTTCAGTATGTACATTTTGAATAGAAGACTTACAGAAAAGAACTATACATGACAGGCCCATCAGTCATGAGAACAAATGCTGAGTATTACTACTTAAGAACATTCAAAGTGAGGAAACAGAACCCTCAAAACTCCATCTCTCTCTGGTGGGGGGGTAGGGTAGTACTTGAATGCTGTAAGTGGATGCGTAGACATTGATGTGAACTTAAAGGTTCAGTGCTCCCCACCCCTTATCACCAGTGTTTACCAGATTTGGTGCAAAGCATGATACCTGTGGTCCATATCTTCAGTCTTTGCCTTGTCAAGTAATTTGATGGAGATAATGTTTGATATATCTTTTTCTCTTCATCACCTGTAGTATGAGATAGTTTACTCTTGTCGAGAGTTCCTTGTGCTTTCTGCATTCGAATCTGCCTCTGTGTTCTTTGAATTTCAGAAAAGTCTTGGTCTTTGATCTGTAAGGGCTTCATTTCTCCTGCAATTATCATGAAGAGCTATGTGAATAGTTTTGCATTTCTCTCTTAAGCTGCCTCTGACAATGAATTCTGCATATTGTGACTTATGTTTGTCTTTTCTGAACTGACTGTTGCCAAGAATTCGTCCTTATGGAGATGATACACACTTACATTCTTTTCATCTGTAGGTATTAGCTTTCTTATGCGTTAGTTAGAATTAAATTATTTAAATTTAGTGAGTTACTTGATAAGATGTTTGGTTTTGTACTTTATTTAATTCTATATTAGCAGCTATGCCTGCTTCGTTTTTCTCCTCCCTTCTTTCCTGTTTGTCATGGAAACAATAAAATACTTTCCTTAGTTGGAAAAGGTTGGCATTCATAGAAACCAAATTAATTGGCCATACTTAATTTTTGTGTCATTATTTTCTAGGATAAGTCTCGCAGCCTTGCTGTACACTCTGCACAGGCGCTGTTGAGTACAGGTGATGACATTGTAGTGGCTCATGTAGGTTCCCATCTGACCATTGCCCATATGTCAGCACTGACAAGTCACAGCATGTCCAAAATCTTTCTTTGTGGTGTGAAATCTCCAGCAAAAGCAGCAGAACTGAGGAGCTTGTTCAGTCACATGGGATGTGAAAGTAAGTGTTAAAACAGTTGATATGCATGAAGTATTGTAATATAGATGTTTGTGATGTCAGATTCTATCAGTATTCAGAGATCCCTTGTTTGAGGACTTGGGGAGGGCAGTAACTTTTTTTTTGTCACAAAGTGAACTGACAGCTCTTCAGCTACAATCAAGTTAATCAAAGGTTGCATGTTAACCATGTCATAGATGCATGCTCCTGAAATGTCAGGGTGAATTTTTCCATACAAGTAGTTATTGTATAGCATTTGGTGTAGCTGGGAACTTCTGGGTCTATTTATTTGGTGTCTTGGCTGTTGCTTTCAGTCTGATTTTCAGCTGTTTGAGAACGTCCATCCAAATCTCATGCGCTTGTCCAGTTTACCCAGAAGACTTGATCAGAACAGAATGCAACAAGACTCTGGACCCTCATTAGCATCTTTTTGGTGGAAGATGCTAAGGTCGAGCTAGTCCTTCAATCTGTTTGAAGTCAGTGGGACATACTTTGGAGGATCTGGGTCTAGCAGGCTCTAGCTCTATTGTGTAACACCACGGTTTCTTCACCTTTATCACATTAAAATTAGGCAGCCTTGTTTGCATGTGGAACTGTTGAGTTTTTTCCCTTTTTTCAGATATTTACTTGTTACATGAAGACTTTACTGAGATTGAACCAACTGACCCGAGACTTCAAAACGCAAAAGTTATTTTATTGCTACCACAATGCTCTGCACTGGGTGTTGGCAATCCAATAGACTTTATTTTAAATGAACACGGAGGTAATTTTTCATACAATAGCTAGCTCGTTTTTTCTGGTAGAAAATAATATTTAAGTATTATGGCCTGGGCATCGTAGCTGCTTCAGTAAATTGTAACATTTTATAAAATACCCTTCCTTTTAGATTTTTATTTTAACTACTATAAAACATACATATTAAACAACTTGCATAATTCTGTACGTGCAATGTACGTGAAGGCTACTAGGGAAATACAAAAGAGAATAAATAAATTACATAGATGATTTTTCCACACAAAGTGAGCAAAAAGGTATTTGGCCTAGCTTAGGATTCTCAGCAAGAAAGCAAAATCTTTCTAGGTGGCACTGAAGGATTAAGAGTGTTTTACAAAGGCATTTTAAGTTGATAGTATGAAGTTTGAGGGTTACTCTGGTGAGCAGAGAGTACATAGCCTTTCTTTTAAAGTACAAAGTCTACAGGTAGAAAATTTATTGCAAGATACCAATGAGTGTATATATAATTTTCCTTTGATTATATTCCTTTATTGACTGTTTGTATAAATCTGTTCACTGTACAATTTTCATTAAATAGCAACAAATAAGATGCAGTAGTAATTAAAGAAGGAAAAAAGAATCGTTTAGGCATTCCTTGATATTGTAATTCATAAAGCCTACCTTCCCACTGCACCAGTAATAATCAGGTCTGTTACCAAAGCATTTTCTGCAAACAAACGACTTTTAAGACACTAATACAAGTTGCATTAATAAATTTACAACTCTTTGCATTTAGATGCAGGATTGCTAAGAGACCTTTTCCAAGGATTTGTATCTGAGGATAAACTCAATATTCTTGCTGAGAGGCAGCTTAATGAGTTGAGGCATGCAATGAAATGTAAGTGTGCTAGCTCTTGGATTTCTGGGAACACCTTGTACCATCAATTCCATTGTACTGCCACCAGTTTTTATATAGTGAAAAATACACTGATGACTCAATTAGTTAACAGTAAGTGTGTAAGCAAACTCCCTAAATAATGATCTCCTAAAGTTTAAATGTATCTAGTACTATCCTAGTATTCACCAGCCATTAATACTGTAATCTTCTCCATTGTCTAGACAACTGGCTTACTGGCTTAATCATACTCTGCTTTGGAAAAGTTGCAAATATAGTCTGACTTCCTCTGTGTACTGCTGCTTTCTTCCCCCTCCTTTGGAAAAGCCTGGATGCAGCCCTGAATTTCTGCTGAAATCTGCAAATATTTGAAAAGATTTTAATTATTAAAAAACACTAGAGATTGAATACTAATGTGTGCAGGAGGATATATTTTTATTAGTAAAAATGACATCCAAACATAATATTTGTGCTGGTTTCAGTTCTTACTAAACCACTGTGTGCATGAAGAATTTAGACAGCAGAAAAATTTTGTTTGTTTTGTAGTTAACAAAGTACAAGCTATTGTTTACTGCACTTGTTCAGTTTACCGAGAAGAAAATGAACTAGTAGTGAAAAAAGCCCTGGAATCTGGTGTGGAAGCAAGTAAAGTACAACCATATAGGTATGGAATGAGTAGTTTTGTCTATGGAAAAATTAAGTATAACTTTAAATTGTAGCATAATTCTTATCCTAAACTGACCTGTGTCTTGCATTACATTAACATTTAAAATAGTTTTTTGCTGCCTCTTATTCCATTCCTTGTCATGTTATGGGAGTGCTAAATTGCATCCTCTTGACTTTATCACCTAGTATTTTTGTTCCCATCTGAAATTCAGATGGGAGGAAGGCATTGCTGGTTGGAAATAACATTCTGGTGGGCTTCTGGTAAAGCTATTGCTTTCATCCTAACAGTATTCAGAGAATGAAGCTAGTTTAAGATAAAATGGAGACTAGAAGTCAGGGAACTTGCTAGCATGCTCTCAGCTTCTCACCTAGAACCACGAGTTTCAAAGGAAAAAGAAACTAAGTCTTAAAATGTGAGAATAACATAGAAGAGTAAGAACCTCTGTTGTAGGATTGCTTGTCCCTGTATTCAGATGAATGAATTCTGGGGGGACAGGTTACAGTAAGAGAACATCCTGTGCAATTGTAACAAATACAAATACATGTGAAAAAAGTGTGTTGCATAATTTATATGTAGTTGAAACCTGGCAGCTGACATCCCTGTCAGCTGGAGCAATTTTTACAAGACTGATGGGTACTTTCTGGATTTTCCTTTCAGTCACAGTAGTAAATGCAAACAGTTGGCACTTGCTTGCACGTATAGTTGATTACAGGATGCAGGTTAAAAGAGTTTATGTTGCCAAAACACAGGAAAGTAATACTGTATTTTGAGATTTTATATTATCTTAGATGATGTTAATGACTTGACCATCGTGGGGGAGGGTGCTGTGGTTCAAGATATGACTCAGTGTATTGAAATTTTGCATGACTAAAATGGTAAATGTTAACTGTGGCTAGTCCAAAGAATTTTTTTTTTTAAAAGTATATTACACATGATGTTAAGATACAGTACAACAAAATGCATCTTTCTTGCAAATCACTGGGAGAAAAGAGCAGCCTATTTGAAATTTTACACTAAATGAGATGAAATCAGGGTATGTCCTGTCAATGCTGCTGTGCTAGTCCAAAAGCTTTTATGGACTCTTGCTGGAAACTGTGTTTTCCTTTGTGATTTGAAATTTTGTGATGTCTGTCATGTCTCAACCTCTATGCAACTATTACTCTTTGGGGACAACTAGGGGGACTTTGGAACAAAATGGTCTCTGAATTATTTGAACACATATAATACATAAATTCATGATATATATAACAGAATTTATATTAAAAAAAATCCTGAGATTTTTTTCCAGAGCTTTAATTTTTTTAAGAAAAAAATTCCCCCTTGTCTGAAACACCCCCTGCTCCCTAAAGCCAAAACAAAATCTATTCAGAGTTTTTCAGAAACCTCATGAAACTTGTCGTACCACCAAATTATAGTTTATCTCTCAACTACAAGGCAATCTCAGATGGTAAGAAAGGGAGAATAAAATTAATTAGGATTTTTGCAGACCTGAGCAAATTAGTGACTGAAGACTGATTGACCTTCATAAATCACAGTTCCAGAATCAGTTCCTCCTTCACTGTCTTGCACATATCTTGGATGTTTTCATGGTTAGTGCTTGCTACAATAAAGCTGCTGGCAAGCAGCACAAACAGAGCAGTAATAAGAACGCTGTAAATAAAACATGTAGTGTGATTATGCTTGTCTTAGGATGAAAACTCAAGCCATTTAAGATGCATGTACTACTTAAGACAGTTCCTGGTACACTTGCTGTAGAATTAATTAGGTAACTTACTGCACTAAAAGAATGCAGGATAGAATGAAAACCTCTGTTGCAGAATTACACGCTTGTGTTCACAGCAGTGTCTTTGAGGGGCAAGTTATACTAATAAAACAACCTTTGTGATCATTGCAGATTGCTTAATATCAATTTCCTTTTCCAAGAAAGGCTTTCAAGAGGGCTTTCCGGAAACTATTGCGCCAATTCTGCTTGTGTGTTACATCTTTTGGAATTACTCTGCAGTGCTGGAGTGGTGCTGAACCAAAGTCAGGCTGTGCTGCAGTTTGGGGGTCATACAGCTGATCTTAGAGCTGGGAAATTGTAAAGGTGATTTGAAACATGTACCCACTGTCTAAGCTGAGCTTACTTTAAGGATATCATAGAATCATAGAATGGTTAGGGTTGGCAGGGACCTCAAAGATCATCTAGTTTCAACCCCTCTGCCATGGGCAGGGACACCTTCCACTAGATCAGGTTGCTCAAAGGCCCATCCAGCCTGGCCTTGAACACTTCCAGAGATGGGGCATCCACAACTTCTCTGGGCAACCTGTTCCAGTGCCTCACCCCACCCTCTGAGTGAAAAATTTCTTCCTTGTATCTAATCTAAATCTGCCCTCTTGCAGTTTAAAGCCATTGCCCCTTGTCCTATCACTATACGCCCTTGTAAAAAGTCCCTCTCCAGCTTTCTCGTATGCCCCCTTTAAGTACTGAAAGGCTGCTAGAAGGTCTCCTTGGAGCCTTCTCTTCTCCAGGCTGAACCTCAACTCACTCAGCCTGTCCTCATAGGAGAGGTGCTCCAGCCCTCACATCATCTTTGTGGCCCTCCTCTGGACCTGTTCCAACAGTTCCATGTCCTTCTTGTGTTGGGGCCCCAGAACTGAACGCAGTAGTGACAGTTCATAGCTAAGACTTTACATTCTGTAAGGGTTCACATTGTGAACAGGTGTGCAGAGGAGATGCTAAATCATTCATGCATTTCCCTTTGGCCTGTCAAATTTGAGTTAATTTCTGCATCAACTTTCAGGGTCAGACCATCCATTAAAGGAATTCCTGGTAACAGTAATCTGTATGTATCAATAAATATAGATTTAAATTTAAATTATGAAAATAAAGATTATCACTTTTTTGAATGGAATGACCAGATCTTAAAGCAAAAATCCCCTATGTGTCATAGGACACAGAGTTTTATTTAGTAACGCAGGGAGGCTGTGAGCCTTGTGGTCTGTTTTACCAAGTTCCAAGGGACATACAAAAAAAATCCAGATTATGGTGAAAACTTGGGAACAAACGGTTTTGCAGACTTCCGAGTAGAAATGTCAGGATATTGTTTACAAATGCTGAAAGCATTTCTCTGTAACCACCTTTGAGTAAAGCTCTGTCTCAAGAGGATCAGTGGATCATTAAGAAGCGGCTGGATCTTACAGTTCTCAGCAATGCGAAGAAGAGGGGGCAATAATTGTGTAAAGACATTTTGACAGCCGCTGCCTTCTGTCCTCAGACAGCTTAGTACTAGGTTAGCAGCCTTGTGAGCCAAGGCCTTGAGGCCTGTGCATAACAGCTATGGATAACTGGGATATGGGGAGGACATGGGAAAAGGCTAGATCTTCCTTCCTCACCGATGCATTGCAAAACTGTAAATTTGAAAAAACACTACTCGATTATTACAAATGGGCAAATTTTTCTAAGCTTTTTAGCTTAAATAGATATATTATTTATTATGAGCATACACTTAATAACTCAAAGTCAACACCTCTGCAATTTCTGTGTACTGCTTCGTGTTTTCAGAGCATTCCCTAACTTCATGGACAACTTGATAATCCAGTAATTGCACACCTGAGAAAGAACATAGTTGCTAATTATGTTCATACATACTTAGTATCTAGTGGTTAATATACTTAATTATTGGAAAAAATTAAATAGGAGTTATTGGGAAAAATGTAGAAACAATTAATTCTAAAAAGATGAATTCTCATGTCTGTCTTGAATTGCAGTTTTTTAAAATGAAGATAAGGCTTGGAAATTAGTTTTAATATATCCTTGTTTGTTTCCTTTTATATCCTTAAATATTATTTTCTGGTCATTTGTTTATTTTTTTACAGGCTTATTCCTCCTGTTTTTTCTACTTGTTCCAATACAGAGGCTTCCACTGAAATGTTTTTCAAAATAGAGCCATCAGAAATTTCCAGTGGCTGTTTTCTAGCTGTTCTAGAAAGAGAGGTAAGCTAAGAAAATTACCATTTAAAAACACTTCACAGAAAAAGAATATTGCCATTTTCCACAAAAGAGTATATGAAATGGAACATTTAAAAAAAATTCCTGGCTGTTCTTTCGTTGTCTTACGAACAAAGAATAGGTGAGGAATTGAAATGTGCCACTTAGAGAGTTTTGTGCTAAGCACAGCTTTCCAACACGTCTCTCTTCTGGAGTTGCTCGTGATCAGAGCAGTCTCTTGATCTAAGTCAGTGCTATGAACATCTAGAGGAAACACATTATTGCTGTCACGCCTTGGAATGAAATACACAGCTTGATCCAACTCATGATAAATGGTGTCTCATAGAATGGTTTGGGTTGGAAGGGACCTCAAAGATCATCTAGTTCCATCCCCCCTGCCATGGGCAGGGACACCTTCCACTAGATCAGGTTGCTCAAAGCCCCATCCAACCTGGCCTTGAACACTTCCAGGGACGGGGCATCCACAACTTCTCTGGGAAACTTGTTCCTGTGCCTCACCACTCTCATCGTAAAAAATTTCTTCCTTATATCCAATCTAAACCTTTCCTCTTTCAGTTTAAATCCATTGCCCCTTGTCCTGTCACAGCACGCCCTTGTAAAAAGTCCCTCTCCAGCTTTCCTGTAGGCCCCCTTTAAGTACTGGAAAGCTGCTGCTATAAGATCTCCCCAGAGCCTTCTCTTCTCCAGGCTGAAAAGTCTAGTAATTTGTTACATCTGTATGTATCACCAAGATTTTCCACTATCCAAGCAGACAGTGTCACCTGTAGGGATTAAGACTCCATTATAATTTGAATAACATAGGTACGAATATGTTTCCTTCCAAAACTAAGGCATATGCAAATCTGGCTGGAAAGGCAGGGAGCTTTTGCTGAGTAAATGGAAAAGTCTTGGCACGATTCCTGAAGAAGGGCCTTAAAAGGCTAGTTTGCATCTCTGAGCACCAACATTTTCCTCTTTCTGAGAAAAGTAGGACGTTATCCACCAGAAGAGGAAGGGGGGTGGGGGTGCTAATTAGAATTTCACTGAAAATTAAAGATATGAGATCTTACTTGGTTATTTGTACTACTTTGTGTCATACTGCAATTACAGTGTTGAAAGAAGCTTGTGTCTTGGGGGAAATTAGAGGAGAAGATTTTCTTAAGAGTAAGAGAATCACACATGAAAAGCTTTTCAAGTTATCTATTACTGACCTCTTTCTTTTCAATGTAAAATATTAACCTGGCTCCCTGAGCTAATAAGTTTTAGTTAATCATGCCGTGTACATCTGCCTACCGTACTGTCTCTCTCCAGAGACAAAAACACTTTTGTTTCAGGTAGTTGATTTGAATAATTTTGTAGTCAAATTCTAATGCACAGAAAGAATTGCTCCCGTGGCAAATTTTTAGGTGATTCCGGAAATGAACATTTTCTGCAAGGCAGAAAACTTGTACTTATAAATTTAAACTGATATTTCTGGTTTACAGAAACCCTCTTGGCTAGTTGTAAATAGTTTCTTTCCCATTCTCTTTACATACTTGGATGTTGACCTGGTTCCTAGTTAATCTAGTTTGAGAGTTCCTTGCTTATGTACTATGAGCGAGGGTTTTCATTATCATGAAAGTTATTCATGTTTCATGTTTAATATTATTGATAATACTTCTGTATTTTAGTAACGATTTTTATAGTTTTTTCTAATGTATTTTACAACTATATATATGCACGTTATTTCAGACACATTACAGAACAAATCAATGTGGGAGACGCGTAGTACAAAGTCCAGAGTTCGGTTTCCCCTCTTCAGGCCTGTAGAGGGCAAAGTCTCTGAAGAGCAAATGCTCAGAGACCTCTTTACACAACAGTTGCATTCTTAATTTCTTGAATAAAGAGTTTGGTTAGCATTTATCACATGTGGCTCAAGTCCTTCTGCTAGATTCTGCCTTACTTTTCTTGTGGAGTAAATTCTGAGGAATCTGGGATGAAGGTATTGAGTTTGCAGCTCTGCGTTGTGGCATAGATTCTCTGTTGTTTCCTTTGAAATTTTCAGAAAGAGTCTTCTGAAAGTGTGTCTGCTAAAGACGTTTTGGCTCGTGCTGCTGCAAAAGGACTGCTAGACAGCATTGTTGTAGAAAAACCAAAGGAAGAGAAGAAAAAGCAGAAAGTAACACAACGTAGAGGTAACATTGCTGGTAGCAGTATAGAGCCAAAGATTGCAGAGTTCCTTCACCATCAAACTGTACCTGAGGTTAAGGCTGAAGTTTCCGTGTCTAAAGCAGTCAGTAACATCCAACGAAAGAATGTGAGCCGAACACACGGCTGCGTTCCGCTGAAGCAATCCGTCTGCCCCGTTCCAGACACAGCTCTGCCCAAAGCAGTGAAGCACACTTCTCGTCTGCCACTGACGCGCAAGGCGTGTGAAAGGCCGCCGCTCGCTAGAAAGGCACGCCCAGAACGCACGAGGCTTGTATTGAAGCCCGTGGAAATTGTTTTCCCTCCAGTGGCAACACCATATGTAAGTTCGCAAGGAAACAAAGCCAGGACATCAGCCCATCATTGCTTTCACGGCCGGACTGGAGCAAAGGGTGCAGGTGGTAGGACACTTCCAGCACCTCTGTCTGAAGCGGTCAAGCCAACTGTGCTTAGCCATCCTCGACCCTGGCTGTAAGGTTCTTCAGACTTTGCCCTACCTTTATACAGAAGGTACAGATTCCTGTATATGTTAATCAGTACACTTAGATTACAGTATACCTTTATGCAGGATAATCTTGCAGTGGGAACGAGATATATTATGGGATATTTGCATAGAAATATCCATGTTAGATAGTAATTTTTAAACCACTAACCACACTTTAAAGTGAATGGAGCTCAGCTGCATAAGGCTGATAGACCGTTGGAGAAGTGAGGTCAAAAAACTATAGCTTCTTGCTATACACTTGAAAGTGACAAGTTAAAGCATGTATTTCTGCCCGCCCCTCGTGACCTGCACAGATCTGTAAGAATATTCAATTTCAAATTGTTTTTTTTTTTTTAAAGCGAGACTGTATTTTGTAGGTGGCTATTTCTCTTTACAAGTGCTAGATGCCATTTTTGTGAGGTGCCATTCAGACTCTGACACAGCGAAACCAAGCCTTGCACAGTAAGCCAGTTAGCTCACCTTTGTTTCTAAAACTAGGCGTGAATTTTTGTACAGGCAACTGGCCAGTACACTAAAACCCATGCATAGGCTTTCTAGTACGTATTCTCTTGGTTTCTACTCAGGTGTGCTTCCAAATATTAACAATGAAAACTAGATAAAATATTCTCATGCTAAAAATACTGAATTGTCATCGTAATGTCACATCAGACTGTCATGGCTCATAACTGCTTCTCACCAAGTTTCTTAACTCAAGCAGTTCTTAGCGGAAAAGAGCTGCTACTGTCTAGGTAAGTTATTTTATAAATGTTACTGCTAGTCAGCTGAATAATGTCTGAACACAGAGTAGTTTGTCTTTGGAAACAGCTGCGGGCTTCTAACCTGCTCCCTCTTGTCAGCAAATACAAAATAACTGTAAAATATCTACAATTGTCTCGTAATCTGAGCAGAGGACAAAAAGGACATAGAGAGATACTTATAACAAGAATCTGATTTAGTATTACATACGGACAGTATGAAAAAGGAAAACGGCAGTGACAGAACGACAGTAAAAGAAACCTCAAGAATTCTATTTAACTTAGAAGCGTTGTAGAAATGAAACAAAGACAAAGGTTGCTGTGGCCCAGAAGAAACATTTTCCTCTAGGCAATCATGTAAGATACTCGGTAAGAGTGCTGCCAGTAGTGTCAACAATATGGTACAGAGTCCTAACCTGTTTGGCATGAGTCTGGATTTAGACCCATTCAGAGAAAATATTTTAACATCTCTGGTTTTTTCCTCAGCCACACCAGTTAGTGTAGCTGCATCAGCATTACCTTCCGAAGAGAGGATGTGAACGGTACACCAGCAGCAGAGACAGCTGGCTCTTTTCATCAGATAAATGTCGCTGCTTCACTGAATCAGTGAAAATTTCTTCTAGCATTTTAATCTGAGCCAGCTGTCCTGTTCAAAGGCATCGCTCACCTGCTGCATATCCCTGTGAGTAACACGTGCTCCCAACCTGTTCGGGGGAACTCTGCTCTTGTTTCTGAACAGACTTCTAAGGATAGACTAGATCTGTGCACATGCAATGTACAGAACTAAAACCAAAAATAATCCCTATTTTATTTCCAAACCGTCTTGGAGGAGGGAGGAGAGATTCTACATACTAGATAAACGGAATGGACAGTAAGGAGATTTCACTTTTTTTTCCCTATATGGTTGTTAAATGCTTAAAAAAAACCCTTAGAGATTGTGCAGTTAGAGAACAAAACTATTTTTTAAAATCAAAACCTGTATCATTCATTAGTAAATATAATTAAAATTACTTGTAAAAGAACATACTGTGTCTGATGACAGGATTTCTGGGCTACTTACGTAGTAGGTGTCACGACGTCCGCAGTCGGCCTCATCCTGCTTTCAGGAGTTCGAGTCTTTGAAATGTTACGGAGGCTGAACCAGTTAGAATCGTGATGTTCTACCAAGAATACTGAAGAGCTGGTAGTGAAGACACTGACTCTGCAGGTCACCAGCTTACTCTGTAAGCATTGAACATCACATGGTGGCAACATCTGGGGTGACTTCAGATGGCTTATAGGTAGAAGCCTGTTTGCTCACTTAAACACTCAATGGCTTTTTACAGTAAAACTGTATCTCATGTAACTAATTTTCTTTAATCCCGTGATGTAATTCTTAACTAGAAACTGTTGATTCAGCTTTCCAGGTGCAGAAGTGTCCATTGTACTGCTCTTGCCTCTAAACCGCCAGTATGTTTTTCCCTCCCCTCAACCACAATTTGGAACAAAAGAAGTAATTTCCCAGTTTCATGGACCAGTAACAGTTGAGACAATCATTTAATGCAGCTAAATTTATTCTCAGAACAGATTACATTTAAATGTGGAGAAGTGGTCAACAGCAGGGAAAACTGTCCTTTTCGGTGTCAATCAGGTGCTTTACGCAAGACTGAGCTCTGCTAACAAACAGTGGGTGCGTTTCCTTCTCTCTTACTGCTGTTAAAATAAATCAAGCCTGCTTTTGCTGACTGTACAGCACAAGTTTTAGCGATGTATCAATTAACCTGCCCAAGAAAGGAGTAATGGGGTTAATGGTAACGCGGTTAAGGGCTGAGCCCATATTAGCTGTTGAAATAAGAAAGTTCTCTTTTCCATGGGTGACTCAATAACAATTTTAGATCCCTAGTTAAATCATCTATGAAATGCTTGATAAAATTAAAAGAAAACGGATGTAGAACTCTTAGTGACACAGAACTGGCATAAGCTGTTCGATACTCCACAGCTTTTCTTCCTCTGCCACGAAAGGGCGTATTGTTTCAATAGGCACAGGTGACTCTGCGCATGAAGTGTATGACTAAGGACTCATTTTATTGGGAATGGATTCTGTGCCCTTCCACATGGTTTTTGTTATTCCCATTTAACCACCCTGTTGGTGGCCGCTGTAGCCTTGTATCTCCCACAGCCCCTTGCTCCCCTTCAAACGAAACAGCAAGTGGCTTAAAAAAAACCTACAGCCAGCACTGCAGATTTCAAAAGAAAGGCTTTTATCCGTTAGTTGTGGACTGCGAGTATAAATCTCCTTGCTTCTGCAAGGGAGCACGCTACTGACGTGACCGACGTGGGATACTTACTTACCTCTAACTTACTACTTGCATTGAAAAAAAATTAAGAAATTAGCTTTGCTTTACGTGATTTTTCTACAGACTTCAATAAAAGTGTGAGTACAAATAATTACAAGGCCGGCCTTTTTTTAGGCAACCTCTAGTGTACAGAGTGGAGAACGTTACAAGAGCACGTCCAGTAAAGACAATACATCAACATAATAATGCAGGATATTTCAGTAAAAATAGAATAAATAAAATAAAAATATTTTAAGCTGTATTTAACAGGTTAATTTAAAACATGGCATCAGACATACAAGGCATAGTGAGCATGGCTGCCTGCCTACAGAATCACTAGGTGTTATAAAAAAAATGCATAGATAACTGAAGGGTTGCTAGAACATCAACTAAAACAATGGCAGTTGCTCAAACACACATACCCCACACATACTTTTTTGGCCATGGTAAAAAGAGCGTCTTCATATATTGTTTAACAAGAGAGAACTGGCTGTGCAGTATTAGGCTCTGATTCTGCCAACACCTGGGTGTGTATTCCATCTTTGGAGAATAAGGAGCTCTGCTGAAGCAAAAAGGCCACGCATAGTCAGACCATTAAGCACACTACTTAAACATTTGCAAAATAACAACATTTTGTTAACAGACACAAAACTCTTAAAACATACATCAGCAAGTGACCTACAGCTTCTCAAATACCTGCCTGTCTCCTCCTCAGCCCTTCCTGCAATTGCGCACTTTGCTCGTGAAGGCCAACGAGACGTTCACAGCCGCGACAACACCTGTGGGAGGAGAACCTTTACGCTGCTGCTTGCCAAGTGCTGGTTTAGTTTAAAGACAGTTGGGATCTCTCTTAGGGAGAATCATTGCTGTGCGGATGCAACTACAAAATTTAATCATCCTGTTTAAAATTCACTGTTGTAGAACAGTTGCAAATCCCAAATCCTGGCATTGCCAGCTGGAACTTTTAAAGAGACACTGTCAAAGTATTTTCTGTAATTTAAAATAAAATCAAGTCAAAGTTTGAATCATGAGCATGATGACGAATAAGGAAACTTTTATGCCTTAACTTCACAATCCTACCTAAAGGATCGTAAAGGCTCATTAGCCACCGCATTTTGATAGCAGTCATGACAGGAAGTGAGTTTTACACTGCTCCTAGCAGACGTCACTGGGATCAAGGCTGGAAACTGAACGAGCATGTGTGTCACCTGCCCTCTCCAGGCTTTGAGATCTGGCCTCGTGGTCAGTTTAAACCATTGGTACTGCTAAAAGGGGTGGGCTTGTTCGCATCCCCTCCCCACCGCTTCTACCTGCCTCCTCCGCACAAGCGACTTCTCCAGCTGTGGGAGCAATGGAGCTGGTAAAAAGGGGGGAGCAGCAATGTAAGCCTTGGGAAGGGAAACAATTGCTTCAGGGCCTGGGGTGCAGAATCACACTCATCACGAGATTTGAGATCAGTGGAGGATCAGCTCTCCAGAGGGTTTTCTGGGGAGCTAAATTTAATTACAATAGTTGCATAGTAGCCTTCACCTGACACTCGCTCACACATCACGCTGAGTTTATTTTAATGATTTTTCTGCATTTTTCAATGCAGAAAGTTCTTGAATCATGATTCTTTTCCCCTTATGTTCCTAAGTTGCTCTGCCCCTGTGTTGCCATTAATTTCTTTAAACAAAGGAAATAAAATGAAAATTGTTTGTTTATAAGTCTCTTGCATAGTAAAATAAAAAGAGTTATTGTAATAACAACCTTGCCAATGTGCTTTTAAAATTACAGTATGACCAAATTTACAGGCTTGGGAGATAGTTACAGTTTGGAACATATCTATAAATAGAGGCAAAACATTTTTTAACGCTAGTTAAAAGCATCTTTAATGTTCCATTTCCAAAATTTGTACCAATCTGCAGCTCTAGACAGAAGATGGCAAAGGGAGAGACTCAAGATGCGTAACTGCATTTGAAAATTAGCCTGAGGTACAATTTTAAGGGGCAATACTGAGCTGACTTTGTCAGGGTCTGCAGAAGTGTGTAAATCAAAGCATTTAGATGAAGCCTTTGGAGCAAAAGCACTGAAATCAAGTTGTATCACCTGAAGCACTATCCCATTAGGAAACAACTCTCTCCTTATTTTGTTACAAGAGCATTACAGAAATTTCATGGAATTTTGTAAATAACAAGAAACATGATTGTTCTTTTTGTGGCATGTTAAGTATTCAGCAACAAACTCTGAGGGGAATGGGGAACTGTGCAGCCAGACACCGAATTGAACATTTCGTCAAACACTTGTATGGAAAAGGTATAGAATATTTTAGTCTCTGTAAGAGTTGTAAGACAATAAAAGTACTGACTAGTTCTTTCTTACTCCTGATTGGTTTGAGCCCTGCATGAAACAAAGGTATTTTTGATGAATTAATGACAGATTTAGGAGAATAAATTTAACAGCCAACAGTTGCATTTGTATGTTTAAAGCTGAAGAGCTTCAGTGGATCACCCTGTGACTCAATTACTGAAAATGCTTCTGGATTTTTCAGCACTGGTTTGGTCTTAAACACAATTCTTGCTCTAAGACCATAATGTATAACCAGGAGATGAAATAATGACACTGTGATTCAAAAGCACGTCAGGGAGATGTTAAAGTGGTTGCTAGACCAATGCTGACAAACAATTTAAAACTAACAGGTGTAGTTGTGTAAAAATAAAACTTGGTATTTAATCTACAGTAATTCAATGGTAGCTAATACTTGGTACCTACTCCAGCGTTGAAAACAGAGCAAAGTGCTGTAGGGTTTAAGATTGGATTGTGACAAATCCAGCTCGAGACAGTGAAACTATCAACTCGGGCATCATTCACTCCAAGGACTTGAGCATGAGTTCTCTGGGAGGGACGTGGCCATATTCTCTTTTTGTGTGAGTTTAGGTAATGTTCATGTATTTACAATCAAACAGACCTTCCATCGCTCATGATGTAACTCACTGACAGCAAAAAAATTATTCATGCTTCTTTTCATATCACACGATGGTGGCAAGAACGAGAGAACATGCTTGTCTAACATTGTTTTGATGAGGGTAAATTCTCTGAAGACGAAGCGTCAGCAACTGGAAGTGGAAGGCCAGACATCATCAGTTCTTTTTCCTTAGTGTAGCTACTGTTATCTTCAGCTAAGTGTTAGGAGAATCTTCCCTCTTTACGCAGCTATGGCATCTCAGTGACCGGGCGTTTCTGTTTCAAAGTGTCAATGAGGGACAACACTCCTCTTTTAACGTTAGTTGTAACTCTCCTAGTCACCGAGTCTGCCGGAGGCGGGGGCGGTCGAACCTTCTGCGACGGAGGTCTGGCTACTAAGCACTTCTGATACCGTAGCTGCAACAAAGCAAAAGCATTCTGCAATCCTCACTGTATCCAATACTTTCACAGAGCACTTTAAATACACTTCTAATACTTTCTCATGAAATATAGTCAAACCTCCATTTTGGCCATGACAAACAGCCCAACTGAAGTTAATGGGACATTGGGCTGTCAATCCGTGGGCAGAAACTGTTTGTTAGCACACAACGGATGTTAAATCGTATGAACAGCCCTTTGAAAACCGAAAAATAAGTTTTCTGGGTTCAGCTATTCTTGAACAAGGATTATCTTCACGACATTGGCATTGGGTTGTGTAACATAACTCCGAGCAAAATGTTTTTCCAGCAGTAGATAACTTGTGTAGCGAAAGAAAAGATTTCTAACTTACACAGATGTTGCAGAGGTTAGGAGGGAAGATGATAGAAGGGGTGTTGCTCACTAAATTGACATTTCAAACTTACAAATGTTTGGGGTTTATTTGATTAAATGTTTCAGAATCCCAATTCCTATTTTTATTTGTTCTTTCTTTTTCTGTCTTGAAATTAATATCATTGCAAATTTGGAAAGACAATTATTTATGGAGGCAGTGAAAAAATCTGAGTGCTCTTAGGTGCCTTTGAAGAAGGTCACTTACCATACAAGCAGCCTGGACAGCTTCTGATACGTTGCCTGCGTTTGGCTCACACCAGAAAACGTGGCACTCAAAACGCTGGTTTCCTGTATCCATAATGAAGGCGAATGTGTGAACGTCCTTGCCTACTCCCATGAAGGACAGGAACCGCACACGACACTCCACCATGACTTCCTCTTCATTCTGATTATGAATCAAATGATTGGTCATTACTATTGGATATTCTGTGGAACTTTACTTTCAAGTTAGAGTTGATTAAAAGGGGGACAGACTGATGCAGTATTGTGGAATTCCTTTTTATCCATCTGCTTGTACCCAGTGTGCTCAGGCCTGGGTTGGATCTCCCCTTCTAGGCTGTCAACAGAAGACCAAGGCCTTGAGTGTTATCACGGAGCACGCACCGTACATGTCAAGTACTGCTTGTTTTGTGAGGAAATGTATGGCTATTATGACTCCAAATGATACTGCCCTATCACTGGTATGTTGGAGATGTGGGTTTAAGACCACATCGACAGACTTATATAAAAGATGTTCTTTGAAAGTTTCATAGTTTTAATCTCTATGGAAAATGCTCTACAAAAGGACAATGATGTGAAACACAGATTTTTAGTATTACTCTTGGATTCCATACCAAGAATAAAGTAAATGCAGTTTGGAATTTAGGATTGCTACTTAGGGCTTAGCCTACAACATTTTAGGCTCCAAATTCCTAGAAAGGATAACACTGAATTTGTTTTCAGTATCTAATGAATACTTAAAATTATTTAAGAACATGCTTGAAATGGTAAATAAAGCTGAAGCTGATACAAGCAGTAAGAGCCTCTGCAGATTGACAGCCCTGGAAAGAAACAGAATGCTAGATAAGCAAATGAATTCTAGTACAAATGAACCCTTTCTACTAGTGTTTGTGTGTTCCGGGTTTTCAACACTCCTGTTATGTTAAACATGTTCTAAACACGACAGTCTGCCTTACTCTTTCATTGATGACTGTGACAGTAGCATCAGCAACATTCATGGTAACTGGCATCCAGTCTTCTTTGCTAGAGGAAGCCATTAGACTCTCAATGGCACTATTCAGAGTATCCATTCCTAAAACAAAAGAAAATGTAATAATGAAAACTAAATATATAAGTAAACAATAACGAAATATTTATTTTCAGATAATAGGTTGTGAAGTTGGTTTTCCTCAACTGTAGAAACAAAACAGGTGCCCCTGGCTTAGGAAAAAAAACCAGGATCGCATCTTGTTTAGCTGCTGCATCATCTCAGTTGTCTAGGGCCCTTCTCATTTAGTAGCAGAGCTCACATTCAGAGAAATCAGTAGAAAGAAACTCTGCCTTCTGGGCAGCTCCCAAAATACTCTGGTTGCGAAACACATGTTCAAAGGAGGCCCGGAATACCAGACATCTTCATGCCTGACCCTTTGCAAACGGTGCATCTACACCTGGCTAGCAGAGTCCAGCCCTCAGAGTTTACGCAAGGTACTTTGGAAGTCACTTAAGAGTAAGTGTTACATACCCACAGGTTTAGCCACAGGCAGCATGCCCAGGTACTGGACGTGGAACTTCTGTACCAGTTCTGTCTTTGGTGTTGGGAAATCTACTGCATGGGAACAAAAATCAATTTCTGTTTATCGGCATTTACAGCAGGGAAAACCACTTTTATTTCATCAATAACATAAAACAGTTTACCCAGTAATTGTACTCCGAAGGTATTGTATTGATTAAAACAAAGTTTCACTTCTTCTAAGAACAATGCTTGATAATTTCTAAAGGAATTGGGAATAACTGCATCACCTAATTCTTGATCTAAACTAAGAATAAGGTCATGTTATATCGCTGTTATATTAAAATCCAGAAAATCTATATGAACGTGTCTGAGACATGCAGACCTAAGTTTCACTGCATAACTATGTAAAATCTTGAATCTGTTTTTAATATCATCCCTGTTAATATGTTAAACAGTCTACGAGTAATCAATACTACTGTCCAAGCAGACAATTACCCAAGTTGATGTATGGATTAGGACTAAGATATTCAGTATAAACTGGTGGGTCTAGAAGCATGTAATTTCCTGTAAAGCTAACACAGAGTATGTTTTTTCTCCTGGAATACTTTCAAAATAGCAACTATTGAGCTATGACTAATAAAGACATGCAAAGGCAACTTTCTTTTTACCATGCAGTAGAGTGTGCAAAAGACCCTTAAGCTGGATGACAATCCACTTGCACCTCTTGACTTGGAAGTTGCTAATATTGATGCTGAAACCTAGGAGTCCTCCTCCTACAGCTCCCCTGAATCCAAGGTATTAACTGGAGTATATTCTGGTTTTAAGGAAGATTTGGCCAATGTGTGCAGTCTCAAGTCATGAGGTATTTTGATGCGAACAAGACAATGAGTGCGAGTAGCCACCAATAAGTAAGACTACATTTGCAAAATCTGTATTTCAAAATAAAAGAGGAAATGCACAAGTTGACATAACTGAGTGACTGTCAACACAACCAATAAAAATGTTCAGTGTAATACAGTAGCAAGTTACAGTCAGATACAGTGCTTAAACGATGGGATTATACTCCTGACCTCTCTCCCCAACATGCTCCATTTTGGTCAAAAGCAGCATCAGAAATGAAAGATATCTAATAGGACCATCCCGAGGACACCAGCTCTAACACGCAGTACCTTGCAGAGGAACATCAAGGGTGACATTTGTCCTCTCTTGCAATGAGCTGCAAGCCATAGCTTTAGCATTCTTCCGTTCGGCCATAATCTGAAGAAGACAGTGATAATGCAGCATTTTTTTAAAAATAACATAGTACAGCAGCAACTACAAGTATAAATTTACTTCTATTACAACCCTAGTTTCTGAAATAAGTCAGAAGCTACATGACTAAACAGGTTATTCTTTTTAAGTAACAACTTAATTTTCCTCCAGTTTATTCACCATTCCTTAACTACATAAAGAACTCGAGTGGTGTCCAAGCCTAGGAAAAAAGACAGACGGAGGACAAAAAAAAACCCCAAACTATAGCCATTTTTATCAACAGCAAAATTGCAGTGAGGAGTAATATAGCAAGAAATATAAATATTTAACACACAGAGAAGAGTGTTCATTATTCATGTTCCTCTCTGATCTATCTCCTGCTGTGTGTAATTTTTTCCTCCATTTTTATATTTCCTCTGGAATTAAAAAGCTCATGCAAAATACAACCTGTTCTTCCCTAAAAATGTATAATATTAGCAAAAGAGAAAAAAAAAAACCAACACTTCAGAATAACCACTTTGGATGATTATTTCCTACAAATATATGATTGAGAAGGTACCCAGGGAACCTAACAGGTTTTCCAAAGCTCATATATGAAGCATTGCTGTCTGTTTTTTTATGCTATGACTGTTAACCATAATTAAGCTATAAAGATAACTGGTGTTCCAGAAGATGACACGCTTGGTCTGACAATGCTTATAGAAAATTTATCCCTTTTTTTAGGTTATATATTTTGAAAGAATTTTCTGTTACAGGGACACAGGATAATATTCCCTCCTGCAGATGAAAAACGATACGCACTAGCTTAGGAAGAAGCCCTGACTCAGTAAAGAGGTCCAGTGTGTCAGTTGGCACATGCCAAGTGCTTCTCTGAATCAGGATTACATCTGTTGCTGAATTATGAAGGAACATGCTCTACTTAACAACGCTATTCTGTTTCATTGTGTTACTATTAGCTATGGTTAAATGCTTAGTCACACTCTTATCCAAAATTCATGCCAGGTGTTTCATGTCATATGTGACAGCTCTACTGCCTTTCTGATAGCCCTGTGTATAGCTACCATGGCATTTACTTGATGTTGACCTTACTGGATAAAAGCAGCTGTGGTAGGGCCTGAGTAGTGTATTTTTCCCTGCTAGACTTGCTGGAAATATCTGTGAGAACTGAGAGCTGGAGAAGAAAGCTGAGGAACACACCAGGTCTAGGCTTCTCCAGGCAGCCACTGCTGCAGTTCCCGGTGTCAAACTTCACCAAGCACAGCCTGCAGCTCCCCGGCCAACCTGAGCAGCTCCCTGAGCCCTGCCACCTGCACTTCCTCCGGCTCCCAAGCCCAGGCAGAGCTGCCAGGCTTTGCACAGTTGCTGGGCTACCTTCTGCCACTGCCGCAGGCAAAACTCTGCTGCCCAGAGGGCTGCAGTAATGCATGCTGTGTAAATGCTCTCAGGTTGTTTGCATGAAACATCACAAGTTCAGTAGCCACGTCTGCAGCATTGCAAAAATGAAAAATTTGTAGGCTACACAACCGGCTACAGAGGGGAACTGGACATCACTGACTTTCATTCACTAACGTGAAGACAAAATGTAGCAAGCGAATGACAGGTATACAAGTAAATCAGCAGAATTTTAAAACCTGAAGGTTTCCTAACTAGCTTTTCTAGAAGAGCTGTGACTCAAGAGGAGGGACAAGTTACAGAGGGATACCGTTCTATATTCCATGATAACCGATAAGGTCATTCATCCCCACAGCCCACTTTTCCTGTGGTGCAGACTGACATGTTTTAAGGAAAACCAAAATAAGCAGCATAGTATTTTTAAAAAGGGGGATGCAGCCGCAAGTCCATCACAGCTCAGTAAAAGAATAAAATAATAGTTCAAGTATATTGGTTTAACTGCCTTTCTAGAAAGCATTTCCATCAGATTTGCCTGCTGTAAAGGATGTGCTGCTGCCTTCTACTGCTCTGCTGCATGAAATGACTGTACAGGGGACACTCATGAACTGATCATGCAAGAAACCCAAAATTAATAACCAGGGAATGATGGCAAATGCATAAGGTACGACAACTGAAAAGGACAGTCCTCTCCAGTATTACAGACAATACTAGCATAAGCAGGAATGAAGATCCTTTGTAATTTCTAATTAGAGTAGCTCAACTGCCTCCTTCTCCCTGATTTTTAAATGGGCAGTGTAATGTGTATTTTCCTGTCTGTCCTGCTTGAAGAATACCATTCAAACAAGGTCGGATTTATTTACAAAGTTTAACATCACCATTTATCATTAATTGAAACCGCACGTTCTTTTTCCATTTTGAACCCGCAGCTTCTTTATTAAAGAAAACCTTCAGTCTCTGTACACACTTGTCAAATCAAAAGCACATCATCCTTCTCAAATCTAAATGCTCACCCTCCCATTACTCCCATCCATTTGTGTCCTTTCCTTTGCAAATTCTCTACACTGTTTCTCATTGCCAGCAATATAAATTGAACTGATGCTGCGTACAGTCGCTGATTGCATGTATTAGGCTCAGGGACTTCTCCACAGACAAACACAGCTGACTTTAAATCCACTTGCCTTTGAGCAGATTTCGTGCAAACTTGTGGCGATGGCTTTTGCAGGTGTGTCACATCGAAACACATGACATTTCAGAATTCTTGTGTCTTTGTCTCTTGCCACATAAGCAAAGTCCCTGTGCAAACAAAACGAATGGACACATTAGAAACAAGCAAAATGAATTAAGGCATTAGAAACAGTAGCATCTCCAAAACAACAAGTCCTACTTCAACTGAGGAAGTGTCTGTCTGAGCTGTCAGAGAATAAAACTCATGCCTTAGACAAAGCAGATCTACAAATGCAATAAACTGCATACCCATGAAATACGTATGTAAGGTTTGGTGCTTCATCTATATAATTAAAGAGCTCATAACAGTTTCCTAACACTGGCAGCTTATTGAACTTACAACCTGTAATTCCAACTGCAATTGTAAACACAGAGAAAAATTTACTCAAATATTGAAGACAAGGTGGTGAGAGAATTACAGATTAAGACAGAAAACACAAACAGCTCTTAAATGCTAAAAAAGTCTGAGAAACAGCACACAATATTCTATTTAGAGGAAAATCATATTTCAAAGGACTATATAAAGTGTTTAAAATGTGCAGATAGTAATTAGAGATCTGGTTACATAAGGGAGATGTGAACATGCTGAGCTCTGCTCACACTAATTGGCCTAAATTCCTGGCCTTATTTTTTCAAGTTAAATAAAGCTGCCCTACAAAAGATTTTTTGCACCATACAGGCTAGTCACCACGGCATAGTACAGCCTTCTAGCATGGATGGTGGAAGTGCCAGGATTATGTTTATTTGTTCCCAGGCTGCTTAAGACTTAGAGCTCTTCCGAAAAAGTCTAAGTGGGAACATGGTGTAAAGAAAGCATCAGGGTTTGGATACATCCCAGTTTTGGGGATATCAAGTTAAGGACTGTCTCTGCTCCAAAAGCCCATCACCATGGTTGAGTAGAGTTAATTTGCCTTCATGACTCTCTTGGGATAAAGACATCCATTAACCCACTCATGCTTGGAAACTGAAGCTGGTTCTGTAGGTGTGCAGAGATGGCAAACAGGCAAAGTCAGTTGTCTTCCTGACTCAGTTATCTTCTTGCTATACCAGACTGTGCTCCTTGGTCTTGCACCTTTGCCTCATATCCTCTGAGCAACTACAGCCCACTCCTACTCTGTGACCCTCCCACTATCTCCAGATTTCTTTGGGATTTTGTGTCCCTAGCAGAGCTATGCTGAGTAGCTAACTAGAATTAGACCAGACAGGGGAAAGTGGAGCTCCCAACAGTCTCTTATGCCCAAAGTCTCTTTTCAGTGCCTTTCCTCTTTACACGTAAATAATTACCAGCAAGATCCTAATTGGTGAAGAGATAGGAGGGATATTCCAGGTAGACAAAAGAAAAGTTGTCTCTCCCCTCCTAAATCACGGATTTTATATACAGGAATACTTCAGTTTATACTGAAGTCTGTAAATACCCCGAGCAGGGTTTAATGTAGCGTGGATTGCCATTTCTTTGTTCATTGTACATACCCAGTGAATTGCAGAATTTTGAACTGAAGTTATCCAGGGAGAACCAGAGACTGTGGCAGATGGATAGCTGGACTTATATCTCTGTACGAGATATGAGTGTTGCAGTGCAGTTAAGTACCTTACCTGTATTTAATTTAGCGGCACTAGATTTCGTCATTAATGAGCCTTTGCAATGAAAGGGGAGTTGCCCACAGCCTGGGCTGCTCAGTGACCGGCACGGGTTGTTCCTCTCTTTAACCAGTTTGCAACCTGAAGCCTGAGGAATAATACTCTAAAAACCCCATAAAACTACCAGGAGTTGAGATTTGGAAACGAGTCCACGTGACTGAACAGTGCAGAAACACAGTGAAACTGGAGTGACTTCTCCATCTCACTGCATCCCAGCACGCAATGGCAAGTATTGGGGCACAGCAGACAGGAGGCAGCAGGGCAGCACATGGAGCCTGTTGCCACCTGAACCCTTCCTGAGCAGGGAATGAAGCCACGGGCTGCATCGGCTGTTGTGGGCTGCAGCAGTGCCCAGCCAACATGTGCGACACATGCACCCTGGGGAGGGACAGTTTCACCCAATTGCTTGTGACTTGCAGGAGGAAAAAAAAAAAACCAAACAACAAAAAAATCCAAAGAAAATCAACACAAAGCATTGATCAAGGAAGGTGCTGTCTATTACAGAAGATGCCCTGAGGTTTTTTAGCTCCAGCCTGACCTCTGAGCACCTCGGCCACACCCTACAAGAGCCTTTTGGCATGTTGTTCCCTTTTTCAGTACTGCAAGTTCACAGAGGTGCTGAGTTCCAGCTGGAATCATGCTACTGGAAAAAAGCTGATGCTTTTTGGCTCATCTGTACATGTGCCAAGCCTTGCTTTAGAATAGTTTCCTCCTAGCTTAATGTTTCAAAAGCAAATTGAAGACTCCTAACTGGACTTTGTTAATAAGACAAAATGAAGGGAGTATGCTCACCTATGGCCTACAAAAAATTAGCAGCTATGGGGAAAAAAATGAAATCAAGTGCCACATAAAAAACCTTTGAGATTTTTGCTTTTTGAAGTAAGCTTTCAACATTACTGATGTTCCTGACAGATCTGCAGAGCAGTTATTTGGAAATGCTCAGGCTCACAAAAGTCCCACATACAATATCCTGAGCTCTGAAGAGACCTTGCCTGGTTCGACAGCTATGAGGAATTTCCAGATGTCCTAAGCATTTGGGATTTTAGTTTTCTAGATGTTTGGCTTTAGCTGCCATCTTTTAAACGGCCTGAGTTTCAGACTTCATGTTTTGTGAATGCAAATACTTTCCCTTACAAATCCTGTAACTGCAACATGAAAACACTGTTCGCTTAACAGACACAGATTTGCTACCATACATTCAAAAAGATTTTCCTTCCCTTAACGTGCAAGAAAAACTGGCTGGCAGTGACCATCACTGCAGGGTAGCAAAGACACAAGCAGACTGCTGCGCACACCTCGCTATTGGATCAGGGTCTATTCCTTTGGAGTGCAGACGTAACAGCTGAAACCTGTGTTCGCATTAACTGAAAGTAACACCGAAAAGCCATCTGTGACCATCACGTGGCTATTTATTACCATTTACAAGCGTTCACCTCGAATCGATACTACTCCGAGGACTTATAAACAAGTGATGTATGTACTCCTTTACAAGATGATCCTAGGAAGAGCACCCTGTGTTGCTTTACTGAGTTGCTTGAGCTGCACAGAAGCCCATCTGAACAAAAAGAAACCTGCACAGCCCCAGGTGCACTGTACAATACGGGGATTAGATAAGGCCATCACCTTCGGAGTTACACAAACACAGAAGATAACTTGCCCCTTCGGTTAGCCATACAGCTCTCCATTTGAACCTTCTTTTATCGTTAATAAAAATCCAAGATGGGACAAAGCCACCAAAGCAAGCCATCTGGGCCTGGAGGACATCACACGTTGCCAGCAAAACCCAAGTTTTTAACAGACCAAGAAGCTGTGGCCTGACCTTTGATTAGCAGCTCTGGCAATGCCCTGGCACATCACGACTGCTCCAGTAAATTATCATGCTTTGCTGTAGGAGACCACGGCAGGCAAGGCATCTTCACTGTGCTGCCAAGTCCCTGATGCATGTTACAGAACAATCCCTGAGGCCACATTAAATCTCACCTTGCAGAGTTTATCTGAGACCCAAACTCAACTGCAAGGGTTTTCAGCCTCAAGGGAATCTGTAAGATAATATTAAATGTGTTTGGTCAGCACATTATCTCCCAGTGGAGGTAGGACTCAAAGGACTGCAGAGATACAAATGAGCCAAACAATTAAAACTGTGTTAAACTAAAGACCAAAATCAGTCAGGATCAAAGATTTCGGTATAAAGAAACAACCCTAATTATGTCTCATAAGTGGGAACGGGACAAAGATAAGTGTATTTTCAGCAGCATCTCAAAGGCAGAGAGGCGGACTGGGGGCAGCCTGCTGAGCTTCATTTCTCTCACAAGCGTAGATTTACTTTTCTGATCAAAGGAGACCACAGTGGAGGGCAGCGCTGACATTTAATGAACTCATGCACTTTTCAGTGAGAATATTTCTCTGTTCCTGGAAGGCTAATTACAGCCAAATGAACAAGCCACCATGCACAGCCCGGTGCAGTAAGCTCCCTGAATGATAAGTCCTGTGGTGAGGGCAGGGAGAAGGAATTCAATGAGAGTTATGGATGTGGTATCCGTAGTGGGGCACTCCAGGTGACAAGGAGGCTCACCTGCTACTTTAGTCCTGCCATACAAGTGCCTGCAACCCTGTTGACCCTGTGAGAGGAGGATGACAACAGTCCTGATGAGACAGACCTGCTCTGCACTTGCCGAAGGGCACGTACTGCCCATGAAGATCTCAGTTTTAGTCAAAATGCAATGTGTTGCTTTTCTGACAGAGCTGGTGGCAATCCCTACGTATGGGCCACCTAACGCTCGTCTCCATAGACAGCCGCAGGACAACTTCTTGAACAAATATTGACACCTCTGCTGTTTGCAGCAAGTCTCTGGTGTGTGGCCTGGAAAGCCCCTGAGGCTGTGGGAAACGTCTGGTTTTTGTCCTGTGAAATTCCACTCCTGTTGAGTCAACCTGAAGTGCCAGAAACTCCACTTCCCGCCCACCAGTGCGTTGGTGGGTGCTGGGAAGTCACCTAGCCCTCTCCTCAGCTCAGCAAACACTGCCTCAATACTGTGGCAGCGCATGTAATGCTTCCACTGAGCCTCTCCAGCACTTGGTCCTGCAGCTTCTGTAGGTACTTCTGTGCATAACGGTAAGCATTCATAAACAAGGTGGTGTAGCACAATTGCACAAGAAAATGAAGCACCAGCTAGTACATCAGTTTTGAGTACTGAGAGCTAATAAAACCCTCATGGTGGTGTTTCAGACAACACATCAGCGCTTCACTTTAAGTGCCTGAGCAGCTTGAACAAAGTAAATCAGCTAATTACATGCACGGATTGTAAATATGTATCAACCTTTAGATCATGAGGGCCCGCATCTGTAAACCTGCTGAGACAGAGGAAGAAATCTGAGTTCTTCAAAACCTGTGGTACTCCATCATGTGCAACTCTGCCAGCACCATCTGTTTTCAAATCATCAATCAAAATTAGCAAGTGAACCATCCTTCTCCCTTCTGACAGAGTGCGAACAATACTACCGATTTCATTAATTCATGAAGTCACCTAGACGTCCATGCTCTCGCATGAGTGGTCCTACATAGCAGCCCAGTAGCTGGGACTTGATGATGGTGGCACAGGCTGGCAGCAGCTGGTTCCTCCAGTGCCAGCGGGAGCCTTGCAGCCTTGCTTCAGGCATTTCTTGGCATTAGGAAAACAAAACCAAGCTCCATGTTCCCTCTTTGAGAACAAGGGTATGGCTTTGGAGATCTGCTCCCAGCAGCTTCAATAACAGAATAAAACTTGGGAAAAGTTTTGTGTTTCCCTACACAGGACGAGAAGGCAACATCGTCTTGTTTGTCCAAAGCCCTGAATACCAAATAAGCCCGAAGACTGCAACCTGATACTTCTTTCTCTTTGGATCCCTTCTGGGTCACTTCATCTGTAAACCTTCATTCGACTGCAGCTCACTTGAAGCTGATTAACATTTAAGTGAGATTTATGTGCAGCCAGCCCCTTTGATAATGGAGAAGTGCCGAGTAACATGTTTGCAATAGAAATTTATGGAAAAGGGCAAATGCCTCCTCTTACCATTCTCCTGTCTTTACACCTTGCTGGGAAAACAAGGGAAAAAAGAAAGTCAAAAGCCTTTACGAAGCCAATGTCTGGGACACAGAGCTAGCACAGGGTTAATAGATCCCATCTCATCCAGCTGGAGTCTTCTCTGTCTCAATAGCATGTGTGTGCACAAGAAATTTATGGGATTTGAACCACACCTGGTAAAATTCTCTTACACGTCAGTGGGGAGAGCAGCAACATGTTTAGAAGGAGAGTAATGTATTTCATTGCAGAAAAAAGCTGTATATTCTTTAAACTTTACAACGCAAGTGCACCACTTCTGTTGATACCGGATTATAGAGAAGGGGTACTGCACAGTAAATTTTTTTTTTTGAAAAAAAAAAAAAAAAAAAAAAAATTGTGCATGTACTACATGATCTACTAGTGTCTTTCTGGTTATAGGAACTGAATGTAAATCAGTACTCTGGAAAAAGCTAGAAAATCAGAAAAATCGATAAGAATATTATTTTGCTGCACAAGTGCACTGAACAGTTAAAAATTCAATAGAAATTTCTTAATTTTGAAAGAGTAGAAGACTGCAGAGAAACATTTTAAAAAGCAATTTAGAGAATTGCAAAGACAATATGAGGTGCTAAGTAGAAAGGCATTTCATTTTTATTTGCTCTTTTACCCTCTTTAATTGGCAAATGTGTACAGTAATTGACTAAAACTTAGATAGCCATACCTATTTAACACCTGGCTAAGCATCACTTAGCTGCTCAATCCTGGATGAATATAATCACATTAAATGCAATTTATGCTAATGCTGTCCTGTTTGAGTAGCAGTCACAGTCATTTGCCACTATTAGGCTAAAGTCCTAGGAGACATCCCAATTAAGTACAGCCTGAAAGAGCAGCACATCCTCCATTACATTCTCACTATTAACTTACCTCTTCAAAGGAGTGTAGAACTGCATTAACCCTTTTTTTCTTTGGTTAAAAAACCCCAACACCCTAGCCTTAAAGTCTGAAATAAAATTTTTTACTCTTATCAATCAAAATTAAATTGCTGCTATTTAAAACAACTATATTAAAATGGTACACATGCAGGAAAATGTAAATTGCTTTATAGATTTATGTATTACAAATTGTAACAGGAATCCTTGAACCAGAAAATGATATCCTCTGGGCTTGGCTTAAAATGGATTGAAATTCATCCAGAATAGCCTACGGAAGATGACTGTTGATTTTTATGTAGCGGTGTGACCGCACAGACTCCTGCGACTGCCAGGTCACAGCGCACACACGGCCAGGCTGCGAGGAAACCGTCTCCTGAGTCTATAACCTTCAGGCTTCACTTTGCTTTCCTGCAAACGGCTGACCAGAGATTTGTGAAAGCAGGAAGAAAAAAAGAGGAGAGCAGCCACCGCCATGGCAGAGCGGGGTCAGAAGGCACCTGGCAGGAGGCTGCCATTCACCGCCCAGACATGAACGTCCATGGGAGCAGAGTAAATAAACAGAGAAGGAGAAAAGCAAGGAAAGTGAGAGGAGACACATGAGAAGAAAAGGGGATAAATATAATGCTAAAAAGACCACGCTCTGATGGGGTTTTTCCATCATACAAATATTCTACTATCACAAACGGCAGAGATGAGGTGCAAGAAACCCCGCAGTAATGTGTATGACAGAAATTACAGATCTTCTGGATTAACATTTTAAATTTTTTATCGAGACTGCTCTTTCACACAGGAGACAGGGGAATAATTTATAGCTGAAATGAAGCCTGGGACTCTCTTCAGTTCACTTGTCTTTTTATTAGGGTCATGTCAAGGAGTTTGTGAAGTTCGAGAGAAAAACCTGAAGATAAGAAACCAGAACTAGATGAAACAAGCAGCTTTCACACAAGCTGCAAAATCTGTTTGTAGGAGATTTACTGAGGACATTTCAACTTCCATTTCACCTACCAGATACCAGACAGACACTGAATGAAAAACCACCGCTTCCCTTCCACACCCTCCAAAGGAAACCCACAGCCCCTTCTCCAGGCGACTACACCAACCACCTTGGAATCAAATTCTTCAGGAGGAGGAAGAAAAATAACTACTCCCACGAGTCTTCTCATTTCTCCCAGATAGTCACGGTGCATTTAACCACATGTACTCGTCTCTCCTCAGTGATTAGAGTTGGAAGACACGTGGGAGGGAATGAATTTTCCCCTATGTTTCCAACAGTTCCTGGCAATCCTAAAACATATGAAAGCCTTGCAATTTCTCTTTACTCGAAGTGCTCCACCCCACAGAGCTCCTGCGCCTCTTCGGCTGCTCACCAGCTACAACCCAGAATGACAGACTTGGCCACCACTACATTACCCTGGTCATTAATTTTTGATCCAAATAGTTAAGATGCCCTCTCAAGCGGAGGCTTTTGGGAGACTTTTCTTATTTCAGTTCTCACATAACTTGAAAATGGGTTTCCTTGCAGCAAAACACCAGTTCTGCATTTATTATCTTCTCCTCAAATGGTCTGGCATTGACATAGCATAGCTTGTTTTTCTAATTCATGCATAAAGTTTGTAGGGCAAATTATCCCCTGCTGAAAAGCTGTTTGCTTCATTCCTTGATAACGTCACTTGCTAACTCTCAAGGAGGAGCTATGGCTACTTTGCGCGATACTCGGAGGCTTTAATCTGTAACACACAGCCTGCCAGTTTTCCTTTGATGTCTTATCATTGCCACAGTTCTGCATGCTTCCAAAATTTGTTAAAACCCTCACAAGAGCTGATACGCCTGATACCCAGCTCAGTCCTTCCGAGTCCAGAGCTTCCAAGCCTGACAGCATTTGCACGACTTTCACTCCAATTTCCTTCTTGTGGACTGATCCTCATGAAGCCGCAGAAGCTGGGCTTCCCACATCTCAACACTGCCCACCACCTTTTCTTGCAGGGGAAGGGACAGGACTCCCATCAGCCTTGCCACCGCTGCCTCACTAGCCAGAAAGATGGCTCTGAGATATTACAAACCATTTCCCTTTCTACCATTCTACCCCCGCAAAAGGCCACAGATTTATACAGAAGGCATCACGCCAGAGCGTGACTCAGTATCTAAGCTCTCCAGATCCATGAGCTGTGTTAACATAGTGACAACAATACAGACTGCACAGCTAAGATTTGCGTTCCATGCTGGTCCTCATTCCCAACTTCACCTCATAATCATATGGCTGAAGTATTACTGTCCAGGCAAGGAGGACGGTCTGTCACACGTGCTGTGATCACCACCAAGACTGCCCTGCAGACTCTGAGCTCGTGTGGCACCAGCAGCAGGAGGGGGGCCCAGCTGACAGCACGGCACGTCCAGCTGGTGCTGGGGGGTCAGACGGGGCTTACTGCTGCTCACCAATGGCTAGGCAGACATGACAAGTTGAAAAGTCAAGCAGCAGCTTAGACCTCAGCTTGTTTTATAAATGGACTTAAAGGAAGAGAGAACTTTAGGGACAGATCCTATGAAAATCACCGACCACTGACTTTATTGCCACAAATTTTTCACAGTGAGGTGTTAGTTTGGATTTTTTTGCTTAATTGCTTCACAACATTTATGAAATGCTCATGAAGGGGCCTGCCTTCCTAGCCTGTGCAGCAGTTTTCAAGGAAAAGGCACACAAATGAGGTAAGTTGTCGTTGTCGTTGCTGCTTCTCCTTTGTAGCATCGCAAAGTGGTGGTTTAACTCCTCAGGGCGGCCAAATCACGACACCAGTCTAGCATTTGTGATGAATGCTGAATTTCCTTTAAGTAAATGAATGTGTTATTATGCCTGTGAAACACTGAACAGCCTCTTTACAGCAGATCCTATAAATTTGATTTTGACAGATTAGTATTTAGATATTTTTGACAATGCTTCTATCTTCCAGGTCCTACTGGAAGATGTGGGCCTTTGTTTATAAGGAATATTTAAAGATTTAATAAAGAAATACATCAAGTTGAGATGCTTAAAGCACTTCAACAGACTGAACTGAAGAAGATGGCAGATTACAATAGTTCATCTCTTCAGTGTGATTTGTTTTATAAGCAATGCTTACTAGTTCTCCTTTGTTCCTTATTATTCCCACAGAGAACACAGCAATCCCGCACAGACACTATCCACGAATCTGCTTGCAGCACACTTTTGCCGGTGTTAGTCTAGGAGGATCATCGCTTCCCACACGCATGATATCTACATTAGATTGCAAAGCCATACTCAAGAAAGTTCAAACATTTCCCTAGGCCAACGCTGTCTAAAGAATTGATTAAAAACCAGCCAAGCCTGGAAACCGTTCTCATTATATACCACAAAGCAAACATGAGGAACGGTCCGCATCTCCAAACCACATTCCTTCCATCCAGTCCCAGTATCAAGTCCTTACAATTTAGAAGAGCAAACAAACCCTAAATCTCATTTGAGGGATGCAATTCTATCAGTAAGAGCCTGTGGAGTGGCTGCAGCCCTTGTGCTGCAAAGCACCTGACTACAATGCCTTACTGTCTGTGCTCCCATGAAACAGGAAGCATTGTAGAGAATCCCAAATGATCTCTTTGTATGTTGAAACAAATCAAACATACTGGGGACAACTTTTCATCGAACTTGAAAGACAAGCAACCAACCCAGCTGGACCCAAAACAAATACCAAAACCAGGAAACAAATATTGTTTCCAACTCTTGCTAAACTTGGCTCTTAAATTCCCTGCTCTATGCTTTGTGGGGTTTATTTTTTTTTTTTTAAATAAAAGATAGGATTTTAATACTACTTTCCTGCATTACAGATTACAGAGAACAACATCTTAATTTTAAACTCAAAACATCAGAACAAATATCAAATCACTGCATCGCATGATTTTAAACTGTTCTAGTACTTGAGGGTGTGGGACCTGGGGAAAAAAACCCAAACAAACCAACAGGCAATATCAACTTGACAAATACTGTTAATAGCAAGGTGAAAAGGTGACAGAGAGATGAATTTACTCACTGAACTTTAGCTTCTGTTCACTGATAACAAGTAAACTGATACAAGCATTATTTAGTGCATGCTGGAAGGATAAACACAGAGGATAACAGAAAAACGAAAATCATTTACCTCTCTCTGAATCCAGGGAAGCATGAAGAAACAGAAAGAGCAAGTTAGAAAGCACTCAGACAGAGCTCCAGCATATGATGCGACAGGGTGGCGGAAAGAAGTGCTGTACATTTAACATTTGCTGTTTGTTTGTAGCACAGCGTATCTAAGCGCACTGCCACTATTTCCTTTTGACACTTATTTTGGTTGAATCCTGTTGCTCTGAAGTTTGTATTTTTGGAAACACGCGATGAAGCCAAGAGGCATCAGCTGAATTTAGAGAGGCTGTGCAGACATATCAACACTGGGAGGTAACCAATCTTAAAATACCACACACAAGTCCGGGAAGTAGTATGCAGAAAGCATAAATAGACACACAAAGTGCATGAACCTTCCTTCTTCCAAAGTAACACTATTTAAAGCAGACACCAACAAAACAAACAAGAATAATTCTTCAGGCTGTGAAAACCTTATGTTGTTTAAACTGAAAGAGTAGAAAGATTGCAATGAGTTTTTTTAATGCCTTTTCCAAAAGCTCACACCCCAAGGTCACTTGGGTTCCTCTGAAATTCGCACCCTGAAGAAGTGACAGCCTGAGGAACAACCACACACGAGCACTGAGCTGAAGCCAGGACGCATGAAATCACTACACACCTTTATTTCTGAAGCACTTCAGCAACCAGTAAATCTTGGTACGACTTCACCATCACCCCTTTCCCGAAGGTGAAGGCAGGCAGGAGGAGCCACAAGCTTCCCTGGCTGGGGGCTGCCCTTCTCCCCTTTCCCCAAAGCCGCTCTGCGTGCCCTGCTCCCTTCCTGCGCCCCGGGCAGGGCTCGCTGCGGGCCCCCAGCACCCACCGTGCCGGCTGCTTTCTTGGTCGCACCGGCCACCACGAAACACCAGCAGTGTGCGTTCACGGGTGCGTGTGCGCTTCTGGAGCTGCCGTGTGAAGAAAGCACACAGTTTGCCGTGACATCCTCCCAAAGGGTTAGCTGCACTGGTGAATGAGGTGGGCTGCTGCCTGCTTCTGCTCACCTCCTTAAAAACAGGACATCACTTTATTCAATATGTAGTGTCTCTATAGGGATAATAACCATTCTCCAGATGAGAGCTGCTTAGTCCTGTGCTCCTGTCCCTGCCTCCATTCACAACTCCCTTTTTTAAGAAGGGCTCATCTCCAGTGAGCATCGAGCAAGGTTCCTGCACTGTGCACAAAAATGTGGGACCCTACATCATCATCCTACTTTGTAGGTGACTCTGAGAAAAAAATAGTGGAGTGGAAAAATGATCCCATCTCAAGTAATAAGGGAAGGAATAAAGACAGAACATATTGAAGGGAAGGGATCCAATTCCCATTAGACATCGCACTTGAGCAAGCTTGCAAAGCTTGCAGGATTGATCTGTTGCTTAGAAATAGCTTCCCGAGTAGATTTGGAATAAACATAGGCTTTCTAAGCCAGATTTTAACTAAATGTGCATATGGTTAGCTAATGCATCTGGTCCAACATGGGAGTGCAAGCCACACATGGATGCGTATGTACATAGCTAGAGATTTAATTACTTATGTTGAGATGAAACCTCTCCTGGTACAACTTGTACCCATTGCCCCTTGTAATCTCCATGTTGCTCCTTGTGAAGAACAATACTTCATCTGAACAACTTCTCCACAAACATGGTAGAGTCCCCATCACAGGAGGTTTTCAAGACATGACTGGACAGGGTGCTAGACAATCTCATTTAGGCTCCCTTTCCCACGAAAGGCTGGATCAGATTGTCTGTTGATGTTTCTTCCAACCTGGGCTGTTCTACGACTCTATGAAAGCAGTCAAGTTGGAAAAAGATCTGTATTTACAAATATAATGGACATTCCCAGAAATTTTACAATGAAAGTGTGAGACTTATCATCATTGTAAAGAAGAAACACAGGGCATTCTGCTCCACTTCCTTCCATGCAGTGAACTGGGAGTTTCCTCTTTTCGATACCTGGTGGTGACCTGCACGCATCTCCCCAACCAAATCCCACTCATTCCTTCGTGGGAAAGCTACATGGGCTTTCTACTGGGCTTCGCAGAATCAGCAAGGACTTCACCACACCCACTGCTAACATTTTATAAATTAAAAGGTTAAAATTAGATCTCAGTATTGCAAATACTGGAAGTCTTTCAAGCCTTAACAGCCCTTGATTCTATATTTCAGTGCCAATTTGAAAATCAGAACTGAAAAAGTAGTATCGCTTCTATAAAGCGATATAAAGAAAATACAGTCAATATTTCTAAATAGTATGAGAAGCAAAATATATGTAATTTTCTCCATGCATTAATCACTGGCTTTATATGAAGTGGACAAATAGATTATCTCTCAGAAAAAGTTTTATATTGGAAAAATCTTCCAGCAATTCAGACACAATGTACTGGGGGTGGGGGGAACAGGAAAAGAAATGTCTTGGATCTAGCAGATTTTGAACACAGCACAATTAAACACAAAACATGACCTCCTCTTAAAGGGAGATCTGTTAATCCCCCTATCATTATGCAAGATACACCTGTACAGAACAATCACCATTGCTGCTTCCATCACAGACAAAGAAAAGAGCACAGGAGGAAATTCAGCAAGGTGAGAGAAAAATAGAAGCAGCTGGGCTGCTGGACTTCCCCAGGCAGCGAGGAACAAGCGTGGCTACTGCTGATGGACTCCCACACCATGGGATGCATGTGAATCAAGGAGGGCTGCATCCTGCTTCTAAGCAGTTAATTACACCTTTCCAATTAACCCAATATCTCCCCATAGAGTGTCTTGTAATTTATGACTTAATTTCACACAAGACTATTTGCCTGTATTCCCTTCACATTCTGGTAGCTCAAATATGGTTGAACGATTCACTGTCAAACTTCAATAAATAAATAACCCCAAGGCTAAAAAGCAGACGTGGAAAGTTTCAGTTCAAATGGCAGATTTTGTTGATGGCTCTAAGTGCCAGCAATGCTGCAAGAGCAGCTGTGCAAGTGCTTCGGTATGGTGCTCTATATATCGTCTTCCAAGCTACTGAGCTAAAAGGGGTCAAGCCAGAGCTTGCCAATAACGTGGGAAAGTGATACCTAGAAATTGTGTCAGGACTGTTACGCAGGATTTGAGATTCATTTCTGAGGGGAAAAGGCCAAGACCTCCAAGGAAAACAGCCCATGACCTTCCAGCCTGCAGAGGCATGAGAAAGGCACCCCTTCCTTCCAAAGTGAGCCCCGAGGGGATGCTGCCTCCTCGAGAAGGGGGTAAGTGTCTTCTCCTCCCCACCACTTCTGCCAGGCCCATTTATTCCAGCTTGTTTTCCAATTAGCATCTTTGGAGGCTGTGCATTATGGTACCACCAAGGGTGCCTGCCTCCCTGATCATCCTCTTTCACCTGCCGTCCTCTTGCAGAGGGTCATACCTAGCCCAGGGATGCAGTGGAGGCAAGGCAGTTGCAGAGAGTGGTATTATTGATGGGGCAACATCCTGTGGGAGAGAACTGCACAATATATGACAGTGCTTGAGTAGAAGACAATTTATCCTTCCAGCCCCAGGTTTTGTTTATCTGTGTCTGATGCAAGTTGCATCCTGGAGGCTGATTGTTGATATACAACATCCACTCCATAAGCTGAAGGATAACAGAGGTTTCACTGGGAGGTGAACAAACTGAGAGGTGCAGTGGTAACACTCCTGTCCCCCAAAAAGCACCCTCCACGTGGCACTTGCGAGGCTGCATCTGGATTTCTGCATCTAGGTTTGGGCACACCAGTACACAGGAGGGAGGGACAAACTGGCGTGAGTCCAGCCGAGAGCCACCAAAGCTGCAGGAACCACACTCATTTAGCCTGGAGGTAGGTCTGCTTAGCCTGGAAACCAGGCAGGCTTGTTTAGCTTGGGGATGAGGTAATGGAGGAGGATCTAATTAGTGTCTCCCACTCACTCATGGGAAGGTTTAAAAAATAGAGTAAACCCAAGTTTCCTTGCCAAGAGAGCGGGTAAGCCCAGAGAGATACACTGAGAGGCTGCGCAATCTCTTCTGGGAGGTTTTTAAAAACACCAACTAGACCTGGTCCTGAGGTAATCCTGAATCCTGTTCAGCTTTGGGCAGGAGGCTGGTCTAAGGGTGACCTGCTGTGATCCTTTCCAGGTTAACTTTTTTCCTGTGACTATATAACAGAAACACCTCAACCCACAGGACGGGGACACACCATGCAGATGGACATGGCAATGCTGTGCTTATGCAGACAACCAGCGTACGTGCCTGTCTCAGCGGTGGGCAGAGAGTGTGGCAGGGGCAAAATGACATGCCCGAGAGCCCTGGCAGGGCAGGTCCCTCCATCCCTGTGACTGGGACAGATGTCCTGGACTTCAGATACTCCATGGTTGCTACTGTTCCATCCTCTACTTCAACAAGGGCAAACCACATCAACAAACCCAAGCGGTTTTGCTCTTGTTGGCATCTCCGATAAGGTATTTAAGGATCAAGGTGATGCTCCCATGCTCAGCTAATGTTTTAGTGGGGCATTGCACTGCACATGAGCCTGGGAGAGCGTTAGAGTCTACTCCTCTGTACCTGCCAGAGATGATTTAAGTCTACATCCCAACCGTTTTTGTGACCGACGCACTACTCAGCTCACAGGGTGAAGAGGTTAACGCTTCACACCTCTTCATTCCTGTAGCTTCCGCAGTTGTCTTTTTTGTGCACATTAGAAAAAAGAAAGTTGCCATATGTCACCTGCACCCTGGGCAAGTACAAATGTCTGCCCTCCAACCTCCACATTCCTTAAACATTTTCACGTGGGACTACACTCAGCAGCAGCAGCCCTGACCACCTCTCTTCCTCAGAGATAGCGACCAGCTGAAACCTCTTTGCTTTCAATTACTGTAGAGTTTTACTGGAGTAAAACAGATTTTACTTGATTAAAAATAATGATGCATGGCTTGAGCCTTTCGTCTTTACTTACAGTTACAAGTACTTGCCCAAGCCTATCCTCTGAGGCACAGAAGAGGCCCTACTCTGGTTTTGTAATTTGTAACTACGAAGTCTAGTAGCACTTAACACAGCAAAATGTTTATGTAAAATGTGAAAATGTGTTTACACCTCAACAACATAAACAAATAAAGGAAACAACATTCATTTCTGTGCATTTGGAAGTCTCTCTGTTGCTTAGAGAATGATTATGTCCTTCACTTATGTATGCCATTAGAAAAATATAGTTGCTTTCACTGAAAGGAAAATAGCTGTGATTTATAATTTGTCTAACAGTTTGGTAGCTTTTTAACTTTTTTTTAATTATTATTATTTTTCTTTTTAAAATAGTCTTTAAGCCTTTTGTCTTCTGACAAGTATGAGACTATTTCCACAGGCTGGCCTTGAGTTTCTGGGTCCCTGCCACCACCAGGATGCAGACTGAGTAGAAGTACAACTAACACTTTCTGCAGAAATCCCCTGTTCACTGTGGGCCAGATTGTGCCATCAATTTTTTAAGCAATTCTCCACTGGTAGTAAAGAAGATTTCTGCTTAAAAATTGATGGCTTGATCTAGCCTTCTGTTGCTAATCATATATTATGATGAGTACTATAACCTAGTCAGATTCTATTTTTAAAATAAAAAGAATATATGAGGCAGCCTGACACATTATATGAGTCCACAGTTTGTAAAGACTAAATTGTACTCTTAAGACCAGCGGCTCTGAATCAGTAAGCCCCACTGATAGTTTAGGTGCTTGACATCACATTGGCATCTGACAGGCAAACTGGTTCCTTGTTATTCTTCAAGTACTCTCAATAAATAAGCAACCTCAGGTCACTTTACCATTTCTTCAGAGTTTCCCTGATCTGCACACACTAACTGACAGTGACTGAAGACCTGAGACGAAAGAGTGGGTGCACTTAAAGCTCCGTGAAGCACATGGCCACTCCAGGCATCTCTTCTGATGTAAGCCAGGTGCATCTTTCACAACCCACTGCAGACCATTCACCTCTCCTTAGGAAATGTTACCTTTGGCTTGTTAGGGAAAACAAATTAAATTTTTAGAGGCATGAAAAGAACTTTGAATGGCAGACAACCTTTTCCCCCAAACCACTAGACCACCATTTTAAATGGATCAGTTAGATGTGAGATTTTCTGTTTTAATTTAAGAATTATTACATTCAGCCATAAAGATATTTCCAATTTGGAAATATCCTAAAACATATAAAGAACGCTTTCATATCACATCAAAATAGAACAACAAAAATGAGAGGATGTTGGTTTTGGCAGATACTAAACCAAATTGAGGGACATGCCAGTTATTTTTTAATCGGAGGAAATGAAACAATGCTTCTTATTGACTTGATATTCTCTGATTTAGAATTGTTAAATTTCAGGTTTTGACCTGGATTAACTTCACCCAGAGAATAAGGTTATCTCAGACTATCTCAAACTACAGTGGAGCGAAGTCTGCACTCTAACACAAATTAAAGCTGCACAGAGCAGCCGAATCAATACTAGCACTCTCGTAGTAATTAGATCAGAATTGTGTCCCCAGTAACAGAGTTTTACTTTACATCACGAGACACAGGAAACTCCAAACAGCAAACCAGAAAGCCTGGCCCAATAGGATATCCAACAGACTGTAACAGTACAAGAAACACTACAGACCACCACCTTAGTTATCTAAAATACTAATTCACACAGTTTGTTTGATCCTCATCTGCATTCCAACTGATCTGCGTTTAAAATCTCTTCATAGATAGGGTTATTTATTGATATACATCCACTGTTGTAGAACGGAAAACTAATTGTACTTTTTAAAAAAAAAAAATCTAACTGGCATTACATAATAAAACCCCGCTATCTTTCTCTTTCTCTCTTTTAACTCCTTATGAAAATAAATAAGCCAATTTTTACTGAGTAATGCTCTAGGGCTAAATAATATCCTTTCCTCGCTCACAAGTTGTTATAATTACATTAACTAAAAGGCAATAGCTAAAAAAACATCATTAAAGCCATAGTTTTAAGAGATGAAACACTTCATATATTTCCCTGATAGAGATCAATACTCAGCAATGTTTGCTATCCTTTAAGAAAGCAAAAATTACTGCACAGAATAGGGAGAACAATGAGGCTCCAGAACATGTGAGAATCCTAATTTAAGAGTGAAGCTGAGTTTAAAGAAAAAGATGAATGTGCTTGTCTCTCTTTCCTCCCCTCCGTGCCCAGCGTAATGAGGATTCAAAGCTATATATCAATTAACAAATCAATGAAATTTCTCCTGTTGCAAATTCTTTATGAATACAGATAGGATTAGGCAAACACAGAAACCTCAAGGCAATGCACTACATTTAAATCATGAAGTTTCCTCTTCTGTCAAAAGAGTCATTAACTGTTTCAACTAAAGATATTTTTACATGCATGTATCCCCACACTTTTGTCTTTGAACATGTCTACTTCTTTTGGAGCTCTACAAAGATTTCACATTGCACCATCTCCATTGTCAATTATGGGCTGAAAGAAAAAAGCCCAGAGTGGCTAGCTACGAGTTAGCTGAGAATTACACATAAATAATCATACAGGCACTGTATGTTTGGGGGAAAACACAGGGAGGTTTCTTCTCTTCAGTAAAGGCGGTTTCCGCTGTTCTTAACTATAGCATCTTTTTATTCATTAACACAGCATTACCAGTAAAAACAAATTATGATCATCCTCTACAGAATCAGGCTGGTGAATATGCAGCCAGTAACCGCAGCCAGTTTAGGAACATGTAATCCCGAGCTGAACACCGACCCCCAGACCTATTAATCATCAGGACTCATTAGTTAGCTTACTGCTCAAATGAGCAACATCTGTCGGGATAAAGGAGAGGGAGAACAGCATCAAATACTTACCGCTCAGCACACAGTCCAGTGTTTCTGCTACAGTGCTCTCCTGAAGGTTGCTAAGTGTCAGCTCTTGGAGAAAAGAAATCTGACTTGCCTTTGTCACACTAGGAGCTGTAATTTGCCTCGCAGGCATCCACACAGAAGCTTTAGACTAATGTGCCATAGCTATGAAAATACAGCTCGAGACAAAGACTACTCCTAATGTGAAACTGTCGTCTGAGGGAGGAGGCTGAGGATTTTTCCTTGTCACTTTTTAAGTTTCTTACCTTTTTGTTGCAGCAAACAGGAATTGAATGCCAAGCACGTCATACACAAACACCCAACTCAACGCTCTGCCTGGTCCCCGTCTCCGTCAGCGCGTATCTAGGCATCAGACGACGCAAAGCGCGCTCCGTGCAGCCGTGTACTTGTACTTCAATGACGGGGGCCGAATACCCCCGAGAACAGCAGCTCATTCATTTTGCATCGAGTTGAAGCACATCATGTCAGCTCCCACTCTCCTCACGGACTGTGCACGCTTGTGCTCGCCAGCTCCAGCTGTGAGCCAGTGGGTGCTTCTCCCTGGAAGGCACCGCTCCATCAGGGGTGTGTCTTCTCCTCCCTTCCCATTGCTTTTACCATGTGCTCCCACCCGCAGAAAAGGTCCCTCTCCTCCCCTGCTTTAACAAACCTTCACTGCTACGTGGTGCGTTTCTAGCCTGTAAACTTCCAAGATTAATCTGCTGTGACAGAAGCAATCTTTTTGCGGGAAGCTGAAGTGCACAGGGAGTCTTCCCCTCCCAGTTTTCCTAAACCAGTGCAGAGCTTTCACAGCGTGACTCTGAACTGAATGCAACAGAGAAAGAAAGTCTCTTTAAAAGGCAGCAAAGGCTTACGGCTAAATCCAAAAATTCAGACAGAAGTACAACTGCATTTACTTCAATGAAATTACACCTGCTTATGCTAGAAGTGAGATTTATCCTTGAGCTGTAAAAACAAACACACCAAATAATTTGATTTTCCCGAACCAGCACATGCAATAACAGTAAATCTAATTTAGATGTGTTTTTTGAACTAAAGGTGACAGTAAACACACCGGTCCTGGAGCTCTGTTTTTTATTTGGCAAAACACTCCGTCAAACCTGCTCAACCAGCAATAAAGAGCTGCTTCCCCGGGACTGCGCTCAACACATGGCAGGGCCCAAACCCCATCCTGGGACGTTCAGCTTTTGCAGCTGCCCATGGCATTGAACACCACTCCTCCTGGATGCAGGGGAAGCCTGGGAGGAGGCAAACTGTGACCAACAAACATCTGCAATGGCACGAGGACATGGGGTCACCACCCTGCATGTCACTCTCTTCCATCCAAGGTACTCACTCCTTCAAACATGCCAGCAGAGCTGCTCGTGGGATGACACCTTGCCCTCCTCAACGAAAATGAGCCAACATGGAAAATGTCCACCAACTAGTCTCTTTAAACTAGCTAAGCTCAACATGAGTGAAAGCAGGGTAGGGAGCGTGACCATGGATACTTCCACCAGCAGATCTGAGAGGATGAAAAGGAGTTCAGGACAGTTTTCTGACAGTCACTTCCAGCCGCACAGACACATTGGGAGCAGGATGTTTGTTCACTGCCTAAAGATACCCTAAGACTCTAGTGAGTGTCCTTCCTTCCTTCCTGCGTACCGTCAACAAGGTTTGGCAGGACCAGTTACGCTCAAGCGAGAACCTGGATCGGATCGTCTCGAAAGCTTTCTGCTGATTTCCACGGGAGTAACAGGTTGGAATTTAATAAACAAATCTGTTGTTGCTGCCTAAGAAGAAACAGATCCAATTCTTTCTTTCTTGGATGTGCTGGATGCTGAATGCTAACAACAATTCAAGGCCATGTAATAATTTTCACACTGAAGCAAACAAGTACGTTCTCAAAAGTCTTGACACAAATGTGGAACTTGTGTGGGGAAAGAAAGGGGCATTTTTATGGACAAGCAAAATGGCACCTGAAACTGGTTAAATGCAGTAAAATACACAGGCACTACATTTTTAATCCAGGTTCCAATATGCATTCCACGTAACTTGTTTAAACTTGCAAATGAGGACAGAATTAATCTGATAACTACGACAACTACCCTCCCCATTGCTGTTCTCCTCTTCTACTCTCAGCAAGTTGCATACAACAGGACGTGGTAGCCTTCCAGCTGGCCAAACGACAGCACTCGTGAGAACAATGTCAGACTTCAACTTAAAAGGCTTCTAAGGAGAGGAGCCAGACTTTGCCATTTTAATATGCTGGAACAGTTTGTGGGAGAGAAACCACTCTTCCCTGAACCTCTCTTTAGTACAAGAGATTCAGCAGAACTTTGGAAACCTGTGAAAATAAGTATAATTAAAACTACGTCCGAGTCTTTGAGTGTTTAGCTGGCTATCTGTAAATGAACTGCGACTGAATTCTAATCCTTTGTTGGTTCTGATGTTTTGGTATGTGACAGATGCGATGCTTACTGTCTGTGCACCTTTCAGGAACAATATGGCTAGATTCGAACATGCTGGCTCTGTTGTTGAGAAATAACTTGCCCTGGTATCAGCATTTCAGCTTCCCTTTCCCTTGCCCCACACTCTCTGCTCCTCTAAGTTTGTTGCTTCTAGTTGCTGTCTCTGGAAAGGGCAACAGATTTACCTCTGCCACCACCAGCAATAGGAAAACCTCCTGGGGCTTGGCCAGCAGGCAGTTTCTGAAAATGAAAAACAATCTGGGCCCAATGTCTTCCCATTTGTGCACACGCAATTTGCTTAGTAAATACAACTGCGCTTTATGTTTGTTGTTCTGTCAAAACTTAGCTTTACCAATCCTCAATTCTGCCCAAAAATGAGAATTCAAACTTGAAATTAATATTTTAAGTACAGGTTTTGGGGAGCGGGAGGTGGGCGGTGGTGGTGTCTGATTTCTGACTCCTTAGAGTTTATTTGGCCAAACAGATGTATTCTGAAAATGCAAAGTGAAACTCACACAGAAGTCTTCTTTCATGAACTGGGTTTTAAAGAATAATCAACAATAACTCAAGTTTCAAAAAGAGTCATGGAAGTTGCAATGCTCAGCATCAGCTGAAGAGTTTTGGGTGACAGGCTCTCCCCAGCAACAACTGCTATCATAAACCACGTGAAAAAATTTCCAGTGCAAACACTGGACCAAGTCCGATTTCCCACTGCCAGCCAGCACTGTGAGCTCGCAGCCAAATTACGAGGCAGGAGGGATCTTTTCACTGCGCTTTACCTACAGGCTGCAACAGAAATGAGCCTGCAGCAGGTAACGGGTCAAATTTACACTGACAAAAAGATTACAAGCAGCCAGTCCTAGCAAGGTGAAAACTGGCTAGGAGAGCTCTCAGCTGATGAAGATTCAACAAATTCAACTCCTGCACTGCTGAAAGTGCCAAATTCAAGGCAGCAGAGGCATTTTGGGGCATGCCTGGTGTATAAATACAAGACAGGTTCTTCCAGCCTCTCCCAGCTGTCACGTGCTGCCTTCTCATGGGTCCCCAGCTGGGTTCTATGCCCCCAAGCTGCTGTGTTCCTCACTGGAGATAGGGTTTAGCCAAGCTCATAATCAGGGAGTGGATATTTAGCACTGTAAAGAATCTGGGCAGATCTCCATGCACTTGGCAGTGACGATGTGCCCAACTCTCTGGTTAAACTGCCAGTGAACAGCAGGGCATCTGAGTAGTTGAAATTAGGTTGTACTCTAGACATGGGAGTGGGACCACGTTCTCTTCAAATTGATCAAATATTCCTACTGCATGGCCAGAAGCTATTTACCTCGGAGCAAAATACTGAGTATCCCATCAGACACAGCCCTGCTAATGCCAGCAGAGCCATAGCTGGACTAAAGAAACAAACACACTATCAGCAGCTGAGATGCTCATACCCACCCTGTGCATGTGCAAGGACTAGATCCAAGGGTTTCACATACAGAAAATTTGGAAGAAAAAAGAAAATGATTTTCTGAGTAGGAACCGGATTCAGGTTGCAGTTTGTTCCAGTTTGAACATAAGGAAAGTGATAGCATAGCAACAAATTCATGTTGTGAGGTCAAGAGTGCATTTTGCAGGTGGAGAGGGAGGTCATCCTAGCAGCTGCACTCACACTTGTAGACCAGTAGACTTGTATTCCTACACTTGAGATAAAAGCAGAAGCAGGCTTGCACCCCAGCTCTTGCACTTGTAGTGTTCAAAGCTCCACTTCTGCCCTACAGTAAGAGAAACAAACCTTTCCCAAGCTTGCCCTGCCTTTTGCTATCCTGAGGCATCCATCCTATCTGCAAGCAAAACATTTTGAAGTTTGCAGGAAACAAAAAGCTAGTCCTTTTAGGAAAACTCGGAGTACAACAACAATGTGGTTTTGTCGCTAACAACCTAGAAGCTTAAAACCTCCCACTCTATCACTGTGATCACCTACTTTCATCACAAAATTACGAGCAGCAACAGCAGTGCCAAATCTTCTAATATGTCTTAAATTTCATATGTCAAAAAGAGGGGGGACAAGGTGAGGGACGAATGAGGAAATATTTCATAATTTTCTGGACTCAGACAAGGATATGAGAATCGCCATACACACCACAAACAGGTTTCCAGCACCCATGGATGGACGAGGGAAGTTTGAAATAATACCTTGCATCCTAAAAGCTCGAAAGCGACAGACTGAATACCATTTATGAATGCCTGGGTCGGCAATATCCCAGAAGGGCTTTGTTTGTTTTTTAAGCCAGGGCTCTTGAAGCCACCTATGTACTTCATAAATGAATAGACGGCACAAGCAATTGCTCAGTTTGCTTTGTCTAATTCATCTCATTACATTCCTGATGGTAGGTGAGCAAAAGCAGAGATGAAAAGCAATTTTGCTAATAAAATACACACCAATGCCCCACCCCAAAGACTGAAAAAAATAATCTTCCTTAGTGCATCCGTTTTCATGTGAGTTTTGGTACTTTTGATCTTAAATGTCTATGTACATTGTTGGAGATATACAGGTAAACTTCATCTAGATTCTTCAGACAACACAAAGGAACAGGCAGAAAATAAACTTCTTAAGCAATGAAGAAAGATTGACCATAAACAATTACAAAACAAAAGCAATTCAATACATCCTTAGCAAAATGAACCAGACTCGCTATCAGCTTGTCAAAAGAACCACCTTAACTACTACGAGATTGTGTCTGCAGTTGCAGAGAACAGGCCATAAGGACACAGGTGGACCTTTCCAGTCTGAGCTACTGAAAAATCATTCTTTAAGTAATCTACAGTTCTTCTTTTTGCATCTTCTTGACACATGACACATACAGCTTCATCTCAAACGCTGCCACGTGTCAGTAACAGGTATCCCAGGACACAGGCAAGCTCACTTCCACAGGTGCTTTTCTGAAGTGGAAAATTAGTTTACTTCATCAATGTTAAATGTAAGATCAGCAGCATAGCAGGTCTCACACTGAAGACAGCCACCTTGCAGACTTCAAACTCTTCAAAACTCTTGTAAGATTCATAGTAGGCTCCTTACTTTTCCACCTGCTATTTTTTTCTTCTACAACAAGAACCCTAACCCTGCTAAGAACATTTAAACCATCCTGCTGCTCCCAGAGGTATAACATTGATTTTGCTAAGCAGTATCCAGCTTTTCCAGGTCTGTATCTGTAATTTATCGACTAACTCAACTCATGTTAAAGTTAATAAAAAACTTCCCAGCAATTATAAGGAATTTGATCAGACTCAGGGAGGACACAAGCATACGTCCAGCCAACTTTGAAATTAATCAAGGTAGGGAGAGAGGAACTTGATACAGTAAAATATTGAAATTCTAGAGACATTTGAGTTCTATGTTGAATGCACCATTCAAATTATAAATTGAAATTATTTTTATGACATTAAGATGAATGGCATTTATGTGAAGCAGACCATCATTATGAGAGATACAATGCACATAGATTTTTCAGTGTCATTAAGCACAATATCCTTCTCACAAAAATATGGATGTTCATGTAACAGTTTCTAAATACAAAACCAACTCAGCAAAAGAAACCTTAATGGTTTGAGACACTTGAATTATCTGTTGAAAAAAATTTTTTGGCTTACTCGAATTAGTGTTTATGTTTCTGCTAATCAATCCGCATGTATCAAAGAGACTTTAGTAGGCCATCTACCTCTACTGCCAGAGGGCAAATTGTGCTGAATCCCACTGACAAACAAAGGCCCTTCTCCCTGGTGCAGCCAACATTAGGAAAGAAGCCAACATTCTGTCCTCAAAATTAAAACCCCGAAGTGAAAATGCTTTCTAAACACATGTAATGGATAAGACAGTATAGGCTATGATTTACGTAAAGATGTACCGCATATAAATATTTGAATGGCAATCAGCTAGTAGCAAATGTGGAAAAGCATCCCGAGGCAGATGCGGAATTTAAATAATTTAAGTGGTAAGTTGATAGCAAGAGCATCCTCTTATATTTTAGAGGCACATTCCAAATTATTAGACCAGTGCAGTTCAGTCAAGTTTGTGACTGTGCTTAGAGAGAGACAGGACAAAGTTTGGATCTTATTTTACTGTAGCATATATCAAATGCCAGAAGACCTTTGGTGGTCTATAAATACGTAGGCATGTCACAAATTTCCTTGATATCAGGAGTATAACACTGATGCAAACATTAAATGTGTGTTTATGTAGGTGGATATAAATTTTTACACAGTAAAGACGTATACAGAGACATCCTACCTCTCTCTCTAACTTGCTGGTACATTACGGGCATAAACTGCACAGGAAGGAAAACGAGAGACAGGTCACTTCTGGCTGCACTTTTGCTTTTTAATTTGCTATATTAGAAAGCTGTGAATGTCCCACATTTCATTAAGTAGTGTAACAATGAAATCCTTTCCACTGCACAGTAAATTTTCTCCTCTGAATTACTTTTTCAGAAATTATTTGCCAGGTATAGTAACAATTTTTAGGAAGTCCAATTTTTGCCTACAATAGAAAATAGTAAGCATAGTACATACTGATCTTAGAAAAGGCTGAGCTTTTCAAGTAAGCCACCACATGACAGAAAAGTCTGTTACTGCTCGTATAATCAAGGTGACAACGAGCTGTAGCGAACATCTCAGCCAGCATGATGCTTGTAGGTATTCTTAGCACAGTTTTTCTTAAAACACTCTTCCTTTCTTCAGTGGTCTATGCTCTCTGGCTTTTTCCCTCAGAAGGTTTTTATATCCCTGCCTTATTAGTAACTGAACAGCTTCAATATAATTAGACTAGCAAAGTGAAATCGCTAGTGGACTAATTTGTTTTTCTCTTATCTGCTACAGAGACCTTAGACTAGACAAGGTCTTGAGACGAGAACGAAATAATATAGTAAAGATTTTTTGGGGTTATTTTGAAGAAAAGTGTTATCATCAAATTGATACTATTTGACAGCCTTCAAAAGACCGTCAAAGTCCAATTTTCTTGTGAAAATTTATTCCATAGGTGGCTCCCTCTATACACAGTCCCTGCTGTTGACATATCACCTGAGAGATGTGTAACTAAGACTAACTTCAGTGCCACTGAAGATGAAGGGAGTGAAAGGCAGGTGCCTTCAATCAACTCCAACTGGTTTGGGAAGGAAGATGCTATTTTTTGTTAGCATAGCCTCTGCTATGGGGAAGGAACAAACTGTGTATGCACCCAAGTGCATGACCAGGCAAAGTAAATAAGGTAAGTTTCAACCACCTTCTCTCATCACTTACGACCAAAGTTTCTAACTGGGTGTTGAAACAAGGTGGGCTGCGGAGAGCCTGGGAGCGGGATGTTTTCTGTTCACGGCTACAGAGCTAGAAAGCAGCTGCTTTTTGCATCACTGGCATCGCTGTTTTGCCATGGAGTTAAAGCAGCAGTTAAACACAGGAATTCAGCCTGGATGTAGCATCTGCTTGATTAACATACAGTGAAAAGAGTAATAGAAGAAAGCATTAGATTGCCACCCTAAACTGGCAGTCAGTAGCTCTCCTGAGCCACAGACACTTTCACAAGCAGCTCAGGCTATTCTCAAGGGACCTGTGCGATAGCCACTGAAGTTCATAGATTGCCCTAGCTACATTCTAAAGCATTTGAGTTTAATAGCTGGAATCATAGGGAATGTGTGGAGATATTCTAGCACAAATCTGTAGAAACATTTCAAGCCAGGGGCCCAGTCAATATGCAGTCTTTTTTATTGAGACAACCTGGCTACATCGCAGTGGTTATCTGTACTCCAGGTTTAGACATACCATTTGTTTTAACTGAAAGCTTTACAACTGATGAATTCCAAGTGCCATCTGAAAAGCCTGCCTCTCAGAAGAAACACTAGCCACAATTTCCAAATGATATGCAATATTTTCCATTATTTCCTGAAAATTAAATACTAAAGACATTCCACAATAAAATACTTAAACAGGGTTCTGTTTAAGGTAACTAAGCATTTGTCGCCATGTTCAAGCTGCTAGCACAGCAAGTGACACATTTTATATGGTTCTCTGGTTGTTTTTCCTAGTGGGGTAGCCTCCTTCCTGCCATTTCCCCCACTTCTTTACAAGCAAATGCCACAGCACCACCCTGAGCTCTCCTGCAGGGGCTTCTCTGTTCCTCTCCCCCTACTCCCCCAAAATCCTTATAATTCCTCTTTTCTATTTGTCCTAATTCCTTTGTTGCATGAGATTTCTCCACACTCACGCTCATCTACCAGCCTATTCCACTGCTACTATGCTTCTCAGCTGCTGCTTCTGCATTTAAGCTTTTCAAAGGTTACCAAGTACCTATAGCTCCATGGCCAACATTCTCCCTAAGCATATCTTTCTTCTCAGCTGCTATCAAAGGGTGAATCCATTGTTCGTAAGCACCTGAGCTGCTCACAAGACTCATCTGTAAAACTGAAAAATCCCTCACTTTCACATGTAATCATTTTTCATCTCGTTAGTGGCATTAGGCAGAAAGGATAGTGATGTTGCCCTAACACAGCTGAAGCCACTTCTGATACAAACCCATCCATTGGTGCAAAACTCTGGGTGCTTATTTCCAGTTAATATGGTCCTATTTCCATGCATCCTCAGTCCACCATGTCTTTCATGTTAAATTCCAAAACTAAAATAAACCAGTTTCATTAATCAAAGTAAGAAGGCATACATACAGCTTTTTGCACCCACTTAACTATACTTGTTTGAAAATACATTAATTCTGTAAGCTTGACTGGATTTTCCCTTTAACAGCTGTGTTGTTTCATTACCCCTTCCTAGAACATGCAGTACTTGCAAACAGTAATGTCAGGCCTCACGGATATAAATGGGAAGTTTCGTATACAAAAATCACCTAAATTGTTTCTTAATGAGAGGGGAAAATGCTATCAAAACATACAGAAAAGGATATTCAGATGCAGTTGGCTTAGAGAAAAGGATAAAGCAAAAGATTACTCTAAAAAACTGGCTAAGAATACGGGTCAGAAAAGCCAGCAAAATCCTTTTCCTCCAGTGTAATCCCTCACCTATGCCCTATTTACGTGATTCCTCATAGTATGTCTTGCCCTTATTCCAAGGTTACGGGGACCAAGGGGAATAAGCAATATTGATTAACAGTGGCTCTGAGTGTGAGAAGTTCAGCTGGAATTACACATTCTTTGAAGGGTGTTATCTTTGCAGAAGAGCAGGTGCAAACACCATCTCAGCTTTAATTTATTTTATTTTCTGCTTTTCTTGACCTCATCTCTCTAATGCAGAAAAAGTTTATTACTCATTGTCTCAAACAGCTTGATAAGCTTCTCTCATGGAATTGGAGAGACTCAATCTCACAGCACATTCGATCATCACCTCAAAGGGAAGGTAAACCCAGAAGATCATAAACACCTCCCTGAACAACGCAGTTATAAGCCACACTGCATCACTGAAGCCTGATGTTGTGCTGCTTGTACATAAAATATTTTCTGAAAGGGGGAAACAAGAAGTTATACATACAATAGGATACCCCAACCACACTAAACTATTTATTGTCTGTTCTTCTCTTAGTTTTTAATTGTCTAATTAAGGCTAGGTATTCCTCCTAAAATTCTCATGTCCATATGATAGAAATGCACCGGAGCTCCAGCCAAGCAGTATCTGTAAATACGCAGTCTCAGCTAGGAAATACAGATCATAATCCCAGGAGACAGTCACTCGACCTGCAACACGGCATCCACATTCCCTGCTCACCTCTTCTCTGTCCTCAAACAAACCAGATCTTGCTCTGACACGCCCCTACCCCTCTTAGCTTGAGACACACTCAAAACTAAAAATAAAACATTTAACCTGCTGCAGCACTATTGCTTGGGTGAGAACTTCCAATTCTGCATGTCTAGAGAAAGGTTCCTAAATCTGTATTTAATAGACATCTGATTTTCAAGACACTGAATATACAGAGATCCTACTGAAGTCAGTGGACAGTGCAGGTGTTGAACACCTCTGAAACCAGGCCATTCTTATTTAGCTGTTGAAACAGCAAGATAGGATACTATTTTTAATTCCCCGTATTTTGAGGAATCTGAGCCATCACTTTATGCCATTTCCTCCAAATCCGTCCCATTTTCTCACATATCACCCCTACAGTTTTCTCAGCTCTCATCCTAACAGCTCCTGAGATAACGGAGCTCGGGTAATTTCTGGTTTGCTGTTACGACTTTCTTCTCTTCCAACCTTACAGGATTACATCCATCCAACTTGAGGCATCTATCAATTGAGCTGTCTGCCCTCTCTTTTTGAGGCAGCTTGAGCCACATCTTTGGTGCGCGCATCATCCTACTCTCTTCCTCTCCACCCTTCTCCCCTTTTTGATTCCCAGCCTCATTTTATTCCCTGATAGTTAAGCAGCAGAAAAACAGTAGCGGTTCAAAGAATTCTGCAGAGCAATGGACATCCACGGAGACAAGGAGATTCCCACCACCACCTGCTGAAATGGGCATTATTAGGGCAGAGGAGGGAGCACGATACTTTCACACTGTCTAGACACGAAGCCTACAATCAGAAAACCCCAATAGGGGAGAATCTGCCTCTTCACCACTGAAGAAGCAAGAGCAACCACCCTCCCTCCTCAGCCTGCCACGGAAACACACAAACTATACAGAGAAAACAAACCTGGGCTATGCGATGACAAAGCTAGTGGATGAACAAAGACACGTGTTTTGTCCAACATGCCAGGCGCCCAACGCCGTCCAGCAACCACTGCAAATTCAGTTCCATCAAAGTCGTCTCCTGAACCCATCACAGCCCTCCTGGCCAGCTAATGGCTGAATTTTTCAGCTGGATTATACTGCTGTTGTATGGAGACACTACGACAGAAGGAACTGTGATCTTTTAGGCAATTAAAGTCCCATAGAGGCTGAGGTGGGCTTTGCGTTGGTGGAAGAGCAATGAAGATAAAGGAGGATTCAGGGAAATGTGCTAACGGAAACTCTTCCACAAAACCGATGGACCATTACCTTTTCTCTCTTCCTTGTTAGCGAGCTGCCCAGAGAGCAAAGGGCATGCACCAGCAGTTGACAAGAGGAGACAAAACCCAACCTGAGGAATGATTAATGTACAGTCCTGCAGCTCACAAGTAAAAGAATAACCCTTTTATAGCTTCAGTACGCTGGTATTTTCTCCAACACGCTTTTAAAACCCAGAAAAAACATGCCACGGGCTGCTTGTTGAGAAGCAAACATAGCACTGACAATTACACACTGTATACCTGTGATAACGCAAATCCTCCATGTGACAATGACCTTACTGATCTTGAAATCAAACTAAGCAAGTGCGAGGATTTTTCTTATTAACAAATAATATTAAATGAATCATCATGGCTCTGGTTTCAGTACAGCAGGACAGGAAGACTGTACAGAGTACAGTGACTTTTACTGTTAAAAACACCCACACGACATCATCTAAGAGTCTGCCAAAAGGATGGACAGATACGATATATTTGTTTTCCTTTAATGCCCATATATATATGTCAAACATAGGCACTCAGAGCCTACACATATATACATACATAACCACCAATTTCTCTTGTGGGAATCTGCTTTTGCTCATGATTTTACCAAGGCACTCCGGCTTTTCTTAAGGTCAGACATATTTTACTGACTGATTCATTGAAAACAAGGGATGCTACCTTTCAAAAAATGAAATTGCCACACAGCCTAAGTCAATAATATGATGAAGCCTCTGCTTATCACAGAACTGTTTTAAATAAAGTAACTCTAGAGGTCCAGATAATAGTGTAACGTACGGATAGAGTGATTACAGCCTCTCGCAAGACATTTCTGCCTGAGGTGAGTTAGCAGACATATCATCAGATTAAACTTTCATCATCACATCTCTGTATTTCATCAATCTTTCATTACAGTATAGCTTAGAAAATCATCTGGTCAGGGGTCACTAGAAAACCTTTTCATCTTCCAAAGCAAAATCTACCCAAATAAATTGCTACACGCAAAATACAGTTAAAAAGGAGGGCCTGCAGATCATTACAAGGTTCAAATAGCTCAAAATAGAGGAAAACACACATTTCTACAATATTTTAAAATTTAAACACTGCCTTTCACAACAAATCCAATATATTTTATTATACAGGCTCTTGGACCAGAAGATGTAGCCAATTAACAACATTAATGTGCAACAACTTCTGCAAGAGCTTCATCCCAGAAACTGGGATTTCATCAACTTCCCGGACAATTAATCCACCAAAGCAGCAATGCGTTCTCCTCACTTTTATTTGATGATGGCAAACTCATAATTGGGGCAAGTTGCTTTTGCACTCAGTGAACGGCTCTGGTGTTTCTCACCTCAGGAGTGATAGGTAATTTTACCAGGATAAACCCAAGGACTGCATGCTAACATACACATGAAAGAGATACACTGCAATTTCCAGCTCAACAATACGGTTTTCTCAGCTCAGGTTCTCTTGTCACTAACTGTTTTTTCCTCGTGTTTTGGTCCTTCTTCAGCAAATTCTACATCATTTATGCTATCCTTCAAAGCATTTTTCCTATACTTAACCTCTCTACGCTCAAAACACATTGCACATCTGACTCCTCAGTCATAAGTGTGTTCTTTCTGCCTGCTATTTAACATCATACGCAGTCTGACTTTACTTACAAACACTGGCAACACTGGTTTACCTACAATCTTATTTTTTAAAATGAGTCAATAAACAAATCCAATTTCAAAAAGAACAGGCTCCAGTCTTGAAAGCCATACTGGACACAAGATTTCTGCAGAAGCATCTATCAAAATTCTTACAACGGGCTAAGAATAGGAAAGCTCTGAAATCAGACTTTGTATGATGAAAAAATCTACATTTCAATAAAAGTGGCTAAGAACATTACTGTGCCAGCAAATGAAAGATTAAGGCTGGTTTTGATTGTGTTTATACATAAAACCCTCAATAAATTATTTCTTGCTGTTGTTTAGAGCAACCAATCAATAAAAGTCATGTTCTCTAGAAACAAGAAATGTTCAGTTTCAACACAGAAAGACCAATTCCTTCTTCTCATAGTAGAAACATCAGAAGAAGATTAGTTTATTTGCTCTACTAGGTTCTCCATAATGCCAATGTCACAAATAAAATCTCTTTTCAGGCAAAGCGTGGAGGAAGCTTCTACGTTTTATGACCAAGGGGGAGACCGCTGGGTTTCGTCTGTTTTTAAACTTTGATGTATACTTCACTCACATACCCGATAACCACAATATTTTTCTTAATAGAGATTTGAGTTTCAACAGAAGTCTCAACAGAACAGGAATTCATCCTTGGTCACCAGATACGGCACCAAACTGGGCAGGAATGGGAACAGAAATGCTATTTCTGGTGCCTTGTACATAGCTTTTGGTAAACGTTGTGCTGACCATGGCAGGTCAGAACAGACAGAATAACCTGAGCACACACAACCTTTCCCACCAACTTCTGTCCTACTGATGGGGCTTGTATTCATTTAGGAGAGTTTGCTATTGCCCCGTATCCCTGGGTAGGTTTCACCAAAAGCTCATGACGTTCTTGATGCCACATGACCGCAAAAGGTACGTTTCTCTCAAATGTCCCCTTTCAAAGTCCACATTTCTGTGAACTTCTCCTAGGGCACTCTGTCTTTAGGAGAAGTATATATCCAGTCTGAAGAGATGTGACTTATTATCTTATTTTACAAACAACATAAAGGAATGATTTTATTTTTCGAAGAAATGTAAATATTTGAAAAAAAAAAACTGTAAATGCTTCCAAAAAAAATTAATGAAAAGCAAAGCTGCCTTCCTTTACTCTGTAAAGCTGCATCACCTTTAGGTGCCCCTTAAGATGCTCTATTTATTTCCAGACCAAAGCAAGCTACTACAAAATCTGACTTGAAGGGAAATGTGCAGTGCACTCCTTTTCTGAGGCAAACAAAGCACTGTAATGGTTTATTCATAAGATGTTAAAACCTCTTTACTTCCCACCATTTCAAACTGGATTTGTCCCTTTCAGATCTCTCAAAAATCTGCACCGATGGAAGTGCAGAAGTTAAAAAATGCAACCACACACAACCATCAGTCATTTATAGAAATAAAAAATTTAGAAAGATGGAATTGGGTCACATAAACATGTGTCACCTTTCCTTTGGAAATTTAGTCCGAGATAATCAGAAACTTTAGGAGGAATTGAAGAAGTTTCGCAAAATCTTTTACCAGAAAGATTTTTCAGGTCCAAAATGACATTTCTCATCAAAAGTCAGAGACAAAAAAAACCCCACCCCTACTATTGCAAATATCTTAATCAAACAGGGACACAAGAAGCAGCAGTCTGCTAGCACGATTCAATCCTTACTACCCACAGGTAAGGATGGGTACTGCCCCAAGATCCTGGAATTACTTAATGTGAATGAAAATGTTTTTGACAGATCAAAAGGCTCAATGGGACAGGAAGACAGGTCACTGTTCAGCAATAAATAAGTCATCTTCACAATCCTGTTCCCACAGCAACGTTACATGACAAAGATGGATGCTATCAAAAGACCAGTCGAGAAGGAGAGCTAAGGAAAGACTGCCTCCAGGGCAGGAAGGTCTTTAGCATGCACTTGTGGTTGCTCCCTACAGCAAGGAAGAACTTCAGCTCCAGGCAGTCAAGTTTCAGAGACAAACCTTAGTTTTCTGCAACAACCTTGGGAATTTTCTTGCATCACCATCTTTAAGTAATAGTAATGGCTTTAAAACCATTACTTTTCCCTCAATCCAGCTTTTTTCTCTCCATCAAATCAAATATCTCAAGAAAGCGGAAACGCATGCATACAGTCAGAGTATAATTAGTGCATTTAACTTGGACTAGCAGGAAGACGTGTGTTCACATAGCCAGGAGAAACATACTATGGGAGATACTTGAAAACACGGTTTTATATGAACAAGTATTACATATATCTGAAACAAAATAATGATGCACGTGCAGTTTTACGCACCTGGCTGAATTAATCCGAAAAGTTTGCTCAATATAGCTTTAGCAAAACAGCATATAAGCGATAAACTATGAACCGTAGAGATTTTTAAAAGTAATGCCAGCAAGAAAAAGAAGAATTTACCCATCCTCTCATAGCCCCTGCAACACAATTACTCAATTCCTAACTTGCTCCGGGTGTATATGTACTCTCTATCAGCAGACAGAAATAGCGCCAAGTCAAGAGGGATAAGGAGAGCGAAGACTCACCGGCCGTTGTCACGACCCACTCCCCAGACTCTGATGCTCACGATGGGCTGCGAATGAAGAACTGTGCGGTCCATGGGGTCAATCAGGTTCAGCATGTCATTTTCCAGTATAAGGTACATGTCTTTGCCCTGCAACTCCAGACAAAGTACAGTTACACCGTATGTCCTCCTTTCGGACTGACTGGAATCAAAGTGTTAGGCCTATGCTGTTTAAACTTGAATCCTCTTAATTTACTCAAAGTTTCAGTTTGTACCAAGAGCAGTTGAAAACAAGTTCATTTACTTTCGGTGTGAAAAAGATCTAAGACAGTATCTTGCTAGCTACTACTATATTTTTAAACAATCCCAATCACAAAAAGCTTTGATGTCTTTCAAATGCAACTGTTGACTCATTCAACCCCAAGCTACTGAGTTATTCAACAAATTATGTGTTTATCCATTCTCCAGTAAATTCTTCCAAATATATGAGAAATCAAGATCTGTCTTAATAGTAAAAGCTTACATCAAAACGTGTACTCCTAAGGCAGAGTTTCTGCCTTCAGACAATGTGCTTTGTTTTCATAAACTTTAACCAATGGGTCATGGGAACAGACAGCAATTTGTACACATCAAAGGATTTATGGGATACTTTTTGAGGAAAGATTAATTAACGGGGAAAACCTAGCATTAGGACATGAATGTGAATTCTGCTGGTGACTGCAGAATCCTGGAGCCAGGATTTCTCCCTAATTCTTCTGGCATGTAAGAACAAGGAGAATGCTTTTTCCCCTTAGAGGAAGCAAATTTAGAGGCAATTTTCCTTTTGATGCTAATTCACAAATGCTAATCTTCCTCTTACAGCTAGCATTTGCAAAAGGTCTGCTGCCTCTTCTATCACCTCAAATAGCTCTCTTAGAGGCTGTACACCTGCTCTGCAGACTGCAAGATCCCACAGAAATGATCCTGGACCTATTGCCGAGAGGTAAGACAAGCTCCTGCTGATAAGAACAAAAAGAAGAAGGGGGGAGCTATCAGCTAAATATAGAGTAATTTGTTTCCTCTCTATTGTGCCAGATCTATAAATGAATAGAAAGAATGGAAAAGGTCTGGCTTCCTACCGACAAATGTTTCAAAAATGACCTTTTTCTTCACCTCAGTGACACAGAAACCCTCTTCCTGCTTAGTTACAGTAGCTCAAGTCTTAATGATGTTTAATTTTGTGTCTCTGTAAGACATTCATCCATGTTACCCCTGGGAGGGCCTGCTGCCAGGGTTTCCAGGCTAGGCAGCAAGGGGTAGGCACTGCTGACCACCTCTCCCACCCCCAGCTCTCCTAACAGAGATGAAAGGGGAGCTGTGACACACAGCTGGCAAGTGCCGAGAGGGGTGCAGGAGTGGAAGGGGACACAGGCTGGTATTTGCAATGCCAACACAAAAACATTTTGCCTGATGGAAAAATACAGCTGTGGCCAAGATGCAAGGCTGGATATATAGGCTGCTCCTAGAGAAGCAGAAAGATGTAGCTGCGATAAACATGTATGTAAACGGGGCGAATCAGCAGCACTGAACTGCTTGTGGCATGCAGAAAAAGAAACACAGGAAGTAAAACAGGATGGCACCAGGCAGACCAGGATGATGAAGTAAACCAAACAGAAAACAGAGTCACCACAAAGAAAAACGTGAGAAATTTGCTTGGAGGTCAGAAGCAGTAAACAGATTGTGTGAAGGATGTTGCCAAGTGTCACAAAGATTGCTTTTTAGACCCATTTTCTACTTATACATTTGTTCCAGAAGGAAATTATTACAAGAAGGTAAAATCTGTTCATCATGCAAGATACACTGGAATTAGAGTAATAAAACTGAATCCAAATTAGCTGGAAAAGACTGGAGAATGGGCAGATAAGCCACATAAGTCACAGAAAATTACCCTTGCAAGGCTCAAGGGATATCTTGGCCGCAGCCAGAAGCAATATATTTCGCTATGTTTTGTTGCCTTATTATACAAAAGCTGTTTTAGAGATGAAAACACTGCAGAGGGCAAGAAGAAATAATTTAGACAGAGTGGGAGCTTGAACATAGGCCTCAATGTCTCCGACTGCTGAAGAGCTGCAGAGACCTGATGGTCCAAGATGGGGAAAGCTTTCACAGGAAGAGTGATGCAGGGAAAGTGAACCAAGGAAAGACAGACTCAATCCCTGCAGTCTTTCAGGGAAATGTTTCATGCTGTGGTACATAGGGCAATGGCAACGGCAACAATGTATCTTTTTCTTTCATGTAAGCGATTTTTTAATGTATAGGAATATAACTCACACAAAGTAGCAACACAAACAGATGAGTTGCATTTTTCTTCTTAGATTTTACAGAAGTGTGGAAGTCAGAAATTTACAGGGAAATTCTTTCGGAGGGGAGCAGAGGGCATGAAATCCCACGTTAAAGCCAGTGACAACGCTGCTGTAGGCTCAGGATCTTACCCAGGATGTGAGGTGGTGGCGTGTTTTGTTTTGTGTTGTGTTTTTAAATCATGAAAACTTGGGGATGGTCCTAGTCCCAATTTCACTTTCATTACATTCTAGCTAAAATAAATCTTTAGGCAATCTTAAAACCTCTACCTGCAGCCATCGGTTCTAGCTTCATAACAAATTTCTGCTGTATGTGCTCCATCTGATATGTCAGTGACGAGCGCACTTTTTTCAGATTCCCCTCTAAAACGTGCCTCTTCCAATCACTCTTGAAGCATTACATTGCCAGCAGAAAAATGTGGTTGTAATGATTTCTTTTAAAATCAAGAAGACAATTTACTTCAGGGGCCACCTATTCAAGCATCGTCTCTCTCGTTTTGTCAGGTTGATTTTTTAAAATTTTTTTATGAACAGCATTCTTAGTTAAAACTTCCATTCAAGAGAACTGAAACTTTTCACCAGTTTGGCTTGAAAACGTGCAAGGGTTTCCAACAATGGCACTGACAGAAAGAAACATGGAAAAATGTGAACACTAACTCTTAAACCAGAATAAAGTGCAAGATTTTGAAGTAAATGATATATTTCAAGTTCGTCAAAGTTCTGTCATCTGAAAAATAGATGGGATTACACACATGTAAAGACAGTGTGTGGTTTTTTTTCCCTTCTGGGGTCAGCAGTAAGACCAAAGTCCATGACTGACACATCTCTAATTGCTTGTCTAGCTATAATTAACTAAATAAAACTGTTTCCAGAAGTAAAAAAAAGGGAGACCAATGTTATCTTGTTCATTTATGTGTACAATATATATTTCTTACATAGAAAAACTCTTCTGAAATTAGTTTAGATAGCACCCCTTGAAATAAATGGCGTCACTTCCATTTTTAAACAGGCACTTTCTCTCAGCTGCTCCTCTGAAGTGTCTGCGTATTTGTGGTCATAGCCAGGACACCAGACTCAAGCCTTAAACTGTAACGATAACTTTGGAGACTGATGGATATTTTTCCTGAAATTTTTAGTGAAATAGACAAGTCTTTCTTTTAATTCCTCTTCTGTTTGGCAGTGCTGTTTCTCTTAGATCACACAAGTGAAGTTTGTAAATCCACATTAGAGTAACTCTCCTGATAACATGTCAGGAGAGAGGTAAAAAGTAAGATTTGGCTGAAGTTTAAGTTGTTCCACAAGCAATCAAATAATGAAGATGTTTTTCTATAGGTTTGTTTCCTTTGTCCCCTGTACATCCCACCACTATTAACCCCACCTTTTCCTTTCTTCTTGTTTCACTCACGATCCCTCCACACCTTCCACTCCTCCATCTGTCCCCCCAGCACATCTTTTCCAAACCACAATACCTCTAGCTTCCTTCGTGTTTCTCCCCTGAGCTCCCACAGTGTTATCCTGTCTTTGCTGCCAATTCAGAAAGAAGCACAGAGCTTGCATGATTCAGCTGATGAAGGTGTACTGACCCATCAGCAAACCACGGAAAAAGAGAGCTGGGCTCTCTGTTTTTCCCCCTCAGTGTGTGGGAATTTGGCATCCTTCAAAACTGGATGACATTGGTGAACAGATTCAAGAGTTATTGGAGAGGAATCAACAGACAGACTGATGACATAAAATTAATTCTTTCTGAAACACTGATAAAATAATAATCTTAAAACAAGCCATCTGTCCATCAGTCTCAATCTTCTTGTACATTTCAGAAGCATGGGTCGCACCAGTCTGGGTTTCCTAAAAGCCCTTTTGTCACTGGGAATCTTGTGAAAGTGTTGTTCCAAAGCACCACTCTCAAACCTCTGGTTAGGAGGAAGACTTCCACTGATTTCAACAGTTTGGCTTGTGTGTTCCCAACATGGGTGCGTACTAGCACAGATGTAAACATGAGGGTGAGATCTTTGTGGCATCTCCTGTCCTGAGCAGTTTGGAACAAAAACGTCAACACTTTCCTTGAACCCTTTTATATTTTTTGACAGTGCCAGCTGGGATAGGGAAGTCCTAAACACAAAGCATGGACATATTTGCTTACAGAGTTTTCTTTCAAGATATTTTATGACACAAGAGGGATGTACCAAGAGGAGGAGAAGTTCTTACCTCTCCCCAAATGCCAACCGTGTCTCTGATGTCATTTTTACAGTAAGAGAGTTGTCTGATGCAATTGTTCACAGCAACACTGCTTTTTCCAGGAGCCAGATCCTCTTCTGCCATTTCTACCCAGCCCAGAGATCGCACAGCAAAGCACTAAAAAGAAACCAGAAAATATCTGAGCATGTATCAGAGCACACAACATGCTGCCATATCCAGCTACGGAAATCTTGTCATGCAAGAGAAACTAGTCAGTCAAGGTTAGAGATCCTCAGCTAGGAGGGGGACAAAATCAAGACCTTGTAAATGAGCTTATGTTCAAAGATAAGTAAATTAAAACATAATATGAGAATGGCAAGGTGAAAACATTCGAAGGAACGAAGAGGAATACATGACTTGCCAGGAAAGTTATCTATGGACGTAACAGTAATCCTTTACAATAAAATACTTTTGTTAATATAAAGGAGGAAACAAGGGAGCAGTAAACAGCAGGACACACACAAACAGAGAAATAAAGGAAAAAACACAACTATAGTTATAGCAGAATTTAAATTTTAGCTAGTATTTAGAGGTCTAATTGAAAAAAGAGAAACTGCTATTGGACTGTCTGTTGTGAGATTCACACTGTCTGGCTTTTAACCAGAATTTTTTTTTTTTTTTTTTTTTTTTTCAGATTACAGCAATCATTTCTACAGTAAGTTTAACTAAGGTAGCAAACAATAACAAATTCAAAGCACTAACAAAAAGATAAGCTATCATAACAGGAAAGCAGGCTTTTTCTAGAAGAAATTAAAAATGACCTTTAAAATGAAACAATCTAATTATACAGTTTTTTAGCAGAAGGATGTTTAGCCAACCAGAGCACTCAGTTGGCAGAACAAGCCAAGGCAACATCACTTGCACATATGGTACTTTTTGCAAACAAAGCAAAATGGGAGAAATTGAATGGTACCACCTTTACCCTACATTTACTAAGTAGAGTAGAGAATAAAAATCTTTCATTCTGAAAAATACTCTGCACATTTGCTCTCAGGTTTTACGGTGGGTGAAATACAGACCTCACACTAAGTCAATAGCAGTTTGTCTACGAGACCAAGATTTCCTCCAGAGAACACTGTGGGTATCTCACTCTCAAATGACAACACACCAAAAGCGAAGGATGCACAACAGACTTCTGTTTTACCTCCTTAACAGGCACACCAAACATTTAAGATGGTCCCTAAAGGTTCAGCAATAATAGTTCCTGAATGACCTCATTCCAAATTCTTGCTGTCTTCTAGGTGTTTAATATGGCAACAGACACTGCCACTAACAAATCCTGCCCTGTCTCTGAGCTCTGGTTTCCCTGTGGCTCTTTGCTCAAGCCAACGATCAGATAGTGCACCAGCACTGAAATGAAGCTGCACTCACTCCTTACATCCAAATCCTCTCTGCTAACCACAATGCTGTCTACAGAGGTGCAGGATTCAGCAGGCACAAGTTTCAAAAGTAGAAGTGAAATGATTTACAACTAATAACTGAAAACCTGCCATCATGTAACATCTCTGTTCTTTCACCCTGAGCCTTTCCCTTGCCAAGACGGATCAAGTATTGATGTCAGTTAGTACTCAGTCCTTGGTATCCTGCTTGCTTCAGTGTCATTCATATGTTTCTTCTGAAACATTACACTGTCCTGAAAGGCTATGTTGTTCTGGCAAACTGACTTGCAATTGTTTCAGTCAATCCAGTTCCCTGTTAGGCACTCAGTGTGATTTTGACCTTGGAAAGACCAACACTCATGGTCCAGCGCTGCCGCCTTGTGCCACAGAACTTTCTTTGCTGTCAGCAGCATCCTGTGGGTCCCAGGAAGGCAGGCAATGATCCTGGGAGCTGCTCGAAGGAAGCTGGCACCTGAGAGTGCTGGGAGCCCCACTGCCTCCAGAAGGACCCTGCCCACACAGGCACACAAGCCAGGAGCAGCTGCAGCAAGTCCACGCTGGAATTACCAATCAATCCCTCTTCTTGAGATGTAGTAAACAAATTGGCTTCAGAGCTCAAAAGCAGATACTGAATACTCGTTTGCCACCTTCTGAAAATGGCCAAGAAGCCAGTGAGTAGATCAAGCTTACGCACCATCGCTGGTGTGCCATTCGGGAACCACTGTCCTCAAAAAAAAGACCCCCAAACACCAAAGTACTTTAAATACACACAATAAGTCAACTTCAGCAAACTAAGGGAAGACTAAAATTCAACAGTGGGTAAAAAGATTAATGAGTTTCTCCCTCCTTTTCTCCCTTTAAAACTTCTCCACCAGCCTTCTTTCAGCTTGCACAACGCATTCACCCAGCCTACTTCGCCACGCAGAAAACCTGGCCCAAGAGCCTACCTTCGTACCTCTGATACCTACTCCAACCAGCCACTAATCATGTATCTCAGATATCTAAGGCATCAGGCAGCAAATACAATCTGCCAATTGTGCTAAACCTTTTGTGATTGTGAGTAAAATATTAAAGCCTCTCAGGCCTCCAGATTTTTTGTGGATTTTTTTTTTTTTTCTTTGCAAACAAGGAAACCAATATGCAAATTCTCTTACGCTGCTGCTTCCTGACCCAGCTCTGCTGGAAACCCACAAAAGCGCTGGCTTTCAGATTTTAAAGGGAGATTAAGGAGAAGGTGAAAGAGAAAACAAAGGAGAGGTCACCACTCAGGGGTGCTCTTCACTTCAGGCTACACGAGATACTAAAACATCCATTTTTTTGGCAATTATTAAGGTCATCTAATCTCAAGATTGCAGAATTGGTTTTGGCATATCAGATGCTCAAGAATCTTGCTAAAAGTGCTGCGATGCCCACTGGGGTATTAAATATTTATCTTTGCAAGCTTTTAAAATACAGATTGTTACTCTGCCAGAGGAAAGGTTTTTTTACAAGTATTTCATTATTACATGGAACAACAGTACTAGCAGAGAAAACATTATTCTAAATTAGCTTAGGAGAGGTGGAAAACTAAATATATATAAACATTATTCTTCATATCTCAACAACATCTGCAATTCATTAGCTGCTTTCCAAAACCAGAGATAAATACAGCCCTTGCACGGAAGAGAGTATATCTTAAGAAGGCAAAAAACTCATGAAAGATAACTAGTTCAAGCTGACAGTAGGCACATCTCTTAATAGTAACGATGATGGACTGTTTTGTGGGTTTTTTTTCCTGGTCATTTTATTCTGTTTTAATTTCTCCAGTGGTGGTATCCACTGTATTTCTTTGCCTTCTTAGCCTGCTGTCATGACTACTGTCAGAATGAGCTGAACAGGACATTCTTGTTGTCCACTCCCTCCCTGTGAAGGGCTTGGCTTCCTTCTCCACTTCCATTGTCTCTTGGTGCTTCCAAGTCAGGCAGACGTGAGAAACCCAGTTGGCTTCTGGCAGCTGGCAATTTTTGTCTGTGTGTTTTACAAGAAGCCCTTATCATAATGCAAATAAAATGCTTCAGAACAAAACAATTTCCCAAAGACTCACTGCAAATAAAAAAACTTCTCAATGAAACCCAGAAAGACTCAACATTCCACCCACAAAGCAATGCAATACTTACGTCTCTGAGTATACACATACAAGAAACATTCTTTGGTTCAAAACATGTTTAAATACACTCTTCTATTTCTTGACTCTAACCGAATACACGTGTCAGCATGACTTAGAAGTGATGGCAGACCTTCATGCAGATTTCGGCAGTAGAAAGTATGAAGACTCAGAGTAGTATGTGAAGCATACTATGGTTCCTTTATCATCAGTATAATAAAAACATATATACATGCATCTATGGCGGCGGTGGAAGTGTGCACACGCATGCCCGCAGTGCGCTCTGCACATTGCCAGCCATTGCAGACCTCTCTTATAAAAGACCCACTTCATCTTTTATTGTTGGTGGGTTTTTCCTCTCCCCTTAATTATTTGTCTCAGAGGTACTCTTTAAAACAAAGAATACAAAACCCAGCAGAAACAAACCACCTAGTGTCTCAAATCAGGTATGACCTAATTCTCAAACCAGGGCCGACCCACTCATGACAGCAGAGTGCTCAGCTCTCTAGCTCACTAATCCACCATCATGGTTCCCCAGCTCCCACCAACAGTACTTACTAGCCAAGAGACAAAGTGCTTCCTTTGACCTGAAAGAGCCTTGCTAATGCACCCTCTGTTCTCCTGGAACTAATATTTAGAGTTGAAACAAGTCAAGCTGAAAACTAGAGTGCAGCTCTCCTTGACTCAGAGTCTATGAGCTCAGTAAAACAGACATTAGTGGTGATGCCAGTTGGTTAAAGTACCTCTGCTCAAGGCTCACAGATAATTACCAATGAATCATAATTACTGGCAAATCATAATTTCATAATTTAGATACCAACTTTTGGTTTACAGTAGTCTACCTCATTTCTCTTCTCCCTTGGAGATCAAACAAATAACAAATATCACGTTACACATTACTAGCATTAACTTACAAAATAAAATCTTTAGTTTTTTTGTGCCTGATCAGGCCTTCTGCTTTATCTTAAAATCAAAACTCTAAAAAGGATCATTTAGAAAACCACATCTGAACAAAGATAAGTGAAACATGATTTTCCTACCTGCTTGAACCTACCGTGCCCAGACTCTTTTCAAGAGCTGGCACAAAAAAACAGGTTTGAAGAAAACCGAAGAAAGCTGATAAACACAGCAGGACAAAAGACAGATTTAGGAACTGTATACTGTATTTGGATAACTGCTGTTTAGTATGGGGAAGGATCAAAGCTACTACCATGAACACTGTGTGTCTGAGACAGGTGAATGAAAAAATGTCATTTAAACCACAGTATGTGAACAATCCTGTATTTTCATCTCGACTGAAAACTTCATATTTCCTGCTAGGCTACACCGGACACCGTGCAAAGAAAATAACACAGAGAAAAAAGGTCACAGGGAAAAAAGGCTACCTTATCACATGCTGCCCCATGAAAAGACAGATAGACAGAAATGAAAACACAGGTATCATTGGTCACTTTTATAGCTCTGGGGAACATGTTTGCATAGCCACAAATCCAATTAATGTTTCAGGGTTAACGATCTGTAGCCAAAAAACCAAACTCAAATGCTGTAATCCAAACTCCGTAAAAGGCTGTAAACCTCCCTTGGCTGTGCAGTTCGGATCTAAAACATCACCTAAAACTGGGGGAGCTTTACGTTTGAAGGACTGACTGAACCATGGTTCACACTTCTGCTCTTTGGCACTGCAAAACCTTCACCATAGGGTAGGGTTCTGCTCTGCAGCAGCTCTTCCAAGAGGAAATCTGGAAGGAGCTTTGACAGGAATGCAGAGCCGTGACAAATCTCTGCATGTAAGCAAATGCCACACTCTAGCTGTTGCCTCATGTAGTGCTAAGCATACACCTTTAAAAAAAAATTTAAAAATCAAGAAAATCAAAGCAGATACAAACCCCTACCAGACAGAGGACAAGAGACCAATTACACAAGACTGATGGCAGAGTAGTATTGGAAAATGGATGGATCACAAGGGCATGGGTAGAAAGATCCCATTACAGGGGAAAATTGGATTAGAACATCAGTTTGAGAACAACAAACTAATGAACATTACAAATACACGGACTGATTGTTTTTCAGATCACACAGCTGTTGGTAGCCACTATGAACATCTGCATTAGATTATGTTTGCCTTGATGATTTACATCTGTGCTACTAATTTCTTCCCTACTTCTGAGCCTAAAGGACTCGGATTTCTCTTTGTTTCTCTTCATGTTTGTCCTTTTTAAAGGTTATATCTAACTGCAAATATAAGTAAATCATTACAGTATTTAATAAGGCCTTTTATCATAGACCACTGAGCAGGCTTGTGTTTGAGACTCAGCATGTAGGTCACATAATTAACCGTTTCTTACACAGCCAACAAAACCTTGGAAATTCTACTTACATTTTATTTAGTAGTTTAAAAATAAAACAAACGATCATAGTATCTTATGCTTTGGAAGATGAAGTATCTTAAAATATAGCCATCCTATTGCGAGAAAGAAAAATGTTCCAGTATATTTGTCTGCTATACATGAAGAAAGCTTGCATTGATTCCAGATGAAAATATTGGAGATGATCAAAGCTAAACTGAGTAACAAAAGAATAAAGAGATCTTATACAATTACTGAACAAGGAAACACTTTCATTTAATTGATGTGAATAGACTGAAATGCATCCATATTCTCAGAGAAATACTGACAGTTGTCACATCAAAATTCTTAATTACAAAAAATTCAAAATGCAGAATCAAAAACATACTAATAAGATTTTCAACACTTCCAGATTTCTGTTGCAGTTTATACTGCATGCATGTTTTCAGCAGTTCAAATAATACAATACAGCACGCAGATACTCAGGTCACAACAGAATTCAGAAATCCACTAATAATGCTATTTCAAGCAGATGATTATAAACTAAACTTCTGTAGAATAAAATATGAGGGCTTACAAACATGGTAAATAACCTTTATAATAAATTATTTCTCTAGAGCAGGTCAGTATTGAACTTTCTGCTTTCACAGTCCTTCACTCATTCTCCAAGACACTACAATCTCATTTTTTCCAGACTCATAGACTCCAACGTGTAGGATGACAAAAGTCCCTCTCTTGTTTTGAGTTTAATACTTCTGTCTCAGTGGTTCCTGCTGGCTCACTGCCAGAGGTCAAATCTGCTCTATCAAAGAAAGAAAATGTTGCAGGAACATTATGCTGGTTCAAGATTTTCTGAATCCTAGCTTCTTATTCATTACTGTATTTCTGAATCAAGTAAAAAAATCTAAGTCAGTTGACTAAAAGCGGAAGGGATACTATTATTCTCTACTAATACCCTTTTGCTATATGTAACTCTAAAAAAGAAATTAAAATCACCTTATTCTTTTCTCTGGTCTTCTCAGTAAAGAATATGCTTTGATTTTAAATGCTTTGCAGATACCTTGACTTCACATCTTAAAGGGAGGGATTTATGGACTTTGCTTTGAGCTATTAAGGGTGTTTTGGGTTTCATTTTAATACAGCAAAATAAAGCACATGCTTCCTCAGTGAAGAAAAGGCAGTCATATTTTTCACCAGAAACTAATACAGGATGATTGTTGCAGTGATGCTCAATTAGGGTCTATCTTACAGAACAACTGAACTGTTGGGATAACTCAAGCAGGTTTCACTATTCTGCAACACACAAAAATAACCCAAATAAACACACATATGCTTTGTCAGAAAGACAAGTCCTGCAGGAGTTTACAGGGCATGAAAGAACGTCTGCAATTCATTTCTTAAAAACTAATGCTCTGTACTTGTTATCTTTCACCTAATATGTAGTGTTTTTCTGATGAGGGTGGTTCTGCAGGCTGATAGATGCAAGTGGTTCTAATGCAGCCAGCAGCACTTTATTCAGTACTGTGGTGCATAATTTCAAAGGTAACATCCAACTTAAATAAAAAAAAAAAAAGAGAGAGAAAAAAAGAACATTTAAGTGCACTCTCGACCTTACTGACTCAATGGAGAAAAATCTTTCATCTTTACTAGAGTCAGGATTTCATGTCTCTTTAGAAGCAACATTGCTAAGAGTAATTTGTTAGAGTCAATGAAGTCAAATCGATTTTGAGTGATTCTCACGCTTCGAAAAAGACTCAAATGAACATGAATCCCAAGTCCAGAAATATTGAGCCCTGGTGGGCCTTCCACATTTGAAGACCCACTTACTGTCATGCTGCCTCCCTGCAGCACTGTGGAGCGATCACCTGCGAGCATATGGAATAACATACGCCCACATAGGAGCAACGTGGTGTTAGTGTACTGCGTATCTCATGTTTTTAAACCTCTTAAGAAATAAATATTACCTTCCACTCCCCTTTTCTCTTCGACGAAATGCAGGAAATTTTGGCAAGGAAGATCTCTGTTTTTTTAAAGCAAAACTTAGAGCTAGAACTAATACCAAAATAAATATACACGCTGGCTAGAGCTATCTAAACACTGCTTTGTCATTCAACACAATGTTCCATTTTAAATGATTTTTAAATTAACTTCCTCCATAAATGTACCTTTCAGCGGGTCCACAATGTACAAATAATCCACCAAGGTTGTACCCTGCTGCTTTCAAACTGTGTATATATATAACATATAGAAATATAGATATATTTTTAATATACACACACACATAAATAGACGCACTGCACTTCTTCATTAAAAACCTATGCAATGGAATGGTAAACTTTGTGACACTGCAGACTACAGCAGGCGATTTCCCTGAGCCACCCTAAACTGGCAAGCTAATGTAAATAATTGGAGAAATACAAAAATATCATCTGATCAGTTCATTTTGTAGCAACAAGATGACGAACAGACATTCAAGAGGCAGTTCACAATCATTCTAAGGCTGGAGCTGACAGATGCTATGTATTGTTTTAGAGGTGAAACGGTCGGTCTCCAGTGGAGAGTATGAATCGCTACAAGCTGTGGTTACCTCTGCAGTGTATTAGCAAGGATGCCGGCGAGCTGATGGAGAGGTCTGCCAACAATATGAGCATTGGCTGAGCTAAACTGGGAGCTCCCTGTGCACCAAATCCATTGGTCTGTAGAATGGCTACAGGAGCTTTTTGCCTGTGGGGCATGAGTGTGATGAAGACTGCTTCTTCCCCTGGTTTCTGTCCACTCCTGAGGGCTCCTTCCATCAATCACACACAAAGTACTGCTGGCCCAGAAAGTTTACTGTGCTGCACCGCAGACCAATGAATAAACTGTGATTAAAACCAATTAAAAATAAGAAACATTAAAATATTAGGAAGTGCAGATTCTTCCAATAAAAAAAAAATTAAATCTCTAAGAGCAGCAGCTAGGTGGTTCTTGTGTTCTGCACAACAGCCAGGTTTCTTAAGTGGCTGTTGTACAGCAAGATGCTGTATACAGACCCCAGCCAACAAAAAATGCACCGTGCATCTTCATGAGAAATGGTATTGAAGATGACACTGGCACTTTGACCTGGTGAAACAACAGAAAACTCTTCTTAAACAGGTGGAAAAAACAGCATCATGTAAAAAAAAAAAAAGTTGTTTGTTTGTTTTTAAATAATCATATATATTCATGTTTTCTCAGACATGGCTGGCACTGCTTGGTAGAGCAGCTACAAGTTTTAACAGCACTGTTTCACTTTGGAAATGGTTTCTCATTACTTGGGGGCCACAGCAGCACAGTCCGTGCCCCACGGCTGCAATTTCGGAGGCAGAGCATGCTGGCTCCAGCACTACCTTACTCAGCTGGCAGCGAGAGAAATTTCCTCCCCATGTCACTGGCATGCACCTAAACCGCCCATGCAACGTGGCCACCCACAGCTCTCACAAGGTGGCAATTGCTTCAAGGGAAAGGCATGACCCACACAGCTCCCGTCTGCATCATTTATCTTCCTGTAATGTAACTGCTATTTCTGTTCATATTAGCCCAGCAACAATTCAAAAGACTGAAAATCCTGCAGCGAAGTCAGTCAGTACTGGAACTTTACAGGTCAAGGAAAGTATTTTGATTTGATTGGGAGGTGTGGGGGGCTAGAATATCAACATTTTAAAGCTACCCTATAAGAACCTGGAAAAACTTCACCCAAAGTAACAAATCTGATTGCCCATGGTTAAAAATTCAAGAGAAAACACAGAGTTGCTACAATAGTCAGAGAAACAGAGACTCATAAGAAGATGGCAACCCTCCTGCCTCATAAATCACTAAAAGCACTTGGCTTGTTTACTTTACTAAAACAAAACTGAAGAAGACATAATTGCCTGCTATAAACGCACTAGAAGACGGCTAAACATAGAATAAGAGGATAACAAATCGCCTCAAAAAGTTTAGGTTAAAAGGTTTTTGACCAAAGGAAGATAATGCTTGAATCATTTTGTCAGTAAGACTAGCCAAGGCAAAAAACACACCCCCAAAAACATTTAAGAAACTTGAAGTTAATACATCGGATTATATATTGTGGTTCCCTATAACAGTAAAGGACCAGGTTCAAGATTTCTTCTAGTCTTCTACCTTGTAATAGGTCCTGTTTCCTGGGCAATGATAACCAAGGACTTTTTTTGAAAGAAACAAATTCCTGTTCAAAAAACGAAGCAGAAGCACTATTTTGGAAGAAAAACTGTTGAAGATGCCTAATTTTTCTTTTGGATTTCATCTTTTTTTTTTTTTTTTGTAAGGAGACTTCAGACAGAATAAACTCAGATTTAATCAACTGAATTGAGTGCATTGAGTCCATTAATTGAAAGGAATTGAACTAAGGCTTTTTGTAGTGTTTTATGTGCTCATGAGAAGATTACATGCTGCATGAGGTGGACTGTGAAACTGCTGGAAAACGTTAAATACTGTTTGCACCAGTAATTTTAGAAGCTACTCTGACTGCGAGTGAGAATTATGGACCTCAGTGTGAAAAGATGATCCTTTCTTGGAACTACTAGACACGGCAAAAACTCCCCCTCTCTGGTTACGTCTTCGCTTGCATCTGAAATCAGACTCATGTCCATCACCAAGGAGATACACTGATTACTTATTAATGGTCCTGTGTCTAGTCAGGATATTTGCTTCTGGAGAAGACCAGAAACAAGCAAATGTAGGATGTCTCCAAAACACACATACACACCTCTGTAGCAAGAAAAGCAGCAGAGACAGACATTAACTCTTGGGGGGTAGTATTTTGCAAAATTATTTTGATAGTGCTATTCACAGGCCACTTTCATGACTGCCACAAGCGGCCTGACAAGTCAGCTTCTCAGAAACATCTCTCACTTCACTCTAAAAAGCCCAACTGGTTAATCTCTAATGCCCAGGTAACCCGCAGGAGTTCATCACGAATTCGCTTCCCATGTCTCCAACTGTTTTCATTCACCTACAGTAAAGTCATTAAACACCTGGTATCAGCATCTCCTACCTCTGCCCCTCTTGGAAATAGTCTCCTCTTCCTTTCTTTTGAGAACCTGAGCATTTACTGGTTTCTAATGTAGAAACCAGACTTTTGGAGCAATTGCCCAGTACTTCCGCAGGTATAAATACATTCTTCCTATTCTTAGACATCGACATATAGCTGAATGTACTCTAAAATGGCAAGGCCAGAAAGTGAAGCTCTGCTGAGCAGGCTAATGTGGATGAGGAATTTGAAAATCCATGCTCAACACAGAAAGACTAAATTAAGACTTAGCAGAAAATCACATTTAAAAGGAGATAATAAAGGTGATCCTAAATGTCAGGCCAAACAGGCTAATTCTGAAATTATTTTGCAGAAATTGGGTCATTCATCCCATTCCTAGGGACTAAGACGGGTTTCCCAGGAGGTTCAGTTTCTTTGCACAACCACAGGGAAAAAAATTAGCATCTTTCTATACTTCTACACATGGCCATCATATTTTACAACAATGTAAAATGAGACAGCCCAGAGGAATTTACAGTCCAGGACTGGTAAAAGCATCTTTTTAGCTCCCTTGAAACTCAATTAGGAAGGTGCAGGTTGCTCTATAAATTAACCAGGAAGGTTACGATCTGTCTCCTGGGAAGTACCAATTCAAAACTCATTTCCAGTTGTGCATGTTTCACATGCAGAATTAGGAGCTTCGTCAAGCGCTATGAGGCATCTCTTCAAGAAATTCCTACCAAAATAAATTACTGAAATCAAGAAGCCGGATGTAACCCTTCTCCCCCTTCCCCTTTTATGACCTTGTGCAGATAACCTGCACCAAGATGCCAAGGATATGAAGCTCCGAACTGCATCTTAAGCACATGACGTACAGAGAAACATTTGTTGTCCGTTGACAATTTTGAATGCTTAACTGTGTTGCTGCATAAATAGCTTTTCTTACAAGAATTACATGAATTAATATGAGACACTTTTCCCTAAACTGACATTTCTGCAGTGCTACAATCTTTGCAGAAGTTGACATACTCTGGGGGAAGACAACCACTTCAGCTTTCCACAAGATGGCATGGTTCCCTTTGCTCAAAGACAGCATTACTCAGTGCCATTGAGGAAATTTAATTTTTTCTTTTTGCTTTTCCAAATGTACTGGCCAATGTCATGAATACGTTTAAGTAGGCTTAAGATCTCTGAAATATCTCTACAATGGTTCATTTTCACAGATTCTTCCAATAGAGAGTTTAATGAGTTTAAGAAAGCTTCCTTCTCTCATGGTGAAATGAAGAAAAAGTATGCTGCCACACGAAAGCAAGTTTCAATCAAATACAGCTAAGGCACGTCACACGGCAGAGGTGAGCCTAAGGGGCTAAAAAACCTGATCTTCCAAGTCTCAGGTCATCAGTTTCAAATCCTATCAGACTTCTTTCAGTCTTGCAACACTTCGGGTAAAATGGGCCAGCAAGCAAGCCACCTACCACACCCCCTTCCCAGCCATGTGAGAATTAAGACCCCAGAGTATTTTCCAGGAGGTGAAGATTCTCCATGCCGCTTCCAGACCACTTTCCATCCCTGTGAGGTACGGTCATGCAGCAGCAGCTCGTCCTCTTCTCAGCGCAGAGGTAGACACACTGAACAGCTCTGCCCTGCTGCAAAGCAACATCAGTGCTGCTGAGCTTCGCATGCAAGACCATGCACACGGTCACTGCTGCCCCCGCACAACATCCTCAGCGGGCAGTGACAGATGGCAGGTACAGGGCTTTGACTCAAGGGATTTAAAAAACCCATCAAACACGTATAGCTTCTCTGCAGTTTCTTGTCCTGCTCCTCTTAGTCACTTCTGTGAATGTTTCAGTTTTGATTACCATGGCATGGTTTTGCCTAAACAGGAGAAACAAAACTAGCTGTGATAGACAAAAGAGGACAAACTTTTGGCATTGACCCATTTCACAGACACTGGATGGGTATCGGTTCCATAAATTTTGAAGTTTAAATAGCAAGCCAGAGAGGGAAGGGACATGATGACACAACGAGTTATTCACCCACAGAAATACCGCCACGGTTCTCCGTGCAGGAAGGGCTCCTAACTCTACCCAGTGCAAATCACCTAGTAAAGAGTCAGACATACCAAAACACTGCCTCCCTAGAATGCTTTGCATACCATAAGGCTTATCTTGAAAAGAACAGATTTCTGTTTTTGAGGACTGGTACCTAATACTCATCACTCCTCCAACTCCATTTACTGTGCTCGGAATTTAGTGCTTGTCATTGTAACGAGCGCAGCTGAAACTCTTGCTTTTTAACTGCCAGCCTGCCAAGCAAAACACATTTATTCACATCTGATTTAAACATCACAAGCCAACTAATCAAGATGACAAAGAAGTTTAAGTACCCTGATCAGTCTGTTTTCTCTCCTAAAATATATCATTAATGCTATTATAATTATTAACTCTGTTACTGTCTTCCTGCATGTAAGTAGCTTCTGATCCTGTCAGTCACTGCAGGTGTATGGCACAGCCAAAACACTTATTTAAATTACTTGGATTTCCAATTATAGAGATTCACATACATCCTCAAAAATGATGCAAGCACAAGGCAAAACCATAAACAAGACAAATCTGGAGACACGTATACAAGCATTCAAACTCTTCTCCTGCTTCTTTCTCCTCAAAAACCTTAGATTACAACAGTAAAGGCTCTGATTTAATTATGGTGCTTGTTCACATAATGGCCTCATTTTTCTCTATAAATTTTATTCTCAAACTAGGTTGCATTCTCTGGTCTAAAAGACAAAGTTCCTTGTTCTAAAAAGTAACTTTCTTGTTACTAGCTGCTAGTTCAAGCAGTCACATGAACAAGGAAGAGTACTTTAAAAAGGGACAAAATCAAGAATAAAGAGCAAATTCGGCCACCGAATGTCCCATGAAGCTACCCAGCCATGACAAACAGCAGAGCCCTCTCTCACTCAGGACAGAAAACTCACTCAGCTGTGCAAGGGGTCAGTTATTGCAGTGGGACAGTAGAATCTTGAGCTGTAACACTCAATTTCTTGGCTTACGTGATTTTAAAATAAGTCTCGCTTTCCTGACCAAATTGAATGAAGCTTTAAATCTGCAAATTCCTTTGATGGAATTAGTCGTGCATGGTCAGTCTACATTGTGTCAAGAGAGGGACTACAGCTAATTCCAAAACCCAGGCAACATTCTGCACCTTGCAAGTTATGTTTACAATTGCAGATTTTTAATTGTTATCCCATTCTGGATCATCTTACAGACCTTGGCTTCTGGATCACTGTTGATGCTACAAGAATCGTCATCATCAGATTGTGGACCATTTCTGTTCCAGAAAAAAACAAAGAAGACAAAAATCAATCTTAAGATCATATGAAATTTACAGCACAGCACAAAATGGAGCTGATCATTCCATGGAGACTTCTAAAGTCATTGTACCTGAGCTTCAAAGAGGCGTAGCGCAACGTTGCTCCTTCAAACTCTTTCAGACTTGGGTCTGGGTTCACAGTGGCTGCATGCAGATCCTAGAGATAAAGGCAGTGCTATTAGTATAGTATTAAGTGCTATTAATATAGTATTAAGTACACCACCGTGTTATTTCTTATTTCAAAGGGAAATTAAATCCTCCCTGCAAAGAAGCGATAGTATTTCTGGCTGAAGTTGAAAAGAGGCATGCATATATTCTCAAGCTACATTTCATTCAGTGCAGGCATCTTACTCGTTACGTCATGGCAGTTGCCCTGCGAGTTTAGACTGAATCCATTCCAAGTGGAAAGATCAGAAAAGGCAGCATGTTTGTGAGCTAGACATCCCTAGCAGTACCCCCATTCACTCTGGCCTAGCTTATGAATGATATCCATGGAAAAATAAAAGGGGAAAAAACAGCCACTGCCATGCAAAAAACAAGGGTAACAGTATCAAAGGTTCTAAAATCTGACAATATACTTGCCTTCCAAATGTCACTATTAATCTTTCCCCCATTCAGTACAGCAAAATCACTCCATGGCTGTTTCTAGACACATAATTATTCACACAGGAAGAAGCACATTGATAAAAAAAAAAAAAAGAAAAGAAAAAGAAAAAAAACACAAGACACTGTTGTTAGCATTGATATTTACAGGATGGGTTAGGGAACAGATCACCTCAAACTTCAACTAATTACTCCACTATACCATGGCATTTGGAGGAAAGGGGAGAGAAGACATGCCTCTAACAGTTACTTACCAAAACAAATGATTGAAACAAGGAAAGTTAATATAAATTAGGAACGGACAATGAAATTACTCTTTAACTATGATCTTAAAAGCAAGCAAAATGAATCTGAATATGAATGTTGGCCACAGCTGCTACAGCCTTTGATAAACAGCAATTAATGGGAAACATTAAGATTTGCATTTGATTGGCACTTTTGTTAAAAGCCCCTAACACCATTGGAACTAGAAACACTGAAACACAGTAATATATACAAGGATAAGATACATACATACAAGGTAAAAATCAAATATTTCTAAAGAGAAAGCACAAAAAAAGGACAGTGAAGGAAAGGAGGATTAGTAAGGAGTGCAGAGAGATTTCTTGCTGAGAAAGTAGTTTTGTGAAGTCTAGCAGCATTTTTTTTTTTAAAAATGAACAGACCAAAACAAAAACCCCAACAAACCACTCACTCTCTCATTTTTCATTCAAGTTTCTCAAAATTTTCAGAGGCATTCACTGGTACAATCAAGCAGGTAGCAGTGCATTTAGCACTACAGCAACCTGCGGTCCATCATTCTCTGTAAAGTCTAGAAGGAGCAGCTGACCTTGGAGTTGCCTCTCTCCTCTTCCCCATGAGGACAGAAATCCCACAGTTCTGAACAAGAACCACATGGGACAGGAGATTTGGTCGCTGAGAGGCTCAGAGCCACCTCTTTGTAGCTTCACCAAATCAAGTATTCCCGTAATTAGTGGCTCCTTTTAAGATGAACTCTCCCAGGTTGTCCAGCTCAGCTCTAAGACGAAGTGGTACCTATTAATGCAGCCCAATGCACTAAATTGCAGGGTGGACATCTCACCTCAGAAGTGTTCCCAGGACATCCTCACTGGAAGAATTATTTCTGAGAAACAACTCCCAGGAGAAACTCTTCCCAAACATGCCTTTGAATTAAGAGTTGTTAGCTTTTCCTACTAAGTTTCTCATCTTTAATTATTAGCTGCTAGTGGTTATGTTACCTATGGAAGAACTTCTAGAAATGATCCAGACCTGGGATGAGTCAGGCTTTAAGAAGACACAACTACCATCACCAAATTCTGCTGTGATCTCAAAGAAGCTCTTACCGAAAATTAAACCCTAAGCTTTTTTCTCTGCACAGGCAATGGGAAAGAGGCAGCAAAATCTCTAAAATTTGGAAGAGAACGTTACGAAAGACGAGGATTCACAAAGGAAGTCATTAGGCAACACACAGGAGAAAAGACCCACCTAAAACTAAGTCAAATTTAATCAGCTGTGCAAAATCAAAATAGATTTTCATGCTTTTGAGAGGGAGGAGGGAAGGAATGTTCCAGGCTATTCGTATTTAGCATTTATTAGCATTTTTGTTAAATCTGCAGGATTTTCGCATAATGCTTAAACCAAACTGCTTTGGATTGAAATCTACTGATTATCTTGTGAAAGAAAAATTGCCTTGCAGTTTGTGCAAAAGTAAGACATTTTCCACATTTTTTCCCTTTTAAAAACTTTTTGCCATTTGCATGCATTACAGCATCGTTTCTCTCTACCCATTTTTTTTCTGATTCTCTGTTCAACAATAGTGAGTAACTGCTTTTCTTTATGCTAAATACTCAGAGTAAGCTACTACACAAAAATGGCTGACTTGATCTGTTCTTTGTTGACTGCCCTCAGCTGTGAGCGACATTCTACTAAACGAAGCAAAGCTTCTGTATGTCATTTAAGAGACAGGGACACAAAATAAAAAGAACTAAGAAAAAAAGAAAAGAAGGGAAAAAAAAGGAGGAAACAAGACAAAGGGTAAAAAGGCATTACTCGGAGTGTGGGGGGGAGATGTTTCTAAATGTTTATTTGACAAATCCAAAAGCTGAAATAGCCCTAATAAACTCTTCTCAAGACCAGAACATGATGCTTCACGGACAAATGTGAAAAAGGTATAAGTATTTTTTATGGACTCACGGAAGCCTATTGGGACAGATATGAAATGCTGCCCATGCCAGTCTTCAATCTTAGATTACACTCTTTCATCCACCTAAAACCTATATATCCCCCAACGTTTTCAGCAGAAAACAATCCAAATTCCAGCACATGTGAATGAGCTAAACCAGCCCTCCCAACCCTTACTATCTCACAGCACAGACTTCCAAACAGCAATGAAGGACTCAGCAGTACATGGCTCACATGCAGTCCAACTTGGAGCTGGAAACTGTAAACCACAACTGCCGCTGCCAACGGTAGCGCCAGGATAATGGCATTTTAGCACCAGGATAATGGCATTTGGAAGCCCCTATTCTAGATCAAATTCCACATATTTTGTGAAGTGTCAGATTGACCGTATCCCAGACATTCAGGTTAGTCCTCCAGGAGGAGGGAGAGGGGGAGCACTTGGGGTAGGCTGCAATGCAGTGAACAGGGACTGAAACCAGTATCACCTGCAAGTGACCTGGAGATGATTAGGTGCTGGCAAGTATTGATTGTGGAGAGAGATGAAAACCCAAAGATTCACAATAGCTGACACTATTAAATCTAGATTACAAACCATTTCACTATCTACCCCTATCTCATAACCCCACACCACGGTTTATTTCCCTCTTACTGCTCTGCAGCAGTGTTCTGCTCAGAACCAGCTGAATGTCAAAGGATTCTTTCAGTTGTCTCTTAATAAAGCTCAACATCTGTGGTTTCAAGAAATGCAAGACTTTTCCTGTCAGTTCTCATTACAACTCCAGCTGTGCCCCTTCTTTGCAGCAGTTTCAGAATTTGGCAGTGCACAAAGTCCTGAGCCCAATTCACACTCTAATTTTGAACTCCATTATTGTAAGTCTGCTGGTACTGTATTGCAATGCTATCTTAAAAGCAACAGAGTCAAAAAATCAGTATTGTTTAAATAATGGTATGTAAGACGATTATCAGTGAATGCAGAAACCTTCAAGAGACAAATGCCTTTGTCTGTACCTACAATTAAAACAACAATATCATTCTAACACAAATTTTAGAAACTCACTTATTTTCTGTGTCATCTTTTACACTACAGTATATGGCCTTGATGCTACCACAGAACTGTATATGCATAAACCTTTGCTAGATCAAACTCCTTGCTGAATTAGAACTGCCATATGAGCTTCCTCTGTACTCACATATATAAAATTTTAGAATGACTCCTCAAATGTCTTGTTTAATACATCTACACTGCATAAAAATCTATGTTGTTATAACTCATACATTTCATATTCTCCATAATGCTGCTGAGAATTAATGATCATTATCTACAATCACAAACTTGTATTTGTATTACAAAATACAAGAATTTTGTAATACAAAAGTCTTCATTACAAAATGAAGAATTTGTATTCTTCATTTAAAGCAAACAAAATTGTGAAAGGTTAAAGGTACATCTGCCACATTACCAGCAGGTCTGAAATCTTCATTGTAAAGACATTTTAAACAGAGGTAGAAAAATATTTGAAAGGAACATACACATTTTCCCTATGCAATTTACCAGCCATACCGATTTCTGGGATTTTGTGAAAGACATCTATATCTTACTAATTAAAGCCCTGTTGTTCATATTTCAGAGTAGGAAAACTACTTGATGCTGAAGTTGTATCACTCATGAGTACATTACAGGAATTTATACTGGAAGCATGTGCAGCACTTTACATTCAGCATTTCTGGATTATTTTTTTTTCTCTTCTTTTTTGAATGACAGCAATTGTTGTTTCTCTATGAACCCTCTCAGAAATAATTTCCAGCATGCTCAGTGCACAGTACATGCCACAGGAGCTTGACTGATGTAAACCATAACTGAAATGTTGTGGTCAAGTTTGCAAACCTTATGAATAGCGTTCATGAACATGTGGGAGCAATTTTTCTAAAACAATGAACAAGAACGTACATGTTTATGCCTATAAAGGATAAAAGTTTCAGGGTCAAGATGGTAATGCATACTTGAATGTCCTTAACTCCTCTTAACTTTAAGTTTTTGTGGTGCCTATATCAACAAAATCAAGAACAGAAGAAATGTTGTACTTAAATAAATTTTAAATAAATAAATAAAACCTAATGATTGCCTGATCTAAAACTCAAAGTTAGTACACAGAAATCCTTTGATTTCATAAAACTGTGGACCACCTTCTGAAAAGTTAGTATGAAAAAGAACTAATTGCAAAACAATTTGATTTTACACTTGTATTTCATTAAGTCTTCTCAGCATACTAGAACAAAGCGATTGCATTTTTTGAAGCATACTCTTCTTTATGATAATTTATTTCATTTTTCTACTTATATGACATCAGTCAACCCTCTGGATTGTGCCTGAAAGGATTATTTTAAAAGCCAGTATCAAATATTGCTCTTTCAGCACATGTGGAAGAGAAAGTGCATTTCTTCCTGTTTCTACTTAAAGACTGACTGCAACACAGTGATCCACTCCTGCAGATATCAAGAGATTTACACTTGAGAATACTTGATGCTTATTCAATAGAAACTACGCTGTAAAGGAACTAGTGTCTCAGATGAAGACTCATACGTCTTTGTGTGATACTCCTACCAAGTGAACCAAAAAGAAAGAAGATGCAAACAAAGAGTCTAGCCAAAAGACTGCTATAATGTGCAAAAACTTTACGTACCCTGTACCCATGTAATGCAGCAACGCCTCAGCACATGCTACAGAACTGCAGCAGTTTCACATTCACCAGGCCCTGGCTGTCCAATTTATCTGAGATATGTCTGATTTCATCCTACACATCCAAATTTCAGGATGCTCCATGAGGCACAGCCATTAGAAAATGCACATAGAAAATATATACTTATGATGTATTATCAACAAATAGCTACACTTTGAGATATTATCAGGGCCCATATTCTAAAGCTCAGTTTAGCTAACAGTTAAACCTGCAAGTTCAAAAAGTTAATTCCATTTTCTTTACAGTATGTAGGCCACAAAAAGACACAGTATTTTACCTCAGTTTCTGGAGTAGGAGATGGAGTAATGGAACCAAGTGATCCTTTTCGTGAGCCCTGGAGATCTGTTGGGATGGACACGGGACGTTGCCATTGAGTTGTTCCTGTTGGTATGTGCCAGTAGTAGATCCCAGCAACGTCATTGATTTTTTTCCAGCCAGGTGGTAAGTCTGGGTCTGTCTGAAATGAATGATCACTCCATATATCTGCTAGAAACAGGGAGGGGGGGGGGGTGGAGGAAAGAAAAGAAAAGAAAATGAACCAGTATTACTAAAACATGAACAGTTCTTCCATGGATGTGCCCCTGATGCAAGTGATGCACAGCTGGTACTGCTCTTGTACAGTTCCTGTGTAAATGAATACCAGAAAAACATACTGAATTATTGAGAGTCATAGTAAGGTGACAAAGCCTGGTTTGACTTGTCCTATAAAGAGAGAAAAAAAAAATATACTACTTACCAAAGAGCTGCTCTAATATGGCAGTTATCTAATACAATCAGATAAACTAGCTCTTCTAATAAGGTTTAGCTTCAAGTACATTAAATCACAGCACAAAAAGAAATATTTAGAGTTGTGGCATACTCTATCTTCTTCATCACAGCACCTTCCCTTCTCAATGCATGGTAACAGAGCATATATTTCTCCTAATCAAAACCAGTTTATCAAAATAGAAAAACCCCATACACCAATCAAACTTGCATTGGGTTTACTTACAACATCTGAAAGACTGCTTGTTCAAAACGATGAGAAAAAAACCTATCATTCTACACACACCTTGATTGTCACAAACAAACATACTGTTTTCAATTGGGTTTACAATGGGGTAGGAAAAAAACGAATTACCAAAAAAACTGCTAACACACAGATGAAATACTGGCTCTACTAACAAACCTCCCACTAACTTAAGCATGTGCCAGCAATTCATATTGTAATTAGAGACATTCCCAGATTTACCTGGGATTATAGATGCAGATAAGAGATGTCACCGGTGGAGAACATGTGCTTTTTAGAAAGTCAGGGGCACCACCTATGTGCAAATCAGCTCTACTCTAGCTGGAGCAGTTATCTTCTGCTGGATATATGCTTTCCAGAGACTGGGAAGAGAGTTGGTGCTCTTCTAAACTTCCCAGCTAAACTGCTTTGGTGGTGTCATTATGGTACATGCTATTAAGCAGCTGCTACGATCTACTCCAAGGACCGTCAAGCTGCAGGGAGAAACAAGTAACCTTCCGGACTGACGTTTCCACCAGCACTTGAGCAGACACGATGAAGGCTGACACCAGCACAGTGAACTGAGATAAGGAGAACAAAACCCGAGAACAAAGGAAGCACCATACCAATGAGCTGTGGCTCACCTAGTCCAGCAACTTGTTTCCAACCTTCAAAGACAGTCCTCAAAATACCTTCAGCGGATGACAGATTAATAGAAAAATGTGTTGTTATACTGATCTTAATGTCTTTTTCTGAATTAAAGGTTTCTTGTTAAGTCTATCCTCAAGCCTCTTACTAGGTGTTTTATCACAGTTGCTTATTTCTGAATCTCTCTCATTTCTACTACCCACATTTATGCACGCATGCACACACACAAATGGTATGATAATTTAAATAACTCTTACACTCCATGGCACAAACCAGACTATTTCTTCTCTAGAGCCACTTAAAGTTCTTAAGTTACTGATTTACGACTTGAAGACTAATCTGAGCAAATTCTGCAGAAAAACAACCAGACAGTATCATTACACTTAAATTCAATAAGGAGCCTCACTCACGGCCCAATATCTGAAATCTGCAACATTCATATAATCAGTTCCAGAAATTCCCAAATATTCTAAACACTCGCTTGTAAATGTCCTCCGCTGTAGCCTGTACTGCATTCAAGCGTACGTAGTTCCTGACTCCAAGGTCTTACATGTTTTAAAGCCCATTCATCTTCAACCTTGCTTATTTTTATTTTCCAACTGAACAACTCAGCTGAACTCTTCTCAACCATATAAAAGGAAAATAAAAGCAAAACACTTTCAGTAATTCGACCACATGATGCAGAAAGTGATGTGCAAAGATCAAATATCTAAACATCATGTTGAAGTATGTGTGGCAACATCTGCAAGTTCAGATACACATGGGTAAGTTTAAATACCTGGTTCATAAAACTTCAGAATATCACAATAATGTCAGTGTTCATAAAACTTACATACCAGGTCTTTCAATGTATGCTGGAAAAGAAAAATATTAAGCCTTTATTATGTAGAGAGGCAAAACTTCACATCAGTTCAGGTTCATACAGGTTACAGTATTAAACAACCACACTTCAACACTGCCAGGACTTTAAGATAGGCACTGTTTCTGTCCTTGCTACACATACAGTTAGCCAAGTGTTATACTACAGCTGCATCAAATTATTCCTTTCAAACCAATCGATGAAATACAAAGAGGAACCAGAGATGCAGAGGAACCAACATACTGTTATTTATTGTTGTAATGACACGCAGTACCAGAAAGACCTAAACAGAAATGACTTTGAAGTAAAAGCAGACAATGCTCACAGCAGAAAGAAAATTGTTAACCCAGAGACTTAAAACAACATTCATACAACATTTAGCTAGAGGAGAAGAAATTATCTTGTATGTGAATGAATACCTGGAAGGAAATCACATAAAACAGCTGAGAGCACTCTGGGATAAGAAAGTATCATCCAGTTGAGTAACATTAATCTACTTTGAAAACTTATCCGTCAGCAAAACTAAATACACCAAAATATGTTCATATGTGCTCAGAGATACAATAGGAATTACATTTCAGATTTTTTTTCTCCATTAATACAGCTCAGGACTTTTAAAGAGCTGCATTTTCCACACAAAACTGCTACGATTTACGTCTACACACGAGATGCATGTTGCTGGGGTCCGGGTACTCCTTGCGCAGAGGTGCTGACCTCAGACCATCTGATAAGCACGGCTGAACAGGACAGGGCCAGACTGCAGGTGTTCATACTGAAACACCATTCCTCGTGTTAGCTATGCAAACCTATTTGAAAAACATGAAATGTATGTGTCCCCCAGCCCATTTGCAAACACACCTCAGGCTCAGACAGACTGGCAGGAATAATCTTTTGCACAGACTGATTTCCTGCTGGCACGAACTGGAAAACCTCCCTAGTTCGCTGACAGTTCTAAGAGATGAAAGCACTCGGCATGCAAGTCAAAGGTAACAAACCATCACAAGAAATACCAAGAAAGGTAATAAAGTAAGAGTCAGCATACAAAACCTGACAGGACAGATGAACGTGCTTGCGGCATCAGAGACCCACTACAGGAGACCAATGGCTTTTCTTTATTTGAATACAAAATTAAAAGTAGTAAAATAATTTCCCTCTGAATTTGAAAGACCCCATTTAATGGCACAACATTGAGTCCAACCATCTAATTTTTGTTGCATGGGTCAGTGTAAGAATGGTCCCTTATCAGGGCAGTGTTTGGTGCCCAGAACAAAAAGAAGGCATCATGCGGATATATGTATCTCCTGTTACATTCAGGACTTTTCCAATCCCAATCTTCTTGTAGAAGAGAAAGTGACAGCCACAAGAGAGGGGAGAAAAGAAGGAGGTATCTATACATCAATCCAATTCTGTTGGTATGGCATTAAACAACTTGCATGAAACAAACCCAAGAGGAAAAAAAAATGAACACATTGGACCTCTTCCTTGGAAACTGAGAACTCCTCTTATGTCTGCAAGGTTTTTGAGGTAAAAACATTATATAGAAATGGTTCCTTCTGGTCTGTGGATGACTAAGCCCTTCATGCTTTCTCAGTGGCAGATGATTTATGGTGATCAGGAACTTTTCTCTGATTCTCTCCCAGTTATCCCCAGGAGCTGAAGTTCTACCTGGCATCTCCTGCCTTTTCCGAGCTTCTCTTCACTGATTTGTTGACGAAAAGGTCAGTGAACCAGAACCGCGTGGCTGCTCATAAAGCTTCTGAGTTTGAAAGTGTTATTGCTCTGATAACACGGAAAGCATGACTTACTACAGAAATTTAGAGCATGATTCACAAAAAGAATGTATCCTTTTGTATTGGGGCTGGTTTCCTACTGTGCGTATACAGTAAATCATGATCTCCTGAAAGGCTATACTCTAAGACATATCTTATATAAAATGCATAAAGCAACAGAGATGAGAAAAACAATGCTGAACTAGAACAAGAGAGAGCCAGTGTAGCTAAGCTGTATGAGACAGCAGACACTGGGTTTCTTTAAGAAACTTGGATTCACGTTATCTGTATAACTTGTCTTTCTACAGCAAGAGAGAGTCAAATTCTTATCAGCAGAAAGACTGTATTAAGATGTAACCAATTCAAAACTCTGCAAAACAATGAGGTGTATCTTTACACAGGCATCATGCAGATTTGCATAGCACTGCAGACCTTTGAAAGCCATCTCTTTTTCCGGAGAAAGACCTTACTGAACGAGGTGGCTCCACTGTCTACGTACACTCTGGAGATGAAGTCCAAAGTCAGCCCTCGTGGCAGGAGACTGGGAAGCCAGCTTGTAGCTGATCCTTCCCCATGCTTTCTATCCCTGTCCGAACACGGGGTGCACGACAGCCGTCACTAGCGAGGCTGGCCGGCTCTGATCCCAGAGCTGCCCACGCTGGCTCAGACACACCAGCCAGTCCTTGTCAGCGAGCCACTACCTGGAAATCTGCCTAAGATAAGCGTGAGCTGTCACCACCCAATTTCTGAAATGCAGCACAGCCAGCTTAAAGGTCAACAGTTAGAAGTTCACAGCTGGTCTTCTGCAGACAGATTCACATGAAAGGACAGGTTGCAGACAGAGGACTGATATTTTTCAGTTGGAGTTTTGTCTCACTAAAGCCTTGTCCATATGGGGGAAGATCCCCAAACTGGCTATGGGGACATTATTATGGAAGAAGCATGAGACAATTCTGGAAAAAAAACGTGACAGTAAAGGAGAGACATTAAGAATATGTGAGGACTAAAATGGAAGATTACATAAAAACATGAAAGATGTGATTTAAGACAAGAAGCTAGCTTCGTTTGAGGAAAACTGAAAAACACAGAGTGGACTTCACCGGGCTTTCCTGCCTCCACCACCTTCCTGCACTAGGATCTGACACGTCCCTCAGGAAACCAGATCTTTCCCCTCTATGTAAAGCTTGCTTAGAGTTGACACCATAGTCCCTTCTTACGGGGTCCAACATGATGGGGCACAGGGCTGCTTCCCCAAAACCTTTGGCACTGTTCTCTGCAGAACTCAGAAGAGGGGAATCTGCTTGCTGCACCCCACCATGCAGCCTCCACTTCATCTCTCCAGAGACTCAGCAACGCAGCGATGAAAGGAACATGTTTAAAAGAATGGGAAAATAACAAAAAGGATGAAATAATCAGAAGTGAGAGCCTGAGGGGAGGGCAGTGCCTGCAATGCCTTACCATCCCCTTTTAAAACCAAATGGGGAATTTATGTTAGTCATTTCTCTCTAAAACTCAAAATAAACAGAAAGAACTAACTCACAAAAAGCCACTAAGGCTTTAGAAAAGTACCAAAGAAAGACTTTACTTAAAAAAAAAAAAAGTTTAAATAGTTGTTAAAAATTTAAATACTTTTAATAAGTGTACAAAGAAGTAAAAGAGTCTGAAGAGATTCCCACTTGCTGAATTGTCTGGTCAAATTCATTCAGAAATAAATGCTGTGTCTGAATGGCTGAAACACGGAGCCTGTAATAGAAAAAAAAATGAATACAGGCTTCATCCTAGTATCACTATAACTGAGGAGAGCAGTTAAAACTCCAAAAATACTGGAAAAAATGAAGTCTGTTACACAAAATAAAAACTATTCATTCATTCTTTTGAAACAACTAGCAATAGAGAAGTACCACCACAAAACCATAAACGCAGCCATATTTAACTGGTAATTCTGGCTAGGAGAGCTTTGTGAACACATTTTGTATTCCAAAGAAGATAGGATAAAGATCATATAATGCAATATATTGCTGCTTGTAACTCCCTTCTCCAAATGTCAGCCTCTGCCAATTACCTGATACAGAGCAGTGATAAATTCTATGCTATAGCTATAGTTCAGAAATTTTAGTAATTACATTTTTATTTCAAGCTAAAATTATTTTACTATCTGAGGCTGATCTAAGAAAACAGTGTTACGATACTGGAAAGAAATGGTAATAAACAATATAAATAATTCACTGAAGAGCACATGTAATCGGTGACTAAGCTCTTCAGCAAAACTAGTATTTTTATCACTTATTTTATTGCTGTTTCAGGGGAAAGGATAGTAATCAAACTGCTGCCATTATGAATCACTTTTCAGCCCTTGTTCAAATAAACAGAAATTAAAACTACAGCATTTGGTAGGATCTTTCCAAGCAAACTTGTGCAGTAAATGGAGACCATTTATTTTTCCATCATTTTGCAATGCCACAAACTGTTCCCTTGTAACAGACACCCCATGTAAGGTAAGGTCAACACTCACCAAGTGCAGGTTGTATTGGTGGCATCACAGCAGATGCAAACAGTACACTCTGTACCTAAGTGCAATGCAGCTTTCCAGCTGCTGTTCCCAACTATGTTGGCACCGTTCTCTGCTAATGACATTTGTGGATATTTCATAATTAGGGAGACTAATTACCATGAAGCTTAAGTAGCCTTTAACTAGTTCAGACTTTCTTCTGCAGGTACAGCTAGAAATCCCTTTCACTGAACATCAAAGGCAGTCATTCGGAAACGAATACAGATGGAAAGAGAATGGCAGGAGCTCCAGAGGCACTTTCTAGAAGAGCAGGAATACAAAGGTACAACACAATGTATTTTAATTTAACAGCAAGTTGTGTTAAAGTCTTGAGACAATAATTATTAATCTTTTTTTTTTTTTTTAGAAAGAACTAAATTGAAGTAAAATGTTCAACCAAGTCTGATTTAGTGTCATAACAAAGGTGGAATAGACAAATATTGGCAAGATGCTTGATTTCCTATGGGCCAAATTCTGTTCTCTAGAAAATCAGTTTCTCCATTGTTTGTAGCAAAGCGTGTGTTTATCAGCAAAAACCAAACCAAACACTCCACTCATCATTGTCATAAGTTGGTTTATCACCAGTCCAGTACTACAATGTGACTATATGACATTGTGCTAAGTTAAATATATCAAGATCTTTTCTTGATAGAGACTGTAATATTTCAGTAATAAATCTCAACACTTCTGTCTGAAAGGAACATAATCTTGCTCCTTCCTCTTCTGGAGGTAAGGTAGTGGAAGATGACTAGCATATGTACATGTTACTTAGGACTGGAAGAAAAAGATCACATTATGTGATAGAAAAAGAACTTGATAATAGATACCTCAAGGAAACATGCACCAGAAAGGAAGTCATATGGGAACAAAAATATAATTTAAAATAGACTGTAATAAAAAAAACTGTCTTCTTTCCTTCAGATAAACTAAACAAAAATGGATAAAAGCAGCAACTAGGTGTTATCTCCACTTCAAAGACAACCTGGTGGTGATAAGCAAGGTGCTGAGGACAGAGACCGAACTGTCAGTGTCTCTCTGCTTACATCCTTGTGCATGAGGGAACTAGAGCCTCGAATCTAGTTCACCGAAGGCCAAGCAGACCTACTTCCTGAACAAAATACTCTTTAGCAAGGTGACGGGTCTACCACAATAAATTTTGTATTGAAGTGGGAGATGCACTTGGAAAACAACATGTATTTTGGATGCACAACTCTTCTTTAGGGAAAAACAAATCCCACCACGAGCACTGCTATGGCATCAAACTGTGGCCAAGAAGAGTACTCTTGAATAGAGGAACTGCAGTTCCAAAAGGCTCGAGGTTGGCAGCATACCTGACTTCAAAACAGAGACTGTGCCATGTAGAGCCATCAGCATGCTGGAAAGAAGTGTATAGTAATATCACCTATATCATAAGACAATTTTAAAAGTTGTTTTTTAAAAAAAAAAAATGGGAAAGAGCAGCAAAGTAGACTCATACTAAGAAAGAAAACATATTCAGGGAATTCTGAGAGCTATCATTGCATCATTAAAGGGACATATGTGCTTTGCTTTTTAAGAGATTTATTTCCACATATGGGCTTCATTTCCCCTACTTGGAAGCAGCAGCAGACGTAAACGCAGAGTCTCTGGCTGATGCAAACACAGCTCCACTGGACTGGAGCCTGTTTTTCAGCTGGTCTTTCCAGCTAAGGAGGACTCCTTCCACTGCATGGTGGTAGAATGACCAAGCGAGACCACTTGGCTGCAAGGCTCAACACTACTTGTGAGCGCTTGATCTACATTATCCAAATGGGTTAGGAAATAAAATATCCATACTGTATAAAGATGATAGAACTCACTTTTTTTTTAACTCCTAGCTTAGTTATCTCAATTCTTAGGACTGTTTTGTAACAATTTCTCATCTGTAAAGATCCTCCGAAGAAAACGGATACCAGTCAAACATAGGATTTGATCTAGACTTTGATTATCTACCACTGTCTCAGAAGTATATTTCCACAGTGAAAAGTTCACTGAAAAGGAGCATTTAGTGTCCAGGCTGGAAACATGACGGTCCAAAGAGGGGCACATGCAGAGTTTTCCAAATCTAGAAAAGTAATCTGGCCGATAATAAATCTGCAAATCCACTTGTCAGTCTCTGGCCCTTCCATTGCTCACATTCCAGCAGTGGGTGCACAATGTAAATGAAGGATTTCAAACTGAAAAGTGCGTTGTTTGTAAATAAGAGATCTGCAGCAAGGTTTCCTATGCCAAAAATTGCAAAGAAGGGGATGGCAACAGGATCCAACAACATTTGTCTTAGTGTTAGGGCAGCAACAGGAAAACACTAGCTTCAAATCTGACAGCTTTCTCCATTGTTGGAATGAAGCATAAGGAAGGAGCTGGCACCCAATGGCATGTGTGTCTTACAGATGCCGTAACACAGGGGAAGCACAAGAAAGGAGCTGGGAAGACAGAAGGATAAAAAAGTTTTATTAAAAATGAAAGGGATAGAGCAAAGTGTCTTTTCCTCTTCTGAACTTCCAAAAGTCTTGAATTTTTTTTTTTTGTTCTGTCTTCTGGGCCTGAAGAAAAACAAGATCAAAGGAAAAGAAAACTACAGAAACTTAATCTTCTTGAGAAGATTCCACTGACTTCAGCAGATCCAGGATTTGATACCAAAGGGAGTGTATTTGTAACCCATCCCATATGCACACTGAAGATCAAGGTACGCATTGGCAGGGAGGGGAAAACATGTTGTATTAATGAGTGAAGGCAAACAAAATTAAAGGAGCACTCTCCATTAAGCAGTAAAACAGAAAGAACATGAGCCTTGAATGTTTTCATCCCATTTCTTTCCTGAAGTGGGCTCAATGTGCAAATTTAAGTTGCTTGGGTTTAACAAAAAAAACTCCCAAAGACAAATTTTGTCCTCACTTTGCACACTACAGCATAATCGACACTACCATCTACTCTCATAATTCACAGTACTGATGATCAGCAGGTAGTCTCGCCTAAGCATCACTGGAAGAAGCATGAACACTATCTCAGAAACAAATGCAGCAAAATTGCAAGCCACTAGGACAAGTAATTATAAATCAGACAAGCCTGTCTAATTTAGGGAACATTACTCAACGAGGAGTGATAAACAGCCAGAAGCTGGTCATTTGGCATCATCTTTTCTCACAGCATGCAACTGGTTGTCATGACAACCCTGTCGTCCTCCTCGAGGAATCGCTGAACCAGCCGCATGTGTTTGGGGAGAGGAAGGTTCTCAAACAGGTTCCAGGAAAATGTGCTGAAATGTAGGATTTACAGGCATACACATAACCAGACACAATCTGTGCCAAAATGAATTGCTGTTTTGATCAAGGGTAACACAAACCATAATCAGAAGAGATTGACTTCTTAAAAATCCTAAGGAAGCTTGGGATGAATTGCCTGTGCTATTTTTTTAATGTGATGTGATCTTCATCCTGCTATATAAATCATGAGTTGCTACAGGCATACAAGGCATTCAAGCAGAGATGACTAATCTTAAGGAAGAGAGGAAAACAGATTTGTCAACATTCAGGAAAAAAAACACGCCACTAAACCCACTCATTTTGATGTCCCGCCTTCTTCTCCCTTTCAACCACCAAATCCCAAGCTGTTTACATAAGGACTGAAGTACTAGCACAATGACCAAAGAAAACCAAGGGCAAGCAACTTCAGGAGAGATGTTCAGAAGAAGTGTTGATGACAGCCCTGGACAGGTACACAGGATGATACTATCCATTCTGTTTAAGTGGGAGAATTTCAGAGCTCTGTGAGGCATCTGCTCAGTGGCAATACAGTCTGAGGTCCAGAGATAAAGCTATGAGAAACCAGCACCGCTGCTTATGTTTACAGCAGTTTAACAGCAGCGGCAGCTGGGAAAAGTACCAACAGGAAGACTATGAGGAATGATCCATATTTTCCTTCCTGGAAAACGGGCCAAAACTAGGTAAGAACAAGAGGACTAGCCTGTTCACCAACCAAAACCATCCAGTCATGAAACACGCAGAGTCCGGCAAAGGAAGGAAGGATGACTTGGAGGTGACCTGAACTGCTGTCTCAGGGGCACTGTCATGGCAGAACCTGTGGACCAGGAAGAAGCCAGGCTCTGGGAAGACCCATCCCACCTGGAGGAAGGTGGCTGCTTAGCCAAGTGGAGCAGTGGTGGCAACATGAAGTGACAGGCATACAGAAAGCACCACCTCGGCTGGAGCAAAGGCTGATGAATCACTATCTGAAAGTGCTGTAGTGGAGGCACATGCAACAGCTTTTGCACAAACTTTGCTGTGTGACGAGATCTCCATCTCTTGATTAGAAGGCTGGCGAACATTAGGAGAGTTGGGCAACTAAGAGGCTGCACTGTGTGTGGTTGGGATGAACCTAAATTTTCTTCATAGCAGCCTTTAAGGTGCTGTGCTTTACATTTGTGACTAAAACAATTGTTGAAAATACACCAGTGGTTTAGCTATTGTTGAGCAGTGCTTGCTTATGGCCAAGACCTTCTCTGTTTCTCACTCTGCTCCCAGTCAGAGACTGTCTGGGCATTGGACTGCTGGTGGGAAGTGGTCAGTGATTGTGTTTGCATCACTCATTTTTTATATTTTTTTTTCCTTCACTTACTAGGCTGTCTTTATCTAGACTCACAAGATTTTTTCCTCACTTTTTGCCCTTCTGAATCTCTTCCCCATCCCATTGGCAGGGGGAGTGAGTCACCATAGAGACATTCCAAGCATACTGGCGAAGGCCAGGATCCAGGCAGGAGCAGGCAAGTACCCTCTGGAGTGAACAAAAAGGAGTCCCGAATGAGCACGAGAAACGTACAAAGGAATGCCCTGTTGACCAGCTTTGTGCTTAAATGAGATACAGTCTCAAATACTATGTAAACAAAATGCACCATTACCGTGGAAGATTTCTATCAACTAATCTCCACACAAGTCAGAATAATTTGCTACTGTTCTAGCAAGTGAGCTATTCCTGTTTATACATACATTTTTGTATGTGACCCATATTAGCAAGTTAGTTACTTGCTTATTTGAAATGCCAGTTCTCTATTCTTTCCACTAGATGGCAAAAGCTTTTACTTAAAAATAATAATAGTTCAACACACAGCAGAGCGTACCTCTAACTTGGTCTAAATCCATTGCAATCACGCATTGTGGGATTGCACCCCATGGGACCTTCTCACCATGGAGGACTCTAAGCAACAAATAATTCACCCAGAGCAGCATCTTCTTCCTCATTAGCAAATCACTAAGAACAGTCTTGTGAGTTAGCTTTCAGGACTGAAACAGTTTAGCAGCAATCTGCATCTGCTTTTCCAAATATTTTTTTTTTTTTGCATGGAATCTTTTCTTCCCATGCACCTTTCCCACAGAGAGCAGGATTGCAGCATATGATCTTGTGTTCTGGGTTCATACCCTATTTAACTACTTCAGATTGTTTTAGAAGGAGTGCTTTGTCTGGTCTAAAGAAGAAAAATTAAATGGCCACCTCAGCCAAGGGACTACTGGACTCATACAAAAAAGCAGCAAAAGCCTGCACACCAGCAGACACACTGCACAGCATGCTCAGCAAAAGCAACCTGTACATGCACAGAGTCCAGCCTTCCTTGCCCCCACAAAAGTTGTCTGTCTCAGAAACAGCAGCCAACCATCTGGCAGAAAAACAGGGAAAATCACTTTGGTGGCAGCTCTAAATTTACGTATTTCTCTCCTATAATAGAGCGCCTGATTCTCCTGTTCCCTCAAAGTGCATCAGTATGTTAGTGTCAAACTACCCACAAAGGAGATCATTAACAATTTCATTTCGGTTAATGAACAAATATGATCTGGAATAACCACACAAACCAGAAAGATTCAATCTACAAATACAGACACAACAAGCAGTTAAACACAGATGTCCTTCCGACTTCGAGACGCGAGATGCGTGCGGCACAGGAGGAGATGCTGCACCAATGTATGGCATTCAGCAGTACGGTCACCTCAACTGTCTCAGCTCTCCACACAGGAACTGCTGCACCATAATGCTTTACCTCCAAGTAAGACTCTGCTTAACAAGCATCAAACATTACAGAGTTCAGCATCTCCTGACCTGTAACTCTCCATTTTGCTGGGACTGGCTGTAGACACAAGTAGGTCCCATCTCCTAGTAGCTGGTGCTTAACTTGACACACACCACGAAAGACAGCTGGACAGATCTTACTCCCCTATTTCACTAGAATACACTTGCCATCAAGTCCTGGTACTAAAGAACAGCAACAGGTTTGGACTCCACACTATTGGATTTGTTTCAACTGAGAAATAGAAAGACACTCAATAGTTTAAATTTGGTGATGTTAGTCAATGTCTCTTTAATCTGAATGACAGAAGTAGTAAGATAGAGTGTTGAAGAAGGAATCTGACTAGCAAGCAGTATTTTCTTCTTCCTTCAGAGTAGGAACTGCAAAAAAAAATTTGCATAGAAGTCAGGTACTGGGCAAATTATAATTTTCTTCATCTAAAATATGATAAAGTCTACTGCCTTCAGGAGGAGACAACGTAGAGAAAGAAAGGACTGTACTTCTCTGGAGAACATACTGCATAAATAAATCAATATAGTCTGAAATTTTATAGAAATGCTCAATCAATTAGCATATGATTGGCTAATTAAAACCAGTGAGATTGGCCAGTGGCACAGACATACAATCTAAACGGTGGTTTGACTGAAACTGCTTTTCTTTGACAGCTTCATTTACAGCACTGTGAAAATGCATTAGAAAAATCTTTTTCTGAATTTAATGATTCAATGAAAACAGAACATAAAATTGAATTACAACAGAGTTACTCTCTGAAATTAAATGTTGTGCTTCAAGAAAAAGCAAAACCTGCAGGAAAACCCATTTCCCATCCCAGATGTGAGTTCTGCTCATCCCTCAGTCCATGCCAACACACAGCTCCACACACCACGGCAAATGCTCTAGGATGCCATGAAAGCAATAACTTTATCTTCACACCAACCCTGTGAGGCAGGAGACTGCGAGGCTTGTTTTAAACAAAGTCAGACAGAGGTAGAAGGAGAGGTCTGAGATGTATTAAATAACTTGCCCAGCGTCACGCCCATACTCTCTGTGTACTCCCCAAGATCTGTGCAGGCTCCCTGCACCCAAACACAAACCACAAGATCAAGGTGTACAGACAGAGACCAGCCACCATCCTCCATGTCCACGTGCCAGAGTCCTCTTCTGTCCTACACAAAGGGTTGCTCTTCCTGATGTGGCAAAAAATGTAATTCCTACTCCATCCTACCCAATTTAGTCAGTTTAGTATTACCAGTAAAAGCCAGAGTATTACTTTTAACAATCTATATAATGGATTAGTTTGCCACTTTAAAGCTGTCGTCAAACATGCATTAGAGAATAAACTGAAGGGTCCTTTTTTTTCCAGCACAGAAGTCAAAGACCTAATGTTTCCCCACCTCCAAATTCATTTCAAGTTACTACAGTATTGATGGGAAAGAAGAAGTTATTATGGCAAAAATCCTCTCTTTTACCATTAGAGGCACATAAGCATGAGATACTGCACAAGTTTAGGAAGCAACGCATTGGCCCTCAGGGCCTACAGTTTGCCTGCAAAGAAAGATGTTGAGGGGGAAGCTTGGGCACATCAGGCAGCTAAAGGCTGTGTTGATGCCTTGTAAGATGTGAACTCAGCTCCACTTCCCAGCCTTGAAGCTTTGAGACTCTTTTTTTTAAACAAACAAACAAACAAACAAACGAAACCACAAAAAAAAACCACAAACAAAAAAAATTTTAACCTTTTCAAAAGTAATCTTGCTGCAGTTGAACTGTCTTCTGCACAATGTGCAGAGCCATATATGAAACACAACATACAGAATCTATGGGAAGGCTTCTTGAAAAGTATTGTGACAGCAGATGCAAGCATCAGGGGAGCTGGTTGTATTTCAGTCCCCATGGGCACAGGAGAGCGCACATGGGGCTCTTAGCCTGGAAGCTTAAGTATTTCATGTTGCTACATTGGTATAAACTTTCTATCAAATCTTTATTCATACCATCCAGATATCTTCTGGTATTAAGCAAACTCAGAGATATTAATCACCTCTGAAAGCCTCCATCTAGCACTAGAAAAATCATTATTTTCATGCTTATATCTACTTTGCGGTACTCCATCACTAGAATTTTGTATTTATTTTTCACAGGGATAGATTCACACACATAATTGAAGTCAGATTTAGAAATCCAGGTTTATGGAGACAGAACTGGTATCTCTGACATAACCACTAACAAAAATTAAAAGAAACTTCAGAAAATTAACTGTCTGCTATCATCCTAGCAAGTCCGACTTGGCGAAAGCAAGTCTAACTTAGCAAACAGTAACCAGAAAAAACCTAACACACACCACCTGGAGTCTTATACCACACAAGCATTTAGAGAAAAAGAGAGGGATGAATCTTGTAATTCTGCAGAACCACAACAGAATTTTACTTGCAATTAGCACCTCCTTGAATTCAAAGTATATTAGCAAATAGCTACTCACTTTTGACAGTTGAGGACAAACTCTCCTTAAAGTTGCATATGCCAGGAATATAACAACTTCAAAAGTTTCCTTTATTGTGAAACCTGAGCTGTAATCTCCCTCAAAACAAACGCTTGGTAAGAACGTAAACATGCCAAAGCACAGTAAAAACAATACACCAAAGAACTCCAGTATACAACACCACAAACCAAACTATTACCACTATGGAAAAGACACAGCTGATCATCATCACAAATTGTCACAAACAGTAAAACATCAAGAGATACACAAATAATAGTGTGGTCCTTCCCTCAGCTGAAAACAGTATCTAAAGCTTGGCGAAAATGTTAAAATTTGTGGACATGACAAAGGGCTGTAGGTAGTTCTGGGAAGCAGGAAAACCACAGTTACGTAGTATGAGAAGATTTCCCCTTCTGGCTTGATACTTACCTTTGTTGCTGTGCAAAAACAAAAGACTGCACATAGGTCTGACAAGATTAGGACACACATGGTTTCAAGAGCTGTTTTTCTAATGCCCGGTCTTCACTTCCCAGCTTCCTTCACCACACAGATGTCCATATCTTGTTTTTTATTTCTCAAAGTTCCTTTACTGTTACTCTTCTGCTACTTAAAACGCTCATGTACAATGGCAAGCAATTAATTACCTTTTGGCACTCTGGAAGGATAAAGGTCACCAGGTTCTCTGAAAACAGCACCTTGGTACTCACTGGCAGTTAAAAAAGTTTAAAATCCTTATGCCTACTGCTTTAAAGCAGAGTTGAACTATCACAGGACTAGTGTGTCAACTTCCATGTGCCCTATTAGAAAAACAGATGTAGCAGAACTAGAAAAGACATAAGGACAGATAAAACTGCTTCTGCAGGCAGTGACATTGAGTGCAGTAGGACTCTCGAGCTTGGAGAAGAATGACAGGGAGGAGGAAAGGATGTCACAGAAATCTGTAAAGTCATGAATGGTGGGAAGAAGGCAAGGATGGAAAGGAAACAATCACTCACTGTTATTTACTGCTTCCTATAATAGAAAAGCAATGGGCATCTAATGAAATTATTGGAGAGCAATTTTATAACAGAGGGAAGTACTTTTTCATACAACACACAATTAAATTATGGAGCTTATGGTCACAGGATGTTGTGGATGCCAGAAAGACAAATGAGACCAAGAATGATTAAATAAATTCATGTTGGAAAAGTCTATCAAGAGCAATTAAAGAAGATAATATGAATGACATACTAAGTCTGAAAGCCCTAAACCCACCAATTGTTGAAAGTGAAAAAGATATAAATGATATTAGCCCTGGTTTTTGTTTTTATTGCTCCCATAAGTTTCTGCTACTGACTGCTGTCAGAGGCAACCCATAAAGAGCTACATGAGCCTAAGGTGTGTTGGATACGGCTATTCTTACAAGCTGATGTACTATCTGGTAATGCACAAAACGGAATTGTAACCTCTCTAACTCCTGTAAAAGTGAGGTCTAGCTTCCAGTTCAGTATATTAGTTGGCATTAGAAATAGTGGAATTAACATTATTGAAAGACTTTGATAAAAGTAACCATAACAATTATACTGAGTCGGATTAAAAAGCCATATGTGATATGAGAACTCCCAAATCAATATATCCAAGCTTCCTCTGGGGCGGGGGGAGCTGGGGCGAAAGGAAGTGAGATTCCCAGAAAGAAAATCCACAACAAACTACTTCTTGTAAGTATAAAGGTACATCATTTCCTACTTTGAGATTTGCAATAACCTTATATGACAACAGGAGTTATGGGACTGAATATCCTTATCCCTACACATTTGTCACCTTCAATTTTATATTAACGTGTATCTAAAAAGGAAGATGCCACTACTGTTATACTAAATTGTACAGAGTCATCTAATAGATAATGCCTTTCTCTATAGGCAAATACATCTATCAGGCTTAAATATCTTTATGAATAAGGAAAGGAGAACATATTAGAAATACCACGAAGAGCAGTAACTAAAAGCCGATCTCATCTAGCGATTACTGCAGAGCTCAATGTTGTTGAGAGGTAATTAACACTGCTTAAACTACAGGCTTTTACATATGTCAATTACTACAGTTCAAAGGAGCTCTTATGTAGCAAATGTTTACAGTCTTGCTTCCCTTGAATTATTTGCACTCCAGAAAAATTCAGAAATAGAAAGGAGAGATGACGGCAACTGGATGTGAGATGCTAGTTAGAAATTCACTGTTTCTGCACTGATAAGAAATTCTCAGTGAATCCTGCCACCTTCGGAAAACAGAATTAGCCCAGATGAAAGACTGTGGGCAGCACAACAGACAATCCTGACGTAGCACCTGTAAAGCGATAAACCAAAAGAAAAATAACTAAGTCAAAATAACAGGATCTGATGGCCTTTACACTGACCCTTTTGCAACAACTTTGCCAGAAGGAGAAAACGAAAGGAGTTTTCTCTCTCTCCTTAACTTTGACCATCACCTTGTTTATCAGCAAGTCATAAAATAACAGCGCATCCCACCAAGAGACCTTTAGCATATATCAACCAAGGCAGTAGATTTGTTCACCATTGAAGAATTCGAGCTGCAAGGCCCAATCCTTTCAAAAAGTTTACTTTTAAAACATTAGAGAAATTAAATATTATTATTGTGAACTTACACTTATTTTCAGCATTTTTGACAGAAATTTTTACAGTTTTGTACTGTGTCTTGTGATATCTGGTAGTTCTTAAATCCCCAGCTCCTGCTATCATGAGAAAATTGCAGCTTGTTCATAAAAACCAACCAACCAAAAAAACCAACAAAAAACTTCTCACTATCTAACCCACAGAATCTCCCATGTCTTCTCCCCCATCAAAAAAGCTGAAAAAATAGAATTAGAAAGAAAACCTTGAAAGGTAAACAATGACCTAAAATTGATTCTTGCTTTTGAAGACACACCCTTTTTAGACTCTCGTTCATGGACAGGGTGCATTTATTTCAAGAAAAATGTATAGCTTCTCTTCCGTTTAGTTTTCAATTGTTTTCTTGGTGTAACTTGAAGCATTTATTCTTATTCACCAGTACCAACTTATCCATCAGTACTACAGGCATTATAAATACATGGTATTTATAAGCATTCTTTCATAATTATAGAGAGGACGTAAAATAAATGTGTTAATAGTAGAAAGCAACATTTGAAAACTCCCTCCCCTCTTAAGAGCCTTTTTGCTTCCAGTGCTCAGTCTGTCCCCTTGCCCTGCCTGCAGACAGGGTGGTTCAGCAGAGGAAAACGAGAGACCTACTTTGCAAATACTACATATAATCCTCCGCCTACAGCAAAGCTTCTGTTGTATATCTGAACATATAAAAAGAAACGTTAACAATCAGTAATTACAATTACTAGAGTATTTCGAGTGTGGTCTGCAGGGAGAACAACTTTTAAATCAGTAGATTTTGTCTATTTTGTTTTTTTTTTTTTAAATACTGTCAAATAATTATTACACTGAAGTTCATAGTATCTGGAAGTAGTGAACCTGAAACGTTGGTCGAGCTCATAGACAGCATGTCTACTTACTTCTGGCAGAGAGACTTCAGAAACAATCCACCCCTGTGCATCACTCCTGGGAAACCATGACTCCTCCTGAGTCACTGCTCAATCGATTTTGTGTTGGGACAGCTGAAGCTTGTCACAGATTAACAACAGTCTCTCTCAAGTTAGAGACACCTGACCACCCAAAAAACATAGGTTTCCTCTGGGAAGTGTTAGGCCCTCTGGACTGTGAAACACTGTTTCCTGGACCAGTATAAACAAAGCCCACATGTGTGGATAGAAGCCACTGGGCAGAACAGAGAATGGGACAACTTCCATGTCCCTCTACTCCCAAAAAGCTTTTTAAGAAAATGCATTTTCCCTGAAGAAAATCATAGGATTAGATAATCTTAGGAAAAAGGAACTTCCTATAAAGAAGTATGCTTAGTATATTTAAGTACAGAAATCTGGAGTATAGTTATAAAAGCAAGAATTCAACTATGACAAGAAATCAAAAGAATACAGAAAAAGATGGTCTGTTAACGATCACATATTCATTTTGATAGCTGCCTAAAGGCCTTGTTTCCTTACATATCCTAAATGTAATTTTACAAAGCCCAAAACACCCATTTTAGTAAAGAAAAAAACAATCCTATATGAAAAATCAAATAAACTTCCTATTCCATGCCAGTGGAAGCTAGGCCTGAAAACTCTTATTTTTCTGATGTCTTCTTCCTGCTTTCTAGATCTTAAAAAATGTTAAAAAAGCATTGGTTATGTTTCAGCACGATTAATCAAGGGAAATTAATGTAGTAAGGAGACTAAAGTTCCTTAGTCGATCTGCTGACAGGCTCCAGTAGCAAAAAAGTGAGATTCATTATTCTGGTTTAGTTAAGAACGAAAGAAAACAAGGTAATTTTAGTTTAACACCAAATGTTACCTTGAAAGTCTGGTAAAGCTACAGAGTGTGACAAATGATGTTGGCTTCTTGAGAAAAGAAAAAAAAAAGGAACTAAATTTTAAATCCTTTTACAAAAGCCAAACCGGATCACTATTTCTTACTACTTGTTTGTTTTTCTAAGGAGCAAATATAGTTATGCTATTTAATTACAATTCCACAAATGAAGACAAAAAGTTGCGTAGAGGTTTTGTGTGAACTAGCTTTCCGACAAAAGATCGTTATTCTGATCTAGCCAAATTGGCTGATCTAGGGTTGGAATATCTAAGACATTAGTCAACATTCTTTGACAGATCCCAGTCAAATACCAGCTATAAACCACCTCACGTTTCTAACCCCCAAAACCTCACTCAGTGTACCAAAAATTGCTTTACCTTGAATTTTAGGGAATGACTAGGTGTACTGTTCCTATGTTATTTAGGCAGACTTCTTTATTCCCTTTGACCGCAAAGAAAATAAAGCAAGTCCCAGGGCAGGAATTTGTGACGTGTGAAGGAGAAACAAGAAGTCTGGATCATAATGGATTTTAAATCTATGTAGAAACCTTCGAACTTTATGGACCACAAGTCTAAAACATCACTTGCCAATTCACTACTGAAACCATGAGCATTCAGAAAGACACACTTACAGCATTAACTGCACACCATGCCCTCTGCAACTTAAAGCTGTCAGATGCCAGCTGATCTTCCACTGAGCGGAATTTTTATTAACAGATAAAATAATTGTATTCAATATCCGGAGCTAAGTGACGTTGTCGAGCAGAGCTACGAAAAAGTAAAATAGAAAGGAAGTGTTACTTACAGTTACTAGATGCTCCCGTATAGTTCAACGTGTACTGATCTGCTACCAGCATCCTTTAAGTTTGCTATATACATGTCCCGACAGCTTCATATTCTCCTTCTGTGTAGCAACTCCAACTCAAACATGGGAAAATACACTGCTATGTTTAAACAGACACTTACTTAATTAGCCTAATGAGGAATGGTGCTTCGGATGGGAGAAAAGCAAAGGCATCCCTATTCAACTGCCGGTAGATGTAACAGAGGAAACACCACACGTTGACCATATAAATGACTGCGTTTTCTAACAAGCCAGGAAAAAATGAGAGAGATGGCTATGCAGGAATTACAGCAGCGTGTGCATACAGTGCATTCTCTACTGAATTGATTCCAGCTGGCGAGACATTGATGTATTTTCTGACTGACTCTGCTCAGGAGACAAGCTTTTGAAACAGTACTTTCAGCCCACAAGCCTTTAGGTATCAATCACATCAAGATTTAATCAGCTCAACTTTGGACCAGAACAGCCCCTCACCCTGCAAATCAACCCCTGGAAATACATTTACGTTGTTTTCTTTCTCCGTATCTGCCTGTAAAAACACGAGACTAAAAGGTTCAGAAAAATGTATGGCAAAGATCCACTCTTTGAAGACAAAATTCTTCTTAAGGCTGCTAACCTCCGACTCCCCGAAGGTGCACTGCAGCAATGGTAGAAATTGATTTAGTGAAAGGCTTCTATTAGTGAGAGCGCTGTTCTCATTGTGAAGTCCCTCCCCTTGCTATAATCAATAATTTAAGCAAAGCCAAGAATCGTGTCAGCCAAAATGACCAGGGTAACTAACTCACTGTCTCTTTCTTGCAGAGTAGAAGTAAAATTAAATTAAAGTCTGAATAGAATGTATTCTAATTTAAAAATTAATTTGGCCCATTTGAGTTGCGTGGTTTGGCTTTCATTTTGAGAAGGGGAGGAGGGAAGGGCTCCTTTGTTTCTTACTGAAAAATTTTCAGGCTCAGAAAAGAGCCAAAAATCCACTTCTAAAAAGTAAAAGAAGCCATGACCTTAGATTTAGAGTATTTTATCAGTTACACAGAAACAAGAAACACACTCTATAGAGTTACAACTCTTGAGTATTATGACAATGCTACTATACCTATCTCTCACTGCACTGCAACTATCTCTGAGTTAATAACCAAAGAAGTGTTTCATATTTAAATTTAGCCCTGCAGAATCTCAACTGAAAAGCAATTGCAAACAAAATAATAGGAAAAAATGAGTTTAGTTAATATTAAATTACATCACTGTTTAGGAAAAAAGTAGTTTAATTAAGAAACAGTGTCATTAATAGTTCTGAGACTGACTATGTCAAGGCTTTCGCTTGAGAATCATATTAGGTAATAAATTAGTCCAGTGTATCAAATGATGTACACATAAACGATCAACATAATAAATGGTGGTTAAAAACAATCCTTGTAACACAACGCAATATAAAAATGGATAAAAATGCTCTGGAGACACGATGAGCAGGGAGCAAAAATATATGCTTCATATCTGAGGTTGTCCTCCCCCACTCCCCCTGAGGATTTCTCATCACTGAAGTATCATGGGTAAATCTACTGTACAAACTAAAGGACACACATTGCTGGGCTTTAGAAATCCAGATCTCAGACGCTACAGGAAACCCGCTTAATGTCATTATCTTGGGCGCTGTGACATCCTGATATTGGACATTTACGGCCTAATGCTGAATACCCAGGGGCTCCATACATCTCAAAATGAAGCAATTGAGCCTTAATGGCAAATGTATGTGCTTTCACGGGATTGCTTAAAAAAGTCTTCATGTCCCTTAAGGCACGGACCATACATCCACTCTCAAGCGAGGACTGAGTTCAGAGTAAGGTCTCTGCAGCATGCCAAGTCCCGTCATACAAGACCTCTCCCAGCCCACGGAGATAGCTCGGTACTGCTCTGAATCTGCCCACCTTCTCTTGATGCAGCAGCAACGAACTCAAGGTCACCTGCAGCACCATCTAGTCCACAACTCAGTGGTACATGCCACAGGTTTCTGTGTGTTTAATACCACAGCTTGCAACAGCACAGTTGTGACTCAAGGGACTCACAACCCCGATCCAGCCAATCCCATGTTGTTAATTAAAGCTGTATTCAATTTCAGTCAGCTAAAGCAGACTTGTGTGAGAGTTAAGCACACGACCAACCAGTGCAGAGAAACTGGGGTCTAAAGGAGCCACTAACTTGGGAAGACTGAAAGAAATACCTACAGGTGCAAATACGCCAGGGCAGGAACTCAAGGAGAATTTAGGTATGTCCTCCTCACTGTACAGACTTCTCTTTCCACCAAGGCCTGAATTCAGTTCTGAGCTAGGATTTGATTTTCTCTTAGTGGTACTTCAGGATTAAATAACTCAGAGCTTCCTTGGTTTTATCTGTTGTAAGTTTTCACAGCTTCAAACACATGGGAATTCCCTAATACTCACTTCTGCTCCTGTACTCTCAACTCTTAGTCCGTCCTGTTTCTTGTTGCTGTCTTTGTGCTAGTCCTGCTTGCCTAACCTCCTGACTACAAACACCTCAACCTGCTTCCAGCTCCTGCTTATTCCACCTTCCCCCCAGTTTGTGCCAAGTTCTCATTCATCTCCAAAGCTGCCTTCTGCATCCCCTCCAGTGGGTCCCTTGGCTCAACAAGCCTCCAGGTCACACTCCCATCTTTCAACCCTTCCTACCTTCCTCCCTGCCTCACAAATCATCTTGTTCCCCCATCAGGTTTCTCCTGCTTGGAACAAAAGTGAGACAAGCTCACCACTGCTACAGGCACCTAATGCTGGTGTCACTGCAGATGCTTGGAGAAACAACTGCAGCAGTCCAGGCTTAGGGTTTCAACTCTGCAGGGGATTTAGCTGCAAAGAGGCAGGAATCACTTTCGAGCAGGAAACTCCCAAAACTGTACCAGCCATCCCCGGTGTTGTACACCTAGGTGATTTGCTGCTGACCTAGTAACCATGCGGTCCTCTAGAAGCTCAGGGGCCACTGTAAAGAGCAGAGACTCATTCCACTGAGTGGCAATACCATTCCTCTACTGCACCTCCTGCAGCTGAGGCATAGAAGCACAGAAGATGACAAATAAGCACCCGACTGGGCTGCAAAGAGCTTCAGAGCACCCAGAATCCACCAAGCAGAATATACCCACGTTCTCAGTTTGCTTTAAAGAACAGGGGCCTGCAGGTTAAGAGTCCTCCCAAAGGTAACATTGTTTTTTCCTTCCCTTCCCCAAAGATTTCCATACCCATTTCAAACCATCAATCAGGTGGACTGAAGTTTGGCCTGAGTTCTATGCAGCATTCAGAAATGCTGAGGCAGAGGTTTACTGTATCGATTTTGGTTGTAATTTGTTATTACTTGCACAGCTTTATGAAATGGGAACTTCTTTTTAAGGAGGGGCAGTTAGTCTCATATTAGTTGATGGTGGCTCTTCCATGCAACTTCCTGCCTTATCGTCCCTCTGAAACAGCTATCAGGATCCTGACTTCTCCCCATTACCTTCTCTGGTTTCTCCTCTGTGGTGGTTTCTCTTTGCTTGGTCATGTATCTGACTAGACCTGAACTCTTTTCATGGTCTCAGGAGAGACCTGTGAAGACATACAATACTGGGCACAGAAGAGCTTTTTTCAGCAAGACACATTCAAGCTTAGGGACAACACGCAGGATCTGGAATTACACCTGTCCATTCGTGAGACAACAGAAGTTTGAAAAGCTTCCAAAAATAGTTTGTCAAGTTAAGTACCAGATATCATTAGGCTAACTCACCACTGCCGAAACTTGAGTTTTCCCTACAGATGCTCAGAAGAGTCTTCCACTTTGTTACGATGCACAACAAGCCTTGTATAAAATGCATGTCCTAACATCCTTTAACATTACACAACAATGTAAACTGCACTACAGAGTTCAGGGAAAACTTGCAGTGCTCTGAAGATCTTGTGAACTACTCTATAGCTTCCACGGAGGTGGTAGTACAATGCTGGCGTTCACTTTCGAGACACTTTCACTGTCTCGCCACAAGCCCTATTTCTCCTTGTCGCCTCATCAGATTCCACGTGTTCCAGCAGCTAGGCCTGCAGGCATGTGTTTACCCCAGAACTATGCATTTTATTGAGTAGAAAATATTAATTTTAAAACACTCAAAATCATAGCACTGTACTTATACAAAGCAGCTCTCTGATTCTGTCCAGATTAGGAATTATGTGCTTCACTGTGCTAGCAAAGAAGGTGTCCCTGAAAAGACAAGCACTAAACAAGAAATGAAATATCAAGGCAAAATAAGACAGCTCATTAAAATCCCATTAAGTGGCCAGAAGTTCAGCTGAAATAACATCAAAATTAATGAAGCTATGTCAGTAAGGATAGGGCCACCTTTGACACTATTTTAGCCAAAGCACTGAGCCAGGCACGGCAATGCTTTGGTAGCCAAAGCACAGCCACGAGAAGGCAAAGGTCTTCGAACACAATCTCCCCTGGCCCTGGGGCACCCCGGGAGAGGTGTCATGGTGAGAGAGAGCAGTGTTCGGAAATAACATGACAAACGATCCTAGACCCGTTAGGTACAATATAGCAGAGATTAACGAAGGAGCATGTGGTGGGTTGATCCTGGCTGGATGCCAGGTGCCCACCAAAGCCACTGTATCACTCCTCTCCTCAGCTGGACAGGGGAGAGAAGATACAACAAAAGGCTCGTGGGTCGAGACAAGGGCAGGGAGAGATCATTCACCAATTACCGTCACAGGCAAAACAGACTCAAGTTGGGAAAATCAGTTTAATTTATTACCAATCAAGTCAGAGTAGAAAAATGAGAAATAAAACCCAAACCTTCAAAACACCTTCCCCCCATCCCTCTCTTCTTCCCGGGATTATCTTTACTCCTGATTTGCTCTATCCTCCTCCCTCTCAGCAGCACAGAGGGACAGGGAATAGGGGTTGTGGTCAGTTCATCACACCTTGTCTCTTCCACCCCTTCCTCCTTAGGAGGACTCCTCACATTCTTCCCCTGCTCCAGTGTGGGGTCCCTCCCATGAGACAGTTGTCCATGAACTTCTCTAATGTGAGTCCTTCCCACGGGCTGCAGTTCTTCACTAACTGCTCCAGTGTGGGTCCCTTCCACAGAGTGCAGTCCTTCAGGAACAGACTGCTCCAGCGTGGGTCCCTCACGGGGTCACAAGTCCTGCCAGCAAACCTGCTCCAGTGTGGGCTCCTCTCTCCATGGGTCCACAGGTCCTGCCAGGAGCCTGCTCCAAGGTAGGCTGACCACAGGGTCACAGTCTCCTTTGGGCATCCACCTGTTCCAGCATGGGGTCCTCCATGGGCTGCAGGTGGATATCGGCTCCACCGCTAACCTCCACGGGCTGCAGGAGGACAGCCTGCCTCACCATGGTCTTCAACAGGGGCTGCAGAGGAATCTCTGCTCCAGCCCCTGGAGCATCTCCTTCCCTTTCTTCTTCACTGACCTTGGTGTCTGATGGGCTCGGCCTTGGCCAGCAGCAGGTCCATCTTGGAGCTGGCTGGCATTGACTATATAGGACAGAGGAGAAGCTTCTGGCAGCTTCTCACAAAAGTCACCCTGTAGGTTTTGCTACCAAAACCTTGCTACACAAACCCAATACAGAGCAATTTTCAAAACAAAGTCGGACCCAGAAAAGGAAAAAATTTTGTTCCTGCACTGCACGGTAGATGTTGGAGGCTCTATCCAGCTGGTTAATTAATTTGTGAGTGTTACTTGATGTGCATCCCACTTAGCCTGTGGTTGCTCATCCAGAACACAAGTCCTAGTTCTTGCCTCCTGTCTGCTGCCTGTCTTGGACACCACGAGGCACCTCAAGGGACACCAGGCAGGTGGCTGAATCAAGTACCCCCTAAGGAGGAAAATGAATGGCTCTGATGAAACAAAGAATCATTCTTTATCTTTTAGGTAAACAGTTAAGTACGAAACTGCAACCGAACACATCCTGGAAAGCCTCTTCTATATTCCTGAACTCTGGCAATTGCAAACAGAGTTTGGGAAGGCATGCTAATTGCTATTGTGTAAAACATCTATACTTGCATTCCTGAATTTAAGGACATCAATTAAACTTATTTTTATTAACTATCCCAATTCAAAAGGGCACTGACCACCTCTCTTTACAATGAAAACTCTAGATTTCAAGTCAGAACACTTATCCAAGCACTCAAAACATGGATTTGGTAGCTCCACTGAGAATCAGACGGTAAAACCAATCTGACTGCCCAAATGCGGCAAGTGGCTCCCTGTACAACTGAAAGCAGCAGCATGTACTTCAGACAGTCATCTTTCAAGTTCCATTTACTATCAAGTTTAGTTTATTTTATGGCCTTCTATCAGTAGACCCTGAATGCTGATCATTACTGTGAACAGTGCGTAACAGTGTAGCCTTTCAGTTTTATTTCTTTTGAAATGGCTTACTTTTTCTTCCCTAAAATTCTCTTATAGGGGTAGCTAAAAGGAAGATGAACATGCAGTTACTCGCTCCACACACAGAATGTTACCTACACAAACAGTGGGGATACACAGCAATAGTCACCTTCTGTACTTCACAAGCAGTCAGCAAACGGTGAAGTCAAATCTGAGACTATAAAACATGCACTATTCTTGATATGTCATTATTGGTAACAGCCAGGATTAAAAAAAAAAAGCTCAATATTCAAAGTTGCCAGGCTGTTAGGACACATAGCGGGTGTGAACTGGAGACTGGAGCCTCTTATTGCTGAAAATTGGATGTTTACCTAGAACCCTACCATTGTACAGATGATAATATATTCTTTTTCTAGTATTACAGGACTTGCATTTATCCACAGTGTAATTGAATGTATTTCTAATACCATAAATCTTTCTTCCACACTCAGGAACACAGAAAACATGTTCTGTAGTAACATACTTGTTGTCTGTATCAGATGGGTACTGCAAAGGAAAAATGGTGATTTTCAGAGAGCATCCATTTTAATTTTGTCAAAGATGCTGGCTAAAAATCTGAGGCAGAACTTCACCATTGGTATAAATCTTTCTGACTAGTTCATGATTTGGTGTAATTTTTATTGTATTAGAGGTCTATTTATCCAGACATACCGTTATTTCAGAACACCAAGCTCTATTTACAAGAGTGACACTCCTGATCCCAAAGGCCAGTCTCATCACTGTCGTTTCTGCACTGGGTTGAACTCATTTATTCGTAACCAGCCATTAAACTGCCCTCCCTGATTTGCTCAGAGACCCGCAGCAGACAGGCATTTGCTATGTGGCAGGGGCATACAGCAGCTGCACTCCAAAAAAAAGGATGGTTGCACTTTTCATACCCCTTTGAATGACATTTTCCACCAGGGAGAAACAAGGCATTGTGCGAGCCAAAGGCTGAGAAGCTGGGGAGCCACAGGAGGCTGCTGCCCCTGCGCAGTCTCCCACAGCTCTGAAGACAGCAAGGAGAGCAACTGTTCCAGAGCAAGAAAACCTGAGGCTCTCTAGCACTGAGCATCCCACATCTCAGGGACTTTCCGAATTATGGTGTTATTTCCCTGATCTGGAAGGAGAGGAGGTTGTCCAAAGTAAGATAAAACAGGAAGCAAAAGCAAATTCCAGTATTTTTCTGGGCTTTGAGGCAAAAAATTTCCTTTTTTTCCCCAGAGAATCACAGAATCATAGAATGGTTTGGGTTGGAAGGGACCTTAAAGATCACCAAGTTCCAACCCCAATGCCATGGGCAGGGACACCTTCCACTTCAGGTTGCTCAAAGCCTCATCCAACCTGGCCTTGAGCACTTCCAGGGATGGGGCAGCCAGAACTCCCCAGGGCAACCTGTTCTAGTACCTCACCATCCTCACAGTGAAGAATTTTTTCCTTATATCTGATCAAAATCTCCCCTCTTTCAGTTTAAAGCCATTGCCCCTTGTCCTACCACTACACACCCTTGCAAAAAGTCCCTCTCCAGCTTTCCTGTAGGCTTCCTTGAAGTACTAGAAGGCTGCTGGAAGGTCTCCCCGGAGCCTTCTTTTTTCCAGGCTGAAAAACCCCAACTCTCTCAGCCTGTCTTCATAGGAGAGGTGCTCCAGCCCTCGGATCATTTTCACGGCCCTCCTCTGGACTCACTCCAGCAGTTCCATGTCCTTCTTACTTTGGGGGCCCCAGAGCTGAACACAGTATTCCAGGTGGGGTCTCACGAGAGCAGAGCAGAGGGGCAGAATCACCTCCCTCGACCTGCTGGCCACACTTCTTTTGATACAGCCCAGGATACGGTTGGCTTTCCGGGCTGCAAGTGCACATTGCCAGCTCATGTTGAGCTTCTCATCAACCAGAATTCTCATTCCTAATTCAGAGATTATTACACAGAGAGTTGCATTTTACTAAGAACAGACAACATTCCACTGAAACTGTTTTTCAGATGACAAGAAGTTTAAGAAATGTGCCTGCCTTCTAAAGATGTTCTAGTGAGCTGCTGTTTCTTTAAAAAAAAAAAAAGCAGCCACAAACAGAAAACAGCACTAGCATCACCCTCATCCTAGTAGGGGGTGTAATAGCACAAGATATGTTTCCTTTGAAAACTAGACTAAGGAAATTTTCTGGAGAGAGGGAGAGGAAGCATTTGCTGTGATTTAAAACCAGCTCTGTGCCATCTGCAGTTTTAAAGACATCTGGAGCTGGTCTTTGGTAACCCACAACACGCTTTCTCAATGTCAGCAGTCAGCTGGATGGGTGCAGTTGGTCTTAAAGCCAGTGGAGGAAAGCTAAAAGTCCTTATATATAAAAAAAAAAAATCTCTGGAAGTCAATGTAGTTCTTATCAAGAAGATGATATAGATTATTTCTTTGGAGGAAGGAAAGAAGAGTTTCCTCAAAACACAATTTTTATACTGTACTGTGCTTGTGGTGTCCAGTGCCCCTGTTATTAACGGACGACTACATTTGTTTAAAAACATTAGTAATCAACAACATTAACATCGGTTTAATGTCCAGCCAGTTGTTTTGCATCTTTAGATTGGGCTTATTTTTGCCTCCTCGTTCAGAAAAACAGTTAAGCCTCTTGAAAACACCTTTTCAGTAGATCACAGATAAAAGTGTACTATCCTAAGGAGAGTTCAGCATGATTTTGTCTGAACAGTGATGCAGCCTCAGTGCAAACAATTAGGCTTAAGGGTAAATTTTTCAGGGCCTTTGAACTACACACCTCCAAAACAAAACACATGAAAACAAAACCAGAAACCCCAACATAAAACAACATTAAGTTTTCCAGGATTTGAATAACAAATCGTGGTAACAGATGGGAGAAGATGACAAAACAATTCAGAAGCCTTCGAAGTAGTATATTGTCATTTTCAACAGTGTCCTCTCAGTAAAACAGTATTTCTATCATGTTGCTATGTATACTAAAGTGCTAAATATAATCTCTGGACTGAATATTAATAATTCTCCAGGTATCTGCTAGATGACAAGCTTTAATGGATTAACTGTTCTCAAAATCGTATCTTTTTGCTCCTTCCCAGAAGCCATATGACTAAAACTGTCTACTTTTGCAGATTTTTCTCCCAGATGTCCTTCTCTCCTTGGTCCCTAACACTGACTACTGGAGCACAAATGCAAGGGTTGGAGAGCACTGAGAACCTGATGCTTTCCTTGCACCCAGACACACTGGCAGTGAGGAGCTCTGGCCATGCCCAAAGTCTTGGGCCTCCATGATGGGCACCACCAGGGCGCACTGCCTGACTCCCCAGTCAGGAGGGCTTCTCTTCACCCATGCTGGTACATAGGGATAACAAGGAATGAAAGATTACACTGAAAAGACTGGAAACATCTACTGCAGGTTCAAGCACCATGTGCCTCTGGAGCAGATGGCCCGAACAGGTTGGGGCAACACCTCCACTGAAGGGACGTTTAAGCCAGATCAGACAATCACAACAGAGCCGAGAGACCATCAGTCCCTGCTTTCTGAGGTTTCTTCTTATCTGCTCCTAGATGTAGGTGCTCTCATCTACTCCGTGGCTTCAGAGGGGCTAGATAAGACCCTCTGGGAATCTCTCAGGCTTTCAGTTAACCACTACTGACATAAATGCACAGGATGCATTTTCTACTTGTGGGAAACCACTTCTCAGTCCCCAGCATGGCAGAAGGGTGCAAGGGGTTTTGGGAAGCAGCAAGTGTTACTTGACTTCCTGCAGTACTGCAACTGCACCCACTGCTGTAGCACCCAAGCTATTTAGCAAGTAAGGTAACTCCCGTAGCTTGACCTGGCACAGTGAAAGACGAATGCTTGTCCATCAGCACCACAGTAACTCAAGCAACTCTTGGGAAGCAAATGGAAAAGGCACAGGTGTTTACAATGACCCTGCCTGAAAAAAGAAAGTTCAGTTCATTTACTCAACTTTTATTTCACGTCTTATTCTATTACCCCTCACACATCCTTGGAGATATAGGAACTTGCCTAGGGACAGCACATTACTCAAATCTAAAAGGCTGGAGCCCCCAAGTACAACTAGAAAATTTACTCCCGGATTTGCCCAGTTGTCAGTTCTGCTTTTTCTACACCAGCATCATCACTTTTTGCACCTCCCTTCTCAACCTCCCAGAAGGAGCTGCAGGGGAGCCTGAAAACTGGCCTGTTTTATCACATCCAAAAGCCATCCTGGCACTCACAGCAACTCAACATTTTATTTCTTAGCTCTCTTATCAACGTATCAGTTGATAGCCCATTGTGGAAAAAAACTTGTAACAATGAAATAATTTTATCAGAGTGGAGGTAAATTCAAGATAGTCAATAATTCTAAAAGACGGAGGTCTGTAAATCGCAAGTCGCAACAGTTGGATGTTTTTAGTGTCCATGAATACTTATATATGTAGGCATCTTAACACCAGCGATCCAATCCAGAATGACAGGTCCTATGTCCTACTTGTTGCTCCCTGACAATAACCACAGGGATGAGAAAGAAACACTTCTACCACTTTGAACTTGAAAGGTAATTTTGAGGTTTTCTAGGGCTTTCTGTTTAACTCTTTTCTTATAGAAACTGCAGTCAGATATCTGGACATCTTTTCTATTACTATCGGTTTATAATATATGGGTTGCTAGTATGGTGAAAGTAGTGGAGAATTTAAAAAAGACTTTATTCTGCTTTAGAAGAGCAATGAGCTCTGAGGGCTTTATTAATTGATATTTTTAAATTATTTTTCAAATGAGGAAATTCCCCATACTCAGCAAAGTTCCCCTTTATTTCCATAGTGCAAACAAACCACAGCTTAGGTAACACTTGGTTACTTAAATAAGCAAGCTTGCCAACACCTCAAAATGGCTTAGAAAAATCCCTCTTCCTGAGTGCTGAAAGAGCTTGTACACCGTATAGAGGCAATATGCACGTGGTAAGGAAATTTTAAATACATTATTTAAAAGGAAACAAGACTTATGCTAGCTCTTAGCATCTTAGGCCACCCTTACTTAGACTACTCAAAATTACTCTAATTTAGTTTTCAGTGAATCTACATTTTCTACTCACAGTTTCTTACTGCCAAACCTGGGGAAAGTACAAAGCCAGAAGGAGCCAACAAGCTCAGCATTAAGTTATCTAAATACCTCCTATTGACAGCTTCTCCATAAAATCTTACCAGTGATATCACACACATATTATATCAAGTATCCTGAGAAATAATATTAACTCAAACAGCAATTTTAGTCAATGGAAAACTTTTTCGTTTCGCACGTGAAGAGGCGACTTCATGAAAATTTTCTCTCTTAACAGCAAAAGTCTGTTACACATCAAAAAGAAGACCAGAAGATTCATTATATGTCACATAATGGGGATTTCTGGTTTGACTTTAAAAATCTCTACACATAGAAATAAAACTCACTATTGTCATAATCAAGCACAACTGACACAGTGCAGCTGTGGATTTGGACCGTGGTGACCTCCAAAACAGTATAATCTCTGCACTGTAACAATGAAATCACTTAAAATACAAACAATATATGACAAACTTTTTTAGCCCCATGTCATCCTTAAGAATCAGATCACCTCCCCTCATCCTGACAAAGTTGTACCTTTCTATACTGGCTTGGATATTAAAAAAAAAAATTACAAACTCCATTGACTGGAGTAAATGATATCTCCAGAGTTTTAAAAATAATAGAGATCTACTGCAAATCACAACAGAGCCAGTGCAGAAGTCATCATTACTGTTCAAATAATTAATGAGCCCAAGCTTCCAAAATATGAAATGCCACGGTTTCAGCTTCTCAGTTACTGTATGGAACTGCTGCCCAAAGAAAACAAAAATGGCCCAAGGTTTGGGAGGACTTTTTTTTAAGAGTATCATCAAATGACTGGGGATGGATAGAAAAGTAAAAATTTTTGCTGAACCTAAAAATGATTGCTCTGAAAAGTCTGTTTGTTGTGCGTAGGCAGCTATCATGAGTTTAGCATCTCCAGACAAACAGGTACTTCTCCCGACATGTACCCACTGATTAGTGAAGAGCAAGTATTTCTTACTAGCAAAAGGTGCAATTAGCATATTTTTAGGACCCTGTCTATAGCATTCGCTTGTGCCTTTCCTAAAGCAGCAGTAAAGCTGCTAGGACTGAAGGGAAAGCTGCCAAGCGTTCCCAAGCAGACAAGGACCTAAGTGCAATCCCAGCGCTTGTGTTTTGATGCAATCCACTTCCCCACGAAAAGCACCGCTAAATCGCCTCTCTCCTTCCAGCTGCCAGAGAGAGGAGTTACGCAAGGCACTTCTAAAACAGCGGCTTTACTTGCGTACCTGTTTCGTCGGGCGAGCTTGGCGAGGCGCTGTCCTGGGACAGCGTAGTCCAGCTGGAGTCCTCATCGCTTGGGGCCAGGTTTTGAATCCTATGGAGGGCACAATCTGTTTTGGCCCCAGTTTTTGGGTGGTCTTTCTTAGTCTCAGGGCTTGACGACACAGTGGCAACTTGGCCATCCTCTGGGCTCGACAGCTTGGTTTGTTTGCGGGGCAGGACTTCTCCGTTGACAATAACGGTAGAAGCCTGGCTGTTGCTTTGTGCAGATTTATCTTCCATCGCAACAAAACTCTGCTCTAGCTCTCTAGCAGATGTCTCTAGATCCGCATAGTAATTCAGGAAGCTCTTGGTCCTCCTTGGCTGCGAGGGTAATATTTCACAGCCAGAGGAGTCCTGCGGGATCGGCTCTTTGCCCTCAAACTTCTCAGAAGTTACATTTATGCCCGCAGTGGTACTGAGGTTTTTGTTGGGATCCTGCTGTCCCTGCTCGGCGGCTTTCCTGAGCTGGTTTTCTCCATTCTTCACCAGCTTTATATTGGCAGAACTGTTCCCCAGAAGGGGCTGCGCTGCTGGATCGGAAAGACCCATGGCTGTCTGAATATTAGTCAGCGCATATTTTTTCCTGCATTTCGGGGGAGTGCTGTTCTTGGTCTCCGTGTGCCTAATTTCCGCATTCAGAAGTTCATTATGAGAGGAGCGCAGGTTAAGGGTGTTTGGTGGGGTGGCGGGGTTGTTGCGGTTCACAACATCCGTCGTGCTGCTGCTTGCCATAAACACTGACAACGCGTCCACGCCGGAATCGACTAGAAAAACAAAAGAAACAGTTGTGAAACACATTCATTATATACACTACTTTGCTAAGGCTTCTGGTAAAGGGATGCAGCACTTTATGTAATTGTTTTATAGTAGGAAAATTACCACAACCTAAGTGGGTAAGAGGATAGACAAAAGCTTAGCTTATTAAATAAGGAAAAACAGAAGCAGAAAAACACAGACAGATCATCAGGACCATGAAGCTGAGAAAAAGCAGAAAGCTTCACCCTACACAAGGCAGTTTTAAGGCATTTTTTTTTTCATGTCTGATTCTGTTGCAGGTAGGCTTGGGAACAGGAGACGTGCCCTTTGCAAATGCCTGGGAGTCCAGAAGTCATCCTTACCATCACTTCATTTTAGTATTTCACCTCTACCTCCAACAAGGAGGAAGGGAAGAGCTCCTCAAGCGTTCATTCACTACGAAGCAGAAAATTTGAGAAATTTCTAAGCAGATTGCAGGCAGATGCTCCTACTTTTTCACCTAGGGTAGAACTCAAGTACTGTAAATTTCAAGCCTGTCTGGTCAGTCAGTTGTTGCCTCTTAACACCTGCATTTTCTCTGCTCTTTCCCTGTCTTCTCTCACACCTTTTTTTTTTGTTTTTTTTTGATGGAGAAGTAGAGGGTCAGAAGGCAGCGAATACAAAGAGTATTTCACAACACTATATTTGATTTTGGGTAGTGGGGTGGAATAAATCCATTGCATTAGAGCAGGATATTTTGTCAATCAACTTTAAAAAAAGAGCTGCTCCAGAGACGAAGATAGCTCACTGTTTCTACAGCTCACAAAATTCAAACTTCAGGATAAAATATACATCTCAGGGTAGAGTACACATTTCACAGTTAAATAAAATCATTGCACAGTTCACATTTTGAAAAATATTAAGTTTGTCAAGGGAACAGATTTTTAGACTATGAAAAAAATGATCAAAGGTATATTTTTTAAAAACTTTGTCATTTGTTTCTGTAATGCCTATTTATGGCTCCCACTAATCTGCATAAATACTTCATGAACATCTCAATTTACATACTGTAGTAGTCGCTGTTGTTTGACACCTGGGAACCAAATTAGAGGCCAATTAATAAATCACTCCCACCTGCCACAGCATGAAAGAGTCTTTCTGCTGTTCCTAATTCTCAGATATCACTGACTGCTTATATTGCACATAAAAACATATCTGGGGCTTATCCAGGAATGAAAAGCTATAATTTGAGCTAGCCGATGACAGATCATTCCAGCTGAGTTCTGCTGCATCCTTGTATATTTGATATATGACAGAACCGACTGCTGTACAGATTTACAAGAGATTAAATATATGGGTTTTAAAAGAACACATACATAAACACAGAGTGAAAAGGAGTACTTCACAGCACTACCTAAATGCACACACAGTTGCTACCGTTTCCCTCTCTTTGATGTGCTGTCAAAGCTGCACGCTTCCAGTCATCACTCTGGTTTATTTGAAATCAAGCATACCAAGTATACTCTTTGTTCCCTGAATCACTCACCTAGAACAACTTCTAAAACTTGTTCAAAACAAAATTCAAACTAAATTTTACAAATTTTCATGTCTGCCATTTCCTCAGGCACCAGTGAGTGAGCATAGACCAACTGCAAATTCTTCAGAAGACAGACCACTTCACATGCACTGTGCAAAGTCATCAGCTTAGGAAACAGCTAACAATAGACAATTTCAGCTTTAGCCACAAACTTGTACTTCTCAAATACATCTATAGATGTTACTTTTTGCATCTTGCCTAAAAAAAAACAAGTCTAATGCAAGCAAGGTCACATCTGATCCAACATAATGTTATCAAAGCACATGTTTTAATTCAAAAACATGAAGTGGCCTGTGTTTATGGACTGGCTACTTAATTTTATTTTTTTTTTCAATCAGTTAAAAGTCTGACAATCTAGAAGTCACACAAGAAATAAATTTACAGGGCAGGATAATTTCGACCCACCACCTGATCTTTAGAACTTCCAGAATTGCACAGTACCTATGGATTTCACTAGCTTACATTTTACTTTATGCTTCGGCAAATTAAAACAAACATTTATTTTTTTCATCAATAAATACAACTGCCACAATGTGGAACAAGACTGAAATTTATTCTTGTTCTTTGTTACAAGTGAGCTGCTTCATACAATGTTTGCCACTATTTTTACCACTGAACAAATTTCTTAAAAAATAATCTTCCTAGATAAAGCTTAAGTATCTGCCTGCCGGATTATCTTTAGTCAGTCTCCTGCATTAGCATTTCACTTATCAAAAATACTGTAAGAATAAGCACATAAAAACATTGAAACAAAATGTATTATGTTTTACTAATTTGCTTGATAAAGCTCCCCCATGGATTTATGATGGACATTGGCAAATTGATCAATGACTGAGACAAAGCCTCCAGAAGCCTTTGCGACCCAAGCAGTGTTTGTAAGTAAGTTGAGTGCTAAGGTGGGTTGGTGTATGATCATGAAGCAGAAAAATGTCAAATGACACCACCTCCCGTCCTGCCCCCCTTTCAAATGATCCAGTTGATCAAATCAGCATCATCAAACGATCATTGAACGTGCAAACAGTACCACGAGGCACACACAGAGAGGAGCAGGCTGTCCTCTCAAAAGGCCAGGTGTCTGCTCGCTGGCCGTCACCCTGCGCTCCCAGTCCGACCCTGGGATACACGCAGTCGGCATCCCTCTGCTCTTGGAAACAGATAGAAAGACGAGAAAAAGGGAAGCAATGAAAGAGGCAAAAAGAGAACAAGAAATACAGATGGGAAGAGGCAAGTCTTGCATCTCAAAGGCTATCAGACAAGGACTAACTAAAGCGCTGGAAAACATCTGAGCCCAAGAAAATGCTTAAAAGCACTGAAAACTCCCTAGATTGCGTAGTAGAATGGCATAAGGAAAAAGAGTGATAGCCTGTCCCTCCTCCTGTATACTGGACACGGTGATGCTCGAACACGTCACTTACCCCAGAGGAATCACATCCCAACTTTCTAATTAAAAACTTCAAGGAAATGCAACTTCTTCCTGTGCCTATAATTTCAAGACCAAAATTCTAATCGCTGACTTCCTATATCTTTTTTTTTTTTTTTTGTCTCTCCCACTGACCCTGCCTCCCTTGCTGCAGGGGGACCTAATGCACACTGGTGCTGCGCCCCTCACCAGCTCACCAACACCCCATGCCAGGAGTCCTGCACCCAGGTATCCTGCTGCAGGCAGACCCTGACATCCCTGCTTGGGCAGCTCCTCACGCTGCCTGGTCACCAGCAAGGACAATGCTACTGGCACAGGGAATCCTTTTTTCAACTCCTCTGCCTTCTACTGAAAAGCAAACACAAATGGACAAGCAGACCAGGAATCACTGAGTTGATACATATATCTCAGCTAAAGCAGGTGAACAGAGGTAAGTTGTAAGCAAGTAAAAATAGGGTATTATAATAAAAAATATTGGACTCTGGTGAAAAACTACGAATAATCAGGAGGCTATCATTACTGGGAATAATAACATATTATTAAAACGTTGGTGCTTAATGACAGCACTTAACTAGGTAGAAGATCTGTCACAGCAATTCGTTGATGATTTTAGCTTCCTTACTTTTTAACACAAATGGCAATCTCAACTGAATACTTCTAACGTTTAGAAACATACCTACAGATACAGATTACACTTTCACCACTATAATGTGCTGAACACCAAGTAGTGCCAATTTTCTAAGCATCATAACACAAATAACACTATTACTTGAATGGTTTTTAGTGATGTTTTTCAATCTTGTCAAAAACCTTACAGAGCTAAAACAAGGACAGAGAAAATGCCACTGCAAACAAAACAGTGCGTGACTGATTTGTCTTTACCTCTAATAAGACTTTTTGCATTGTACTGTCGATAGGAATAGTTTTTTTTAAAGCTGAATAGAGTTTATTCAAAAACGCACTGCTAAAAAGAAATTAAAGTCTTTGGTCTTTTTCATGTGTAAGTGCAAAATGAAAGCAAAATATGGGCCTGGGAAGAAAAAGGAGGAAAGAGGAAGAAAGTTTCACATATTTGCATAGCAGAATCTTTTAAAGGGCATCTGACCTGGAAGTACTTCTGACATGGCTCACGGGGCGTCAGCAATGCATCAGGAAATAGATTATAATTTGAAATCTGAAAAGAGGGATCATTTAAGAATTAAAAACAAAGGAAAACACAAAATAAAAATACCACATTTCAGAAGCTCCTGAGAGATGTTAAGCATTCTAAACAAACCCCGGTAATGTAACAGTGAGGATCTTTTGAGCTTTCAATGATATTCAACAGTCATTAAAGTATGGAAGAGACTACTCTGCAGCAATAAGAACAAGTATTTAAAAATAATTAAGACGTTTTTCTTAATGTGTGCTTTACTAGAAGCATAAATTCAACAATATTCTCCAGTTTTAACCAACATACTGTACCAAAAATTTCAGGACATTAGAAAATCTAGGTTTTTCCCCAATTACCCAAGTACAGCTTACTCAGGAAACTACACCAGCATTGGTAAAAATAAACACAGCAGTAAGGCACGTTCACATGAGAATTTGCAGAATGAGATTCAGCATATGAAACTAAGAAGCATAGTCTGCAGGGTTGATCTCATAGGAGGGAATCATAAAAAGCAAGCTAGGCAGTTACCTCTTCTACGGGACCCTTTCCTGGCCATTTTCTTGTAAGTAAACCATTTTGCCTCAGTCTCTGATTTGGACATGAACGACACATACACTCAGAGCCAAGGTATTTCTATGCACCTATAACTATTTCTGCCACTGTGTCTAGGAAACACAGGAAAGAAAGAATACAAATCTTTTCACACAGCAGATTTCCTTTCTGCAAGGATATCTGTTGAGTACAAAATGTTTCCTGACAAACTCATGCTGTGGGGCTACAGCCTCAAGTCCCGTACACTTTGGCTCTAGTTAAAGCCTAAGCAGGTGGAGAGAACGCCTCCATTGTACAATGACTGCAGCTCAACACCAGCTAACTCCCTCCACTTCAAAGGGTGAATCCCAATGTCAAAACATTAATTCTTAATTAAGTATCTTAACATACTGTCTTCTCACATCTGCATTCACCAACTAGGACCAGCTATGTTAAATAGTTAAAACAGATGTCAGCCAAAAGCATCCTAATGAAGTCTAGATTTACAGTAATGTAGCTGAACCGAGAGTCAGGACTAGAAGGTTTTGTCATGTCAAGTGTCATAGGGCTCCTTTTTGCCTACATTTCTACACGTATGCCAGGGGATGTTAAATACTTTTAGAGAGGGAAAGGAAGGGGGTCAAACAGTTGAATGAAGTGCTGTGGTAGATCAGAGCAACCGATGATGTTCCTACAGCCAGTGGTTTTCTTCTCACTGCTCCCTCCAGCAACATCATCTCTGCTGGACTGAGCTTGGAAGCTGGAAAGAGAAAGCTCAAAGCCAGGAAATAAATTCTGATGATGCGCAGAGCAGTATTGGAAACCCAAGAGCAGAAAAGGAGCAGGGTTGCAAGCAGCTTGCATGTGCACTCTGAAACCTGTCTGTAGACTCCTCCACACAAACCTCAGAGATCATGAGGATGGGAAGGACCTCTCAAGATCTTCTAGTCCAACTCCCCTGCCCAAGCAGGGAATCACTGCTGCCTTCTCCACGCCACCCTGGCTCTGTCCTCGCATTGCAACAAGATCACCTCTACAACCTGCTTGTTAAATGCAGCCTCTCCCATTTCCAGCTACTTCTGCTTCACGTAGTCCTACTGAAATCACCACCCAGTGAACGGTTTTCTGTCCTGGCTCCTCCTTGTCCAAGAGGCACCCTGCCAGCCTCTGCTGTCACAATAATTATTTTGCCTTTTAGAGCTAAACACACTGCCAACTGACTGCAACAGTCTAGCAGTAGTGCTGTCTCTGTTCTAGTGATGTTCTTATTAATGGAAATCCACAATGCTGATCCGTCTTTAAAGTATGTTATTAAGGAAAAAACAACTTCAGATCTTGCAATGAGTTCTGGCACTCAAGTGAAGTACACCTTCTCATTTCCCATTTGTTCCCTCCCCCTTCCCACACAGCCAAATTCCTCATTCAGCAAAAATTTGGGAACAAGATGCCTCTCACAATCAGATTTTAGCAGTCACAAAGGAAAAAAATACAAACAATAATGAAAAATAAACAGGCTAAATCCATTGCTCCTTTACTTATAATTTTATTAAGATAGATACATCTAGATCATCAGTGGATGCTTGATTATCTGATTGAAACTCTATGCTGCAGATGACCTGGGTCATCTCTTTCTGCCAGAGTATTCTTAAATCAAGCGATCACTTGGAGAAATAAAGAGCAATTCTTCCATTTACATAAGGCATAACCGTGACATGCAATCACGACTAATCCTGCATTTAGCAAGGGAAAAACAAGATGGCATATTAAGTCTTTTCCAAATTCAATTTTCTCCCTTTAATTAGATTTCCCCCCTGTGCAGAATGGAACAGTCTGGCACGCCAAAACAGCGTTGTCAAGGAAAGAAGATGGAGCGTGTTTTATCTATTGGCTACTTGCGAGCACAGATAATAAGACCTTCTGTCATCGGATCTATACATTCACAGTGACATTTGCTAAGTAAACCTCAGACATTTTTTCTAATCCTGTTGTGTAAATTAAACTTCTGAATCTTAACGTTCTTTTTTAAAAAAATCTATATATAAATTACTCTCTACAATAAAGATCACACCTCAGACTTATTTGTTAATTACAAACAACCCTACTTTAAATGCACATGCTAATGCTCTTGTTACACAGAGACATAAATTCAGAAATTGTAACTTAAATTTCTGCAACTGAGATGCAAGCAAAATAAAGCAAGGAGGACTTGGTCTTCCATATCCTGCAACTTCAATTTCAAGTGCCATCCAAAAATAACTCATAGCAAGTCTGAAGGTAAAGAATGCATAATCAAACCTGATCAGAATTACCAAAACCAAAGCAAGATGCCATACGGAAAAGAAAGCTAAGACAAGCTGTCTCAGGGAAAAAAAAGCAATCAAAACACTTTGTAGGACAGGCAGCCTACCCATGTGCTTAACGGAGTAATAGAAAAGAATCAATGGCCACAGATTCAGCACATAAAATGACTTAGACTGATTAGACTGAGTTCGGTCCCGGGATTTGTCAGCCCCACATAAATTTAACTTAGATCATTCGACAGCTCCTAAATCAGGAAGCAGAACCATTCAAAAGATGATCGATTCCTGAACAGGGTTAAAGAAACCTGCAGGGTCCAGCACCGGTGTTCGAGCTGTTCGTAATGGCATTAGCCCAACAGCAAACTCTGATCAGGAGACACAGGCAGTGAAAGTAGGAAAGAGATTATTTAGCACAGGTCACAGCATATCAACAGAAGGAGCAAAAATGTTAACTGAGCCCCTGTCAGATGCAATGGATGAGTTAAGTTCCAGCACTGCATCTGTACTGGACAAGAAAAAATAATAATAAATTAAATAGATGATTATCATTAACCACCTCCCACACATCTTGTCTGCAGCCCTGCTATTTGCAGCTTGCAAACACTCGACTGTTCCCACAAAGCTGAGAAACAACACTGCATACTCCTGAGCAAAACCTGCTTCCCCAAGAACTATTAACTGCATACACATTAACACAGACGTTTCAGCTTCTCTTTTTCAACTAATATATTTTAACAATTAAACGTCTAATGGCCTGGCATCTTGATTTCACCTCCTACAGCTTCATCTGCCCTCTGAATTACATATTAAAAATTTATGGCTAGTTACATATTAAGCTCTTACCAAGGTTATCCAGAAAGGTTTTTATGTTCAAATTACCCAGACTGGTAGCAACAGTTTTGAGCCACTTATTATCACTGCCCCATAGCTGAGATCTTAAAATGCATTTGAAAGAGCACGGTATAACAAAATTGTCTTCTTGTTACTATAAGGTTGTACTTAGTGTCAAACTGAGCTCTAGAGATGAAAATCTGAAAATTAAATAAATGAGAAACAATCTTTCAGTAGACTGCCTACAACTCTATATAAAAAGAAATAAAAAATAAAAATATCTATATATTAAAAGTCTCTACATAGAATGAAAACTTCTAGTTTTATTAATTCATAAGTGTTTGCAAATAATTTCAAGTTGCCAACAGTAAATTGAGATCTCTGAGCAAAAATAAAGACGCCCAAGTCTTAGTAACAGAACACAGCATTAGACTGACGGCCAGGTTTTGCAAAATGAGACTATCACAGCTCTCAAGGAGAGGAAATTAAGATTTTGCACATTGACAAGATTGCTTTTGTTCCACATACATTAAAAACATGCTGTATTTCACCTAGGCAAGGCTATTGTGTGTGCACTTTTAACTACATCTGCTAAAACGGTCTCATAGTTGAATTCACATGTCCGATCCACAAATCCCTTGCTCCCAGTAACAGAATAGGATGTATTTCAGAGCACAAGATGCATCAAACCAGAAAAGGTCTCCACATTTCTAGTCTGGTTTTCCATTAAAAGCTGAACTAAAATAAGGCTCATTACACAAAGAGCTACATCTCAGAAAGGCTGAAAGTTGCCTGCAAAGTTATATATTATCTTCAACCAAATTTTAATGGGATGAACCAGAAATAATTCAAAACATAAAACAGTTTATAAACCAACTGTTGCAGCACTGCTTAGGCTGAGAGAACACTGAGAGATGACTAAAATAGCCATTCCCTACAGTAACTTTCCCAATGTAATTCTGGTACTAGAATACAGGAATAACTTTCATCTTGGCCTGCAGTAGCAAGTAGAGCTCCTTGAGAATGCTATTGTACTATGCTGAGAAACTTCTACCCATAGTGCTTGTACATAAAACAAAACCACATGCTCATAAATAAAATCAAAGTATCATATTTGCTTTATGGTCCCCATAAACTAAGCAGATCAATCCATAATAAAGTGGAAGGAGAACATAACAAAAAAGCAACTGCACTTACTGGCATTTATATTACACTGAAATGTGGCTAAAAGTGGGCTCAGTTTCAACAAGAAGTAAACTTGGCTGTAGAAGACATTGAACAAGCAGAAAAGAACAAGCTACTAGTATTATTGGCCTGAATTTCAACAAGGAATCTTGAGTTCTTGACATGCTAGCCAAAATCCTCCAGTCCTTTTTCCTATCTACAAACTCATAGATCTTCACAAGACACTTTAACACCAAAGGAATTTGGGTTCCTGTGAAATGGGACAAACGCACAATGCAAATCCAGAAAAGTGGTGATTCTCCACGAGCATGCACAACCCCAAGTGGAGTTACCAGGAAACCTCCAGCTTCAGAGCACTCTACCTCTGGTTTCACCACAAAGAAGAAATGGATCTGTCGGGATCCTGGGATGGGGCTACTATTTAACTGTGCTAAGAAACAAAACCAGAAGCGACAACACACATTCAGAGTAATACACAGTTCTTAAAGAAAGCTTTTTATCTGCAGGCTCTGAGTCAGCTCCTGTTTATGGAAACTGGCACATGTTTTGGGGCTTCACCAGGATCACCCAAGAGGCCTTGGTGAAGTCGTGCAATTCTTCACGTAGCTTCCTAGGAAAGGTAGAAACCTAAACAAGAAAGGTTTTAATGGGGAGAGTAACATATATGTCATTGGGTGCTTTTGTTCATTCCATGAATCATCTGTATTCCTGTCTTTTCCTCAGCTAAGCAATGATTACATGGAGCTTTTCAGCAACTTTACAGAAAACTGTGCTCCCTGAGCATGACCTGAACAGTGCTAAAGCTCAAGTCTTGTTTACACCAAGATACCTCTCTCTGGAAAGAAAAAGTCAGGAGATACAGGGCAGGATTTTGCAGATGGAGAATTTTACTGGGATCCTTCAACGAAGAGTTGCACAGTGGATACACTCCTCCTTGTGGGTCAGGGTGCCTCTGGCTAAGTTTTCTGCCACACTGGAAGCACCTCAAAGCCAAGCTCTCAAAGCCACTCCATGTTACATTTTCACACCGACTCATCTTGAGATAATGATAGCAACATAATGACTGGCATTAGCTGCAGGATTGGAATTTGAACTTTCTTCAAGCATTTGCTGTTATTTATAAATGTCACCATTCTTGCATTTGTTTCCTTATTTAACTGCATTGAAGCTAAGACTTTCCAGCAGTTTCACTAAGCAACAGCCCCCTTGCAAGACCAGCAGTGGGAGATGGTCCCAGTGCAAAGAAGGTTGCAGCTGGGCCCTCCTTGGGAAGCTGAAAAGACACAGGCAGAGCAGGAATTCGAGTGTTCCTGGAGCGAAATCAAACCCTAAGTTTATAGAATCAACCCTGCTCTCTCTGCCCTCAAGTATATTCAATTATTTATAAGAGCAGCTCTAGCATGGAAGATAATCAGGAAGAATCAAGACTCAAAATTCTCCCCTCCGCAGTACAGGGGAATGCCTTCCCGCAAGGGATATTTCCTTTCATCCTCATCCTTGATTTATGAACATTTCATCAAAATGGTATTTCCCCAAAAAGGTTTGCTTGGAAAAACATAAATCACCCTCCATCAGAAGTTTCTAAAGTAATACTCCAGTCATCTCTAATAATCATATTGGCAGAATTATATCAATAAATCATTCCATATGGACACTAGTCTGAGCCGTTTTTAAATAAAAGATGCCTAACAGTTAAAAAAGAAATAAAAGTCCACCTCTGCTGCCACAAATCAAGAGGATGACTTAAAAGGTAGGAGATGTGGTGCCCTCTTCCGCGGGCAGCGAGGGCTGGTTGCGGAGCTCCAGGCACAAGCGGGTCACTTCCTCCCGGTGAATGCTGACGTACCACCACAGGACTGCACCTCTGCCCTGGCACACTACAAAGGTCAACAAGTGCTGAAAACTACCACCCACAAATTCCTGCATTTCCTCACTTACAATGTCTTCTGAAAAAGAAGGCTTCCTGTTGTTTGTTGGTTTTTTTTTTTTTTAAAAAAGCACTCTCACAAAACTGTGTATTTTATTATAGTTTGAACCCTTCCTGAGCATTTAACGCTCACAGAATGGCACTGGAACCAATTCCATTTTCTCTGAAACACTTTGCTCAGATTTCAATATCACACAAAACACTATAGCTAACGAAAATAAACAAATTATTATGCTGCGGACAGGATATGCATGGACAAGCCATTAAAAAGTTTTTTCCAGACACACAAACCACTTCGCGCACAGAAAAGAACTTTTTCGTATGAAAGAAAATTTGAAGTTACTTCACACAAACAGTACCATGTTTTCAGGAAAGCTTCTGCAGTCAATGTAGAAAAGCAGGTTTTATGAGCAAATATTAGAAAAAACATAAATATAAACAAAGCCCAGGAGAAATTAATGAAAGAAGTCTGTTTAGAAAACCTAGCTTCTCAGTAGCTGGAGACTGTACATTCCCAGTCTTTATTTTTCACAAGAAAAGCACAGAAAAGAAAAAAATAAAAACCAACAAAACAGCACTCGAGGGAGCAGCAAGTCAGAACAAGCAGCGCTAGACAGAGCCAGGGACACACCCGAGACTGTGTGGCTTATGGTCAGTTGTGGAGAAACCTTTTGGCTGCTGCAGCATCCTGTGAAAGTTCTTTCCCTATGCAGGCTAACTAAGAAACACCTGTAGCTCGTTACACTGGAAAGTTACCTTGAAACAGGTGCTGTAGCATTCAGCCAATCACTCTGGGAGATGGATGGTCAAGTGACCAATAGCCTTGACCCATCTAGCAAACCATGTGACTCCTGACTATTTAAGGCGGGGCGTTTACTCTTAAGGGTGAGGCATTTCCTCCTGAGTCTTGGAGGAGTGTGGGCCTTCCTTAGAGTAAGCCTGAAGCCTTCGCATTAGAGCATTGGTCTACTTGGAGCCACCTGAAGCCTTCCAGCTGCGACAGTCAGTATTCAAGGGAGATCATTGCTCTTTAATGACACTTTTAAAAAAAGTCTAAACTAGCACACACCTGTTAAATTCACAGCTTTCAATTTTACATTTTAAACACCTTGCTGCTTCTTGTATCTTCAGCACCTGTATCTCAAATACGGTTTCTAGCAGTGGGCTTCAATAAGCTGCGTTCTATTTAAATTGTCATGTGTTTCCTTCAATATTAAACCTTTTGCTATTCTCCTAAACCCACACACTATTATATTCATTAAATTTATGAAATCATTCAACAAAACAGTCAATGTCATAAACAGATAAAATATTACCTCACTACTGAAGAAACAACACAACTGCCACAGACCTAATTCTTCCCTTCACAGACTTTATTTAGGTATATATGTATTTGCAGACAAAGATCAAAGTCAGGGACTAAGGCTGTACCAAGTCCTTAATGGTACCACATTAAGATTGCCACAACTGTCAATGTGAATTACAATAGCCAAGATGATGCAATTACTCACTATTTAGGCAAAGAAAACAAAATGATGGAGTTTACCAGCACTTTCATTGAGATCTAATCTGCCATCAGAGATTTCATTACAACGTGCATTTCCCAAAGACTGGGCAATTTCAATGCCATTACTGTTGGATGTCCAAAGCACTTATTAAGTTAGGCACCAGGAAGTTGCACAAAATACACTGTAACAAAACAAAACAAAACAAAAAAGGCAAGTTTCCTGGCTTTGAAACCCTGACAGGTTAATGAAAGGGAAAACTTGGCTTAACAAAAGCATAAAGCAATCATGAAGTAGGCAATTTGATATCTCTGCCCTCAAACAGAGGGACCTCCATCACCAGTTGATTCTGACACAAGTTTCAGCCCTGGCAGATGATGGGAACCCCAGCACTTCCTCAAGCAAACAATTCCACTTCTTTACTGTCTGCAATTGCTCAACTAGACAACAGGAAAAACATCCTAAGCTCTTCTAGTAAGAATTTAATGCCCATTACTACTTCCTCTCTAAGTAGGAACGGGAAAGACTTGATTATCTACCTCTACACTATCTCATTTTAAAGCTCTGAGCTTCAAGCCTAGGCATGAGACGTGGATATCATGCCCTGCAGTATGTCAAGAGGACGTGTTTGAAGGATAGTGTCTAGACTACTTAATGCCATGTGATTCAAATAGATCAGTCCAATCCTATACTCCAGCACTTGACCACCAGAGACCTGTCAAAACTGTAACAGCCATCTATTTCCTCCATTTAAGTAGAGACAATACCCTGACATTAATACCGAAGACAAACTCTTTGGAGAAGTAGTATCTAAGTTGGCTCTAATGCATTATTCTAACACACATCTTCATGACATCTGTGACTAGTCTGCAGCATGCTTTACTGCTTCCTAGAACTTAGCTTTGGGGTTAGGGAAAACTCCATAAAGTCAAGTTCTGAATATAAGACCTCACCATGAAGTTCCTCATGTCTAAAGGCAAAGCCACCATAAGAAGTCCCTGTCCTGCCACAGCTGTAAGCATTCACTACAGTTCACTACTTGCAATAGCAAGTATGTGGAGCTGGATGCCTGAAGTGATCAAGGCTTTAAAGAAGTCTTTAAAGGAACAGAAAGAACGGTACAGAAGTGAGAGCTCCTTAAGCTGGCTTTGATGCCAAGAAAAGCCACATGGGATCATATTGTTCTGCTACAGCAGTGAATACAAAAGTTAACCTACCACAGCTTCACCTCGGCAGCCCGAAAGATAAACAGAAAGTGCAGGAGGACCAGCAGCAGCCTCCTGGAGCCAGGGTGCTACCCCACACAGCTCCAGGGAAGGTCACATCAGCTCATTCGCACTGCCTGCACTGTGGAACCACTGCAGTGTGGTGGCTGCCATCTGCACTAGCATGAGAGACGTCTGCTTACTCAATGGAAGGTGCAGGTGATAAATTTTAGGAGTTGCCTTTGAACTTTTAAAGAAGACAACCTTCAGTAAGAGATAATACAATTCAGAGGAAAAAACAACATGAATAATATCAAACACAAGCATATAAATAATGTGGAGATGTTAGTCGCATTTTAAGCAATTAAAGCTACAGTGCACAGTGACGTTTTAGGATAAGCTCGAGTAGTTTGTTAATTTGAAGGTATCTGGTACTGAAAACTTGGGAGCAAAGAGGAATAGCAGCTAAACTTTTGAACCCTATAACAAATGAAGTTGGAGATTTGAACACAAACCACAGCACAAAACAGAGCATGCTGCAGCAGACTTGGTCAAGTCACACTGCAAGCTGCTGTTTGAAGTTGTAGAAAACACCTTTGCAGTTTAAACATAAATCGTTATACTTAGCATTTGGGTACACACAGGAGAACTGGCATCGATTAGAATATGTCAACATTCTTTATAAATTACTATTTCAAAATTTATAAACTTAGCAGCCTTCAAAAGTAATAAAGCGACAAATAAATTAGACCAATTGCATACATACATGAGCTGCTTGGCCGATAGTGAGCCCCCGGGTACCGTCTGCCCATAGTGCCAGTCAGCACATTACCGCACGCTGTCAACTGCTTTCAAGGCACAGATCGAAACACTTAACTGAGGGAGAAGAAAAAAAAAAAAAGTGAAGATTTAGTACAACAGCTGTATCTTTTTCATTAAAATGCTAATGACCCCTACAAATTTCAGGATAACTACATCTATAAATTATTCATAGTCATGTTGTCAGAGGAGATGAACTGTTGTGCTATACATGCAGCACAAATTTATTATTAGTGGTTGGCCTCCATTAATAAGCTCACATAAATTTTAAGGCACAAAGAAGCCTCAGGTTATACAGTAGCTTCTTTTGACCCATGATCCAGACAGAACAACAAACACTGCAAGAAAGAGTCGCATTTAGCTTTCAATACAGTTAGCCAATAGGTGAGATTTTATAACAATGGCGTCTTAAATTTTGTGAAACAATCACTAAGCAACAAGTTTATGAACAGTTTGCTATAGAAGCAAAACTTATCTGTGCTACGTAACATTGATGGCTTTGAATCTGCTCGTAAAAACCAAAGTGTTTTTACAGAATGTAGGCTATTTACTAGTGTATCGTTTTTTGTGAAGCATCAAAAACCCAAGCAAACTAAAAACGCATCGCATATCTTACAGCCAGTTTGGAATAACAAATCACAAATCCAAAATCTTACTTGAAATGCTACTGAACCTGTCAAATAACTAGTGTAAAATCTCTTTATCTAAAAAGAATTCCCATTGTTTCTTTCTTCGGTGTAGTATTTTGTACTAAAATACAGCTTTCAGACATTTTCAGCTTTACCTTTTTCTTAGTTTGCCTAGTAGCCATCATGTTCCCAGATGTCTTCCAACACGCATTGCATGTCAATAACATAATTTATAAAGATACATTTCCTTTTATTTCATTCTCTCCCTTGCTGGAAGGACCAAAAACCCAACAAATTCTAGGGGGTGTTTTTCCTAATTCATTAAGGACTTTTACTGTCTCAGGCTGCAGCTACAAGCACAAGCTTGTTCTATCCAGGAACTAGAGAGTAATATCAGGACACAGATGAAAGAACTGCACCTAAACGGGAAGATTTCCACAAATCTTCAGATACGTCAGTTCCCTGACAGAGCAGAACAGAACACCAGCTTACTCCTGAATTAGATAAGCCTTTTATATGTATTGGCATTCATGCAATTCTCCAGTGAGCCGGTCTGAGAGCAAACACAGCTGAAAACTCTACATGAAGATGTATTTTCAGCTGGATTAGGCTCCTGAACTGGCTTACAGTGGTTGCACTGGTATTGGTAGTTAGTGAAGGCAAGTGGAAAGTATGGGACCATGGCAGCCTGTGCTTAAAGTGATTTAAAATACAATCATACAACATTGCTACAGCCTCTGTGGATTAGTTCTGAAATACAGACACCTAAAAGGCTGCATGTCTGACAGTGCAGAAACCAGGTAGAGATCTCCATTATTTCCCAAATTAGTGCCGACAAAGGGTGTCCTGCTCAACTCTCCTCAATGAAGAAAGTTCAGTGAACCAATGAGACGGTACTCCCTTGCAACAAAAAGGAGAATTCTGGCTGTTAAGATGAAAAGTGAGCAGTAAACAGTAAAATTAACATTCAATCAAAAAAAACCTGCATTTCTTTTGCAGGGCAATATGGGACAACTCCTTGCCATGGGCCAAACAGACCTTTTTAAACTTCTGTGGTAGCCTATTAATTCAACACATCATGACATACAAGGAAAAAATTTGACATATTCATTAGCTGAAAAAAAAATGTCTCCCCTCATCCCAAATTCATTAACATTTTTACTCCCCTCAAATACCTACGCATCAAGTTCATAATTCATAGCAGAACACAACAGAACAGTCCTTAGCTGTGCAAGAATTAAAACAACAAAAAAAAAGAAATTACTAAGGGGAAACAAAAATTATAACCAGATGACAGTATTTACAATACTTGTCCCTAGCTTGTGAAAGAATTTGATCAATATGTATAGAGCTGCGAGGTTACTCATTTTTCATAAATGCATTCTTGATTTTCTAGAAGGTATACACTTTTCTTAAGCAGTAACACTCTCTAAATTATATCAAGTGTCTACACTTGAGATACGCTATTCCTTCCCTACCTAGCAGCACAGCATTAAAGCATCTGCATCATACCACAATAAAAAACCCCCTAACAGACAGAAATCAGAAATCAAAAATCCCAAATCCCACAATTATGCTCTCAAACAGCTGAATTAAATTAGAGCACATTTTCCGAAAGCAGTGTGTCCTCTAGAGGAGAGGCCAGGTGGGGACCCAAAGGTACGACCATTTTAAGTATCACATTTTAAAACCCCAGAAATCTCAGTGGAAAAGACAACATAAAGGTATACTCATTATAGCAAAGGTTTCATCAGTTACTGGATAAAATAGGAACTGCAAAGATTTACAGCCTGGATTAAAGCCAAATACCAAAAGTCAATTTAGAAGCAAGTGCCACACAGTAAGTGAAGTTAAACTGCCCTGCAAAACAACAGTGATAGTGGATCGTAGGTACCAGATCAAAACAAATGAGGATGCTGCTTGGGTTTTATTTGGGTTGGTTTTGGTTTTGATTTTTTTTTTTTTCCTTTTTGTTCAAGAACCATCTTTGACTCATGATCAGAACAGCCAAAGCAACCTGCCTTTTAAACACATCCACTCACCCAGGTGAATCTCAGAGGGGCTTCTGAGCTTCAGCAAGCTCAGGGAACTCCCACAGATCCAAATGCATAGCTAAAGCATCTGAAAACTAGCATTTGTTTTCCATATACATCAAGAGACTAGTAAACATAATGGAAGGAGGTCTCAGGTTTCGATTTTGTTTTGTTTTCAAATGTACACAACTTCAGTATTCACAACAGCACGTAAACCTGAGTTAAACCTGAATGTACCTAATCAGATCAGGTCGTCGTAGAGTTAGTTTTTAACCTGCTCACTCATAATAATTTTGTAACCAGTGTGCTTTTTATCAGCTTTCTGGGGTTTTTTATTATTATTCTACTGCAAAAAAAAATTGCTTTTAAAATGTTTTATAGTGATTTTTACATCTTTTTAGTTAAATTAAAAACCAATGTGTACACAAATGCACATATAGCAGCCTTATAGTTTCTCCTCAAGAAATGTTTCGAATTGGCTCTGCTTGACAATTCATTTTTTTTATCCTTTCTTGATGATCTTCCCTGATTCGTTTCAGGTGACCAGCTCCACACTGCAAGCAATTATAGACAACTATGGAAACTAAACCTGAGCACTGTCACTGCATACCTGTCATCCAGGAGAGCACCAGAAAGCACTATCCACTTCACTTCATGCCAAGTCTTTTCTAGGAGCTGTGGTGACAGAGCTACCAGCTACTCATCATCACACATAATGAGGGCATAAATCATCTTGCAGAGGTCTGCCGTGACTATCAGCTGAGGCTGTCATCTTCCTAAGCCATTTTCTTTACAGAGCTTTTTTTGTTGCGGCTCTTTTACATTTCTTAGTTTTAATAACTGCTACATAAGAGTTTCATTTTACTTGCATTAATCTTTTGTCACTACTGGAGAAAAAAAACCACACACTGAATTTCTGATGCTTTTTGCCTTTTTTTTTTTTTAATGTGAGAGTCAAACCAAGAGTTATGTCTATACAGCAGGCACGTAGGATCATGTTTGCTTGAACTAATTTCATTATCTTTTGTTTGAGGATAAACAACTTATACGCCAATCTCCATACTTTTAATGGACATTAAACTTTTTTTGGGTTTCACACAAATTTATTTGTTCACGCATGCTGCTGCTTAAGAGGCTATTAAATGGCCTGCTGACTTCTTGACCTTCTCTCCAAGCAACGTTTGCTATAAATACGTGTGCATTGAAACACAAATATAAGTATATACATACTGGCTGCTATAATCTCATACTATAGATTGCCAGCAGACCTACCCTCACACGTCCAAGAAAAAGGATATGAAAAAAAGAGACAATTGCAAATTGCCTACAGAAGTTATCCAAGCGTGACTGACATTATCGTTCAACCCTCACAGGGAACAGCTACACACAGTGGGGAAAGAAAAAAGGTTATTGCATGGAGTTTCTCAAGGGACACCTACTCAAGGAAGTACATTGCAGTACTTTCTGGGTGATATTCTGACAAACAACACAATCCCACCTTTAAAGTTTCACTTTGAATACCAGGAAATAGCCCTGCTAAGAAATGGGCAAGAGGAATGCCTTGCATTGTTTTAAAAACACACCAGAGGCCACAGGTCCTATACAAATAGGCCCGCAAAGGGTTCAGATACTGAAAGCGGCTGATTTTAAAAACAAAATTAAAAAATTTTAAAATCAGCCTGTAAGGCTAGTGGATGGATCATTTTGGGATTAAAAAAATATATATTTTATGTATGTATGTACATATTTGTAATATAAGGCAAATATGCTTCCCATAGACAACTGCTTCTCACTTTCCCTGCATTCAAAGCTGCCACTTGGAGCATCACCTGTAGGACAACATTAGCAAAACACAATTTAAACAAGCAAGCAAAGTGCACAGGCAGGCCATTAGGAAATTATGTGGCCTATTTCTGGAGGCACATACAGAGACAGCACATTCGTCTTCTGTGCTGGGAACAGCTATCGGATGCAGATCTCTCATGCCAGACCGCCCTATTGGAGAAAGCATAATGTTGTCTACTAGCCAAATATCTTCTATCGTTGCAAGTACGACCTTTTTTGAGGTCATCAATGATTCACAGTCATTATTCTTTATCTAATAACTACCACCTTTTTTTAAAAAAAAAAAAAAAACACAAAGGTCATGTCAGGGATTTATTTTTTAAAAAGTCTGTTACCCAAGAGACCTATCCACCTTCCCAGCTTTGTCTGGGAGCACTCACATCCAGGAGATTGCGCTTTCCCACCGCCTGCCTTTGCTGAGAGGCAAGGAGCCGCCCTGCTTACTGAACGACTCGCTCCCCGTCATCTCTGCTTGCTGGCGCAGGATGAAAGCCTTCCAGGAGCCGGAAGGACACTCACAACCCCATGGCCATGTCATGTGTTGTGAGTCCTGCCTGCACTCCAGCCCTGTCACTCTTGCCATGGGTCTACCACACTTAGACCTGTCTGGGGTACAACATAATCCAGACATGCTCAGAGACCTGGAAAGTCCTGTCCTGCCCAAAAACACCTGGCGACTCCATCATTTCTCCTTCCAACAAATTCACACTACTCAAATTCTTGTTTCTTGCAATCATTTCTTGCTGGCAATTCTCTGTACTGTATACTTTTTGGCTGCCTTTGTGCTTCTAACTTGCCCCCTAACAAGTTGCTATTTGGATGCTTTCCCTCTTCTCCATTTTTGAAAAGTCCTTCATGAGGGTTTTTCTTATTCTTGGTCGTCTTTTCCAGGTACTGTGTCACATGCCCACCTAGTTGAGGTTCCCATACACTATGTGGGGACGGGTGTTATTATTTCCCACTCTCTTCTGGGGAATATCTGTGTTAGTCACTTGGACAAAATTCCTACAGTGTCCCTAATTCATATTTGAGGCTTTGCCATAGATTCTCTAATTCATAAAAAATGTGGTTTTCTGAAATTTCACGTTTCAGTACTTCCGCAGCCAGATCATATAGAACAAAGTGAATTCAAGTCATTCATGGTCTCCTGACCTTAATATCCTGCACAGATGATACATACTTTCTCAAGTAAAACACACCTGCTTTTTACATTTATTTATTCTACATTACATTATCTTAATGCACATTTTATTCAACTAAACAGTAAAAGAAAGCATCAGGACATTTTATGTGCAACTATACAGTCCCATAGATATTTTAACACAACTTAAAACCCCGTCTATAATATTGACAGTTGGTCATAAATCAAGATAACTTCATTCACTCCAGTGCAGCTATCTGAACTGATACAGAATCATAGAATGGTTTGGGTTGGAAGGGACCTCAAAGATCATCTAGTTCCAACCCCCCTGCCACGGGCAGAGACACCTTCCACTAGACCAGGTTGCTCAAAGCCTCATCCAACCTGGCCTTGAATACCTCCAGGGATGGGGCATTCACAACTTCTCTGGGCAACCTAAAGCAGCAAATGCAAGGCAGTCATTCTCAATAGCCTCTTGTTGACCCTTACCTTTGGACCTTAAACAACATTTCAGGAGCAACTTCCAGCTATAGCAAAGCTATGTTTGAGCTTCTTTGCTTGTGTTTCTACCAAAGCCTTCAGAACTGATATAAACAGTAGAATGGAAGTATGAATTTCTTCAAGTTCACTAGTCTAGTTTAATTTACAATAGCTATTAATGAAAGACATTATGACCTTTTCTTTAGAAGTCCAGTGTTCTCCGCTCATCAGAGTGACAATAAAAAGGAGAAGCTCACAGCACTGTTGTCTCAATGAATCTTCCCTAAGGTGTTTTTTTCAAAGCAGGGACAACTGGGACCGTGATTATTTCAGCAAAGACCTCAACAAGAAGAGGAGAGAGCTCTTTTAATGCTATTCAAGGTGACCTTCAGGAAACTTGGTTGAGAAGAGTCTACAGTAAGATGATTTTTCTGCTGAATAGGTTGAAAATGAGCACTGCCCCAGAACTGAAGTCTAGGACAGGAAAGCAGATAACATGCATCATGAGGAAGCACAATATTCTTATATGCTAAAGACAGAGACAGCTATCAATATCAGCTATATATATCTATCTATCTCTCTATATCAGCTAACAATCTCAATTTTACTTGCTCTTTGAGGTCGATTTGTTAAGTTAGAAGTAAAGTTGCACATGTGAGAAAAAAAAAAAAAAAGAAAAAAAGAAAGTTCAAAGCTAGGGCTGACAAGACGACCACTACTGCTGTGCTCTGAGCCTCTGGGGTTCCAGCAAGGTTGAGCTGCGTGCCAGAAGGAAGCCTGGCAAGCCACGGAGCTGTGCTGGAGTGTAAAGGTGTTACACGATCAAAGCAATCATCGCCAGGTAACTCAGATCTTCCCGTAAAGCCTAAAACAACAGGGTGATATTTAGGGTTGCAGTGACGCATTTTGAATCTCATTTACACTGAGATCAGTGAAAAGCATTTTTCAAAGCTGACTGTCAGGCAACAGCAGTAATTCTGAATGAGAAGGTGCTTATTTCTTCTGAAGTTAGAGATGCCACTGTGCTTTTGTTTTCTTGCGGGAAGCTTTTCAAGCACAGCTAGGTTTTCTGTTACAGCATTTCGTCGCTAGTCTCCACTTTTCCCCACCCTGTGTCTTGTAGGAACAAACACAATGTTGCTGCTGTCCTTCCAAGAGTGGATGCAAACCTTGGAAGCTGAGACTAAATAGAACCAGAAATGCCAGAAAAATGTCATAATTTCTATGTTTGCCAGCTCTCAATTAACTAATGGGATGAGCTACAGCTTCTCTCTCCAAACTAATGCATCTGCTAAACCAAAAAACGCTCATCAACTGTTCAGACAGAAAAACAAAACCAAAATCCTCACCTTCTTCATCTTGCTGGTATCCTCCATAAAACACTAACATAATAAAGAGAATGGCTTCATTTTATTACTCAAGACAAAAATTCCCAGTTTACCCATCTTGTCCATTTGCATCTAAATGGTGTCATCTGCACTCCCATGTTTTACCCTTCCATGGCAGCAGTGAGCACAGCACAACCCACCTACTGCCAGAAGATCAGGATTTCAAGCCAAGGCTTTTTCTAAATCCCATAGTTACTAGAAAGCCCTCAACAGACAAGATGAGCATAAGTGAAGCTGAGCTCAGTTGGTTGCCAGGGTGCAAGAAAAGAAGAGAACTGTAAAGCAATACAAAAAAAATGCACTATTTCTTTGAACAGTTCCTTCTGGAACAGTTGTTCCACCACCAGTAGATACCTTCTGTGATCTTCCTTATCACTGTCCCAAGCAGCCTCGACTCTTTCTGTCTTGAAAGTAAAATACCAAAACAAAATCACAACAATTCTGTTTGTATCTTATTACTCATTCCTCCTGTCATCAGAGTTTCCTATTTTTATTTAGCTCAAGTGCATTATATCCCCAGGCTGCAATGCAACAGTCACAGCATGAGCTGTTGCTGCTGCTTGGGGACCTGGTGGTAGCAAATGCAGTAGCAAATGTAGTGCAGGTTGTATTTTGAAACTTTAAGGTAGAGACTCTTCTAAAAAAGTTTACCCTATCATTCATATATATATACGAACACACACACATTTATTATATACATACATATATTGTGTTCTATATCTAAAGCAAGCTGTATATGTATTTGTGTGTGCATGTAACTGCTTCCTGACCACTGGACAACCAGCTAAAATACAATTTACAATTCACAGCAGAGGAACTAAACTGAAGCAAACTATTACTTTAACAAAATGTTATTTTACTTGTGGCAATGGAAGGCTGTAAGACACTAACACAGGTTTCCTCCATGCTTGATTTTTATCTCAGACGCAGTATACAAGTTTCAGCAGCCTAGACAAGCCCAAGCATCTTCAAATATTTTTCAGAGACCATAAAACCAGGAAGACTTAGAGAAAGGACAATTATCAAAGCTATTGTACAGGAGGTATGAGGCACTGAGGGAAGGACAAAACGTTTACCTCAGAGGACTTGGTCCACATACATGGTTCAGTGGAAGTAAACTGGGAACTTCCTTGAACACAATAAGAGGAGAAGGGAAAATACAAATTAATTGAAAGAGTGGAAAACATCAGACGATAAAAGGAAATTGCAGTTAATATTATTATTAATGATCTTGTCAGAAAAAGTGTTAGTGAAATCTGCTGGTGACACAAAATTTGGATGCTCTGCTGCAAGGAGAAAGATGGTATCACCAAAAAGAAAATTGGATGCAGAGAAGGAGCATAATAGAAATGTAATGAAGTGAAGTAACAGAGAGCACAAGGTCATTCATTCAGAGAATCACTAAGAAATTTTGCTGTCAGTGTTGAGCTGTGATGCAAATGTTTGGAAGTGATGGAAGAGAGAGACCCAGCTACATCAGCAGGGTACTGACCTGCTCTGAGCTTCCAGTATGATGCATGCATGGGGGAAGCCAAATACGTTCTCTGGTTACAGCCTTTCCCGCAGAACTAGGAAAACATGGACACCATTGTGCAAGGTAATGCCCAGACCTCATTTGAGCCTTCCCAGTAGCATCTGGTCCCTCACACACCATGGATTAATGGAGAACACAGGAAACTGGAAGATAATCAAGGTACCAGATTTCTGTCTTGTACAAGGATACTAAGGGCTTGGCTTACAGCAAAACCAAGGCTGAGAGAAGCAAAAAAAAACTTTAAAGTGTAATGTTGGCACAAGAAAAGAGTGCATGGTAAGTGGTCATGGCTAAATTCAGGCTGGGAATCAGAACATACCTAACATCAGAGGAAGGAAGTCCAAGAACCAGCTTCCAAAAGGGTATAAAATCATCTAACAAAATCATCTTAAAAGTTATGAGTTATAAATTGTGTAATATGATGGGGTAAGCCTCTGAATGGGAGATATTTTTCTCTGATGTGTTGGATTTTTTTTTAATTAAAAAAAGAGCATCAACAATTTTTCTGTGAAATTCACTGAGAGGTTAATGAGAATCTAAAAAAAATCACCTCTGGACAAATATCCAGCAGAGTTATAAAACTGCATAGTTAGTGAATAACAAGAATATCCAGAGTACAAAGTTTAAAAAATCAAATCATTTTAAAAAGCCCACTCAAAAAAAAAAACAACCACCAAAAAAATCCTAAGATTTGGGGTATCAAGTTTCAAAGGGCAAGATGGCTTTCATCTAATAGGACTTGGAAGAAACTTCGTGAACAGATTTTTTTCACTCTGCCGTCTGCACAATTTCTTGGCCTTCTTACTTCTTTGAAGCAGTGAAAACCAGGAATGACTGAAAGCAGATGAACTATTTCTGAGGTATGACTCAAGATTTCAATTTCTACTACTTTTTTCTTTCCTTAAAAGGCCCCTTTTTCTAAGTGCAGTTACCAAGTGCGTGTCTGAATGTCTAAATTTGCCATAAACTGGACAACAGCTACAGCTCTAGCAACATAAGCAGCCTATTTCTTTTGCTGCTGAAGGAAGGAGTACAGTTTTATTTGTAGGAAGCAACTCATTTACATTTTTTACAAGAAAAAAATCAGCCCTCTGGGTTTTTTGTTTTGTTTTGTTTTTTAACCCACAGGGATATGAAGGAAAAATAAACTGAAAGTCATGAGGAACTCCTGTGGACAACAATGCTGTAGTATCCAAATAGAGTACACAAAATAAACCTCTCCTTTGTTTCCAGTTTTGGCAGGTTTTACGGCGGAGCCATTCGATACAGAGAACTCTCATACAACACCCTCTATTGACTGACCAGTTCTTCATCAGCCATGCAAAACCCCTCAGCATTTTAGTAAAGAAATGTTGGAAAGAGGAATTTCGGCAGCATCATAGGGAAAAAATATTACTTTAAGATCAGTTAATGAAATAAAGAAGTAAAAAGTTAGGGTTTTTTAAATGTCTTTCTAGAAGGAAGCTACACAAATTACCTCTGTAGCTCTGTAACAAAACTTCATGATTAATGTATCAGTGTCGTACTGAAATACTTCTGAAAAAGTTTAACAAAGTCATAATTACACTGAAAATTATATTGGAGTTTTTGTCAAAATACTTGTTTAGCCTCACATTCCCTCAAAAATAAGGGCTATAGAAGACAGGTGAAGCACATAATATGGGATTTGTAGTTTTATTGAACTAAGAGAGTATTTGAAACTCATGTCTAGCATACTAAGATTAAACTTTGGTCAGCCTTTCTGTATGTTGACTGACATACGGACATGGTCCACCCTGCATCTGAATCCAGTTTTGTACCAGTGTCAGTTATCAAAATCAACTGCATAAACAACAGAAGAGTAGTTGTGAGACAGGCTCTCTGATTCTTTCCTCTAAGCTAATGACTACACGCATTTAGAATAATGTAAGCATATTCCTCCTTCCCTCTCCATTCACAACCCATATTGTGTTGACAACTGCTGTAATACAGTGTGAATTGTCCCTAAGCTGACATGCCACATGCTATGCTTTTCTGCAACAATGCAGTGGAAAGGATTCTCAGCATTCAAAAAGAAATATTTATTAACGGAGTCACAAGTCAAGATACGGTTCACTATCTGCAGATATCACACAAGAGGTCTGCCTTTCTTGATGGAAAAACTTATTTTTAGGAAAAAAACAATTTTTTAAATAATTAAACATGTCAGAATAATCAGAAGAGTTTCATGTTGTTGTTGATGCTTCCTAATCCTAACTGAGCCATGAATAGTCATCTTAAATATTGCAGTACTCCATTAAAAAAGCGATTTTATTTAACATTTTCTGAAATACTGATCATTTCTACCTCATGGTACCCTTTTCCATTTTTTTAACAAATAAGATGAGTCTGGGGACAATAAACTACCAGCTCAAGACAAACAACCATCTAAGATTCAATTATATCTTTTCAGGTCTTTCCTCTCCACAACACCCTCCCCCAAGGCAAGAGCTGTGTCCTCGGTTTGCAAGGACAATTGCTATCAATATAGCAAGAAATTTATTTCTTTTCGAAAGTATGATATACTAAGGTAGTAAAAAAGGCTGAACCGTGTCTTACACTACCCAGTACTACATCTTCTGCTGCTGTTACCAGTGGCAAAAGGTGATGATGAATGATGACAACACTGGGAGCAGAAGCACAGGCTATTCCCTTCACCTGCTGCAATTTGAGAAGTTCCCCCGGGGTTTCCTTCACAACCTATTACTATTATTAACCAAATCAGGCCCCAGAGAATTAAACTGATTTTGTGAATAACATCTTCCACAAATAAGCAGCTATTCTCTTCAGTCCTAAGTGACAATAACATAGCAGGAACTTTCTGACAGCCTCTGCTGAGCCACAAAAGAGGGTTTGCAGCACAACTGCTGGGGAGGCTGACAGTGGAGGTAACACAACCATATTTGCCAAGCAACAAGTTCTATAGATGATCTCATATGATTCACAGGATGAAGTGAGGATCAATTAGAAGGGGACTCAGTAGACTCATCGCCTCCAGGCTCCCTAATGAAAGTATCACAGAATTGCTTTGTCTTTTGGGCCACACTGGGACCTGAGTTCAGGTTCAACCAACCTCGTTCCTTGTGGCCAACAGTTTTAAATGACTCTTAATAACAACTCTAACTAAAGAGGAGTCACCAATATAGTACATCCTGAGGTGAAAGCAACCTGGATTTTCTATTAGCCTACGAATAAATTGTTGATTCTGGTTCAACAGAGAGGCACACAAGCTACAGAATTACTGTCTCAGCAGAAATACTGCAACAGCTGTGAAACTGAACTTGTTATAGCAGCAGAGATCTCCCTGGGGCACGGATGAAGATGCTGATGTGGCCTGAAGGACAACCTGAGCTATTGCTGCATCCACGCAGTTTGTTCCTAGGATGGACTTCCACCTTCAAAATGTATTCAGTAGACATGTTAAACATTTAAGTGTTAATCTAGTGAAGTCCAGAAAAGAATTCGTCTACACTACAGCATCTGTGATCTCAGAGATTGATGTGATGAGCATCAGCTCCACTGTGAGCATGACAACCATGCCTTTTCTGCAAGGCTTGCTAAAAGACTCTGAAAAGCACCAATAGCTGCTCAGGTAGTTGAACCCACACCAACCACCGTTACCTCCAAAACTCACAGTTATGACAAAGAGTAACCTTTCTTTTCAATTGAAAAGCTAGGATTTGGAAAGCTGTACCCTCGCCAAGCAGCTAGGGTAAAGAGTTCAACTGCCTTAAACAATGACCGAAGCACTACTTCCCCTCAGTTTGGCATCAAAGCAGTCTGCCAGAAGAAGCACATAATGCTGATTAAAGATTAGCACAGGTGTTCTTACAAAGCTGCCTGCAAGACATCTAGCTAATGCAGGCCAATGGCTGCACCATGCCCTGGCAGAAGTGCTTCCTGACAATAAAACAGAGGCCAGCCAGCATCATGCAGCAAGCAGTTCACCTAAAGATGCTCTGATGAACAGCCCCTTGAGGAACTGGACATGGCTGCAAAGAGGAGCAAGATGAGTTAGGGTGACTGCTCCTGTTTAAGGTGAAGGTCCTCACCCAGTATCTTCTTCCCCAGGTAAAGACTGGAATCTTATTTATGGGAAATTATAAGACTCCCTTTTGATACATAAAATTACTTAGGACAGCAAGAAGACTTTAAGACTGTTTTAGTGAAAGGGAGAAGACAGAGGGAAGAAGAGAAAAGAAAAGAAAAAAAAGAAGAAAGAAAAAAGAGACATGAGAATGACTTAGCATATGATACAAATTAATAATATGCCTGGCAACTCTATGTTTTAGAAGAATACTGCTTGGTTCCCATGTAAGAATTGAGGCTTTGTCAAGTAGGTATAGAGACTAAAAAAAAAAACTTGGCAAGAAAAGTTGCCTCATTAGCCTGGCCTCCTGTGTATTACAGACGACTAAGCCTGCTTTATTAACATACACAAAAAGCATGAAGACCAAGACTAACCCTGAACTCTTACATAAGCCCTTAAGAGCCATTTACTGCACTGGCTAAAAACATTCATGTCTCACAGAACTGTGTACCAACATAATATCAGCCCTGGCTGCAGTCCCATCATTCTCTTTGTGCAAAGACTGCTTTAATAAGAAACATCTTACCTCACTGGAAGGAGAGGAGTGGGGGGAAACGCCATAAAACTTCTGAAATTCTTCAGGATGAGAAGTCCTTCAGAAATAAAGAATTCTTTGGGAAAAGTAACAAGTAGCAATGAAGTATGACTTTCTAAATCAATGTCTCAGCTAGGTACTAGCATTTATCTCCTCTACATTTTAAACCAAACCAGCTAAAGAGGAAACTTAGAGGATAAGAGTTTGCAGCTGTGCACCCACAAGGAAAGCAAGAACCTGAGACATGCATAAGATTTGCTCAGTGGCTACATGGCTGGCATACACCTGAAAGCTCTGCCAGCCCACCTCCAGCAGTTAGGACTATACAAAATAACACCCTTGTAAGGATCACATCCACAAAAGGCCGGAAGAGTGTTGTTGCATTTCAAGAAGATGGATTGCAATCCTGATAGAAAAACTTCCTCCCTCTGGCAAACGGTGCCGTTTCTCCACGGCGCTCTGCCAGTACAACTGCTTGTACGGCACAGGCAAACCTACAGGCATGCTTAGCCCGAGTCTTCCAGCTAACGGCACTTTCTTTGCAGGCAGACAATGCCAGACCTCTCACATCTCTTATTTCTGAAGATGAGAAGCCCTGTAGCTTGCCAGATACTGGCAAGTATGTCCTCAGCCTGTCAGGGTCGCATGAGAAGGAAGGGAAAGCCGCCAATGCCAGAGGCTGGTGGGGAGTATGCCACCAGATAATCTCTCCACATGGATGCCTCAGCTGGTGCCACAAAGCAGCTGCTGCTATGGGCCTCCTTCCCAATCCAGACCTGCACAGAATTCTACGATTCTATGAAAACCATTTGAACACATCACAGAAGACTGCACTTCTGCTGCACAGTACATTGAAATCCAACACAGTTATTTGCGTAACAGGTGCGTACTGACAACACAGAGGAACGAGCACTAGCTTGAAACACCTCTGTTGCGTACAGCCTTTTCTCACATGAGGGGGTATGAGAAAGTTGTGATCTTTTGGTGCTCAAATACAGCTAATCTGCAAGAATGGTAAACCAGGAACTGCACTTGCCTGGAGTACTAGAGAAAGCTGGGAGCATCTTGTGTTAGCAAACATCATGCTAAACAATGTAAATACTGCACAGAAATACAGGTACCCTCCAGTCCTGTCTGCTGGGAGAAATCTGAAGACTTCAGGGTTTGAGACATGGGACAAGAAGTGTGAAAGAGCCCCCTACCCCAGAGGACCCTGGACATGGAGCAGGTTACTTACTCTCCCCAGCTCGTTGGTGGCAAGCCCGTACAAAGCACCAAGTCCTGGAGTCCTTGACACCAGTACTCTCTCAGGTCACTGCAGAGATCAGGAAAGCTGCAAAACAAAAACCAAGTCACATATTAGAGTTCTTGTTTATGAAAAGTCAAGGAGGGATTAATGAAAACTACTGAGCTCGCAAAAGGTGCAGGTTACCAGAAGAAACCCAATGACCGCCCTCTGTGGTAGCAGGAGCCAGTGGGAGCCTGGGAATCAGACGAGCAGTACAAGGACACGTAACCCAAACAGCCACCTTCAGTTTAAATCCTAAAAAAAACACCTGCATTCAACAACACATTCGCAAGCGAAGTAACAACAGGTGATCTGTATATTACAGTGCAGGGATCTTCCCAACATCAGGCAGGTGGTCACAAGCTGCTGTTGGACTATGACAGCTCAGGCACATCAGAGACATGCTGCAAAGCACAACTTTAAATTCCTCTCTCTCGGCACCACATTACAGACCTGCAGTTTTTCCCCATGCACAAACACTGATATCCCGAACAAAAATGAATTTAGATGATAAAGATGAGCCCCAAGTTAGAAAAAAGCAGCAAAAAGTCCTCATTAAACAGCACATTCCTAACTTAATTTAGAAAATAAAGTGAAAAATCGTATTTTCAATTATGCTTGTGTTCAGTAGACATCAAGTATATATAATTTATTTTTGCAAAGTCTGTATGCTCCATCACAGTCAGTCTCCACCATTCTGCCCCCAGTAAATGATTACATTAACACTATGGCTTTTGGTACTGATAAATATATTGGCATCATTGCCACATAGTGCAGGAATGAGGTTATCTCCCATCAAAAGATACTCCATTAGTGGCAGTAGATCTGTCAGTCAAACTATGTTCTAGGAGGATTCAAGGTATTATTCCACTTTATATTTGGTCTCCCACCTGGAGAAAATAAATATGCAAGACTGAAGATACAAATCTTATCTGATGTAAGCTTAAAAAATATTTTTATTTGTTAAGCAAAAGCCACACTAAATCAAGCAAAGTATATTCTATTTTAAGAGAGATTGTTTTTTTCTATCATCCTCCTAAAAGACATCCAAGAACTATAAATCCTAGAAAGTACTGAGACAGAACAGATCATTTAAGAGAGCTAAAAATATTCTCTTTAAAACAACACATTTGTCATTTGGAAACTTGAAAATAGACCTTTTTATAAACTAGATGAAAAATAATTTGAAAATCTGAAGCTTTTTGAAGAAATCAAGAAAATGTACTAATTTTATTTTAATAATGAAATTGCACTTTAAAAGACCTTCAAGGGGCAGGAAGAAAACCGAACAACGCTCATTAAACTCATACTCTAACCCAATTTATCGAGTACAGTTGTGGACTTTGGTATCAGATGATAAGATTTCAGTATTCAAGAAAATGGAAAGGGAAAAAAGAGAGAGGGAGAGAAGAAAAAACGTGTTAACACTTTCATATCAGTAAAGCCAAAAACCTAGTGATTTCCCTCTGCCTGAAATTCTCAGGTTTCTCTCTTTAAAATAGAATATCATTTGGCTTGATTTAGCATGGCTTTTGCTTTAACAAACTTCTGCCATGGGCAGTGAAGGGTTTCCCTGCCCATGGCAGAGGGGTTGAAACTAGATGATCTTTGAGGTCCCTTCCAACCCTAACCATTCTATGATTCTAAGTGCTGAGACCCCAAGCTTCTCCACAGACTGGGCCTACATGCTAGCTTTTTTCCGAACAATTTTAAGGGGTTTCTTCCTGAGATAAACAAACAGATGCATCCAACTCTGCTGGCATGGTCATTTTTATAATAACCCTATTTGTCCTATATATGAAACTCAATTTGCTCTAGGCCAAGTCTAGCGTAACTGCAAGAGAAAGAGTGGTTAATTCAATAAGAAATACGCAACAGCTCAAAAAGCATTTTACATCTGGAGCAAGACAATTTTTCAATCTGAACTAAGACAAGGTCAGCTGCCCCTTCTGAGATCAGAGGAAAGCCTGAAATGCAAAATACAGCTCTCAAAGGTAGGAATGACCAAGCCCTCCAACAAAACAGCACATAGGAAATTGCAAAACAAAATTTCAATAAGAGACATCTGACCTCAGATCCAAAGGGATATTAATACTAATGACATAATTCCTGAAATTGTGCTACCACACGCCCAACATTCTATATTTCCCAGTTGAGAATCTCTCCCCCACCCCGAGAGTCCTTCCTCTTCTCAGCATCTCAATGAACACATCCACCTCTCCACTTGGGTTTTTACCACACTGCCTGCTTGAAAATTGGCAGACTTGAAAACAACTCGAGGATGAAGAAAGGAGGGTGTTTTTTTCCCCTGTTATAAATCTTAATATTTCAATGAAAAGCTCAGCCAGCCAACAGTGCAGCAAGCTCAGTCTCCCAGACCTATGCAAGCTAGAAAAATTCATTTAGGACTTATTAAAAACAGTAAATTGGAAGGCAGATAGCACGCAAGCACTGATACCCTTCTTAGAAAATGAATTAGCAAATGTTTAACGCCCACAGATGACAAAGTAGGAACATACTGTTACAATTAACGAAACAAACAACCGGCTGGTTGAGGTAATACTAGGTGCAAGTTTAAAAAATTAAATAGTCCCTATTTCCTTCTTTTGCAAAGATGGGGTGACAGCTACAAATACTTCAATGGATTAGATAGAGAATCATAGAATCATAGAATGGTTAGGGCTGGAAGGGACTTCAGAGGTCATCTAGTCCAACCCCCTGCAAGGAATAGGGATATTCCAGGGTACTTGGATTTCAGGGACACAGACCTGTGATCCAGCCCTTAGCTAGCCTCAAAAACAAGTGATCTCACAGGTACCAGCATGCAACATGATCTTGGGCACAACACAGAATTTCAGTTAGAAATAATAAAACCCAATAGAAAACAGCAGCCAGCAAGGAAGAAACTTACTTTTGTAGATCTCTCAAAACAGAGAGACATCTACCTGATAGAGACTCCTCACAGATTTGTAATGTCTAAACTCGGACCAAAGCTACTTTCTTGAGGTTTAGCAGGAATTTACCGAGCTAGGAATCACTGCAGCTTGCTTTCTTCTGCTCAACTGCAGTCTGCGCTTGTGCCTGGGGGCTTCTCACCAAGAGCTAAGAAGGTAGTGGGTTTGATGGGTCTCCTTTCCAACCTCCTTGCTTTTAGCAATGAACTTTAAAGTTTAGGTTAAGCATAAAAGCGGCAGGTTTCTGATCATCAAAGTTAAACTGGAGTAATTCAGTACCAATGTAGGTTTGATACTTCAGTAACTCTTTTTCCATAGGCACACGTTATAAAAATGGTGTGTTCTTGCCTTTAAATCAGAAAAAAAAAACCTGCACCAGCGAGGTTCTCAGATGTTCTGTTGACTGAAACAGAGCTACTCTGATTCAAATCCACTTAATCTAAAAACTGACACCAAATATTTACTAACTCTTAACCCTTCCCAGCTAGGCAGCTGCTTCTTGGAGGGCCCCAGCAGAGAGCAGCTAGCCTAGGCTTGGGGGTGGCACATCTCTCCAAGGAGACCACCGATAGTCTTCCACTTCTTCACCTCGAAAGCTTGTTTTGTAGGAAAATAACCCACTTATTTGCATCAGGGAATAAAAATTTAAGGATTACATCACTCTGGAGCACTCCTCCTGTATCCTTTATAGTAACTGCTATACATTGCTAACAGCCTGCAAACCTGCCTGTGTTGAGCATAGAGAAAGGGTGTAAATTAGTAGCATGCAAGTCAGCAGGGATCCAGTTGATCCGGGAAAAATAACTGTAGATTTCTCAATTCCTGTGCTTTTCAGAATGGAAGCCCAGTTATGAACTTACGCATGAGGTTGAGGATATTACATACGTACAGTACTCATCATATCAGCTCACTCATCTCCATATCAGTAGCAAACTGGTGACAGTTTCATAATGGAGCTCTCCCTGGGCACACACAGACATGCAGGCATGCTGAATTTACATTAACAGACTGAGGACTCTGCCTTAAATTGTCTTTTAAACAGGAAATCACAGGATCTCACCTATCCCTCCATTAAAATTTTCCACCTCTTTCTCCAATTTAAATATAGAAGAAAGAAGTAGTCCAGCGTAACATTAATAATAAGAAGTACAGCATGGTCATCTGTTTAGGGACAAATTTTTCTCTTTCCTTCTAGAAAGGACATTATCAGTTTCTAACTCCAGTCCATCAGTCTCCCAGTGAGCCTCATGCAACTGCCCTGAGAACATAGGCTGCTGGGTTTTGTTTCCAAAGGAGGAGACAGGAAGAGCTGAGTTTTGCTCTGAGGTTTCTAAGGCCCTTAATTTGGAAATAGTTTAAAAGAAAAAAAACAACAACACACACCACAAATGAACAAATCATTTTTTTCATAGAATCATAGAATGGTTAGGGTTGGAAAGGACCTCAAACATCATCTAGTTCCAACCCCCTGCCATGGGCAGGGACACCCTCCACTACACCAGGTTGCCCAAAGCCTCATCCAGCCTGGCCTTGAACACTTCCAGGGATGGGGCATCCACAACTTCCTGGGGCAAACCTGTTCAATGCCTCACCATCCTCAGAGTGAAAAATTTATTTCTTATATCCAATCTAAATCTGCCCTCTTTCAGTTTAAATCCATTGCCCCTTGTCCTATCACTACATGCCCTTGTAAAAAGTCCCTCTCTAGCTTTCCTGTAGGCCCCCTTTAAGTATTGGAAGCTGCAAAAGAAAAAAGAAACTTTTTCTTACAAAAGAAAAAGAAACCTGCCAAATGCATTAACAGCAGCATTTCAATCTGACAGACATGGAGGACTCTCATAATATAATGATGGGTAAAAGACTCATTAAAGATGGGGTGTAGGAGAAGGCTGCTGGAGTCACCTCAAGAATTTCCTGGCATTTTTAGCATCTACCCCTCTTTATCTGCATCTTACTTTGACAGCAGTTTTTGCCAAATCCACAGAAGGATGCATCTTACACATTAATTCACTTACTGCCTAGAGGGCCAAAAGGAAAATGGCATCACTTAGATGGTGTTTTACCCTTCCAAATTTTGAAGCACAATTTTTTGAAGGTCAGGAAGAAGCATTTCTTTCACAATTAGCAGCTAAAACACTGAAATGCACATGGCACTGTTTTATTTATGAACTCTGAGAAGTCCAACAAAACTGAAGAGATTGTTTATTCATTATTTGCAAGAGAGATCCCACTCTGCCCCTTCCAGGTTAAAAAACATATTCTGGACACCTTCCTGGAAAGGGCAGAAGATGAGTCGGGTCCTCCTGGGCCAAGAAGGAACATCTTCTACGTCCCCACAATGTTGCGATGACCATGAGGCCACTGCCGAGGAGACTGTGAGGAGGGAAAGTCTTGATATTTACGAATGATACCCAAGTCTGACACCCTCATTTTAGTGATTCTTTTTAATAAAGATGTGCAAAGTGGATATTGGAAGGTGTTTTTTGTTTTCCTTATAAAGTCTTGCAAAGAATGGTGGGGCGGGGGGAAGCGGGGCAGGAGTAGAAGAGCTAAGAAACTTTCCTTTCATGCCAGTCTGGATGAAATCTGTATTTTCATTTTAGCAAATCCTCCCCACCATCACTCTCAAATCATTTACACGGACCTGCACATTGCCAGTGACGGCTCCCAAACACCAGGGTGTCACTTTGCTCCTCTGGCTGCATGACTTAACTGCTTTTCTCAAGTCTTAGTGCTTGCTGAGCTGTGCTGCACAGACACAAAAGCACAACACCACAAAGCACTGGGCTGACACTGAAGCAAAATTCCTCTTCAGTCTTGGAGACGCTGACATTTCCCACTGCACAGCACTGGCTCCAGCTCACCTGGTCCTGTTAGATCACATACTGCAAAAAACCCACTTTAATTCCTGCTTCTACAGTTATCCATAAATCACAACATGCTATTAGTAAAAACTTTTAGGGAAATACCCTACCCCTTATAGCCTAAGGAAGTTGGTATTTCCACTGGTGAGTAATTCAGCTTCCTAAGGGTGAACCAGTCAGGCAGGGCAAGGAGCTGTGCCAGAAAGACAGATGCTGTTCTGGTGCAAGGTCGCAGCACACATACATCCAATGGGCAAAAGCCAATGGAAGAGGAAGAGAGCATAGAGAGACATCCTGAACACAGCTCCCACACTCCGGAGCAGGCAGTTTGCAGGGCGCTGAGCATCCCCCCCAGCAGCACAACTAAGCCTTGTGCCCCTTCTCTCCAGCTTTCAGCATCACTGCTGTCATGACTCACACCAAGTACCAGACAAGTAGCTGCTATTACAAAAACTGTCTGAGCAAACACCAGGGCTGAGGCTGACAGTTTCTGGGTTATTATGCCAAAAGCACAGCACGATCGACATAGGGGTATGCACTGCTCAATAGCAACTCTTCAAGCACAGTCCGAGTACCACTGCGGAATGTTTTTCCCCCAGTGGATGGCAATCAAGCCATATTTTCTGTTTGCTCATCCCTCCTGGCCCAAGCTTTAGAGCTCACAAAAGCCCGACGCATGATTTGCTGTTAGGACTTCAGCAGCAAAACAAGCATGCTCTGAAAACGCTCGAGCAACTGAGTTTAAAATAATTTTTTTTAAAAAAATATTTAAAAGTGGAAAGAAACTTGAATCAATATTTGAAAACAAAGCAGCCTGGAAAGTGTCTCAAAAAAAATCTTATTCTTGGCACAATGGGGTGCAACTTAGCTAGCTGAACAATTTTCCAAATACTTGTTAAGAATAAAACTTACTTTCACACAGGCATCAAATTTTAAGGAAGGAATTGAAAGCCTGGGAATTCATGCTGATACGTGTGACAGAGACCAACCATGAGGGTTAGAAGCAACTAAAGATGCTCATCCACAAGCTGTCTGAGAGGAAAACATCTCCAAACAATTCAACTTCTTAGGAGACACACCAGACTTGAGACCAGGTTTTATCTGTCACTTGGAGAAAGATCTGTGGGTGATGAGTATTCAGGTCACACACACCTTTTCTGCAGCAACCCACAGCACAACTATTCATGTGATAAACTCCCAAGTCACAGCAGAAGCCAGTAGCAATGAATAATGCAGGAGATCCAGTTGCTTTACCACATATCATACCCATGGGACACAGAGGCAGCATTACAGTTTAAGTCATCCTTCCCCCTCCAGGGCACAAGCCTGCTCTCTAGTTATTCTCTCTCCACCTCCTGATCTGCACATATGTTAACAGGTCAAATCCAGCAAAACAGGATGCAGAAGAAAAAGGGACACAAACAGAAACGCAATATACCCTCTCACAAGATGATACTAAAATACTACAACTCAAGAGCTCCACAAACCAGAGACAGTCTTCCCAACAAGGTAGTCCTTTGTTCACATTTCGCAAGAGATGTACTTTCCCACCATTAAGACAATAATTTCACAAAGTGTTAGCTAAATCAGGATAAATTAAAATGGAGCCCACACTCAGCCGTAGCTTGTAACCCTGCCTGAACAAAGGCAAGTTATTAAAAGTGCACTGCAAAACTGAAGTGAAATCTGAATTTGCAAGTCAGCTCCTTTTTAAAAAGGCAATATCATCTATGCTCCAAGTACAAACTCTCCCAGTAACTGACTTCAGTTATTCATTCCTATTCTGAGTACTATTATCACTGTATAATTCTCCCCAGCCCCTCTTGATGTTCTCCAGTGCTCTCCAGCTTATGCTCCACACAACAGCGTGCTCCATCTTAGAGCACCTTGATACCACCACGCCAGGGCAAGGCACAGAACTTACAGCATCATGGGACAAGGCACTCGGCAACGCCAGCCTGGCTTCTCTGGCACTCTCCTCTGCCTTTCAACATCCTGCTTCGCCAACCACTCTGCCAGCACTGTTGGCCTTCACACAGCCTTCCCATTAGCCTGGGCATCCACTCGCACTGCAGATTTATTATGCCATTAGAAGGGTGTCTTTGTCTTGCATCTGTGTTGTTTCATACTATTTCTCTTACATTATTTTCATATATACAAGAAAATCTATACCAGAAAATTTGTCCAGCAGGAGAACAAATTGCATTCATGAACATTCAGGCAGACTCTTAGACTGCACTCTTAAAATGAGTGGACTAAAATAAAGGCAGAATAAAAGGCTCAAGTCTCTCCAGTTTTAGTCATAATCAATTTTAATGACGCTGTTATAAGCCCTCATAATTTTGACTTCAAAGCCAGCTAAAAGACAATAAAGAACCTTTATCTTAGGCAACATGTACTAATAGAAACCATACTGATTCTGCACACCATACAACATATTTAGAATTTTTTGCACAACAGCTGCTTAGCTGCCAAAAGGGATCATCTCCTCTACCTTACAAAGCCTCTGTCATTCTGGTTTGGGGGGTGGGGGGAGAGGAGTATAAAGTTAAAGAATATTACAGCCCATTTTTTCCCCTCACACTAAAAGATCTTATGCAAGTCTAGGAAAGGTTTGGAATAGATTATTACATATGTGCTTAGCAGAATTAAGGCAGAACCACTGTTAGAAGTAACTATCAGATCCATCCCATCTCTGTCACCCTCAAATATAACAACTCTGTTGGGTTTTTTGTTGTTTGTTTTAACAAAACAGGGTCAGCAAGTACTTGGAATATTCCTTGCTCGGAATAGCTGGTGGTTAATAGAAGAAAATGCTTATTTAGCTTATTCCTCTATTAATCATCTTTGCTGGCTAACTGACTCACCATCTAGGGTTGATCTCTAAAGGAAGTAAAGCAGATAAAAAAACCAAAGCAGCTGTGGTCTCAATTCTCACCAAAAGAAAGGTATTTAGATTTTTTTTTTTTTACTTAAGACTGCAGTCCTAATGCTATGAAGTATTTTCTCAATTTCCTAGCTCTGATAGGGAGATCTATTAATGGTGGAATAACCTGATGAAAAGAATGAGATTAATTTTCTGATCATCTTAAAAAACACATAAGCATACATCTTCCTGCTGTGTCATAAAGTCTGCTATGAAGCTAAAACCTCGTACCCTATCCATTTTTTTTTTTAGAAAAAAAAAAAAATCAAACACACAAACAACTTGAGGCCACTGGTAGAAGAGATCCTATAGTTTCTCCTGAGAAAATGATTATTAATTATTCCAGCAACAACAGGAAAAAAATATGCTTTCCACGGAAGAGAAATTAGGAAGACAGAAGACAAAATCATCAGCTACGGAAAGGTCATGGGAACCATTACCTCAAGAGCAAACTCCAAGGATGGCTGTCAGATGGCAAGAAATCTTGTTATGGCAGAGATGTTACTCCTGTATCATACATTTGCTTCCTGCCTGGACCAAGGACTTCCCATTGTTCTTGGTATGACCTCTGACTTCAGAACAGCATTGACTACATCTTTGCCTTGTATTCCCCTAAATTTATCCACATTCCATCCTGCAACACACAAGCGTATTCTTAAATAATTTAAACTACTCTATGACAACTGCAGACAAAACATCAGGTCCAAAGAACTACACACTATGAAACTATGCTCAGAATTTCTACTTTGTTTAAAAAAAAAAAGGCATTTCCCATAATGACTTCTGCTCATGTATGATTACACAGCCAAGAAATACAATACACACTCACTAGTCCAATGTGGCAATTAATCATAAAATAAAAAAAAAAATAAAAAAATTGTAAGAAACATAAATGAAGTTGCATGATTAGGAAGCTCTTTCAAAATACAATCACTTTAAAAGTGTTTTATTTAATAAAATAACAACAATAAGGCTGCAGATTAATTAATAACTATATTACTATGCCCAAAATATGCTCATTTAGGTTCTAAGTTCTCAATACATAAGACTTTAAGACCTAGATTTTTATTAGCAAGTGTTGTGACTTTTTTTTTTTTAAATAAGGTCCTACACATACACACAAGATGCAGCTATTTCTATATTAAATCAAAAAGTCTCTAAATGAATTTCCTCTTGAATTGGAAGGAAATTTTCCTACAAGATGTCAAACATACTTAATTACATGCCAAATGATTATATTTACACTTCATGTCTATATCAAAAAGTCAAACTACAGAAATTAGTGTGTTGCTGCAATACTGCCAAGTCTTCAGTAAAATACTCCGTGCATTGCTACAACCACTTGCATTGAAACACAGGAAATACCATCTCAGAACAGACCTGACAGCAGCTATTACCAGATGCTCCAAAAGGAAGCAACAAAATTCACCCTAATAACGTTCTCTCACCCTAGCTCACTTACATCCCTCTCGATTCTGGCTATGAATTAAAACCTCCTGTCATCCCATTGTTTTAACTAAGGCTTCAATTCCAGAGGATTACATTGAATTTTCTTCCTCCCAGTACATTGAATTTATTCCGACTCACGCAGAACCATCCATAGCAGTAAGGAACCAAGGGATATCATACACAACCACAGCAAGGGGGATCTCATCTCTCAATGCTATGCTCTCAAACTGAATTTAATACAGGATAAGAATCTTCCTTTTTTCCTCCAAATAAAGATTGCCCTGGATACGCACTGCAGTCCTTTGTCCTAGCACCCCTGAATTCCCAACACACCCACTCACGCTATACCAAGAATGCCAGCTATGTTTAGCATTTTGCTTGAAGGTACTGCAGGAATCTAAGGTCAGCAAGTAGCCACGGGCAGTCAAATTTACTCAAAACAGTTAAGTTAATCATACAGCAATAAAAAGGGAACCTCTTCACTACAGAGGCTTGATAGCTTCTGAAATGAGTACTGATAGCGACTAGAAGCATGAAAGCAACGCTGGCTTGAATGGGAAAGTTCTGGAGCTGTCTGTGTATTGATCCTCTCCAGTTAAACTGTGACAAAAGACACAAAATACTATGAATTTAAAAATTAAAAGAAGGTGCTTACAACAAGAAGTGAAGCACATAATAGATAGAACAAATTGGGCTGAAGTACTGATGAAGAAGTCTTGAGGAAGCCTCCAGTAAGTCAATGGGAATTTAGCCACTAATTTCAGAATCTAGATTGACGTCTGCATCACAACTGAAAAATAAAATCCAAAACTCTTTTGGAGCTTACAAGTATTTTCCTCACACATTCCACCTCCAAGAGGTCTCAGAACCTGTTAGAGTTACAGCTCTAGAAACAAAATCACCAACCAGTCACACCAAGGCTGAACACAGACTGACAGAGTAAGATCACCTGAAAGTCAAGACACTAAATCTCTCCATGAGACCCTTCAAAACCTAAGCGGTGCCGGAAGCTGCTAGAAAGCACTATGAGAAGTGAGCACCTACAGCCTCAGCTGAAGTCCACAGAAGCCAAAAGGAAGAATTCGCATTGTTTTCAGTTTACCCACCCAGGAAGCTGGCTGTGCTCAGAGCTACTGGAGGAGAATCAGTGGCTCCAAGACCTCCTGTTAGAGATATAAGTGTATATATGTGTGTGTGTGTGTGTATATATGTATAAGTATGCATGTGGAAGGACACAGGCATACATTTTAGATGCCTGTAAGGCCAGCCAACTCAAAGTCTTCATTTAAAAGCAACTTATTCCCATAGTCAAAAGCAACGGTGAAATTTCATATTGCTATCAAGCACAGTAAAAACTCAAAATATGCATAAACAAGAGCTGGAACTGTCTTTAACTTAATGCGGGCAAAACTTAAATGGAATACAAAGTCCAGGACTCAAAAGGTTAAACTCTGAGTACGAACAGGCAGTGCTCACCTCAGCTTAAGGAATCATTTCACCTATGTTCAGCTGCAGAAAGTAAAAGTCAAAGTCGCTGTTCCACAGCTGGCAGAGTGAAATGCTTCATGTAACGGCACGGTTTTACATCTACACTGATTTAAGCCAACTGTCCCTTTCGGCAGCAGCTGGCCTTTAGACTGGCTCAGCTGCCTCATCACAGTGACACTGTCACAAAGATGCATCTTCTTCGAGGGGTCAGTTTTCTGTTGGGTCCTCAAATTCATCAGCTTGGACAGGGGGCCACAAAGGTGCCAGCAAGGAGGAAAAGGCATGTTGTAGTATCTTGAAGATGATGGACAGACACCCTTAAACAGCTGTTGTCAGTAACAGCTTTTAAAACATAAATTTTGGAGCACTCCAAAGTGATGTGAAACCATGCCCATAATCTTTCACCACACCTTCAAACTTCATTGAAAGATGTCACATCTGGCGCATGCAACAGGCCAGGAGCACTGCCAGCACTTATGACTCAGATGACACACGTAACCTCACCAGTGTGCTTTACTCTTATCCTGCCCTCTCTGTGTTTTCATCGTGGTTTAAGAATAGGTTGACCAAAACCAAAAAAGAAATCTCACTGAGGTCATATCTGAAGCTCACAGAAATCCACACATGGGCTCATATAAATTTCAGACGGGAGCCTTATCTAATTTCAGCACAAACAGGTCCTCCTCCTTCTCTGAAGTCCAGAAGGAGGATGCAGAAGCTGACACAGGGACAGCCCTGCTCACTTCCTTGCCACCTGGGAAAGGAAGGGAAGGGTGACCCCAACAGTCAAGCAAAAGCCCTCCAAAAGAATCTAGAAGTGTCTGACTTACACTGCCCACAGTAACAAGCATTTTTAAAGAGATGCCTTTTGTTAGAAACATCAGCCAGGCTAGGCAATACCCAGAAGCCCCGCGAGCTTCTGCAGATGGAGGAGGCGGAATGCAACAAGCAGCAACGGGGTTTCACTTCAAGAAACATCACTAAAGTCCCTATACCCTGGGTACCTGGTCAGAAGAACATTCACCTGACAAAGAGACGCCACTGCTTCTTCAAGTCAAACAGTTTATGCCAGTCACAATAATATTAGAGCAAAAATAAAGATAAAGCTTGAGAAAGCACCACCACTATAGTTCAAAGGCGGCTTAAGTTTAGAAAGCGGAATAGAAACCAGGGAAGCGTGTTGCATCCCTTCCTAAGGGAGACAGACAGCGCCACAGGCAAAGGTACTTTCAGTCACACTAATTTAAGTATGGTCTTCAATCAATGGAGAATGCTTCGGTGCAAGTGAGGGGGGAACCTTGTTCACAGCAGTAATTAGCAGACAAAACCTGCTCGCAGGGAAATCAGTGGGGCGAGGATTCTGCACCCTGTTTCCATAATTAACAACTTCTCAATTGCATATACATTCGGCCAGCTCTCTGACAAATCTTTAAAGACATCAATGCATTAAATAAAATTTTTTTTTAAACCATCACATATCTTCCATATAACATGCCAAGACACGTGTGCGTTTAAAAACCTGATTTGAGAGGACATCTGAAAATTCTTGGCAGATTTGTGTCAGTCGTCATCTGCTACCTGACCTCCTGGGGTACTTCTTACTGTTCATCTTTCCAGTTAATCCTGTTTCTGTATGTACTTCTTCTATGTACTTCTTTTGAACTCCCCTAAAGATAGTCTACCGAAAGAAATCAAATTTATTTCTAGTTACCAAAAAAACCCCAAACAACAACAACAAACCAACCATCCATAATTAGTGTTTAAACCTTAACACAGAGGATTGCCAAAAAAAACACTACAGTTACTGCCATTCAGCAAGTATTCCTAGGAGACAAGCTTTGCTGCTCACCCTTTTGCAAGATCACCATATCAAACCAGTGGAAAATACATAATACTTTTAAAAGCTCACCATACTCAATGAATCACAGAATGGTTTAGGTTGGAAGGGACCTTTAAAGGTCATCTAGTTCCATGTCTCCTGCCATGGGCAGGGACACTTTCCACTAGATCAGGTTGCTCAAAGCCTCATCCAACACAGCCTTGAATGAACTACTGCTCTAGACTATAAAGTCCCAATTACAGATACTGTATGCAAAATGTACACTGCAGAGAGCACAGACTGGCAATAGACCACCAGATTATGAACTACATCCTTCTGAGTTGGTCATCATACAGACAACATGAAGATTTATGTTTAAATTTAAACACTATCCCAGCATGGCTGGGAGAGTCAGCAAAACCAGAGCTTTTAAACCTAATGGCACAGGGTAGTTCGGTAATGACAAAAGCAAGTTATTTGACAACAGCACTGCATTAGCTGAGAACAGGGTAGTCCACATAACACTCAAAGACTGGACACAACAGCCTGAAGAGTGGCCACAAAGGCACATCCAGAGGGCTGACAGACCAAAACCAGCAGCAGCTCCTTGTCCCACTTCTGTATCAGAAATTGGCAACAGGAAGAGGAGAAAAATTAAAAACTCACAAGCAGTTGCTGCCTTTTTCACAAGGCTCTCAAAATCCCATGAAGCCCTCAAAAAATGTAACCAGGCTTATTCTGTGAATCCTGACAACCAGGAAAGGAAGTGACTGTGCCTTGTATAAGCCAAGCAAAGATTTCTATTATGACGGCTTAAATAAAACAGACCCCAAGAGAGGAAATAGATGTTACTCAAGTCATCTGGCACATTCCCCCGTCTCAGGTGCGACGGACACCAACCCTGCCAGACCGGGAACAGTGTTTCCTTGCCAAGGTCACGTCTACTTCCCTCTTGGTAAAGAATACTTTTGAGTAATTGCAATTCTGCCATGTAGGTTCTGATGGCTTAATTGCAATTGCTCCTGCTTCTCAAAAAAAGGAGAGGCTATCAGGTAAAAAAATGACCCCAAAACCTTCTCCTCACTTCACTAATTTTGGGACAGATCAATGCTGACATTAAAATGGACAAGACGACTTCTGAAGGGATACCTTTTAAAAATAATGAGAAGTGCCATGCTGGCTCTCTCCTGCCCTTTCTGAACTCCAGCACCATTCAACAAGTTACGAGCCAAACTGTGCTTATACTGCGGATAGTCTAACCAACTACTTCAAAAACTTGATTCTTAGAGTTTAACCAACACATCACAGTGAAACAGAGGGCATCTGCCTGTAAACACGTAGCCTAGCAGCCTGCCTTTCCCAAACATACACTGCATTTTCTCTCCAGCTGTGAGGAAAGGTTTGATTTTAAATAGTGACTAAAAATCTGTTTGCAATTTTTCATTTTAAAAAGTACAACTATTGCTTTGAAATTAATGTTAATTTTCTGATGCACAAAACTCAACCGATGGTATAATTTAACTCAATTTAAATGAAGTCTATCTTCTCCTGATGAAGGTACAGAGCACCATGAAAGTTTAAAATACTGTACTGCTTTCACATATTTACAACAAATGCAATTCCTTTTAAAATAACTGTTGAAAACACTTGTCTTCCAGTTTGTCTATTACACAAGCAAAGCTAGTTTTTCTAAGCTTTACTAAATAAATTAACAGCTAGCAATTAAATCTAAAGAAATCACATACTCGCACCTTTTTACTGCAGACCCTCCCACAGGCACAGAATGCAGCTTATTCACCTGTATACACATACAATAGGGCCCTGTTCAGGGTAAAAGCAGCAGTCAAGTTTTATGCAAAAAGAAAAAAGTGACGATGATTACTGGAGGTAATAAAACATAAGAACAGTGATTACAATTGGAAAAAAGACAGATACTATAGAGGTTTTAAACAAGTGATTTTATTTCAGCTGATAGTGCTAAAAGATTTGATTCTTCTTTTGCACTTAAAATTTGTTTCTCAAGCCTCCATCTCTTCTTCAGAGATGTGGTTTAGCAAGGATAACATTTCCTTGATTTGCACAGTAAGAGAGCACACCTGGAATGCCAATAAACCTCAGACTTCCTTAGGCTGAATCACCTTCCCAAGTACCGTAAAAGGTAAATACCTGCAACCATACAGCTGTGTGAGGTGTATTGGTGTATTCCTGTTACTTAGCTCCAACTTACCTAGTACTTACAGGGATCTCCACTTTCTTTTTTTTTTAATTTATGAGTTGAACCAGCATCACTTAGGAGATTTTTTTTTTAAATATTAATCTAATGAAAAATCATAGCTGAGGCTAAACACAGAGTATCAGCTCAGAGGACGAAAGAGCAAGGATTTTATTTACTATTAATAGTGAGAGGGCCTTGTACAAATTGCTTAAGCTCACTGTAGGATGGCTTACAAACCTACCAAAAACCACAGCCATCACAAGTAGTATCCGTGGCTTCTTGACAAGCATGTTAAACAACCTAGAAGAGATCACCTGTAACATCCTTTACAAGTGTATTAATAACACATTTTAACACTGCTTAGAAACCCTCCATTTAGGTATATCCTGTGCACAAAGCACAGGGTCAGAGGAGTGCTCCTCTCCACAACTTTCAAACTGGAGAACCATAGCAAGGTACAAGAAAGTGATAAACTGGTAAATGAGACGTGGTAAGAGCCACACAAAACCAAAGTCACCTACTGCTCACAAACAAAAATATTTCAACAGTCAGAGGAGACTCAGACTAATCATTCTTACACCAAAGCCCCTGCAAGACAAGATGAATCTTCAGGAATTCTGTCAAACCTGCCCACACAAGGCAGGCAAGATAAGTGAAGAGCCTACTGTCACCTACTGCTGTAATGCAGCTTGCTGCCTAGAATTACACATCATCTGATATTCTTAACTCCTAATTTCCAAGACAGGAGAGGCTTGCTGAAAGTCTGCAAAATACCTCCAGAGCCGCTGACAAAAGATACTATGGAAGTACACATTATCATCAGTAAACCTAAGCTGTACTGTTATTTTGAGCTCTTATGGTTTCCTTCCTTTCAGATAAAGGTAAGGCACTTTGCAACAAAAACAACAATAAAAAAAGCTACATAAAGATTCTTTGTTTTACATGATAAACAAAGAAGCAATTTGGGCTAGCTAATAACAAGACAAGTCTACTGTATTTGTTTAACCTTCCAAGGGATATGAATAAACAGGTAATAAATACATCTGAGCAAAGCACAAAGCTAACTGTAGGATTAATCCTAATTCATAGAAAATTCAAGGTCTGTAACTGATCCCGACTCAACAGCATTTCTTCTAAAGCAACCCCTTTAGTTGCTGTGTTTGGTGGAACGCAACTGTGAACAACAATAAACCTGAGACTGAACAATTTACAGGCTACAGGCTAATGTGTATGTCTGAGTCCCTGAGTGGAACAGGTAAGGAGCTATCACTTTCCTAACAGAGCTAGTCTTTCAACCAACTACTACGCTGGCTCACTAGTGATCAACACTGCAACCCACAGAAGCAATTTCCAACAGCAAGGCATTTTAACACAGGCTAGTTTTGATCCTCTCACGTTTTACTACGCTACGGTTGAGTTGTGAGTAAACACGTAGCAAATTAAGTCAACTTCTTGCTTTAGATGAAGAACTGGTAAAAACAGCTCAAGATTGACCAATTATTAAGATGTGATGAATCACAATTTTTCCTTAGCTATTACAGGAGATGATGCTCAGTGTCTTAGAAGATTTAACCAGATCCTTACAGGACAAAATCCTCGACAACTAAGTAAGATTCTCAAAATGCATCTCCTTATATAGGCTTTTCCAAAGCATCTAACACTGATGCAAAGTTCCATGAAAGAATAAATCTTTCATGGAAAAAGGGAGAGACCTGAGCTCACACACAACATCTCAGCTCTCTCTAGAGATGCTGCTGCAGCAGCATACCCAACGACGAGTACTGGCTGCCAGAGCAGCTGTCAAATGCAATGACTGATTTAAATCTGATATCAGCTGCAGCAGTCTTCCACAGCACAGAAGTTTCATACTGCTGATGCCTAATTAGAGAAGTATTAGAAACGTTTATTCTTTAAGTCCATTCACATTTTGCAACACTTTCTTTTCTGACAGATTACTGCAGTATAGTATGTATCTGATGTCTGCAAAACTCAAGGCCAAACTTGGGTCAAAGGTCTTTAAGGTGGCAGTGCCACACCAACTGCTGTAATTTAAAATCAACAAGGAAATTGCACCATGTAATCAAGATGATAATTAGTGTATATTTACTTTGTCAGAGGAAGACAAACAGGGCAAATAAAAAAGGCTCAGTAACCACCCTGCTGCTGGAGGGGAAGCTGGGTTCTGTGCAGGCAAGAGGCAATTTCACACAGTACTATTTCTTGTGAGCACGCAACAGAGGTCGGCCTCCTCCTCATTACACCTGAAAGGAAACTCAAGAGACTAACACCTCTGGCAATTCACACCTTTGACACAGGCATAAAATAATCAACAGTATTACCAGCTGATTGGAAACATAGATCTGAAACAGCAGCAACAGCAATATACAGCAAGATACTAAGGATTCAGGAGTAAAAAGCTGTATTTTTTACCTACTGAATGAATACCCACTGCGTTTCGATGTCTGTGTTCAATTTGGATAATTCCAGTTTTCAAGAGCCCTGACAGATCATGGCTCTCCTATTCCAAGAAACTTGTGATATTTCTGAAAAAATAAAATGCAATACACCCAAAATCTGACACCGCTGTGTCCTGTGAAACAACAGCACTATGTAACAGTGTTACTTGCTCGCAAAGGGTCCTTCGCCCTTTTCACAAGAAATGCTTCTGTTCAGTGGGATTCCCTCCCACCTGGTGGGCTCAGCACACCCTGCGCCTCACTTCACACACTTCCCAATCCTCCAGTGCCTGTCCTGGCACCCATGTAATTGGGCAGGGAACCTACACAGGGAATTAACCCAGCAGAACATGCAGGGGGCAGAGGGAGTAGGATGAGCCCAGACAATGTATTTAACACCCAGTGATGGATATAAAAGCAGCCCCAGAGCTGGCTGAAACAAGGGAGCAGGGCCACATCACACGTGTGGAAAAAAAAGGAATAAGGATAGCCCCTTCCAGCAGGAACTCACTGGCTCAGCTGTACTGTTAATTTTCATTCTACTCAAAGCCATTTAGCTGAAAGGATGCCTTCGTTCTGTAAGAACTCCTCTCCCAGAAAACATCCTGTACTCATATGCACTCATTCTCTCTCTGTTTCAATGATAATTGAAGCAATTTCAGGTGAAGCTCTTGTATCTGCAGTGCTCAAAACCAAATGGTTTACACACATACATCCAGTTCTTAAAATCACTGGGCTGCAAAGTTTGTTGATTTCACTAGACACTCCATGTTAATGTCATTAAAAAAATAAACAAATACAGGAAAAAAAAAAGCAGTATTGTTTCTGTGAAAGCAGTAGAACTCCACTTTCCCCTTCTGCACCATGCTAAAGCATTTCCACGTACCTTGAAGTGGCTTCCGAGTTTTGCAGGTACATCTTGCACTACCTCCCTGCTCTCATTGAAATCAGAAATTTTTAAAATTTTCACCTTTGTTTTCTAACATTCGGTTTAGAAATTCCATGCTGTTTTGTGAATTTCAGTTCTTTGACAAGGGAAACACGGAAGAGCCTTTGAGCTGAGAAATGATTGATTTTTTCATAACCGTAGACAAACCAGAAAAATAATTAAGTTTATTAAATATGAAATAAGTTTCTTTATTGTGAGGACAGAAAGAGAGCCAATAGCAACAGTCAAATACCATGTAGAAACCAGAAATCACAAAAAAGAAACACTACTGCAGCTGAAATGGTTTCAAACGCAATTAAGTGTATTTCAAGCTACGTTTATATTAGTGTGCTAGACTATAATTACCTAGCAGTGTTGCATCTAAACTCAACTTTTCTTTATCATATTATGCCTTAGTGAGAACTGCCTTCAATTTTGATGACTTAGTGGAGGAAAAGAAATGTAATACCATATTAGCATACATCTAAGGAGAGAATTGCTTAGCTAAAAGACCACCACTATTACTATTTTTGCAAGCATCTAAAAACACAGACAATAGTCAACTGTTATAATAGTTGCTAGATTTGCTGAGTAGGCTTTTTAGAAAGCAGGACATGGAAAAAAACAGCAAAATTGCAGCACCATTTAAAAAAACACTTTGCATTCAGATCAGTTTCTTATCACAGAAGTTTGGTAAAATTGCTACTGAAACAACTATTTCTCTTCTGGCAGGACATCAAGAAGACACACTTAAAACATTATCAAATACCCATTAATAACAAATATGTCCCTCAGATCCTTTTGACTTCAAAAAGAAATGGTCTCAGCCACAGTGATCAATGCCTGTATTACTCCTCCTTGTTTTCAGAGGTACATTCAATCACCAATCCTCTGCTGGAAGGGATCCGATTTTCTTATGGAGGCATCCCGAGCTAGGCACGTTGGTCAGATCAGGCCAGAGGGACTTTTGCAGAATGCATGGTGTGGAGCTGAAAGACAGCAACAGACCAGCACCAACCCCATCAAATAACAACACCGTTACTGAGAAAGGAGAAGGGACCTCCCAACACTGTCCTCATGCAACATTGTCCCACTCATTAGAAAGGTGCCTGTGTTTTCTGGACAAATGCAGCAAAACTGGCAAAATGTGCAAAAGCCTTGACTCTCCCCAGAGGAGAAGTGCAAATAACCTCACCCCGCCAGAGCTGCTGGGGCAAAGTGAGAAGTGGGAGCAGCGAGGAGAAAAAAAAAAAAAAAAAAAGGATTCAAGAAAGTGGCATTACCCTCCCCATCTAGAACTGCTGTGTGGCTTTCTCCAAACCTGCACTAGGATGTTAAGTAGCTATTGGAGCACCGACACCCAAAGTAGTACTGCACTGAATTATCCAGTCCAACACCTGAACATGATGTAGCTGTGCAGACTGCATTTGGTTCAACTACAGATGACTAACAGAGCAAATTTCCAAGAGCACAGCATCTTAGGAGAACAGCTACATTGCTTAGAGAGCTGTTGGGAAGCCATACCAGCTCAGATCTGCGCATAAAAATCCCCAGTTTGCCCATCCATCACACGGTGCAGATGCTTTTTGGTTTCCCTCAGCTGCGTGCTGATGTAAGGGCACAACTCAGCAACCTGGCTCTGGAAATATGTAAATTTCCATTTTGCTTTTTAGATTCAGTTTTTAATTATCAGGAGAAAAATAAAATCCTCTATTTTGTAAAAAATGCAAAACATTTTTATTCCTGTGACCAAGCCAAAACCAACACCAGATGGAAACTCATTTAAAATTCTTACATGCTTAGTGCTCTTTCTGCAAGGAGGTTATTACTACTAACCAGCCCACCCCAGAAAAATAAATAAATAAATAAATGAAAAGGACTATGAAAGTGATTTACATTATTATGAGATGACAACTGATGAAACCACAGTGACTGCTTTTTTAAAAAAAAAAAAAAAAGTCTTAATATTTACTTTGGAAACAATGAAAAATGCTGAAAATACCATCAGGTCCCACCAGATAAGACATGTATAAGGACATGCTCCTAAGGACAGCTGGGGAAACCTGGAGCAGACTCTGCAATGACACTCAGCTCCTAAAAGGATGTTAGGTCACAAACCAACTTGCTGTAAGTCAGACCATGCCACTTTCAGAGGCCAAAGCCACCCAAAATCCAGCTCGCCTCCATTCCCCATTCCTGGGATATGGAATGTAAAGCCAGATCAGGGCAGAGTCCAAGTGGTCTCCAGAAGAGCAGCATATTTCCAAACAAGACATCTTGTTGCTTCCTGAGTTTCTAGCTGCAGCTTTAAGCTGGCTACTCTGCATGTCAATTGGTCACGTTTCCAGTGGATTTACAAGACCAGTTCTGTAGGTGACTCACTCATAATCCATAAAATCTTGAGCATTTTGCAGCTTTTAAAAAGAATGCAAAGCAGCTTTTCTGGTCTCATTCACCACGGCCAGTCTCAACAACAAATTGATGTTAAAAATCAGTAATGGGAAAGTTCTCTGATACTGAGAATACTTTGCAAATAGTGCAAATACAGCAATTTTACAGCAATTTTATTCAGAATGCATGCAGTAGCCCTTACTGATCAGTTACTACAGAAATCTGAAAAATGGTATGTCTTTTTAAGAAAGTGAGAGGTACAAAAGTGCTATATTTACACTATTAGCAGAACATTCTTTATTTAGATTTCTATGGTAACTGATAAGTAAAAGGACCACAGTTCATATTTTGAATGTTTTCACTCCCCATGGTCCAAAACAGCAGAATCACTACAACTCTTTAAGTACAAGGAAACAATAAACAAGCATATTACTGACTTCAATAGAGCCGAATCTTTACTGATTAACTTGAGATGGAGGAGTTCACCACCACAGCAACAATACATTCATTTAAGTTATCCTGTTTAATGTGACTTAGTAACAGAACTAGTCTGGTATGCATTACACACCAGGCAAAACTTGTCAAAATTTGCATTACTGCTGTTATGTCATCTTACCTGTCAAAATACAACTTGTGCAGAGGAAAAAGGGACAACTTTGTTCACCCTCTGACCCATAAGGAATCGAGGACTGGAGACGTGCGAATCAGCACCTGCTGCAGGAATACAATACTGTTACCGTAGGAAGAAGCACTGTTCATCATTAAACCCCACCAATTAAAAGAGTGTCAGACAGCGTACTACAGTATACAGTCACCCTACACATACAGAATAAAGCCAGACCAGTTCCACTGCAGCTTCTGCTTGCTCTAAACACTACGGGGCCAGCGTGAGCAGTGCCAGCTCCCTTATCCACACTGTCTATGTAGAACATGGATTTTCCCATCAATTCCTCCTACATACACGCCTCTGGACTAATTTTCGGGTAACAAAACATCAGGGAGGACAACATAATTGCTCTGTTTTACAAATAAATAATCAGAGCTCAAAGAAAAGTGTAATTGCTTTTAAGGGAGAACTGCAAAGCAGAACAAAAAAAATCTACCTCTTGTGATGTACAAAATATGTCCATTTAACATCAGAAACGTATGTAATCTCAAGTATTCACTTCCCTCCTTTTGCCAGGCTTCATTTCTAAAGAGGACACCAGCCCCAGACACCAGTTTGTTAGTCTGTAGCCCCAAATATCCAAGACTAATTTCCAAAACTCTCAGACAAGTTAATCTACAGCCAGCAACAACTGATTTCTATGGAACATTCCTCTCCCAAGTCCCGCTACTCTCCTCTCAGCATTTTGGCTGTCAGAGACGGTACCACATACCTACTCTCCGAGAACTCATGAGCAAGTCTGCAGCTAGCGCTTCCCAGCAGGTCAATTTTCACCCAGTCCATTGAAATACATTTCTGGGAATCACGATTCCTCCTTAGCCAAAGACTATTTTTATCAAGGAAAGAGGAAATGCTCCCCCCGTCTACTGCAAGTTTTATCACAGATCCACAATTCCCAAGTGAAACTGCACAGAACCTTGAGAACTACCGCACTCCAGCAAGACTACTGGGGGTTTAGTAGCAAGACAGCATAAAAATATCTAGAGGAAAGCAAACACTGAACTCAGCATAGCGAGAGCCCTCCGTTGCCATGTTCCCTTCCCAGTGCCCAGAAGCCAGAGGCAGCAGAAGACAGCCAAGGCAATGGCGCTTTGCCTACCTAGAGTCATGGCTGAGCACTGTTCTGTTTCAAAAGCCATCGTATGCTGAATCCATTCACCACAGCACACAAGGCTTCTACCACAAAAGCTTGATCAGCACAGGGTCAGCCTGGATTCAGCAACGCTTGCGATGGGACAAGCAGGACATCCTCAGTGACCCCACAGCACAGGACCTCCATGCCTCATTGCAGCGAAGATGGCGGATGCATTCCACCTTCAACTACCCAAAATATCCCTGAACACTGAGAGCCGGGAGCTCTTCACAGCTCAGGCAACTCACAGAGCCAAGTAAAACAGCAAGGAATTGCTGGGGAAGGTATACTTTACTACTGGGGCCCCATGAATGTGCGTCATTTTGCTCAGTTCCTCCGGGGGCCATAAGCACCAGTCCCCCCGGCTCCCTCCCGCCAACTCCCCCCTCAGAATGGCAGCGCCTGAGCCACGGACAAAGCCATACTGTTCTAACACATCACTTTACGGCAAGAGCGTGGAACGGCAACACCAGGCAACAGTCCAAAAAAATAAAGAAAACAGAAATTCTGTGGAACAGAAAACACTTGCAAAGCACCGAGTTTCAGTGGGACGTGGAAGCCAGTCAATGAGCACTCAGTTTCACTAAAAGGCTTACTTCAGGCTATGAAGGCATAACATCACACAGTGTAATAAATTTGAAAAATAAAAGCTTGTTAGATACAGCAAAACCAGAATACGTTTTCTAACTGTGGCTTATGTTCCTCCCTTGATGTCGTAAACCCAATTAATTTCACCATCACTGAAGGAAAACGGAGTACTTCAACTACCTCCCTGCCAATCTAATGCAACTAACTAGTTTAAACAGCGAGGAATCACAAACAGCCACCAGGAGACACCCGTCAAACAAAACTGCAGTATATTCACCTTTGCGCCTCCAAACCAAGCCTCCTAGAATGCTCTTCACAGCAAATCTTTCTTTAGAAATTTCTTAGCATGAGCTTTTCTGCAATAATTACACTATCTTCTGCAAAGCACACTGAAACACCCTCAAATATTTCCTCCTTCTGCCCTTGGACATGCTAAGTCATGTCTGAAAGAACCACAATCACCTACCATTTAGGTGTTACACTTTTCTGCGTACTCTGTAGAGAAGTTACTCCTCGGCATCCCCCCACATGCAAACTACTACTCTGCTCGGTTATGCCAGCTTAAATATGCACCTCCCCAGCACCCACCGTGCTGCATGCTGACTAAGATTTTGAAGCAACAGCAACTTCAGCCCACGAGCACTTTTATAAATGCTTAGACAAACATCTGTAGGGAGGGACAGTTGTCATATCCAGCTAACTCCTTTTTGCACTTACTGATTCCCAGCCTGTCTCACTGACCTTGACTACAACATCCTCAAGAAACATACCACGATAGGAACATCTATTCATCATACTTGTTGACTGGACACAGGCTGTCCCTGCTGGAGCTCCGAAATGGCAGGAGTAGCAGGGAGATGAATAACTGAAAGAAGCATCCAGAAGCTTTAAAAAATGAAGATATATACCCAAATGCCTAACCATATTTTGACCCAAAACACACAAGTCAGCAGTCATCTTACAGTGAAGAAAGTAGCCCCTTCTTGACAGCTGATACACTTATCCTACTGCAGCAACAACAGTCCCAAGGACAACAACCAAGAGAGGCAGTCTGGAGAGCTACTACACAGTGGGATGTGAGGCCACACTAGTGCCTCACACCTTTGGCTTTTTGTTAGGAACACCAAGGCTCTGTTTTGAGAAAACCCAGACTGACTTCCATCACAAGAATGACAGGAATCCTCCAGAGCATTAGCACCATTCCCATTAACAGGTAAGGTGAATCACTGTCTTTGTGCACCTACCTAAAATATCACACTGTTCAGCTACGGTACACTGTCTGGGCAGGTCCAAGAAAGTTACCACTGTCTTGATCCAATCGAGTAGAGCAACCTCAACTCAGAAGTAGATGGCTGTTGGGTCTCTCAGAATCACTGTAGCATAAAGGTCACCATCAGTGACAAGAACAGCCAGGCCAGGGTCTCCCTGCTTTCAGCCCTTGCTCCAGTCTTCATGAACACAGTTTCCTTCCTAACTGGAAGCCACGCATGTCAGTAAAGTGTCTTTAGCAGTCCACCATCCTAGACCTACACAGGGCAGAAAAAGCCCATTTCATTTCTATTCCTACACTCACAAGCCAACTTTCTGTTGCACAAAATACTGCAGCGTGACACTTCTATGCAAGGGCACTTGCTTTTGAACACAAGAGGTGATAGGGGCAAAAAAAACCCAACCAAACCATAAATCTATACTACCTTTCCACATATTACAGCACAGAAATAAAGAACTCCATAAGAGGAAACACTGTGCATGCATTAAAAAAAAAAAAGCTGTCATCCTGGCCACCTTGAAAAGTTGTGTCATGCTGGTAGGTAGCACTGTAATCCACAGAGGCTGCCACTGAAAGAAATACAGCCAGCTGCAGAGCAGAATGCTCAGAAGAACAAGGAGGCAGGACTTTAGACGGCATTTGTTCTAAACATTTCTAAAGGGAGTAAGTCCTTTCAAACAACTCATTTCCTTTTCTTCTGTTTGCAGCATATTTCAGCTAGCTTTTTCATTTGTTTTGATTGAGCTGATGTTTTTGCTGTTCACCCAAGTAACCCAACAACTTGATACCTGAACTGATCAGTACTCCTTCTAACATGGAGTTCATGTCACTGATAATCAGTTGCTTAGAGTGCACAGAAACTATGCAGACACACTAAAAATCTCTGTGCAGTTCCAATGGCTCCACACCATAAAAGGCTCAAAAAGCCCCTGGAAAAATAGCTCTAGCTTCCAGGTACAATGAAAGGAGAACATATGCGAACGCAGTTCAGCTGACTCAGCTAACAAATGACAGTCTTCTGTAAGTGGAAAAAAAAGCAAAGCTAGATTTAATTAACCACAGAAAACCCAGGCTGAAAAAAAACCAATCCAAACCAACAAACCACCCCAACCAAAAACCCACATAAACACAGGTATTCATAAGGAACATCATAAGAATGTTTTGCTGCATTGTTCTGCACTAAGAGTTTGCATTTTGAGGTTGTATATAACCATCCACAAAGTCTCCCAATGACCGTGGAACCAAATGCCAGCAATGGTCCCTCTGTGCTTGGGCTGGCTTTAAAAACAACCAACCAACAACAATCAGTTGTAGACAGTGTGAAAGTACCACAGTTATATATAAACATCACTCAAGTTTAATTCTTATAAAATTTGAAGTATCTTTAAATCATTACTGTTCTGCTTTTGTGAACTACTTCTGCCAGCATCCCTGCAGCACCATAAGCTAGCTAGAGAGAAATACATATCCATTGCTCAGGAAGGGCCAGTTGGGAAACAGATCAGTAAGTCCGAAATCACTCGGTCTGATCCTCTGCAGGGAAACAAACTAAGTTGAGGAGACGATGCTCAGCAGCACCCCACAAGCTATGCAGCTGAGGTGCCCAGTCTCTTCAAGGCACAAGGGGCAACAGGAAGCCTTCCTTGCTTCTCAGCACCAACCTGAACAGTCAGGCACTATTTCCTATTACAGATAAGAGCTGGCTTTCAGAAAGTTAAGAGTCTGACAGCTAATCAAGGAAACTCACCCCAGGGAATGGAATGCTTACTTTCTCCAGAGATCATGAAACACATCCAGTTGCTTCTAATATAAAAGTCCGATTATGCAGCAAGGCATTCCGCTAACGCTTTATGCTAACCCTTGAAGCTTGCCTACAAGGGCATCACCAGAAAAACTGTCAGCTTACACTGCTGTTGAACAACACCTTAAAAGCGTGTTGCAGTAGTTATTTTTCTTTATATTAAAAACTGCAGAGCACAGAAATATGTCAAAGATACACTTCGAAAAGTTAGTCAATTATTCTCTTCTACACATAGCTTTCAAACAACAGATCATTGACAAAAGAGAAGACTTAGGAACACCACAGCGGTGTGTTCTCCAAATATTTTGTTCATAGGGTTACCACAAAAAATGCAAAAGGCCTCCAGAAAACAAAAACCCCCTACTTGGATCTAGCCAGAAATGCATACCACACAAGCACAGCCCTTCCACTAAGAAAGCAGCCTTTGGGGTGGTTTTGTTTATGTGCCGATTAGGCTGTTAAAAGCATTCAAAGGTACCCCACCTACAAGAGAGCACATTCCTCAGGGTGTGTAAAAACAAAAAAAGTCCTCTTTTTCACTGAAGATCTCTAAAATTGTAACAGAGAACAGATAGTTTCCTAACATCTATCATACAACCCTGCTTGTCTTTCTGCAATTCAAACACACTTTTCACAGTATTTAACTTCCTCCTCATCTTAATCCCTTACATTTGATGAATATATCAGCACTGTTTTCCCCACAGAAACCCAAAGTCAATTTATAAAACAGTAAGGCTTAAAGACCTTTAGTTATAGTGCTATATAATAACATTACAGTAGAGTCCAAATGTTCTTGTTTACATATAACTTTATTCACATTATAAAGTAAAGATGCAAAGGACAATGCCTGGACAGGTGACTGTTGGCACAAGTATTTTTTTTAAACCTATAAAGCCTTCTCTGTCAGATATAATCTTGCAAATGTAAAAACAAGAGTAATACAAGTTACACCAACTGAAATACAGGAGCACATTAGAAACATCAGCGATGCTGACTGTAAAGCACAGAGATCTGTGCCTGAGATGGCACCAGCCCAAAATGCCCAGGCTGCGTGCTGCTGCTCAAGCTCAACCACGTTGCTTCTGGCTCAGATCGCCTCTGCAGCCACCGGCTCAGATCGCCTCTGCAGCCACCGCACATTTATGTGCAATGCAGATAATCCTCCTACGATAACCAAGTACAGGACGACTATTCAATACAAGAAAAATTCCAGCAACGCTTGACTGAACAAGACAGAGCAGTCAAGTAGCATGTGCAATCCTGACCTGAAATGTTCTGCTTGGGCAGGTATGGGGTACCAGTTAAGCAAAGAAAGCTGCAAATTCCCCATTCTTATTTCAGTATACCAGTTTTATGAAAGGAAACATAGCCTTTGGCAAGGTAAAGGATGAAAGACCATACAAGCAGCATCACTGACCACGAATGGAAACTCCATGTTAGAGCCTGACTCCACTGAATTCAGCTGGAATTCAGCAGAATTTTGCAGAAACATATCCTAGCATAAATTGTAGCTGTGTGTTTGGGAAGACTCTAAGAAGCTACTTCTTTTCAAGAGTACAGCACAAGCTGGACTTCAGATTGCAAAACTCAGACTAAAGATACTGCAGAGCAAGGGCTCATTCACTTGCAGGACTCCACTTTTTCCTCATTTAGCATATACTATTATAACACAAAATTGAAGTGATTTTCTTTTTCCAGACACCTTCGTTTTCACTACAATGCAGCACTAAATACCAAACATGATGTAGCAAGTTTTTCAAGCACTATGAAGGAAAGAAATAACTACACTATCCTAAATGAACACCACTTGGGCATCTCTGCACCTAAGATGTATTGGGAGGATCACAAATACAAGTCAGAATGAATTTGATGCAATACACCAAGTTTTCAATGCTTCTAAAGTAATTGAAATTTAAAAAAAAAAAAAAAGACAAAAAAAAACCCTACTTAAATTAAGAAGAAAGCAGCTACAGTCTTGGACGACAAGAGAAATAATGGGTACCATCAGCACCCTATATACAGAAACGAATTGAGAGCTGGAAAATATCTGACTTATGTAAAGAATTATTGACTAACGCTCAAACCACCATTCGATCTTGGCAGCTGGGCTTACATTAGGAACAGCAACGCAGCATTCACACGCTGCTTGATAAATTTCCCCAAAGTAACATATACACCATTATTCAGCCTAATCTTCCAATTGTTCCTCAATTCAAACAATTTTTACAGAGAATTTGTCTTTATTCAGCTGCTTTTTTTTTTCCTATAAGCTCATTTCTTCCCTCTCTCTCTCTGTATATTTATAAATGTATGTGCCGAAATCTCAGTATGTGGAAGCACAGGCAGGCTCAGAGAACCTCTTATATAAACAATGACAGAAACCTGAAGCTCTGACCATTGTCATTTGAAAACAAAGTGATCATTATTCATTTTAAAATATTTATTTATTTATTACTGTTACAATGCTTCCTTGCTTTCACATTCTGGCTAAAATCAGAAGTGGAAGTGACAGAAGAAAGGGTGGGTTTTTAACACCATTAATTTTAAGCCAGAACAGAAGCAGGAAGTACTGGAAGTTTCACAGGAAAGCTGGTCAGTTTAGTTTTATTGTCGGAAGCTACCCCAACATTTCTTTTAACATTTGAATTCAGAACAGATATGAATCTCTAAAAATTAAGGTTCATGTGCAGCAAAAAATTAAGGTTCATATGCAGAGAAACACGTGAATGGATGCTGTTATCAAACTGAATCTTATCTATCATTACACTAGGTTCACCACATATTCTGGTGTGATGTTTTATTTAATAAAACAATAGAGCCTTGGTTTCTCAGGATAAAGACTATGCATTTTGAGTTAAAAGAGTCATCATAGGTTGTTAAAAATTAGTATGGAACTATCACCCCAGTGCTCATGAAAAGTTTGACTACTAGTACACAGAAATACTTAGAATGCTGTATTTCAAAGCATATGCTTTTCAGTTATGTACCTAGAGATACTGAAATCATAACAATCAATTTTGGATGGGGGTGGTGGAAATCAGCTGGAAACTGGAGCTAAGCCTCCTCCTTGTGCAGTTCTGAGCGCCCAACAGCATCTGCCAGATGGCTCTGATGCTGCCCAGCTGTGCACCCACATCTCGCTGCATGTGGGACCCCCCATTCCAGAAGTTCTACACAGTGGAATCAAACATGCACTTTCATCGTTACCATTTAGTGTAATTTGCAAACAATGGCTTTTTAAAAGTTAATAGGATACGCATGTGTATATAAAAAGTGGGCTAAAAAATGAAAAGAAATAGAGTTCTCAAGTCTGAGTCATTAGAGTTGGTGTGCTTCTTGGCATAAAGCTGAATAAGGAGGGGAAAAGAACAAGGAAGGCTGGAAGACAAAGTTGGAACACATCCAAGTTTTTAGTGCTTCTAAAGCAACTGATATTTACTGGCCAAAGAAAAAAACACTTCAGATCGTTTCAGTCAAAACAATTTTTTTTTCTCCTAATTCTTAAATAGCTGTAGTTACTAAGGCAAGAATCTGCCTTATTCACGTGAACTACCTTTCATTCTTCGAACACATGCATCATGCGTGAAGACGATCAGTGTGGACATATCTCTCAAAACGAATTCAATGCAAAAAAGAACCCCTACCGGACTGCTCTGTGAAAGCCACTAGTAACTTCCACGCAAGCCCAAACTTCCCTCATCACCACACAAAGTAACCCCGGCCAACCACCACACACACACACTCCGGTGTTCAAGAGCAGCTTTGACAATCAGCAGCTCCTGAAGCATTCTGAACACAGCGTGCTTTGCGTTGCTACCCGACCAAGGGAGGAGGGAAAGAAGAACTGCCATGCACACCTCCCAGGCAGCACAGGCTTGCCAAGATGAGCAGGTGACAGGCAGGTGGTGGGAGGCACATGTATCAAACCCCGGTTAGGAGTCCAACACCAAGGGTGTGAATAAGGGCTCAGTGTGCATAACAGTAAAGATGAGCAGCAGCCTGTCTCCCACGTCCTTGTGTTTTAAAGTATTTCATAGTTTAACAAACTGAAAGGAAGGCTGCAGGAGGGAGAGATGAAAGGTAGGAACACCAGCAGATGACAATTCCTGATGTAAAGCAATCCGACAGGACTGTGAGGAGTCTGCAGAGAGAAATGAGTGACATCGATGGACAAGAAATGTAACACCAGTGGAATTCAGTATGAACAAATGCACACTGAATGCAAGCTTCTATGCTAGTTACAAAGTATCACAGGATTTTTAATTAAACCATCAGTTAAAGACTCTAGAAAGGGACTTGGAACAGCTCAACGAAAGCCTCTGCTCAAGATACAGCCATGGTTTAAAAAGCAGAAAGACAAAACCACAAATTTCATAGCCTTGCATGAACAGAACTGAGATGATGTATAGAATTAGTCTCACGAATGTCTTCTAGAAGACAATACTGCAGACTCCTCTGTAACAACATGCTGCACTAGTCACCCCAAAAGATGCTGCTAAACCAGCCAGGGTCACATCTGTTTCAGAAAGAGGTAACATGTCTAGTCCTGGGAATGGAAAAACTCTCAGAATAGACTGTCTTCCTGCACAATTCCAATCTGCTGAAATACATCCAAGTATGATAAGACAGAAAATTATTTGGAAAAGGAAGTCTGGAAGTTTCTGTTTGCATATACAAGAGTGTGCACGTGTAGAAATACAAACTAAAATTAATTCCTGCAGAAAGTTGTGGAAGTCAAGTATGGCAAGTTTTATGTGAGGACCAAAACCAGGCACAGTTTTTCTACAAGGTTTATTACTAAGATATATTTATGGACAACTTCAAAGGTGTGGGTCTATCTCTAACTCTTACAGACCATGATAAAACAACAGTAGGAGAGACTACCCCACAAAAACCTGAGATGCGCCTACTTTTTCCTCTGGAAACATACAGCACTGATGCCCAGTAGACGAGACATTGGAAAGAGGGCCACAGGGTCTGATCGAGCCTGACAACCCCCACAGTCTCAAACAGCATGCAGCACGCCATCTATCTGGCACAGATGAAGCTCACTCTGCAGTAGGTCTGGCTCTGGTACCAGGCAAAAGGTAGCCCTGCAGAAGAGCAGCATTACCCACTGAAACTAGATCAGGCTTTAACCTGAAAGAGGGTAGATTTAGATTTGATGTAGGAAGAAATTTTTATGACAAGGTGTCGTGGGTTAGGCTGAGTCCGGCAACCAAACCCACGCAGCTCTCCCAGTCCAGTAAAATGGAGAGGAGAGAAAAATGTAATAAAAGAGCTGAGGATCGAGACAGGAACAGAGGAGCACCCACCAACGGTGCCCACCCAACGGTCCCGGGCAAAAGAGGCTTTTTCTTAATGCAAAACTATTTATTAACAGCTACCTAGAAAGAGAAAAGCACACAAAAACGGTTACTTAAGAGAATAACGAGAAAACAAGGCCAGGTCTTAAAAACAACACCACTCCCCTCCCACCTTTGCCTCTTCTTCCCGGCTCTACCTCCTCCTCCCCCAGCGGCGCAGGAGGCAGGGAATGGGGGAGTGCAGGTCAGTTCATTCCAAGTTGTTACTGCCGCTTCTCTTAAAGGAAAAGGAGTCCTTACACCATTGTCCCTTGCTCCAGTGGATCCCCTACTCACGGCGAAGGCGTGAATCCTACCCGCTAGGGGGCAAATCCTTACCCCATCGGATTTGCCCCAAGTGCGGGCTTTACCAGTCCTGGGCTTTTAAGGAGCCGCAGCCACTCGCTCTGGCGTGGGTCATCAATAAACTTTAAATGTGCTCCGGCGCGGGTCGTCATGTCGACCTTAAATGCGTCTCCATAGAGACTCTGAATGCGTAAAATGCGTAAATGTGTCTCTACCTGTGCCCATGATTCACAATAGTCTCAGGCTCAGGCATCTCTTCCCGACGTGGGTCATCCACTGGTTGCGAGTGGGTCTCTGCTTGCTCCACCGAGGACTGTTACAAAGGGGTCGCTGCTGGCAAGGGGGACTCAGCCGCAGCACACGTTGTTCCGTTCCATCTTCACTGACCTTTTATCTGTGTGGCCGTTTCTCTTAGATTTCAGTCCTGTCTGGGTGAACTCGGCCCGGTGGGCGCCCCGGCAGCGGGGCTCTCCCCGAGTTCCCCAAGCAGCTCCGCCGCCGCCATCCTCGACGGAGCGGGCCCGGCCCGGCCGCGAGCCGGGAGCGGGGGGCCGTGCCCCCCTCCCGTCTCCTTGCTCCTGGGCACAGGCACACCTTTCCGGTTCCTTTGTCCGACGTAAATAGGGCAATTCGCAGAGGCGCCGATTGGCTCAAGCCCCGAGGGGGACGGGAGTCCGGTCTGATGGGCAGCTTCTGCCACCCGGACCTCCCCCCCATCTTCAAACCATAACACAAGGATGGTGAGACACTGGAACAGGTTGCTCAGAGAAGTTGTGGATGTCCCATCATTGGAACTGTTCAAGGTATGGCTGGACAGAACTTTGAGCAACCTGATCTAGTGAAAGATGTCCCTGCCCATGGCAGGGGGCTTGTTGGACTAGATGATCTTAAAAGGTCCCTTCCAATCCAATCCAAACCATTCTATGATTCCATGATTCTACCTGCCTGTAATCTCATCTCTGCCTTTCCTGGCGGAGCACTAACCACATAGTGCCAAGAGCCAAAAATATACAAGATCCAGAAAGATTACCACACAGACAACCATAAGGCCCAGCCCACTGCAGCCTCTGATCCTCATGCAAGCACCACATGAACAGCACACAAGTCTCTCAGAGGAAGGCTTAACTCTTTGGAAGCCATCTACCCCTGCCACAGAGCTCTCCTCCTCCTCTCATCGGTCGTACATAGTAGACACAATAGGACCTTTTACAGAAATTGCACAAAGTTTAAATCGTTTCAGAAATTGCATACTCAGCATCTGGGAACATACACATTCCTTTACAATTTTTTCAGTACTGCGTGTGCTGCTAAAGACTTTTCAACTCCTTCACCTCAGGAAGCATATATTTAGAGTCATGTGTGAGCAAAGACGTATTTTCTCAGAGAACTAATGTCCTGGCTTGAAGCTCAGATAAATCAATAGCCCTTAGATTAAAGCATCTTGCCACTCTCGAGACAAGCTCAGAACAATTTCTTCCCAAGTGAAGAAAAATAACAGTTTTATGCCTTTTTCTGCCATTTTGTAAGCCAGGCAAATGTGATGAATTTCCTTGTGTTCACACTTAACTAAGTAGTCTTTGGAGACTATCAAGATTTGTCATGTCATCTGCCTTTCTGTGCTAGGAGAGCACTCAGTATTGTTGTCCAAGTCACTGCTTTTCCAGGACATTAGCTCCTCCAGTAGGTAACCTCTTCCAGTTCATCCAAATCCATCTTCTCCACAGAGTCTCCTTTTAAAAGCATCTTTGGCCCAAGACACAGGCCCAGGAAAAGTAACCCATTCTAGTCTGCATTGGCCCATTCACTTTCTCTCCCTACTGAAGGCCCAGTCATCATCTCTACCCAAAGAGAAGATAAGGACCAGGTTCTCTCACTCTTCTGATATCAATTTAAATGAGACTAAGTCCTTAAATGTGATGAAAGCCACTCCATAACTGGGAAAAAGCTCTTTGGTTACCTTCCACTTATCCATCAAACTGTGTTCACATAATCCCCAGTGATGGATAGAATATCATTAATTAAAATAACTCATAATTATTTCAGTAAAGGTGCTACAGGACTGCCATGCCAAAGACAGAGCTGCATATACTCATATTCATTGTAAAATGAAAAATACTTGCAGATATGTAGCTTGTCATTTCCTTCCTTCTTTCCTACCTGCTCCCACAGAACAGTGAAATAGCAACACTTAACAAGACTGCCTATTGGAAGATATGACTGTTCTCAGTGAAGGAGATGCAACTGAGACTCCTCTGCTGTTTTCCCTAGAAACCCATCATTTCCAGCCACAGAAAGTAGATTTCACTGCTTGCTGCTCCCCTCTATGTTCACCTCTGGGCTGTTAGATTTTTACTCTCTAGTAGACCAACTCACTTCAGTTAATGGCTTGCAGAAGATGGCTTGTCCAGATCTAAGAGTTTCACAGGTATACCGAAGATGACCACTTAAGATCATAAGACCACTTACAAAAATCAGAGAAAAATAGACTTGAAGAGGGCAGTGCATGTATAAAGACACTAGTTCCCCAACAACAGCTATCCATACTCAAACATACAAATGGAGTTGCTTGTCATGTAAGCCTAAGATTAGCGGTCTCCTGATGAAAATAGTAACCCTTTCAATTCAATTTCAATTCTTCCAGAACAGCCAGTGGCCTGTCCATATTTCCAGGATGTTATTCAGGTGTCTGTGGACTTCTATACAGCCTGAAACAAAGAACAGGCACTTACAAAGGAAGGACAGGCACTAGGAGACAATGCTCCCCTCTAGACACGAGCCATGTTGTGCAAGCAGGGCTCCATCAGAGAAGATTAATAGGCAGAGATTGTGTTACATGTTAGTATACACATGTATATTAACCCAATAAGTTTAAAACAAATTCTTTTTCCCAATGGTGCCTTCCAGCATGCTTTGCGCAATGAAAATAAAACTACAATCTAGAAGAGTTGTTTCATTTACTAACCTCTGCAGACTCACTGCAATCATAATTGGGCAGCCTAACTGCTCAGAAGATTATTCGACTGATTCAACTGCACCGTAATACAAATAAAGATATCTGCATAAAGTGGGCTGCAAAGTACTAAAAATTAAGACCTAATTAAGTTATACATTTGTGCATCATTGCCCTCTCTATCAGAGTTTGGAAAATTGAAGGCAACATGCTATTATATATCATGTGCTATTATTCACATAAGTGCCTAAATTACAGAGTTTGGGAGATACTAGTTATGTGCTTATTAAAAAGCCATTTAATTCATCATATAACATACAGACTTCTTTCGAGATTGAAACAGGAAACATGAAAGCAGCATCTGAATAGCAAGTCTCAATAAGAAATTACTTCTGCTGCCATAAAAACAGTTTTTCCCTCCAGATTCTGGTTTCCCCTCTCACACTGAGCCACAGCAGGGGCCGGAGGAGAGTTTCTGATGTCTGGTTCATGCCCTTCACATTTACCTTTAAAAAAAAAAAAGGCATGCTGAGTATAAACTGTGAGAGGAGTTCACAACTCCTCAAAAAGCTGTATAAAATTGCTGATATAAACCAAATAAGAACAAAGTTAAAGGACCTTAATAAATCAGGTTTAGCCTGAATGTTCAGACCAAAGGCTCTTGGGGAGGTAAGGGGGAGGTAAACATCCGCATTGGATAGAGCAGCGACACAGGACCAGTTATTTTAGAAGCAGAGGACATCCTCAGATGTGCAAAAAATGTTAGATATGGGGATATAATTAAGTTAGACTTTGCAGTGGATACGATGGAAGCCTTGGCCCAGCTTGTGTGCGCACAAAAGAAGATGCCGAGTAGCTGCCAATCATAAGGCCCTTAATGAAGCCCTGCTGATGTTTCACACCCAGCTATCGCCTTTTGTTTTTCTTCCTTATCCTTTTCACCTTGTGCCTAATTGATTACAAGCTTGGCTAGCACTGGAATTTGTTCAGCTTCACGGTACACCGGCTAGGAGGGGAGCACCGAGGAGGGGCTTTGGCAGCACCAGCAGCTGGGGCAGCAGCATCCCACCAGCTCTGTTCTGGCAGCAGAGCGTGCCCGGGAACCGATGCTGGAGCCCAAAGGGCACCCCAGGGCAGCTGACCTCTGGCCCTGTGTAATCAGCGGCTTTTCAATAAAACTCTTCCCACCCTATGAACGCTAACTCCCAAAACCCAAAATCAGGGTTTTATCAGCTTAGCCTTTAAGAAGCCATTTAACATCAGAAACAGCTTTCTAAGTACTCCCTCCCTTCTTCCTCAAAGGATTTCACAGAACATCAGAGACAGAAGAAAACTTCCTCTCACAATTTAAAATATTTTAAAATGTAAATATATATTCAAAATAGGCTAAAATATTTAAAAGAATTCCTAAACTGTGGTTTGTTTCATATGAAGGGATTTAGGTGTCTTTATCATAGAAATCACAGCTGTTAAGTTAAAAACGTGTCTGATATTCCATTTTTCACCTCGTCATTATTCCTTCAACAGTAATTCACATTAACCACAGTGTATCTTTTATCTTAACAGTTGACAAGAATTTCCAAAGTACTAATGTATACAACTTCTACTTGACTTAAGAAGGCTATTATCATCTTCAAGTCAGACAGATAAATGGAAGCTGCCCCAACGTTGCACGATACCCCAGTCCCATAAGCGACATCTTTCCCAAATTGCTCTTTTAACAGTTCAACAGGCACATCCTCAATTAGAAACACCAAGCAGAACAGAGTCCGCCTCCACAACCAGCTTTTATAACCAAGGATGCCATGCACTGGTTTTGTAACAGTAAGAGATAGCACCAAATTACAGTGCGACTGGCTCCGGTGAGATGCACATCGGCCTTCATGTGACTTCTCCACATATTGTTACCACTTGCTGTCAGTGACATGGGCCTGAAACTCTCGAAATCTCCTGGGCTGCATCAAAAGCAGCACGGCCAGCAGGTCCAGGGAGGTGATTCTGCCTCTCTACTCTGCTGTCCTGAGACCTCACCTGGAGTACCGCATTCAGCTCTGAGGCCCCCAACATAAGAAGGACATGGAGCTGCTGGAGCGGGTCCAGAGGAGGGCCACAAAGATGATCCGAGGGCTGGAGCACCTCTCCTATGAAGACAGGCTGAGACAGCTGAGCTTATTCAGCCTGGAGAAGAGAAGGCTCCTGGAAGACCTTATAGCAGCCTTTCAGTATTTAAAGGGGGCCTACAAGAAAGCTGGAGAGGGGCTTTTTACAAGGGTGTGTAGTGATAGGACAAGGGGCAATGGCTTTAAACTGAAAGAGGGGAGATTTCGATCAGATCCAAGGAAGAAATTCTTCCTTCTGAGGGTGGTGAGGCACTGGAACAGGTTCCCAGAGAAGTTGTGGATGTCCCACCCCTGAAAGTGTTCAAGGCCAGGTTGGATGGGGCTTTGAGCAACCTAATCTAGAGGAAGGTGTCCCTACCCATGGCAGGAGGGTTGGAACTAGATCATCTTTAAAGTTCCTTCCAACTCAAACCATTATATGATTCTATAAAAAGAGCACAAATCTAAAACTACATACTGCATGTAGCCTGAATGGGATCTTTGAAGGTTTCCAAGTCATACTTCTTTTGGATTCAACAACTAGTTCTTGGAAGAGCTAACAGAAGCATCTTTCTTGTATCCTTGCAGATGGGATGGCTGTGCCTACAGCTAATCCCCAAACCTTTACTTTATCATCTCCCCCAGCTTCTCTGCCTTAAATCTTGAGAAGCAGAAGGGCGAGGGGGTAGGAGGGGGGGGTAAGTCTGGAAAGAAATGAAACAGAAAAAAAAAAAATGAAAGGAAATTTTTAGCCTTTTTTTTGACCTGTTAAAAAGTTCTTTTTAACTTTTACATCAAGGAAAAAGAAAGGTTGGAACACAATATCTCAATATTAATGCTTTTAAAGAGCTGACCAGGAAATTCATGAAAAGCAACCCTTAGCCATGAACATCTAGTGGTTTTCATTTAAATGTACTAACATATCACAACTTTGACCAAACTTCTAACTGCACATATTTCAGGGCATCAGGTAAGTTCAGAAAAGAAGTTGTTTCTTTTTACTCAAGAAACTTACATTTTCAAGAAAGTCTCCTCATTTCAACTTAAAGAGCTCCCACTCAGCACCAGGGAACACTGTTCCAGCACAGCGCAGCCTCTTGTGTTGCAAACAAGCTAGTGGGCTTCCCCCTCCTCGCTGCTTGAAGAGGTCCCTGCTGGGAGAAGAGGATAATGAAACACATAAGCAACCTCAATCAGGATCGAGACAGCTCCCTTCTATGCAACCCTTTCTGGTTTCCATGCTGTGGTAAGGCCAGACTGATAAAAAGTGTTGAAGGCAGATAAAGGCACTCTGGAAAAACAAAACACCCCAGCAACAGGAGTCAGGAGCCCAACGTGACTGGATGGGTTTGCAAATCCTGCCAAGAGCATAATGCCCGTTGTAAAACATTGCTATCCTGACAAGGCAAAGGAGAAATACTCCTGAGCACGTGCTATTCAAAGCCTGCATCAGCTTAGGCTGCCAGGCTGCTAATTCTTGTTTGTAAGTTTTTTAACAACCTGTTGACTAGTCCTTCAAGGAGAAACAGCCTGGCACTGACTCAAGGTCTTTTACAAAGTCATTTCTTGTCTTAACCATCTATAATAAAAGAAGATCTGAGCTGCAATTAAACAGCCAGTCAGATGAACTTCCCTCATGCCAATTCCTGGATGTCACACGATCCCTACAGATGTACCCACCATGCTAATTATCATCTACATGACCAAACACTAAACACTACCTTGCAGCTGGCACTCATAACATCAGTGCTAACGAATGAGGCGGAGAAACCTCCCCAGGGGCTACGGAACGCAATGCCTTAGGGACACCTACGTCTTACATCTATGACTCAGTAAGAAAAGACAGATGCAGATCTATTTAATATATGCAGGAATCCTTACATAAACTAGACATTAGAGCACGACTTAAACTTCCCAGCACCACCAATGTAGACAGATCCTTTCGTGATTAAGCACATGGTGGTTACACGGAGAACTGAAGACAGGTACCTTGGTGGCACAAATCCGCAACACCCGTACTCCTTTGTTCTGACGTCTTGCAACATGGTTGTCTTAGCAACATAAATCATCTTTTTGGTCATTACATATTATTTTTCCATATAATATTAGCACTGTTCCACAATAAAGTGTTTTTCTAAATATAATGCTTTCCCCAAACAACACTAAAAAACACTACTGAAGTTTGGCAGTTAGGTATGACCAGAAGGTTTAAAAACAAAATGAAGAGAATTTAACAGCAACCTTTAATTAGTTGTTTTACAAAAAAAAAAAATCTCTGCACTCATCAGCCACACTGAACTTCTCCATCCATTTGAACTTGGAGGGAAAAGTTGTACAGCAGGAAAGGTTTTATTAACCTTTCTGTATATTTCTGGTCACACAGGGACACGAGCAATGCTACTACAGGTTATTTGTGGGGGAGGGAGGTGTTCTGTCCTGACTGCAGTTAAAAGGTATGTCTGTACAGAAAAACCTCAAATAACATTGCAAGTTTACTTTACTTTTCCTTGGCAGGGAGCAAAACACAAAAAGGGAGATGGAGGTGAGATGTTTACGGCCCAACCCACCAAGGCAGACTGAAACTGGGCCAAACAGCACACATCCTTATGTCTCCTCTGCTCTGTGCCACAGCTTCCCTGCCTCTACCCTCTTTTAATCATGTACAAAACCCATTCGAAACCTTCCATTGCGCTGCTCCTGCCTTCAACACAAAGCCATGCATTTTCTGAACACTGCTCTGTATCAAACCCGCTGCAGTCAGTAAGCGATTGCTAAACATTTTTGAGTCCAAACACAGTAACCCTCCTTCACAATATACTGCAGCCTGTTTGGGGAAAAAAAAAAATAGGGAAGTCAATAAATCTTTAGCTTTGGGTAATTCTGCTTCGTGTTCTGCAGCTTCTTTATAACAAGAATATAACTCTTGCTATAAAGACACACTACTTGTCAAGAGTGAATGTTTTCAACTAAAGAATATCTTGACCTCAATATTTCACCAGTCTAATTCAGTCTCCAGTTTCCCCTTGTCAGACAAGTAGTTTCTCTTGGTTCTTGGATATATATCAATTTTAAAGAAGTAGCAGCTGCACCATTAGGCCTAAAAGCACACATCTGAAAAACAATATCCTGAAAATACAAAGGTCACACTGTGTGCCAGGAAAGAGCATCAAAAACATGCTCCAACTTGGCAGGTCCTTAGACACTGTCAGCCTAAATCCAAACCAATTGAGAGCCAGATACTTCTAGCAAAAACGAAGTTGTCTCTGGCTTGCAGCCTTCAGGATGCAAACGACCCAATGTCAAGACATGGTAGCATTACAGAAGAGAGAAGGTATAAATTCATATGAACAAAGTGACATGCTTTTCAAACATGATTCAGGCCCCATTTAGATCAGAGGGAAGTACTTCAGCCCACCTATCCCATTAGCATCAGCAGGCCAAAATCAAAGTTCAGCAGGCATTAAAGTATTGCTTAAAACACAAAAGCAAAGCCAAAGAATCAGACATTACTAAGCCAAATGGACAAAACATTTTTCTGGCAGGTAATGATGTTTTCCCAGAACAACAAAATCCCTGTCGTTACTTAATAGCAGCAACCTAAGCCATTCAGAAGCAAAGGCCTTTGAGGACGTTGGAAACAACATCTTTTACAGAATTAAGCATGCACAATGCCATATGTAAGTCCTGATCATAAGTGACCCTAAGTTAGCACTCCTCCTCACAGTCAGTCTTATCTTACTTACCCCAATTCCAATGGGATTACTTAGAAGTAGCACATCATACATCATTAATAAGGGTGGCAGACATCATCTTTTAGAGAAGAAAAACATATTTCCTACACTGTTCTTTGAGTCTAACACAGGACAGAGGCTACTACTTGAATAAAAGGTTCACCAATGACTCTCTATATAAAAATCTTAAATTGCTGCCATGAAGATTTTAAATACAGTAGAGTATTTAGAGAGGCCATCCCTCATCCTTGCTCTAATATCTTTCCTGTCTACCTTACAGAGCTGCCTTGATTTGCTATGCAAGTCTGCAAGGAACAAGAATAGACACTGCTTGGATCATCACTCCCTGTCTTTATGGGATGGAGATGGAACATGCAGCTCATAACTTATCTTTCACAAACTAGGGAAGGCTGGTAGCAGGAAACTCTTAACACTGCTCCGAGGACTGCTCCGTCTTCCCCAGCACTACATTCAAAAAATACAATCACTTACTCATAGTAGGGCTACACTGACATTCAAAAAGAAGTCAGGGAGAGGAGATGGTGTTTGGTATTTTTAAGTAAGACAACTATAAAACACAAACTAAGCCTCAAACCCAGGGGGTTCATGTTACACACAACCTGACCATGAACTAAACTCAGATAACGACAGCATTTAATAAATAGAAACATTTCATGCAAACTTCTGTATTTAATGTACTGTAATTATAATCATGTACGCAGTAAAGTCCTTGCCAAAGCCTTTGCAGCAAACAGAGAAAAATCAAAACTCTGCTGATGCTTTTTGAATCCACCTCCTGGTAAGATCCGAGAGGCCAAATAGGAATCTGCATCCACAGCCTGGGAAACTGCATAGCCATGAGTGGTCCAAAGCCCAGGAACTATAGAGCACTTCTCTTTCCCAGGCTGAGTAAGCCAGTCCAGTCGTCCTTAGTGCCACTTCCAAAGACAACTAGCAAAGTCTCATTTCAATTAGCTTTTCCAGAGCCATGAGCAAAGAAAGAAAGAAAGACAGACTTAAAGGGGGCCTACAGGAAAGCTGGAGAGGGACTTTTTACAAGGACATGTAGTGATAGGACAAAGGGCAATGGATTTAAACTGAAAGAGGGCAGATTTAGATTAGATATAAGGAAGAAATTTTTCACTCAGAGGGTGGTGAGGCACTGGAACAGGTTGCCCAGAGAAGTTGTAGATACCCCATCCCTGGAAGTGTTCAAGGCCAGGTTGGATGAGGCTTTGGGCAACCTGGTGTAGTGGAGGGTGTCCCTGCCCATGGCAGGGGGGTTGGAACTAGATGATCTTTGAGGTCCCTTCCAACTCTAACCATTCTATGATTCTAAGAAAGAAAGAAAATGTGTGATAAAAAAAGGCAAACTGAGGTGGAGCTGGAAAGGAAACTGGGAAGATCAGAGAAAACAAGAGACAAGAAATCTCAGAGTATCTCCTCACAAAATGCTGGGTACTACCTGGGGCAAAGCCAATGCGTGTGTTCAGAACAAGGAAACTTCTTACACCGCGTTGGGTTTAAAATTATTTTTCTCACTTCTTGTTATCAAAATTATTTATTTCTTCCTAGACAAAACTTCTACAGTACACTATATCATGTCTTGATACACCTACATATCTACAACATTTCATTCAATACGCGCAAGATTAACATCTTTTGCGCATTCCTAACTTCTGGTTGCCCAAGTTTTTGTGGTAATATCCCATCACCAGCCTTCCCAAGCCTAGGAGTCTCCTTTGCTCTTCTATTATTTCCCCTTTAGCTAGACCCTTAACTGCTTTGTAACTCTAATGAACTGCTCCTCTACTTTAGAGCTTCCCACTTCATGCCATAATAAATGTTTTACTAAAGACCAAATAAAATCAATATATTTATCCTAACTCACATTTTAAAGCAGAAAAAAAAAAAGAAAAGGGTCATTTACTCTGGCACAGTCTACCTACAGATAAGCTTATGCTGCATTTTGTCCCATTTTCCATTCATGGTTTTAATTACTCTTTCCTTTAATATCTGTTTTAAAACTTTACATATCAAAGACCGAATGTTTCTTCTCTAAACACACAATGCTGTGCTTCAAACACACCAGGGCTGTTACCATTTAGGAAAATAAATAACTTTTGCACATGTTCATATTCCATTAGAACCAAAACCAAGAAATATGCAAAGAATGAAAACACAACACTGCTCACGATAGAAGTTTAAAATCTGAGGTAGGTTGTTTTTGGTTTGTTTTTTTTTTTTTTCAAAAAAAAGAAAAAGAGCCATACAATACCACCACAAAAAACACCACAACTGAAAACCCCATGAAGTTCTCTTTCACTACAAACAGGGCTGATGTGTACATGGAGAACAAACAATATGTTTAGTCACCCAAGAAAACAAAAGCTTCTCTTACAGCTTCTGGTTCACTTACTCCAAGATCCAAGAAGCAGCAGTCTGCTGAGAAGCAAAAATGCGAAGCTTGTGTTTTCCCTCCCAATAGGAAAAACAATCCCAAGAAAAAACTCATTTTCCTTAACAAAACGTGCCCGTTAATTTCTCTTCTTTATACAAGACCTAATCCAGAGCCATGGCATTTCCATCTCTGGAACCAACACCAGCACCCACAAATGCTGGGAATTAGCCAAGTAACTAACTGCAGGGAAGCGAGACTGTGACACAAGCCCTGGGAGGGGGTGCTAAGCTGCTCTGTGCCAGGAAAGGGACACGTGAGACCTTCCAGCTCAGTTGGCAGCACGCAGCGCTCTTCCTCAGCAATCCCATACAGCTGTCCTGAGTCACACGAGTGTACGTTTGTACAAAGGGGTCACTGACATGAAATTAAGCCACCAAATTCAAGCCCATTTTGATATCTGAGAGCATGAGAATGAATTCAGCGGAGTAAAGCTCTACTGGTTATGTATTCCATGTTTATTCAGAGCAGCAATTAATGCTCTGTATGCTGAAGACTTCCACACACATGCCAATCTTAACAGCCATCACTCAAAACTGCACAGAAAAAATCCCAAGTATTATTCTCACTACGCCTGCTGGGATGTCCCGGCAGCGTGTAACATCCCTTTCACACCGCTCTGAAGTGCGGCACATGTAATTAAAACACCAACAGAGTTCCTTCGTAATAATAATACCGTGATCCCAAATCTAGTGGCTGGCCACAGCCCAATGAAAGAGAAGTGTAATTAGTGACCTGCGCAAAACCAGGATGCAAGCTAAAAATAAGACCTGTTTCCTCTAGAGAAAGAGAAAGAGAAGTATCCAAATTATAACGATTACCAGTGAATATTCAGGCAAACAGATCCCTTCTGATAAAAGCAACTTGGAAGAGACTAGTATATTATCATCACTCCTAGTTCCTATTTTTATCTTACAAAAAAAGAGAAATGACTAGTGGGTTTTGTATCGCCAATGGCCCTACTCAGAAAATGAAAATGGTATCTATTCCTCATTAAAAAAACACTCTTGTTTTTAATGGGAGGGGGGAAACAAACAACCAGAAACACTTCGTTTGTCACCTTTCTTTTTAAGGCATTTTGGGATGACAATCCTTTTTATTCAGAAGGGGCACCAGAGAGCCACGGAAGCAAACAAGGCGCACATCCCCATGCCCCAAAGACCAGGCATCTCAGCTGAAACCGGAATCCTAGCGCAAGTTTCACCGAAATACCTTTTTCTGCCCTGGCAACGTGGGCCAGCAGTCAACCATCATCTATCTCACAGTGGTAAAACCCAAAACACGTTGCTTGCCTGAACAGTGGCAAGAACAGGTCTCCTCTGGCAACGTGACCACAACTCATGTGCAACTTGCATCCAAAGTTTTCAGTTCAAAAAGTTAATAACGTTAGAGAAATCCATGTCTCACAATCAGTATTCTGACAGGACAGTATAAATCCCATCACAGCAGCAGGACCTAAACGCAGCATCTACCCACACAATTTCATTTACGATGCAGGAAAAAGAAGTCAAGACAAGACTTGCTCTTCTCCCTTCTCTCCTTCCACAGTGGCCTGCAATTCATTTCTGAACATAACTTCTCGTTTCTAATATACAAAATGTTTACGCTTGCCTGGCTCGATGTGGAAAGGACAGCATAAAAAGAGTAGCTGGGTCAGGGGCGCAATTATCAAAAGTTAGATTAACATGGAGAAGTCCATGTGACAACAGGAAAACCAATAGATCTAAAAATTCCTGTTGGCATGCCATTCCCTAGCTTTGAATTTAAAGCATCTAATTAAAAGCTGCCAAACCCATGCTAACGTTACAAATACTTTGCTCTTTATCTTTGGTTTTAAGAAAGAGGTTGTTTTAAACACAGAAATTGTTATACCATGAAAAAGCATACAAAGGAGACTTTTACACGCTTATTTCCTAAGACGACTACTGTTCAGAAGCAAGAGAGCAAGTTTCCTGATCCCGATTCTTACAATGAGCTGCCTTTCTACAACAACAGTTCAATTTCCAAAGCCATCTCTGGTGCCTCTTAAAACAACAGTTCTAGAGTTAGACTTCCCAAGAGTTGCCTTTTTTTTTTTTTTTTTAAATATCTGCTCCCCGTCAGAGAGGATCAAGCCCACACTGTTATTTCACTACTGGGCTTTGTCTCTGTCAATCTTCATTAGTCACTTGGTAAAACCAACCTGATCCAGCTGCATTACTCTTGCCTTACAAAACTGACAGGTTCTCCGCAACTGAAGGTCCTTTAAACATTTTATTGAGCTTAAGATGTTGTGGTGCTTTCTAGTCACGGTTAATAACTACAAAAACATCTGTTTCAAAAGCACTAAAAATTTTAGTACTGTTTTCCCTATGTTGTGCAGATACTTTCTACCTCAGATGCTATCAGCCTCCAGAAGAGCCAAGTGTTCGTGTGTGCACTGCTCTGCTTGGAAGAAAAAGTTCTTTAACCCACAGCTTTTGAGAGAGGCAGAAACACAGCTCATCCATGAGCCGGCCACGTTCAACTGAGAGCCCTTGGGAAAACACTAGTTTTTAATCGTCCACCTTTATCAACCAGCTGTAACCATTTGACAAGCTTTGCATAGGGTCTCTCAAGGCATTTTAAAACTTCCTGTTGTGCTGTGAAAGCACTTGAGTTAGTTTATGCATCTGAATTAGAAATAATAAAAGTTACAGACGCCACTACGTTAGGAATGGCCAAGAAAGAGTAAAGGAACATAGTTTGTGTGGGAAACTCCTAGACTCAAACTTCAACTTCTGTGAAACAAAACTCATTTAGTCTCCAATTTAGCTACCTCTAGAATCATTCAGGACAAACCCAGGCCTGTCCTTAAAACAGACAAGGGGAGGAAAGAAAGAAACGTAGAAAACATTTTTAGGTGCGTTTATATTGCACTTAGTAGAGAGTATGCCTCCCCACTGCTCCACAGAGGAATTTTATTTCAAAGTTAGTGCCTAATTCCGTGAAAGTGATTTAGGCTTATTTTACTGCTGCATTTTGCAGCCCATTTCATCATCTAACTCCCTTGTGTAATTAAAATTCCTCTTCATTTATTTACGTACTAGCTCCTGCCTCTACCTGAGCCCTCTGGCAAGTGCCTTCCCATAGCCAGCCTTTAGAAGCATCAGTATCTTCATTTTGGAGTCACAGGGTATGTGCGTCACTCTTAGAGCACCTCCTCCATCAGTTTTTGAAATCTATGCAAGTTCAGTTTAATCCTCTACCATGATGGATCTAAAATTTCAACACCTCCTTTCCAGCTCGCCTTCTGCAAGAAGGCTTCACGTGCTACTGCAACAGTGCATTGCATTCACCCATGCCAAAAACGCTTGCTTGCAATCTCAGTTCAAAGAGCAACCGCAAAACAGGGAAAGCCCAGTGTCCTGCTTGAATGCTAGCTGCTTGAGTAAGTTCTCAAGCATTCGCATTCAGCACTGGGTAAAACTCAGAATGTGCTAATACCACACACCAAGCAAGAACGCCCTACAAGAGCCCAACACTGCTGTGCAACCAGTATCTGCCCCGTTAGTTTGAGAGAACTAATGATACTAATACAAACGTCAGGAATTTTCCATCCCTGTACAGCAGCAAACGCAGTATAGGTGGCAGCAGCTAAAGCTCAACATCAGTCACGTTTGAAGTTGGATCAGTCATTCAGTGTCTCCCGAATCAGTACCACACTGTCCACTCCTGGTTTTACTGCCGGCGTGTTGTGTGGGTTAGCAATCTTATTTTAAACCCTGGCACATGTGTCACTTAAATAATCCACAGATTTAAAACATCCTGAGGACTTACAGAGATGAACCTTAACAGCTTTCTGGGAGTAAGAGGATTTATTGGGCCAAAAATTAATAGGTTACAAACTCAAATTTCTGATTTATAGCAGAAGCTCATATTTCTTAATTTAAGTCCTAGTGCAAGCTGGAATACTGTCAACCACATCGAGTGATATTTTTTCCAGCTCTATATTTACACTTCAAGGATTATGCAGAAGCACAGAGCAGAAGCAGAGAAGCTGGCCAAATGCCTTGATGTGCGCTTTTTGGGAAAGGTTCAGAGAAGTTTAGGTTATCTGCCTTCAAACAGGTTTTATCTGTCTTCAAATAGGTTTTCGAAGCAGTATAGATCTAGACATCCACGAGAACTAAAAGAAGGAGGATCCAAGCATTAAATTTAGGAAAATAATCGTTTTACCTTGCACACAAACTTAGGACAGCACTTTAAGGAAGGCGGGTTTCTCTTCTGCCATGGAAGGAGGCGCAGCCGAAGAATTTCAGCCTCACCCATGTAAAACTAGTTATTTATTTTGGATAAATCCCACAATGTTTTCCGCTCAGCTAGCACTCCTACCTGCTGGTTTAGCAGCAGCGGACTGAAGTGCTGTGCTGCAGGATGGCAAGCGGCCAGCCCCCAGCTCCTGTGCCTCTCCAGAGGCTTGGGAGGGCAGGTCTGCTTGTGAAAGCCTACAGGTTACTGGAAGGCAAGGATAGAGGCAGCTCTTGGTTGCCGTGTCTCTGGGGCTCCCAGTGTCACCAGAGCCATTGCTACCAGGGAAACGCTTTCATACATACCCGCAAAGTCTGTCACAAATTTAGGGATGCACCTCGACATATCCTGCCTGTCAGCCATTCTTATCGCTGCAATATATGTCCACACGTCAGAAAGGAGGGAGAAGGAAGAGCATCACCTCCTGCCTTGCTGGCTGGACTCAGGAAGCACTGAGGAGTCCCCTTTTTTCTGCCCAAAAATGAGTAAGTAAAGCCACATCACACCATTGCATCTGTTGCTACATACTGCCTGGCCAAAACCAGAGCATGGAGACTGTATTTCAGAGCCAACATGCAGTAGTGCTGGCTAACTTTTAGCCCAAAGCAGGCTAGGAAACAACTGAAACGTGACTGCCACCTCAGGTACAAACCTTTAACAATGCTCTGAGGGTCCCATCACTCCAGGACTTCCTTGGCACCAAGCCTTATTGACATCCCTGGGAGTATCCCAATCATCTCTCTTGATTCCCTTTCCCCGCACAGATTGCTCACTGAGAATACCTGAATTTTCTGTGGTCTTCCCTTAGAGTCACACCTCAGTGCAAGGGCATCACAATATCAACATGCTGTTAGGCTGCAAAGATGCATTTCCCAGGGACCACTTATGCAGTTTTCCTAACAGCACCATCTTTATCACATTAGGACACATCTACATTGGTCTTCAGAAAAGACTTACTGGTCCCTAAACGCCCATATGTCTCTACTAGAGAGCTTCCCATATTTTGGTATATGTAAGACCATTATATTTACCCAAGTTTAAATTCATACTTGCATCAAAGAGAAACATACAGGATATTTTACTGAAAGTTTAGACATGCCAAGAATTGGCAAAAAACACAGTCAGATGAACGCTGATATAACAGTATGCAAAGATAATAAAAATAAGGTTAAAACACGTTCATATAGTCAAACATGGTTTGCTAGCAGCTCTTGCCCTTGCTGAAATAACAGCACGTTTTAAGCCAACATTGCTTTGTCACCAAGTTATTTCAATATGCTTGGGTACTCATCCTACCAGTCTATGAATTTATCTAACAGTAAGTCCAATCTCAAACATTTCTGAGAAGCAAACATCAAATAATTAAAAAACATTTTTGGTTTTTAATGAGTCTCTTTTTAAACACACAGGTATCAACCATTTTTCTTATATTTGTAACTTTTTAAGCTAACAAACCTCAAACTCCTCAAAAAAAATAATCCTATTTGCCTGAATAGACGCAGCTTTTCATATACAGATGCGTTCGTTAAACCACTCCCTTTACTGACGGTTTTCATGTTGTTTCACTGTTTTCCTGAAGTGTGGTGGGAAAAAAAAACACAGAAAAAAAAAGGCAAGCAGACTCCCACAGGACTCTAAAAATATGAGTTATTTCCCAAGCACGCAATTCTCACCATATTTTAGATTCAAGTGAAATGATCTTCAAAACCTTTCCTTTTCTTTTTACCTATCAGTATATATTCCATTTCTGTTGTATTTTCAAGCTTTTACATCTATACATTTGGGAAAACACAATATCAGAGTAAATCTTAATTTCTTAAAGGGTAAAGATTTTTTTTTTAACATTTCAATTTCTTCTAAAAAATCTCACACCATAATAAGAACACAACAGCAAGTAACAGAGAGCACGATGCCGTTTTGTTAGCCTGGATTAACAGAAAGTCTGGGTGGGGTACGGGCATTTTACACAAGCACACACCCACCATGTGGCCGACGGGCTTGTGCGAGGGCAGCACAGCTTCCTACCCTGCGATTTCCACTCTGGAGCAAACGCTCTTCTCCCAAGCCACGGCACCCTCCTTCAGCAACAAGACCAAAGCAAGATGGGATGATTAGGTGGTAAACACCAGCGTGCACAGGTCTCTGGGGTATGGTAGAAGAGAGGGTACAGCTGCATTAAGAAGAGGAAGGAGATGAAGGCCGGACAAGGGCCAGTGCTACAGTACGGTCCCTCTACTAGCCCTGGATTTCCTTTTCCAAGCCACATCAGCTTCACACCGCCTCTCTGTCTCCCTGGAGATCGGGTACCCACTCCATCACCACAGCACTGGGCTCCCTCTATCCTAGCAGCAAGGCTTCTCCCCAGATGTTTTAAGACATTAAAACAGACCTCAAACTTTCCAGTAGCAGACTTGGCCTGCTGTCCACTTCCTACATCCAGGAAACACGGCCATTTACATTTTCGAGAGGGGAGGAAAAAAAAAAAACAGTAAGAAACTTTTGTATAAATTACTTTCATTCCCCTGAAATACTTCACATCATTCTATTAAAGGGAGTTACCAAAACTTAATTCTGTCCTAATACTTTTACCCTTGTGCCTCTTTCTGCTGACCAGCATCACTACAGTGATTTAGAAGGCATGCATTCAGCACCAGTCATTTCACAGGCAAACAGAAGCTTTCCATGACAAAAATGCTGAGACATCCCCAGTGTTACATGTCACCTGGGTGCCTGACCCCGTGAAAACACACGCTCCCCAAAGAGCACCGTTTGACACCCAGATGGGTATCACGGAAACGATCCCACGGAGATCCTGCCTCTCCTGCTCACATACGAGGCATGCAGGATGCTAAAGAGACAAGGTCACCAAGTAGTCCTCGAGGTTTCCTTGATACTGCATGTATCACAAACACCCAGGTTCCCTACTGTATTTACTTCCAGATCAATCTTTCTGTAAGTTCATAGATTGTGCCCTATATTTATGTATCTTCAATTCATTTAAACAACCTAATTAAACTACCTGTCCATTATGCTGCATTTAAATACCAATTTAATCCAGCAAGCATTGAATTCTCCATGTGAGAGTAACCCTCCCTCCTCTTGCTTCTCTTCCTGACAATTCCTTTTCATCTTTCATGCTGGTTCTCTGCACAGCCTCCTCCATGGCTACACAATTCAATAGCTTGCTAAGAAACATCTCTTCCTAACAATAATCCTCTTTGCAAATAGAATTAACATGGCAAACGTAAACATGGGAGCAATGAATTAGTTGTCATATTTACCCAAACTACTGCTTCCAGTTCCTTCTAATGAAATTGTATATTAAATACATAGGATGGCTTAATGTCAAGCTCCTCATTTGCCGAATTAGGCAGCTGGCCAGTAAGCACCTTGCAGCATATCCCTCCAACCCATCTGAGAAATTATACTTACAAGGTTTCCAATAAAGGCTTAACTAATTTGTGCCAATATTAGTCACATCGAATTATTTTCATTTGAAAGTGTTTGGAGGGCTTTCTACTCTGAAAACACTGCAAAGGAATGACATGTTTCTACAACAGACAACAATGAAATATGTAAAGTCTATGGAAGTTTCTTCTGTTCAAACAAGTTAATTCATAAAGGTAGGGAACATTTAGTGCCTGCCAGCTTTCTTCTCTTTGGAATCTGTCCTTTACATACACCAGGAAACCTCCCTTCATAAACAGCTAATAGCCTTAAAAAAAAAAAATCCGTTGTGACTAACAAGAGTCCTGAAAGAAACACATCTTAGCACCGATATCAAACCCAAGGGATATTTTTTAAACACATATTCTACACTTAAATTCTATAAAAGTAGTTTAGAAACGTTGCTTTTGGTGCCTTTGAAAATTAAACTGCACTTGCACTAAAGGAAACAAAAAAAACCAACCTTCAACAAAAGAACTAAACACACTGCAAAACTGCTTAAAAGCATATCATAGCTAAGCATGTCTAGTGCTTCCAAGAGGGTTTTCCCAAGGGCAGGCAGAGCTGATGCTTGTCTTATAGGATATATTACCTAGGGTGCAATATAATCCAGCAAGGAAGACAAAGGAAAGAGAAAGATTTCTGCTAGATTTCTACAGGAAAAAAAAGACAGCCGAACAATAAGAGCTAGATGACTAAATCAGTGGGTTACAACTCTATTTTGGCATAGCTGCAGGAGGACACCACCAAGACTTTAGCAGAGGTTTTTAAACTGTGAAGTCCAAAAGATTAAACTGTTAAATATAAGTCTGCCCGGAGTTCGCTTCAAGTACTTTACAGCAGCAGCACTATTCATAAAGTAAAAAAAAAATAAAATAACAGAATTACAGACACTGGCTATCTGTTATTGAGATCAGAAGTAAAAATTTACATATTTTATTTTGTAGCAAACCTTCCTGTCACATATTATTACTCTTAATGCACTACTACTCAAGTTAGTAGCTTACATTCATGAACATCCTAGAGTAAACTGCATCTGACTTCATTCATCTGAGATCAGTGTTCAGCCTCAAATACAGCGCAGACTACTGATAAAGGCAGAAATCTGCATCTTGTTAATCATCCTAATTGTTATGCAGACCACTTTAAAAAGGCACTAATCAGTGGTACACACAGATGCAAAGTTTGTTCAGCAGTAAAAACCATCATCTAAACACTTACCCAAACAAATATCACATATTCAGGGGAGACTGAAGCTCAGCACATTCTAGTCAAAAAAAAAAAAGAAAATGGATTTGATGGTAGGAGACAGAACTCAGAGGTTCACCTTAGATCTTAAGCTAAATCGAGTTTGAACTTTTCAAAGCATAAAAAAAAAACACCACACAATGTCTACTCATTATCTTGCAGGTGACAGAGGCCAAGTGCCCACTGTCCCTGTCAGGGCAGAGTCCTACATTCATTTCTTCTCCTACACAAGAAGGACATGGAGCTGTTGGAGCGAGTCCAGAGGAGGGCCATGAAGACGATCCGAGGGCTGGAGCCCCTCTCCTATGAAGACAGGCTGAGAGAGTTGGGGCTGTTCAGCCTGGAGAAGAGAAGGCTCTGGGGTGACCTTATTGCAGCCTTCCAGTACCTAAAGGGGGCCTACAGGAAAGCTGGAGAGGGGCTTTTTATAAGGGCGTGTAGTGATAGGACAAGAGGCAATGGATTTAAACTGAAAGAGGGTAGATTTAGATTAGATACAAGGAAGGCATTTTTTACAATGATAGTGGTGAAGCACTAGAACAGCTTACCCAGAGGAGTTGTGGCTGCCCCGCCCCTGGAGGTACTGAAGGCCAGGGTAGATGAGGCTTTGAGCAACCTGATCTAGTGGAAGGTGTCCCTGCCTGTGGCAGGGCGGGGGATTGGAACTAGATGATCTTTAAGGTCCCTTCCAACCCAAACCATTCTATGATTTCCAGTCACCTCACTGTGGGGTCTGCCCTTATACACTTGGCAATAGGCTTATGCGACCAAGACCTCTCGGACGAGGCACAGCTAAACCAGCATCCATTGGCAGTCCCAGGGCACTCTGCAATGTTTTGGTCAAATTCTTCTGCCAGAACTCTGCAACCTCACGCTTGAAACATCTTGTGCAGAAGGTGAATGGAAAGCGACAAGAGAGGCAACAATCTCAGTAGCGATCCAGGGAATACAGAGCTGCAAAGCCTAGCATCTATACTGGGGTAATAATTAATTCAGTTGATGCTAATGATGAAAGGAGATAATTGGTCACCTGGATAAAACGTCTGCTGGAGAAAAGTCAGTACAGTTTGTACAGAGAAACCCTAACAAACCTTTCCAAGTCCTTCAAAGGTGCCCAACGTGGACAGCTATGTCCATTCATTCTAACCTATCTGAATTTCCAAAAGGACTTCAACCAAGTCCCTTACCAAAAACCAACAGCTTTCTTCAGGAAACTAGGCAGACAGAAGTAAGAGGAAAGGTCCTATGTGGAGAGGCAGATGGTTGAAAAACAGAAACAGAGTAAAGATAAGTGTAAACGGTCTCTTCTTGGAGCAAACAGAAGTCACCAATGAAGTTTGGCAGAGACCTGTACCCAGACTTCGGCTGCTTGACACATTCATGTGAGACAAGGAAAGGGGACAGAGAGTAGTGAGCTGAGAAAGTTTGCTGATGATAAAAAAAAAGAAGTATCGTGGTAGCAAGCCCAGGATGTGAGGAATTCTGGACAATCCTGGGAAACCGAGTCGATAAAACTGCAGAGCAAAGCTAACGCAAACAAATACGAGAAACATAAGAAGATGCACATGGGAAAGACACAACCATGGCTGTACATAACTGAGGGATTGCAAACCGACTGTGCTCGCGAGCAACATCTTGACATTACTATTTCACAGATTTATGAAATTAACTCACTAGCAGTCCAAAAAGCAAATTAAACATTACAAATCGTTAAGAAAGCAAACAATACATAGTTAGAGAATCATGGAATGGTTTGGGTTGGAAGGGACCTCAAAGATCACCTAGTTCCAACCCCCCTGCCATGGGCAGCAACACCCTCCACTACACCAGGTTGCTCAAAGCCTCATCCAACCTTTGATTATGTCACTGTACAGCCCCAAAGCTCACCCACATGTTGAAAACTGTTTACAGCCCTGATTCTCTCATCCTAAAAGGACATGTAGAACCAGGACAGACTCCTGGAAAGGGATGGTCATGGTCAGGAATGGCTTCCACACAAAGAATATCTGAGTAGGCAACTTTTCAGGCAGGCCAAAAGCCAACTTGATAAGGAAGACAGAGACCTACAAAATCATGAGTGGCATAACGCAGGATCAGTAACCATCTCTGCCTCACAAGAGCTAAGAGCTGCCAAATGAAAGAAGCCAGCTGAGAACAGGCAGAAGCAGGGAATTCTTTACACAGCCCGAAGCAAACTCGTAGACAAGCAGCACTCCTGACCAAAGGCCATGGCGGCTGCAATGAGGCCCCAAGGGGCTGCAGATAGACTAGACAAGCCTGTGGAACTGAAAGCCACCAAACATTTTCAAACATGGAAAGGTCACACCCAGCTCTGGCAACCCCAAGTTGAGAAGAGCCAGAGGATAAGAGAGCATCTGTAGAGGAGGTTTTGAATAAGGTCATCCTGTTTTTATTTTCCTTGGGAATAAAGGTGGGGAGAAAGAAGCAAGGCTGCAGAAGATAACAGATCAAAAAGGGAGAAGGCTGAAGATGAAGGGTTAAAAAAAAATAGGAAACTAAAGCAAGACACCACGCAGAGCATCCCAACAGCACCCTCTGCTCCTTAAAGCTCTAGGGACAGCAGCAATTAGTCCTCTGCTCAGACGCATAATGAGACCAGGAAAGAGAAACAGGCATAGAGATGCTGAGATCTTGCCCATCAAGCCTGGAGCCCATGGAGCTGTGGCCAGCTCAGGAAGGGCTGGGAGGAGGCTGGCAAGAAGATCCCATTCTTTCATAGAGTGGCAGATAGGAAAGCTATAAATCAAAAAACCACTCATAAGCTCAGGAAGAGGCTTTGGAGGAGCCAGAAGAGGAACTGCAGCCTCATGTATTAGATATACATGTTCCAAGGTCTCCTTTTCCCAGCAAAAGGGATGTGAGTCTCAGAGTCAATGAAGCACAACATAAATGCACCCATTTTCACCTCTCCTCGATGAATTTTCTCACATTTGATTTCAGCAGGCAACAGATTAGCCTAAAGGATAAGTCATCCTGCAAGAGCTCCTCATCCCTCCGGATGGCAAGAGACCATTTCCCGTCTCACAGGGCAAGGAAACAATGCAGAAGCACTTAGAGGCATCTCCAAGGTGCTGCCTGGAGGTGAAACCACCACATGGCTTGCTCTAGTCCTGCGCGTCACACTGGACTACAGAGATGAGCCCTTGGTTTGGCCATCACAGCTGCTCTTTCATTTCTATACTTACTACATCTCCTACAAGCAGTCAGGTACTTGACAGTCACAGGACCACTACACAGCATCTGCAGCTGGTTGTATCCTGTGTTGCACACACAGGAATATTTTTGCACAATTTTTTTAGAAACAAATACGGACTTCCGTGTGAGTCCAGCTACTGCAACCACCACACTATATAACTCTCAGCTGTTCCGCGTAACAGCAAATGAGACAAATCCCATGCACAACTAGCTCAACTGGACTTGTTTCCCAATTTGTTTTAAAGTTCATTTGTTCCAGTCTTCCAGTCACAGTGTAGCTTGGAGCACTGGTCTCAGTTCACGCCATCTGGGTCTGCTGTACAGCCCACCCAAAAAAATCCCTTTTTTGAGAGGATTTATTAATTAATTAAATAGAAAAAAGGTTTTCTGCTGTTCATTTTTTAACCTGAAGGATAATAAGTTCTAACAGCTCGCACACACACTAACATATAGCCTTCTTTTGCAGTTTTGACTTAAAGAAATAGGAATTTCCACACAATTAGATGCAGCTGTGAGCCAACACTCACTATTTTGGAGGCAAAAAAGCCAACTTGCAAAACACTTCAGAAAGTGGCCACTAAGCACACTGCAACCCTTACTAAGTAGTGATTAAAAAAAGCAAACATTTTATTTTTATGCCAGTTTAAAATGTCAGATTTTAAAAATAAACACTAGCACAGGAAATCTATATTCAGTTAACTCAGATGTACAGAAAAGCTTTTCCTGAGTCACCAAGCCTCATCTACTGCCACAGCCAAGCACATGATGCAAACCTCCTCAATATATCCTCAAAAGACATTTAGGGGTCTTGCTCCCGCTTCTCCCATTTGAAGGTTGTTCCAGAACCTCACTCCATTTAGGGAAGAAACTGTCTAAATTCCAGCTTAAGTTTATTCATGCCAGCTTATATCTGTTTGTTCTTGTGCCAACATTGTTCTTTAGCTTAAATAGCTCCTCTCCCTTCCTACTGTTTATATCCCTGCTGTATTTGCAGATTGCAATCATATCCCCTTCTCAGGCCTCATTTGCCAGGCTAAGCAAGCCAGGCTCTCCTCATCTCTTCTGGAAAAATTAGCATTTCTTTCCTCCAGACCCTCTGCACCTGTCTCACCCGCAGCAGCAGTGAAAAGATCTGTCCCTGGCACTCCCCAGAAGCTCGCACCCATCCCACCACCTCTCCCTGCCAGTGTCCTGGCCCAACATGCTCCACCATCACCTTTACTTTCTCCATGGCAGCAGCTTCGTCAGCACAGGCTAATGCACCCAGGACATCTTCTGCTCTGCTGTTCTCAGCAGAGGAGCTCCTTGCTCACAGCAGGGAACAAGGGCAAGACCTTGTCTTCTACTAGCCAGGGATGTACACATGGTACAGTTTGTTTTCAGCATGGATCATTTGTTCGAATGTGACTGCACATCCTAGGTCAGAGCTTCCAAAGCACATAGATCTGCCATCTGACAGAGATATAATCAATTGGTTACTTACCAATTATAAGGATTTGTTTTTGTTTTTCACAGCCTCTGCTAAAAAGATCCTTAGAGCAGGCAATGCCAAGTACTCAAATTCCTCCCTAACTAGCTCCTGAAGTCACCACTGTCTTCAGTTCCAACTCTGCAGCAGCCCTCTCTAGGCTCCTCTGGTATTTCCTACAGAAGTCATCATCCCTCCTGACCCAGAGCACAGCAGAGTCATCCCAATGCCCCACCAAAAATGACCATTTTTATCACTGTTCCCAACTTAGCTGTAGAACTGAAAAACAAAAGAAATAATCCAGGTTTCCAAGTCATGCGTCACCTCTCCTAGTAAATAATTCCCACGCTGTTGCAACCTGCTGTTTAGAGGTTTCCTTCACCAGGAAGGAAACATTCACTCTTGCTGCTTCAGAGCAAGAACCTTCCTCCTTGTTACAACCGAGTAATGTATTCTTCGTAACACACAATAAAACTATTCTTCCTCCCAAAGAGTCCTCTCCAAACCTCAATTTCCCTTAAGTGGCCAAAAAACTCAAAAATACAAACCAAAAAGTACTCCATCAAACACTCATCACAGTAAAGGAAGAACAAAATATCCATGGCTGTTCCAGGCAAGGAAGTTAATCAGCCAAGACGTTGTCCCAAGGTCATCGTAAGACATCTCTCCCTTTAACTGCTAGGACATCTGCACGCTTATTTTAACCAAATGCAATTATGCAAGCAGAAAATAGTTTTAAACACAAGACAGAACTCATTCAAGCTTTCAGAAAGTACCAGACCATGAGATGGCAGGAAGATGACATGTCAGATCTGGAAGGAACTGAAGAAACACACTGGTGAGCCAGAGGACACTGCAAGCCTGCAGCAGCTCAGCAGCAACCCGGGCTTCTGGGGCAATACAGCAGATCTTAGGTGAACCACCATAACTTGCTGCAGCTACTGTTTATCCTGCACAACTCACTGCAGATACCGTTATCCTGTACGGCTGCCAACAGCATCCACAATGCACGAAGCCTACCAGTCCATCACCAGTACAGGTTTTTGGTTGTTGTTTTGTTCTCGGTTTTAGTTATTTTGTGTTTAAAGCACAGAACTGCACTTATCCTCCCTAGCAAGCAGGAGCCCAGCCAAGAATTATAAAACATTACAAACAAGCAGGCAAAGTACAAATACGAACCATTACGCTTTCCCTTTCATTTTACCTGGCTGAATTTTCTCTTTAGCCACAACCAGAAGCAGTTCCGTTGCTGTCAAGGGATCCAAGCGAATTCCTGAGAACTTCAAGCGGGATTAAATGGGGTCCACATTTTGTTCTGAGTCCTGTTTTTGCATAGTCCCATTTGCAAGCCCGCGTGCAATCCTCAAGCACCACTTAATCGCAGAGCTGAACTCGCAAAGCCCACTCTAATAATCACCGAACAAACAATAAAAAGCTACTTCCATAGGCACTTCGGCCACTTTTCAAGCTTTTTCACCCTACACCACACACACCTTCCAGCAGAACGAGACCCGCCGCCGCTCCTATTCGCCGCCCGCGGGAGGAAAGCCCACGCTCGCACCGACGCTCCGGCCAGCTCCCTGCAGCAGCGGCAGCGCCGCAGCACTTCTTCACGTCGGAGGAAAGCAGCGGGAGCGGGGCGGCGGCACCGGCAGGCCGGCACCGGCCCCGCACGCCCGAGGCCGGGATGCGCCGGAGCCGCCCCGGGCAAGGGCAGCGGGACTCTCCCCCGACAGCGAGCGGGCGGGCCGGCCGGAGCGGCGGCACGGCGGGCGGCCGCGCACCGGGATCTCCACCGCCGCCGCGGGGCACGCTGCGCTGCGCTGCCCTTCCCTTCCCTCCCCTCCCTCCCGGCCCGGCCGCGGAGCGCACCTGCCCGCCTCGTCTCGCCGCTCCGCGCTGCGCCGCCCGCCCCGGAGGCGCCCGTAGCCCGCTGCGGGATGCGGCCAGCCTTCCGGAAACGCTTCCCAGCCCGCTGCGCTTACCCAGGAAACGATTCCGGCCGCCGGCCGCCGCCGCCCCTCCTCTCCCTCCGCCCCGGCCGCCGCCCAGAGCCGCGGCCCGCAGGGGGCCGGGCGGGCGGGGCGAGGCGAGAGGAGGGGGCGTGCGCCGCGCCGCCATGTTGTGTTCCCGCCGCCGGGCCGGGGCGAGGGGCGCGAGGTGCGGGCCCCCCGCCTCCCCTCCCGCCCGGACGGGTCCGACCCCACCGCGGCCGCTGCCGGTGCCCCTTCAGCGCCGCGGCCCTGGGGGATTCTGGTCAGCAGCTCATCGGTAGCTTCCAGAGCAGATGTCCTTGCGTGAAGGGGTCGGGTTTATGCGTGGGGGCAGGTGGAGCCCTGAAAAAAAAAGAAAAATCATTTTTTCTCCTTGAAGTAAAAAAAAATAGTCAGGCTCATGTCGGCTAATGTAATAATACCCTGATGAAGGGGAGATAGTAGCAATTACGCTTCCGAAATGCCACCTGCTGTGTCCCAGGACTCCTCCATCAATAACGAGAGCCAGAGAGATAGGATAGCCAAGTAGGTTTGGGAGCCCACCTAGAAGGATGGGTTGTTGGTCACACTGGATATGGACTCCAGTAGCAACATGGGGGTGGGTTAAACACCCACGTGGCTGATGAACATCAGCGAACCCCTCTTGTCGTGGACGACACCAGCATAGTACTCCAGGCAGCTGGGTTCTGGTGGGGCTCGAAATTTATGTAGCCAGCATGGATGGAAAGATAGAGGAGGTGTTCTCAAATGTGGAAAACAAACAAGTAAAGGAACCAGTCTTGGAAACCTCACACTTGGAGTACCATAGAGTAAAGTTGAGAGTGAATCCTTAGGCACATCTGGAGATGAATGCGTGGAGAATCACAGCAACGTCCCGTACAGTAGTGAGGCTTAAAAGAACACACCCATGGGAAGATCCTTCTGTTTAAAGCCTTCCAAATATGTGGGATTTTGTCTGTTCTGTCAAGATAGGCTTTTGAGATTACAAGGGAAGAAACCTAAAAGAAATCTCATTCGTAATGCAAAAAAAATTAACATGAGATAGTTACTCAATTGAAAGCATGTAATTGCTAACAGACCTTTTACTCCTATACCACCTAACAATCTTACTAAGGTCCTGGAACAACAGATGTAAAACAATCAGCAGTAAAATAGTGGTGTATTATCTGATGTAGGTGGTCCTGCTCAGGCAGGGGGATTGGACTAGATGATCCTTTGAGGTCCCTTCCAATCCCTAACATTCTGTGATTGGAGTGACCAAAGACATACAAGGAGGTCAAAGAAGACTATTACAATAATAAAATGGCCAGACTTATTTTCTCTTAAACAAAAACACATTTAGCAATTCTATTGAAGTGCTCAAGTCTACTTAAAATTTATCCCACTATTTATAATGGCAAGTCTATTTTTGTAGAAGGGATGATTTTTTCCTATGCGTTCCAGAACCTTGGTCAGTATTTTGTTCCCTGGCTTTACAACTGTGCTCCTAATAACAGCAGAATGCTTATGAACTGAGCACAATTAAAGGGATCATTAAGATGAACAGGAATATAGCATCTTTAATTAGAAATATTTATGGGTTTAGAAGATCATATTGACATCTACCCGCCTAAAGAACAGAAAAAAATTAGCAATTATACGCACTACAGTGATTAACAAGAAGACGCAATGATTAGGCAAAGATGTAATAATTCAGAGCAAAGGACCTGGAAATCATACTTTAATAACATACTCTTAAATTTATTGTTCCTTTCTGTAGTGGTACCTACATTTTTCCATTTGTCTTAAAATTGGATGTGATTTGATCTTCTGATTTATTTAAAAAGAACAATACTTTAATAAGCTAAACCTTGCATTTGAATTGATATTTTTAGATCCAGGACTATGATGAAACTCCAGAAAAAAACTCCAGATAGTTCTAATGATCTGTAATAGAAACGCATCATCGCAATCAGTTCCGGAAGGACTGATGACCTCCTGAGACATCCAAAGGTGATTCATCAGATTCCAGCATTTGCAAATGAGGGTGTTTCCCTCTTCAGAAAAGCATATCATCCAGCAGGAGGGAAAGCTTTTACGCTTTGAGGGATACTGGAGCAGAACTCTCCCTGGAATTTGCACTTTACCTATTGGAGAGATGCAAGACAACTATCAGGTTACCTGAGATTGTTAGTGAATAGCCTATTAATATATTTCCCTGACAGAAATGGCCAGGCAAGATACTCATAAATTCACGTTCCTTTGATGAGAAGTGTAAAAGCACTGCATTGTGGTTTTCACTATGCAGTTAAAATGATGATTAACATTTAGTTACATAGTCTACATAATGCACTTTGGATTGCAGTCTAGTAAGCAAGTAAGTCGTAAAAATGAAGTGTTGGGGAAGCTAAATAAGGAATTCCATATATGTCCTAAATGGACAGCCGCTCAATACACTCAGACTTCTCAGAAACATTTCCAGGTGGATGTACTGCTTGCATAGGCTCAGACAGTCTCATCAAATATACATCTCTTGGTTCAGAGCAATCTGATGAGTTAACTTTCCGAGTACAATGAAATAGTTCCTACAGTTATGGCCTTCAGGAGTTGATACAGAGAGCTTAACTGCCTCTGTATGTAAGACACAAACATCTTGTGAAATAGCGTTTATAAACGTAACAGGAAAAAAAGAAAAAGAGGCCTTTCTATATTATCAGCTCATACCAAAATCATGTCGTCATCATCATGCTGTTTCTATGTTTGAGCTATGACTGCAAATTTATTTTGGTCAAAGTCCACCCAACTTTGCGACAAGGAATGACTGCCCATAGGAGTCTCCACTGGCGAGTAACCTTCTGCACCCAACCTTGCCCGAGGCTGCGGACCCTGCTTCAGCACTAGCTGTGACCCCAAATACTCTCTCAGGAGAAGTTCATAGTATCTCCTCCTGCTTTCTTCTGTATACCAGCTTTTTACTTAAAGTTTAATCCATGTGGAGGGATAGTTAAAGTACGCAATGATCACATCTCTTGAGAAACTGTTTCTGGCTGCAGAGGAAAGTGGCAAAGAGACGATATGAAATAAGCAAGGCTACCATCTAGTGGTGCGACTGTACTTTCCTATTTCGGAGAAACCTACGCCATCAGATAACCTCTTTCTGAATATATCGATCCTGAACCCATAGACATTTAATGCAGAAAATTCAGTTATAGCAGAATGGTAATTTTGTTTGGAACTGTTTCTCTAATATTTTCACACAGCTCATTGTGACATTAAGTCTCCATCTTAAAATACTAAATCAAATAATTTTCCAGAAAGAACAAAAAAATACCACACATATTATGCAGCTAGGAGATGTAAGAATTAGACTTGTAGCACACAATTTTTCATTACAGGCTTGAATATGCTCAGAGGGTTCAGTCTCCCAGACACATGGCTTCCCAGGACCACTGCAAAAGTACGTATTGCTCCTGTTATTTTGAGTTCTTATCTCGTTAGTGCTGCCTGGGCAAGCATACAATGAAAGACTTGTTCTGCCATGGAGGAACTTCCCTGTGTTATTTATGGAGAAGCAAAGACCGTGAGACATCAGTCTCAGATAAGATTAATCCAGTAGTTTAATCAAGTTGGGAACTAAATCAAGGCCTCCTGTTATACTCATGGAGCCCTCTCCTGTCCACTGCACTAACTATCTCAGGCACGTTGCCACTATATTAACAAAGGCCATGTGGGTACAAGTTCAATCTGAAGCAATTTGCACACCAGCAGTTTGCTGATTTTTGACATTGCAAGCAAGGTGGAATGATAATTTTGAAGTTTCTTTCTAGCTCTTCAGGAATGCAAAGCCTTGTGTCCAGGAATGTTGCTTACCAGCCTGGGCTGCGGCACCAGGGACGCTGTTGCATCTTCCGCAGCCAGGAGGAAATGGCCTGCCTCTTGTGGGCAGGATAGGTACCTTGAGTTGAGTAGTTAATTAGTAGTTCATTAGCTCAACTCAGTCCAGCTGGATAAGAATGATTAGTGCCATAATTCCCCCTTTTTGTTTTAGTATTTTTTGTTTTCACAAAGGCTTTAAGGTGAGCAGAGACCCGGCCCATTCATCCAACTCCAGCACGCTTCCCTTCCGCAAATACCATGTCGGGGCTTGCGGCTTTACCTTCTTCTCCGAAGGACTCTCGCTCGAGCTCCCGGCTCCGGCTCTTTTGGCTCAGGCTCCTTAGGCTCGGGCTCTCGGCTCGGCGAGGGAGTCGGGGCTTCCCAGGGTCTCATCAATGTATCATGTCGGGGTCACCAGTTGTTGCTCACCAGCCTGGGCTGCGGCACCAGGGACGCTGTTGCATCTTCCACAGCCAGGAGGAAATGGCCTGCCTCTTGTGGGCAGGATAGGTACCTTGAGTTGATTAGTAGTTCATTAGCTCAACTCAGTCCAGCTGGATAAGAATGATTAGTGCCATACAGGAATAGTTGTAAAGTAAGTTATAGATGATCTCTTAGACATCTGACTGGATATGATTCCCTGATCTCTCCTTTCCCTGCCTGTTATACGGCATTATATTGGGATTTCCTATGGGCAAGGTGAAGGAAAGGTGGCCTGGCCCTATAAACTCCCTGATTACATGATGCGCTTACCGAGCCCACCCACTCATCCAGACAGGGGCAGCTCCATTTTTTTTATCATTCCAATTCTGGGGGAGGTGAATGAGTGCCTGTGTTAGCTTGCAAACAATCGCAATATTTGACATAGGAAAACATACCACTGCAGGAAAATAGTCCATTTTGGACTTCCTTCTAGCTGGAGGGGCCAGGCGAGGGAAAACTGCTGTTTGTAAGAAAGAGATGCTATTAATGGAGAGTTTCTAAATCCTACAGCAGCTGCTTAAGCACTCTACTAGAAGGCAGCAGGTGCTTTCAGAAGGCAGCAGGTGCTTTCAGAGCTGACTTTTAAGCAAACTCCATTTACTGGTTTGTGTGACTCTGGCAGACAAAAATACTCAAAAGTTGCCATAGAGCAAGACTTGTAATTATAGGTAGACAAATAAAGAGAATAGCTCACACTTGCAAAACTAAGGTGTAGCTAGATTTTCTTGCCTTGGGTGCTTAAAATGGGACATATAGCTCTGCTTCCTGTGGCTACCGAAACATACAATCTCCAACAATTTTCTACATCTGAGAAATAGGAATATGAGACAGATTTTGGAATGCCACTTGCCTTTGAGGCTACAATTTTTCCCTATTTTGAGAAGACAGTTGTTCAAACAGCACAAAATAAGGCACAGCTTAGAAGTTTTAGGCCAACACCTCTCCATTGCCGACAGTTGCTGGATTTCAGTCGTGGTGCTCTCGCACCTTGGAGCTCCCCCTGGAAGTGCTGCGCTGCCAGTTCTGCTTCCCGACAGGCAGCCGAGGTGGAGCAGCAGAACAGCTCGTGGTGAGGCAGACAGGAAACCTACATCTCTGGCCAGCATGGCTAGCCCACTTGTATGCTTTATATGCATATATGCACATGCACATCACTAAAACATGTGAATTAAAAGGTGTGGAAAGCTAAGATAAAATTGGAAACGCTAGGTTTACTAACAACAGAAGGCCAGTGCTTTGTCTCTGAAACAAGAGAGACAAAAGTCCAGTGTCTAATGTCCTAAATACAGCTAGAAAAGCCCAGGCTGCAAATGCACTCAATGGGAGTTTGGCCTTACGTGTATAAACATACACTGGAAAGAGCGGCCGTGTTTTGCGTTTATATTTTCAGCTGCAGAATGTGATACAGTCCCATTGTTTTTCTGATCCATAGTGTAGCTCCCCTCGCCATCTAAATATTTTTCTCCACTGAAACAGGGATTTGTTTCAGTGTGCACATTCATGAGCTAAACACCTCCACTAAAACAGTTAAGGCTCAAGGACCAAAGGATGGTGTTCTTCATACCCACATGTGCTTTGGGTAAACACTTCAAAACAATGCTTGTTAAACTGACCTTCAGAAAAACAGTTTCTCCATCAGTGACAAACACTGTCTAAACATTTCTCTGAAGGTAGGGGGTTGGAAATACTGTCCTCCTTGGATAGCGTGGAAAAATTCCTGGAGGAGAGAGAGAAAAGACTCCCTTTCTCACCACTGCTGATGCTCTGAGACCAGCCTCTGAAGAGGCACAGGAGGCACTATAGAGTTGGGCTGTCAGAGTGGCTTGGGGCAAAGACAAGCCTGGAAGGGACGATGTTTCCCCACTGAGATTGTTTCACTGTGTTTTTAATGTTAATTGCTTGCGGTTGAGCCAAGACTAATAACCTTCCACCAGCGACATCCACAGCAGCATCGGAGCGGTTGGGCCTCTGCAGTGCTGCGTCCCTGGGCTGGAAAGAGCAGCACGTACAACACAACTGCTTTGCATTAGCGATTTGCTGGGTGGTCACCATGTGTAAAACGCTTTGAGACAGAATTAAAACTTAACTAAGGGTTGTGTTCTGCCAGATGTGCTTCTGGAAAGTGGTTATTAATGTGAGGTTAAGTCTCTCATGCTTACACATTTTGAAATCAAAGCCTTGTCTTGTAAGTACAGTGAATAGCTACTGTTAATTTGTAATTAACATAGGGATTGGTATAGGCAAGAATTTGGAGATCTCAGCAGCTAAAAAGCACATACTGAATTCCACCAGCATGACTAAGGGATCTGTTTAATGCTGCTACTGGCTATTACAGAGTGGAGAAGCAAGAGCAGCTCAGATCTAGATCTGTGAGGCTTTTTATCTACCATGGTCACACTGAGAAAGTGACAGAGCTGTGCTGCTCTGAGTCACTGCTGAAGCACCAGCCTGCCAGAGCAGCACACCAAACATACACATATATATATTTCATGTCTGGGAACTGCCATAGATATGCCATAGACCTTAGAAGTGATGAAAAGGGGGTAGTTTGGGATTGGCTCAGATGCAAAAAATGTCTTCCTCATGTAGTCCCGCACAGCCAGCGCACTTCAGGACAGGACTAGATAGGCAGGCAGGTCTTGGGGCAATCCAGGGACCTCAGGCTCTTGGCTTCACTTGCTAGACTGGCAGCAGCTCTGTGCCAACATCACTCCCCAGGTGAAGAAGCTCTAACAAAAGAACCTCGCTTGAACTTCTCACAAACTGCCTGCGGCTGAGGCTTTACTTCAGGGCACTTTTCTAATTAATAACAAAATCCTCATGCTTCTCAAGAGTGTGCACATGTAGGTGAGGAAGTAAATCCTTTAGCACAAGTTGGTGTAAATATTGTGGTACGCATGTCCCTGTTGATGTATAGAAGTTTAGGGTAGCTTGTACTACCTAAGATATATTTGTTATGGAAGTAGAGTTGTCAGATAACATACTGAGTGGAGCACACCTTATTTCAGAATTTATATAGGTGGGGGTGAATATGTATATAAAAATCAGTTGGAAACATTTCACTAGAAGACTACTCATACCATACAGCAAGAGTAGAGGACCACATCAGATGTCGGGGACAAAGCAAGCATCTTTCAGGATTCTATGACTGGGTTAGCTAAACAGCTTTTTTTTTTTTTTTTTTTTTTATGATGTAGCTTTGTTGTTCACTGATTTCAAGCATCAACTACTTCAAATTCTGCTAAAGGTCTTCCTTTGCATAAAAAAGACAGGATGAAGGAATTCCTTTTACATCTGAGTTAATTGAAATCACTATCCATCCCTTCTTCCCTCCCCCCAAAAGAAGATAAGCTGACCTCCAGGACATAGTGTAAGATGGTTTGTGCTGCTGGACTGGAGGAGTGACAACATTTCACAATAAATCCTCTTCACACAAGAGTCCTTGTCTACAGGTGCTTCTGTTGTCATGCAGGCAGGAAGAGCTCCTTTTGTTTGCAGCAGACACAAAAGCTCTTGCTATATTCTTCTAGCAGAGCCGTACCTCTCACTCCAACAGCAGGCAAGCTGATTTCTTCATTTGCTCCTCACATTCCCCTGAGAGACACCAAAGCCACACTAGCATCTAAAGAGACCAGAGGTGACAACAGACTTGGTCCAGGCGTTAAGTCCCTCCTCGGCAGCTCCCTAAGGCATATATTCTGTCCTTTCCCTGAGAAGGTCTCATTCTTGAGGATGGAGAGCATTGATGTAAAGAGGTATGTGGAAAGTGGCCCATGCCCTTCCCTCAGCACCCCATACACCTGAGGAAGCGCGTGTCTACCACCTTAAAAGTACTAGTGAGTCACTCTCTTGATGTCCTTCCAACAGACTGACAACATTCCTGAGCTCTCTTCTCTTTTTCCTCTACTGACCTCTGGCTTAAAAGTGGATAGTGCTCAGGAGGTGATTTGGAGCAACCTTTTGATTTGTTTCACAAGAAACTCAGCCTGCCTAAGGTAAACTCTTCCAGCAGTCCCGGGGAGAGGCTATGAATGCTTTCTGGGTGCTATGTATGGCTGATGAGCATTCAAAAGCAAGTCTAAAGATCGGGTTTGCTAATTAAGTTGTGACTGAAGCAGCTTAAGACTGCAGGGGACGAGTGGACTGGGGTCACCCCAGGATGGCCTGGCACAACACAGCACTTGGGAAGAGGCACAGCGTTGTACGAGAGAGTGTATTGCAAGACTCAAGTGCTGCTGTTTAATTCTCTTGCAACCAGTAGTTTAATTCACATGGTTCATCTTATTTTCTCTTGTGCCTGTTAATCTGAGGAAAGCACCAACTGGATGAAGATGTAAGTAGAGATGTGAGTCCTTATCATGGATCATCCGAGTGCTACACCAAAATATTAGCTATTATATGTATTACACTAAAACATTGCACAAAATCAGGTCCCCTTACTTGAGATGTATATTTTACCTCTCTAGATAAAAGCACTAATTCCAAGAATGTATAAATTAACAAAACAAAGACAGAGGAAGGAAGGAGGGACTGTTCTCTACTAGACTTGACTAGAAAGATGGATTGTTCCTGCCTGTAGAGTAAAAAGAGTGGCTTGCTAACATCACTAAAGAAAGCATTTGAGGGAATGGAGACATGCTAATTCCCCAGGCACCAATATTCTGGCTTCCTTATCCATCGAGACAAGCCTTGCAAGGTTTCATTTCAAGTAAAAGCAAATAGTATATAATTTCATTGGAAACTAAGACACCCTTGTTAACAATGATGTCCCTCCCGCCTTTCTTTGCGGAAAGAGAAAGGAGTCACTTTCTGTCCTACTTCTACCATGAAACAAAGCATACTATCGCTATGCCTCTGATAGACACCATCACCATATGGTCAACACGATTTTGCAGAGGAACAAGGTGAAGAATCTTGAACATCCTGCCAGACAGATCTGAATTCAAGAAAACCATGGCCACACTCTTCAGAACTGAGACTCTCAAGGCAGGCCTTCGAAGCTACATTTTAGCACTTTAACACTTCCTCCTACAGACTTCCAGAAGAGCCATTGCATTCTGTAGAGTTTGGTTTTTACATGCTGGAAGCCTTGGCTGTAATTCAGAGCAGTTGCAGAGTCATTGCTGGCAGTCAATGCCCACAAAGGCAGTCCTTGGCAGAGCAGCCCCTCTCATAAGCCAGATCCTTTTACCTGGATAGCATCAGTGTTACCCCCTCTTTGGCTGAGCTTCATCACAGGTCAGACCCAGAGTCCACATCCTTCAGCATGTCTCCATCTCAGCAGTCCTTAGTCATTGCATCTCCTAACCAAAACATCCCCTCCTTGTGAAGAAGAGGATGGGAGAACTTTTACAACCTTTACGAGTAAAGAAATATTTGGAATTTTTTCCCCCATTCCCAACTTAGCTCTGAGCCACTTGGAATTTCGTTCACTTCCCAGTCTTACTCCTGCTTGACATTTGAGACATTTTATCCCAGAGCTCCTGGCCCATGGACCTGGAGAGCAGCTGCCGACAGCCAGGTGCTGAGCAGTATCTGGACTACATTGCCCCACAGCACTGGGCTGCAGCCACCGAGACTCCTCACAGAAGTATTTAAATTAACCTGGCTGCAATTCAGAAGCAAACACTTGCCTCTCTTCCTGCTCAAAGCTTTCATGGACCCAGGCCCTCTATAAAAAGTCATTCATGCTTCCCCTCTTGATCCCTCTGATCTTCTAATTAAAGGCTGGGGCACTCACACGCAGGAATTACTGCTGTGCTCCAGACAATTTACCAGAAGAGAAGGGAATGTTACTGCCTTACACAGATCCCTGACGCCCGCTGTCCCTGCAGTGGCCTCACATATGTTTGTCGTGTTTTGTTTGGTGACACCGTGTACTGGTTCTGGCTGGGATGGAGTTAATTTTCTCCATAGCAGCTGGCATGGGGCTTCGGTTTGGATCTGTGACCAAAACAGTGCTGATAACGCACCGATGTTTAGCTATTGCTGAGCAGTGCTTGCACAGCACCAAGGCCACCTCTGTTTCTCACGCTGTCCCTGCAAGCCAGTAGACTGGGGGTGCACAAGAAGTTGGGGGGCACACAGCCAGGACAGCTGACCCCAACTGACCCAGGGGGTATCCCATACCTTATGGCGTCATGCTCAGCAATAGCATGGGGGAGTGGGAGGGGAGTTTTCAGGGGGCTGTAGCTTGGGGACTGGCTGGGCATCAGTTAGCTGGGGGTGAATGATTGCTTTTTGCATCACATCTTTGTCTGGTTTTTGGGTTTGTGTTTTACCCCTTTTGCTATCAAACTGCCTTTTTTGCTATCAAACTACCCACAGGTTTTCTTACTCTTGCCTTTCTGATTCTCCCTCCCTACTCTGCAGGGGAGGGGTGCACAAGCAGCTGTGTGGAGCTTAGCTGCCTACTTTGGTTAACCCACACACATAAGACTTTCTCCAGCATCGAATCTGGGAGAAGGACTTTCTTAAGCCAATACCAATTTTTCATTTTGGAAAAGATATATACTTGTGGTGATATAGCCGGATAGCAGTGATAGTGATATAACAGTGATGGAGAGAATATAATATATCTCTTTCTTTCCACTTGGTGGAACCTGTATGCAAATTCAGCTGGAGGCAATTCCCTTACATCTGTCCTTTACAATGATGCAGACACGGATGTGCAGATACGTTAACATGGAAAATGTTACTGGTGGAAAATAAGGACAGTGTTTTATTAGCTTTCCAGTTACCGACTGCACACTAATTGCCAAACGATAGGAAATTGTCTTGTTTCACAGCCACATATCTACCAGGCTAAAAGCCTGTCATGCAGAAATAAAGTCTGCCCTTGCTATATGCCATAATGCGTTTTCAATAATACATTATCATAACATTATTATGGTGAGCTGCAAGGTAAAAATATGTATCCTTCTCTTATCACCAGGTAGTTAAGGTTGAACTGGGTCCCATAGGCTCCCTTTATAGTTGAGGGAGAGAAACTGGTGTTTCTAGAGCACAGTTTTCTCAGCCCAAAGCTAACATCTCTATTTGTCCACTGACTCATGCTCTCAAATTTCTTCTTCTCACTGCTGATTATGAAGGCATCCTAAATGTCCCTATAATAGATGGATGGCTACCACCTTAGCTACACTACGAGTTACGTTAGAACTGGCCTTAGGCAAAAGTAGTCCTAGCAACTCTTCAAGGATGCTGCATTTCTGCTTAAGTCAACCTCTCTCAAGCATACTACTACGGTATAACTGAGCTGTCATAACTGCTCTCAGGCAGGATTTACCCCCAGCCCAGTAGATGTGCTTACAGTAATCTCAGATATCTTCAGCTCACAGTGGGGTAAGTGCAAATGGACACCAGGAGAACGGTGACATGCAGTAACAGGTTCCTGTGGCTCCAGTACCTGCACCACCATGTACCTGCATCCTGCTGCCCTGGGCACCACCAGCCAGCTATGGACACCAGTGGTTTGTTTGGGAGGTAGGAAGCATGGAATTAAGGATATTTCCAGGAATGGGTTTGGAGCCCTTCTTTTGGGAAGCGAATCATATTATAAGAAAATGAAGAAAGGCACAGGTCTGAGATGTTTTCTAGGCAGGTGTGGATAATGCAGCTGAAGATGGGGACTTGGACTGCCTCAGGGCTTCGATTTTTTCAGAAGAATAGGAAAATCATTTCCTAAAGAATAGTTTAGAACCTCAGATTCCATTTCAGGTGCTCTGCATTGTCTAAGGCCAGCTTTGTCTCCTATACCACCTGCTTGTCATAGCTACTTTTTTTAGGAGATCTTCTGAACTCAGAAACAGCTCTTAATTGTAGGTCTAGCTCTTTATGTAAACCTTCAACTGAAACATGGGGAGAAAGAAATTTGCCAGAAGATTATACACGTAGCAACGATTCTTCTGTACGCGCTTTCTAGATTAGACATCTGAGTGAAAGCTTTATTCGCAGGGCAGTGCTGAGCACAAGTACTATTATTACATTTGGACAGTGCAGAAAGTTCACGAGTATTTCCAGTCACTTTTTCAGGTAAGTTGATTTTACTTCAGTAATGGGAATGTATTGGGTTAAATGTGCTAGGTACATCTACCTGCACTGAAGACAGTGGGTCGGGAGACTTCCTCTTTGCAAAGAGGTAGATGGGGACTGGGTATGATGCAGTGCTCACTTTTTATGTGACTTTCCAGAGGCAGGCATCTTTATGCAATTGTAGCAGATTATTAACAGTTCTGTCTTGTTATAGTTACTGTTTATTTAAAGTTAATGTATTGAGAGATTTGGCAGATTCTCCCTTAGAAATGATCACTCTTGCTATGGTCCCTGTGTGCTGCTTGTGGCACACAGACTGAAACACCATTTGCACAGCTGTTGGCAGTCTCTCCTGGCAGCCTAGACACAAGAGGCATCCCAGGGCTGACTGTAACCTAGGGAGGTGAGCACTGCCACTGCTCCAAGGCAGGCTGAAGTTATAACCACCATTTACCACGGAGCAATTCAGAAATAGGATTTTTCTTGCCATTTTTAGCCTTCTTTGTAGGCTGCAAGATGTATGCTTTGCCATCCTTTCAGAGGAGCTGCATGCAGTCTCTCCTACATATGTATCATGGGCCTTTAGCATCATACTTGCTCATTCGAGTTGCTTTGCTATACTTGCATCTTACAGCGCATGAAGAGTTGATCACAAAAGGAGAGATAGTCAAAGCTACTACATATAGAATAAATATTTTTGGCCTTTTTTTTAGCTTGATTATAGGTATCAATGTCTGTTTTCAGCTAAAACATAAGGGGAAAAAAACAGAAATAAATTATACTGTCTTTTACTGTGAATCTTCCTCCCCTCCTCCCTTGCTATCCTGTCTTTTCTTCACAAAGTCTTGTTACGGGTAGAACCAATGTGACACCATAGCTTCTTTCCCTCAGAGTTCATTGTAAGCTGAGTAAGGTTGATAAATAGGTCTGTATTCAAAAACGTGTGCAACCACCTGATCTGAATTATCCCCACTAACTTACAGTGCAGTAGATCTGAAGATCATTTAAATGTGCTTGAAATTAGGTACTTAGAAATTTTGCTGCACTGGGTCCAAATCATTCTGAAACAGTGGAAAACCAAAGGAAGTAAGTCATCAAAACCAAACAGACTGCAGACATTCAGCTGAATATTTTGTTCAGTATTTACATTGTTTGAAAGATAACTGTGAAGCATCTCTTGCTTATCTACAAGGCTCCCATCTGGCTGTTTACCAGTGAAATCTGAAAAGCTGTTTGGACTCCATGTGATTTCTAGTATTGCAAGTAGGTTGGTTTTGTTTCCTTGTTCAGAGATGATCTAGTCCAAAGACATTCCGTGGAGAAACTGTCAGGTCATGAATAAAAGATAAAAAGCCCAATATTTTACAACTGACTTCATTGGACTGGTTCAGGAATTGGTTCAAACTGCAGAGGAGCAATCAGCAGACAGGTGACTTTCGCAATGGTTTTATACTGAAATTTTAAATATCAGCATCTGCTTATGTCGGGTATCAAAACCATCACGTACTTCGTGCAACGCACACACAGAGCAGGGTCCAACGCCGAGGGAGCGTTCAGGCACATAAATGCAGACGCACGCTTTCAGGATAAAGGCAGCTCTGGGGATGGGCTGACAGTGGTGGACGATCGTGGAGGGGAAACAGCGAGCGGCAGCAAGCCGCTGCCGCCACCTCGGCCCCGCCGCTTCCAGCACTTTCTCCACCCCGACGTACGGCGGGCCGGGGTCCTCCCCGCCGCCGGTCAGGCCCCGCTCCCGCGGAGGATGCAGGACTCGGGGTCAGGCAGTGCCCTGGGACCCCGCAGCCTTGCCCAGGCTCTCCCCCGCCCCGCGGCTACCCCACACTGACCCCCTGCGGACCTTTCGCCCCGCCGCGCAACCACCCACCGGGGCTGGCACCGCTGCGCCCCCCAATCTTCCCCCCCCCTCCGCGCTTTGGTCGTGCCCTGCTCCTCCCTCTCCCCCCGCCGCGGCGCGGAGTGGGCCAGCCCGCCCCTATATAAGAGCCGGGTGGGCGGCTCCGCCCTGCAGCGTCGACGGCTGTTGGGGGACATCGTCGTGTGTGGGGCGCAGCCTGACTCCTCTCCCGCTCCCTGCAGCCATGGCCTGGCAGCCTATGGAGATCAACCCCGAGGTGCGCCAGGGACGGGGGCACTGTGGGCAGGGGAAGGGGCTGGGGCTGGGTGCCGCGGGATGGGGCCGGGGGCAGGTGGTGGGGCTCCGTCTCTCCCCGCGACGCTCATCCCTCTCTCCCCGCATTGTCTTCCAGATGCTGAACAAAGTGAGTCACCGCCGCGGGCGGGCGCCGCCCCTTCTCTCTCCATCCCTCGGCGTGCCGCGCCTTCTTCCTCCATCCCTCGGCATCCCGCCCTGCCGGGGTAGCGGCGGCTGGAGCGGAGCGGAGCGGTACCGCTGCGCGGGGTGCGGCCGCACCTGCGGAGCGGCGCAGGGGCCGCGCCCTCCGCCGGGGGCGTCCCCTCAGGCGGGTGGTGCCGGTGGCCGGGCCGGCAGGTGGCGCCGCGCGTTGTGCTGTGTCACCGGGGGGCGGCGGGCGGGCCCCGCCGTCAGGCGCGGGGAGGGGATGGGAGCGGGGAGGTGTGGCGGCCGTGGTACCGGCTCGCTGTGCCCCGTGCAGGTGCTGTCCCGCCTCGGGGTTGGTCCCGGATGGCGCTTCGTGGACGTGCTGGGCTTCGAGGAGGAGGCGCTGGGCGCCGTGCCGACCCCGGCCTGCGCGCTGCTCCTGCTGTTCCCCTTCACCGAGCAGGTAGGCGGCGGGTGGTGTCCGTCCGTCCCCCCCGGCGAGGGGGCGGCTGTCGTGTCCCTCCTGGGCTGCTCTGCTGCACAGGCCCTCCGTGCTGCAGCCCTGGAGGCCCCAGCTGGGTGACCGGGTCCGTGCACCGAGCCTGTGGCAGCTGGTGATGGATGGTGGTTCTGCTGTCACCGTGGGCGGGCCCGCTAGGCTGTGTCTGGCCCAAAGATACCTGGTGTAAAAAAGCAGCCTGTTGTCAGCAGCAGTGTCGGTACCTGCTGGCTGGCAGGGGGTAGTGCTGGCTGCTGCCAGCAGCGTGCCTGTATCATCTCTCCAAGCATCAGGTGGTTGGGAGTGGGTTTGGCTTGTGCTGGGGCTGTAGGTGCCTGGTGGAGTGGTGGGTAGTGTGTGCTGGGTGCTTGGCCCCAGCCTCCAGGTAGCCTGAACTAAAATGAACCGAGCAGTGAAACAAGGCCTCCTTTCCCGGTACTCCTCTTCAACGCTTTGCTTCGTGTATCAGACTGAGGAAAAAAAACACAAGCGGTCCTGAGCGTGAGGAATAGCAATTCTGTTACTATGCTGAATCACTGCCTGTGGAGAGGCCTAAATTACTTCTGTATGATTAATACATTTAGTCCAATTGATGGTAAGGAAGTAGATGAGAAAGACGTTGAAATAAAGTATGTTTAACAAACAGGTTCTGTAAAGGAGGGATTTTAGTAGTGATGGATTTTACGCTTGTCTATAGATTGTTCTGATGGGGAGGGGTTCATGAGGGGAAGTAACCTAAAGGAACAAAGGCAAACTATTGCAGAGACATGCCGAGTAGTCTCACTAAATGGACCAAAACAATTGAGAGAGGATATAAAAGAGCCTATCCATTATATGGTTCCCACCCCAAGCTATTTCCAGTGTACAGAAGAGATGGAGAGGCTAAGAACAGTGCCTTTGGATATGACTGAGTCATGCAGGTAGTCCATTAAGATTTGGCCTGCATCCAATATAGACATACAATGCTTTACTGGACCTGTGCCACAAAGATGACTTTCTGGGTGAATCTTTGTCTAGTCCTGGTACGGGTTCTCCTGCACAACTCACTTTTCTAGTAGCTTGCACAATAAAAAGATACCACTGTGGTGAAATGCTTAAAACAATTAAATGTTTACAGCATGAGAACTTCAGGAAACAACAGACTGAGAAAATAAAGGACCAAGAAGTCAGTTCCAAGGTGTATTTCCTGAAGCAGACAGTCAGTAACTCCTGTGGAACGATTGGTCTGATACATGCCGTTGCTAATAACAAAGACAAACTGAAGCTTGGTGAGTATGGGTGTTCTGAAGTGCTTGGGTGTCTGTAATTAGGAAGCATCATGTTCAGAAGTAGCTATTGCCATTGGTGTTGATGTCAACTGAGGAGGTAAAGTTCTTCATGCTAATTATGTCTAATGAAAACAGGCTTGCTCAGGGTAGCCTATAAACATGTGTTTTGTTCTGCTGGGAAAGTAGTATCGGATGTAGACTTTTCCTGCACAGTTAATAGTTTTTCATGGTTTACTTCCTATAGGAAAGGATATAAAACTGGTTTAGGCAACTGGTGGCTGGAAGCTCCCAGGAAATAGTATTAGAAGTTCTTGTCAAAAAAGAGTTATCATTGAGTCCAGGAAATGCTTTAATATTCAAAGAGTAGAGATCTGCAAAACACAACTTACTTTCATTATTCCAAGAGAACTTTGAACCCTTTGGGTGGTGTGGTATTCCTTCTTATACAAAAGAAAACATATATGGAAAGCTAAATGAGAGTAGCTTTTCTTTACTCTTCTTAACAGAATTCTCCGAAATACTTCGCTCATCAAGAGTGTTGAATGATGCCACCCTACTTGCGCTGAGTTCTTACCTTCCACAAATCTTAGTATTGCACTACTAGTTTATGTTCTGGAAAACCAAAGTAAGCCTAGCATGAGCAAGTGCCGTGTTCATTTGAAGGCAGTGAGACAACTTAATTTCATCTACTCCTGTTGGCTGATACTTAAGTGTCCTTCAGGCTGGCACCTTTCTTGAATTCCTTCAAAACAGGACTGAACACCTCTACCAAATCTGTAAGGGGGGAATGAGAAAAGCTAAATCCCATTTGAAAGTGAGTTCTAAGACAAGCATCTGGAGTACCCTGAAGCACTTGAACTATGGCTGTTTGTGTAGATTGTGGTTAGTAGTTTCTGGATAAATAGCTTACTTCAAGTGGTAGTTATGTGCTTATGCTGGAGATGGTTCCAGGCTGAATGCAATGACTCCTAGTGCAACAAGCATTGATTTCTGTGGGCTGCATCTGAACTGTAACTGATAGTTTACCTATACTGAATAAAATATTTGATCCTGTGCAGATGAGGGGTCTGCCCTGAAGAAGTTTCTTGATGAAACAGCTGATCTGTCTCCTGAAGAGAGAGCTAAGCACTTTGCAAATAATAAGGTATGTGAACTACACAAATGACTGGTAGCTATCAGCACTTAAGGATGTAGTAACCTGTTTCCGCTTTCTCTTAAGGCTATACAAGAAGTCCACAATTCGGTTGCACAAGAAGGACAATGTCGGGTAAGATATGAATGTTTAAGATCTTGGAAGAAGGGGTTAACGAAGGTTGTAGTGCAAGACAATTTTTGTCTGGCAGATAGCCGTTACAGTTCATGAGGAAAGAGAAATGAGTGACTCGGGTGAATGCTTGTGCAGGATTTCTTCCTCTAACATGGATTGAAAATTTGGGTTCAGACCCAGTGTGAAAATGTGACTGTACATTAGGATTCCTGGTACTTGACCTCATAGAGGTCTTGCAAAGCTGAACATAAGTTCTTACTCCTCTGCTGTTGCTTCGTTGTTATCTCCTCTGTCCTGTAGTCACAAGCAAGGTTCACAGTACTGCAACGGCTGAATGCACGGACTCCGTAGATGTGATAGCAGACACCTTTATTATTTCACAGGCAGCTTTTATAGATCATCACTCCAGCCACGATGTGTCCATGCGCCCCTTACCTAGCTGTGATTGATTACAAACAATAGTGCATGCACCTATTTTAGTTTTATTATTGGCTATGCCTAAAAAAGCACTACTAAACTAAATATCAGTTTCTCACACACCTTATATCGTCTTCCCATGCTCCCTATGTCAGCTTCTCACACTCCCTGCACTAGCTTCTCACACTCCCTATGCCAGCTGCTCATACTCCCTTTTCTATCCTCTTTATCGGTGTTTCCCAACTTCAGAAAGAGCACAGGCTTAAATCATCAAGGTCAAACCCCAACTGTAACTGTGTGTATGATTCCACACAGTACTAGGCTTTTTAATGCAACAAATGTGTCTAATGGTCTTTCCTAAGGTTGAGGACAATAGTATGAACTTCCACTTCATCCTGTTTGTCACTGTGGATGGACATCTGTATGAATTGGGTAAGGTCCTGAGAACTCTTGAGTTGGACTGGGACAACTTCACACTGTACAGCAGCGTGGGGGGCTCAGGCTGGATACTGGGAGCTAGTTAAGGTGTTCACCGAGGCTCTCAAAGACTATACGTAATGTGTTATCTTCACTTGAAGACTTCACCTGAAGGTGGGTTGCGCTGAAGGCCTAGGCCTTCTTGTAAGGCATGTCATCTCCTGTAGAGCTGGGAATATTTAGTCCCCTTCTCCCTCTAGCTATGTATTGACAGTTGATTCTGACCTCCCAAGTACCTTCATGTGTGTACTTGTTTCTTTGGCTCACTATCCTCAGTTCTGCTAATGGAAAAGTAGTAAGTTCATGGAGTGATAGGACTTTCTTTCACAGATGGGCGTATGCCATTTCCTGTAAACCATGGCACAAGCTCAGATGACTTGCTATTGAAGGTAAGGCTTCTCCCTGCCTGCTTCTTTCCCTGAAAACAAGGCTTATAGAAGGGTGAGAGGCACACATTCAGTGTATATTGTTGTACCTACTTGCTGTACACAAGTTGGTGCTTCTTATATGTTACTATGGTAACACTATGGTATTGTGCCACAGAACTAGATATCCATTAAGTGTATTTATTAACTGGTGCTGCAAGACCTTGTAACTTAATTGGTGGGACCCAGAGAGGAGCTGCAAAGACTTAGTCTTTACAGCAAGTCTATTCCAATAGTCTAAACAGCTTTTTTCCTTTTCTTCCAAGGATTCTGCTAAGATCTGCAGACAATTTACAGAACGTGAAAAAGGAGAAGTTCGTTTTTCTGCTGTGGCTTTCTGCAAGTCTGCCTGAGACTCTGAAGAGATGCAAGGAAAGCATTCTAATAGCACACCAGTAAATGCAGTTTAAACTCCAGTGCTTCAGTACTTGTTAAACACAGCTGTTCTGGTAACTTAAATTGTTTCACCTTTTGCTATACACAGGAGCAACATCAGCTGAGCTTGTGCTAAAGGATGAGCTCAAGTTTTAATGTGAACAGTTTGGACACATCAGATGTCTTTAGACTCTTTTTTCACATGTTAAGTAGAAAATGCTTAACAGGGCTTGTTTAATCTGTGTCATGTTAATTGAGCTGTGGGTTGGTATTTCCTTGTCCTTAATGAGAATAAAATGTTCTGCTGGAAGACTAAATGGACTTAAGTGATCACTGTAACTTTCTTCAAAAGGAGTTACTTGTGGCATCTTCTATAAACCTTGTTTCCAAAGGACCCTCAAAGCTCAGCGTCAGGTTAGCAGGACAACTGCTTTTTCTAGTGTCCTGAAGGTCTCCAAGGATGGAGAGGTGCACCACTGTGTAACATGTTTCAGTGCTGTACTACCGTTCTGGTAAAGCTTTTCCTAGCTCTTAAGCTAGTTTGCCACACTTAATACACTTTACCCCTCTAACTAAAATAAATGTGATTTTTTTTTTTTAAAGGCACTCAAATGTCAGCTGAAAGCTGTTTGCTCCTAGACAGAGGTGATTTGTATTAATGCTACAATGACAGAGTAAACACTGAATTGCTGGGTGGTGTTTCCTTATAGGAGACACTGTTGGAACAAGTGTTTTCCCTACCTCTAGCTAGAAGAAATCTGCTGGGTAATGCTGAACACTATCTTTGGCCTAACCAGCGTGTGCTTATTAACTTGTGATTGTGTTAGGAAGGCCTTGGAAGAGGCTATACTACCTGTCCCTTCTAAAATGACTTAAAAAAGGAGAAACCTGCACTACCTGAATTTTTAATTGTGGGATGAAATTTTGAGTTAAAGGGGAAGAAAGATTTGATATATATTACATACCCCTTGGCCTCAACTCTGTGACTAAGAAAGCTGTTCTTAGCTGAATCTAGCTGCTGTTTACCTGCAGCTCCTTGCTGATACCTCAGGTAGCTGTAAGAAGGGATAAAACACCCTTCAACTGTGTCCCTTCCAATGCATTGTGTCCCAGTCTGCTTGCACCAGCCATGTTGTATGGTGCTGGGTAACTTGCATTTGTGGCTGGTTGTGGGTGCTCTGTGCTGCACACTGTTCCTGGCTTCCAGGCTTTTTCGAAGGGTAATTCAAAATGCAAGCTTTGATTAAAGCTGCGTGTGTTCTGAAGGGGTTGGTATTGGGCCTTGTTACTGCTCATATAATTACCTGATAGCTGAAGCTAGTAGGGGCTTGCAACACCTTTTAATTCAAATTCTGAGGATTAGCTAAAGCTCAGGGTGCTTCATTCAGTTCTGAACACCAGCCTTCCTGTTAGCAGGGAGGTGAAAGCTACCTGCTGAGAAAAGGTCTGTTATGTGTCACTCGGTGTTCTCTACAACATCTTGTTCTGCCTGTTAGTGGAAGTTGTCACAGGTTGGAGGGAGGCCTCCAGGGCCATGGCTGCTGCAGCCTCCTGCTCCAGCGCAGGCTCCGAGCTGTGCCTGCAGCTCAGGCTGCTTAGCAACGAAGCCTGCAGGAGGGGAAATGCATGTGGCATAAGCACAGGAGATGGAAGGAGCAATAAAAATCAGATATGGTGGTAGGAGGAGGGGGCCAGAGAGAGTGCAGAGCCCAGTCAGCTGTACGCCATACTTGGGGGAGCATGCTTGAATTCTGCAGGGGGTCCATTTTATGCCTTCAAGGCCATTGCTGAGGGTACCTGCTGTAACGCTGCGTGTGTATGGTTATACAGGCAGGCAGTCAATGCTGAAGCAACCTAAAAGTGCCTTTGAGATACCACTGTTTTTTTATAGTGATTGCAGCAGTCAAATGTTTCTGGTTTGTTTTGTTTTTTTTTTTTCTTCTTTTTATTAATATAGTAATATTAATGTCTAGGGCTACTGAAGTTATTTTAGTGTTACATAAACTTTTTTTCACTCTTTTGCTCAAGTTTCTGGGTTAAGAATCTACTGAAAGGCAACATTTGAATAATTTTCACCTCGTGGAAAAACAGAGGAAGTATTGTGACAGACCTTTCTTATTTTCTCACGTTCTGGGTCCCAGGTACAGTTTCAAAGGATGGAAATAAAAAGAACAACTAAGGAATGAATGCTATCCATCCACTCACGTATAACATCACTAGCAAGGCTGTTTTCCCCTACTAAAATTACCACAAGAGTCTGGCAAACAGCTGGTCCATACTCTAAATCAGCCTGGGTAGAAAGAGGAAGACAAGTTGCTACGGATGGTGAAGATCTTAGGATAGAGTTGCCTTGGATGAAGGAGGTCTGTAATTAATGGGTAAGAATCTGAAAGCTGAATGCAAAGAAGCTTTTGCAGTATTAACAGTGCAGCTGTTCCACATGTACTAACTGCTTTCAGAAGAGAAGTCTCCATGCACGAAAGTGTGTCTGTGCCAAGTCAAAACCATATAGGATAAACTATAGAGAAGGGAGATATTTTAAAGTCATACCAGGTGTGTATAATCTCAAAATAAACGCTTTTGAAGTGTATTTCCCAGCTAGTTTTATCTACTTGTAAATTGTTTATGAATTTTAATCTTTGACCATTGTTTCACGTTTTAGCAGGAGCGTTGGGACCAAGATGGGTAAATGTCTGTAGGCTTTTTAGAGTTCTACAAATCAAAACATTGTTTTCATGAGAAGATGCTTTTTGATAATTTAGTATTTTCTGTTGGACACATTCTATCTGAAGTGAGGCTCATTCTGTTTGCTGTCTCTGCTTGTGTTCTCTTTGTATTTTTTTCTCAGACCTATAGTTCCATATGGACCAGTTACTTTTCCTTGATTAAATTAACTCTTTGACCCTCTCCATTTCTCATCTAAAGCCCTACGTCTTCTACACAGGCATTTTCCCTGTAACAGTTACTGAGAAGGGCAGCAGCTTGTGAATCCTGCTTTTTTGTTCTATGCCCGCTCTGAAATAAACCTGTGACTGGCTGTTGCCACTTCCGCTTTTCCAGATAGGCATGGAGTCTTCTTGAGCAAATTATTTAATTTGAATTAACAGCTTCCTGCCATTTTTGTGCAGCCTTCCAGAGGTGGACTTTTAAGAGTTAATGTATAGAACTATCCTTAGAAATATTTAAGAATCTCAGGTAGGATGTCAGGCTTATCTGTTTAGACCTGCACATTGCTAATTCAGAACCATATCCAGGGTTGACTGGGCACAATCTGTCAGCATTAAGAGTTTTCTTCTCCGCTATGTTGAAAGTTGTGGTTAACCGGTTCTGTAGGTGGCAGCATTGGGAAACTTTCGGCAACAAGTCTGAGTTAGGAGCTACCAATGGCAAAACAGATCCAGGCACAATTTTATTTAACTGTGTAGGTAATGTTAAGTCCACAGGTAGTCCTGCTGCTTTCAGTGGGACTCCTCACGTCCTTAAGCATATTTCTGATTTCAGAGCCAAATATCCAATGATTAATTTAGTCAAAAGTTAACTTAGGCGTGATATAACGTCCAAAGCCTCTTATGCGTTTCAGTAGCCTTTGGCTTAGGTCCATGGCTTATTTGCAGCTGATACAGCACCACACCACCTCCTTGTCCAGTATATGCCACTGTACAATATATGCATTACTATTTCCATGCTAAATAGGATTCTTTTGGGGGAGTATGGAAAGAAAGAGTGGGAATAATGCCAGCAGCATCCAGCTTTTGATGCACAGACTGGTTTATTGATCTATAAATATTTAAGATGGACAAGTAGTTACCTGAAAAAAGGAACTAGACATACTAGTATCCTCTTCCTTTAATGCAAAGGTACCGGAGAGCTCTAAGGGACAGTCCCATCAGCCTGTGTGCTGGGCCTAGGGAGAAAACAAAAGACTGGCAATAAACCTCGTAGTCACAGGATCCCTTTCCTGGTGCTGCTGACAGCCAAGAAGCAGCTGATGACAAGACTGCAGCTCAGCAAGACCGTGGACCATAATGGGAGCAAATAAGAACTGAGAAAAATGCAGCCAGAAGCTGAGTAACAGCATTAAAATTCCTTCATGACCAAAGGAATTAAAATATCACTCGCATTTTGTCGTTTTCAAATTCTTGCACAGGGTGATATTAAGTTACAGGGAGTGGTTGACATTCCAAATTCTGCAGACTCAAGGGATCTCGATAGATGAGAGGATGGGGCCAAGAGAAACCTCATAGAGTCCAACAGGGCGAGGTGCAGAGCTCGGCACCTGGCTGGAGCCGCCACGTGTCTCTGCACAGGCTGGGAGGTGACGGGACGAGCTGCAGGCCTGCTCAACAGGCCCCGGGGGTTCCGGCGGGTGCCAAATTGTATACAAGCCCATGTGTTGTGTGCTCTGCTCGCAAGCACACTGCATTGCTCACTGCACTGGGAGCTATGTTGGAAGGAGTGAGGCCAGCGGATGGAGGGAAGTTATCATCTGTCTCTATTTGGCACTGGTGAGGCTGCACCTGGAATAGCATTGCCAGCTCTGGGTACCCCTCCAAGTTCAAGAAGGACATGGAGGAATCTGGAGAGGGTCCAGCAGAAGCCTACTGAGGCAGCCAGAGGCACGGAGCATATGGCCTCCAAGGAGAGGGTGGTGGAGCTGGGCGTGTATAGTCTGGCACGGAGGAGACTAAGGGAGGATCTAATTGTAGCCTACAACTACTTCAAGGGCAGTTGCAAAGATGACAAAGCCAATTTTTTTTCTTGGTAGTAGGAGATAGTATATCAAAGGGCAGTAACCACAAATTACAACTTAGAGGGTTCAGTTTGGGACATTTGGAAACTAGAAGAGTACTTCCTCACTGGGAAGGTAGTACAGTACCAGAACAAGACATCAGAGAAACAAGGGCATTTCCATCCTTGGAAGCTTGCTAGGGACCAGGATTTAACAACTAGCTTTGGTTGAACTGCCGCAGGTTACCTGTTACAGTATGAAAAACTGGAACAGCGATCAGTGTTGCTCCAGCCTTGGGAACAGAGTGCTGTGCTCCTTGCTGTGGAGCTAATTGTGAGTCTCCTCTCTGTGCCATGCGTGGAGGAACCATTCCCCGCAGGAAGAGCTGGAGGCTGATGCTGCTGACTGCTGCTTTTTTGCCCTGGCTGGGGTGGAAGGACAAGAACGGCTGCAGGAACAGCAGCTGATGCATCTAGGAGGAGATGCAGGTTTTGTCACTGATGGGGAGGGTTGTGTCTTCACAAACAGCTGGGGAAAGCAGAGGCCGGGGGCAGATCTGAGGGAGCTCTTCCACAGCCCATGAATCAGAAAGAGAAGTATGGGGAATCCTCCCTGAAGGGTGTGTGTCATATCCCTAAGGGTGACAGGGAACACTACTGGGAATGGGGTGCAGGGAAAGGAGAATGCTTGATAGGGAAAAAGGAAAAAAGAGAGAATTCCTGCTCGTTTTTCAAAGGTTATCTTTCCAGCAGTACCATAAACAACATGAGAAGGTTTAATGAAGTTTCCTAGGCCCTCAAAGAATTGCTGTGCATCAGAAACACAGCTGTAGATGAAGCCCAATGCACAAGTAACAAGCTACATAGAACTGATTTGAAAATTTCTTATGTACTTTTTGCTCAGATGAGTTTCAGATGTGGGTAGCCAATATGGCGAGGCCTGCAGCAAGGAAAAAAAAAAAAGTGAGGAGATCTGTGTGACGTTGGAGGAACAAGACTGGGCAAAGGTATGCCAGTGGGTTTAGCATTTCAAGCAGAGTACCATAAAAACCAAGACAGTCAATTCCATTGCTTAAGAACACTCAATACCATACTGAGAGGTATTACTCACAGCACCGTAGCCAGACTGAATTGCATTTTCTTTTCAAGACTTTATACATGTGCCTGTTAACATCTTACCAGAACAGCTTCCATTCTTAATGTATGAAGAGTGGGAGAATTGCAGTTTTACTATCCCCACTTTGCAAGTAAGGAACCGAGATATAGAGTCAGTGACTTGCTTAAGGTGACACTTGATGGCAGAGTTGGAATTAAAACTAACTTTATAGCTACATGTGGGATTTTTTTTTTTTTTTGCAGGCACAGTTTTATATTTACACTGTTTTGGCTTTGGGCCCAAATTAACACACCCTGCCTCTTAGCATGGCTCATTAGCTAAAACTCAGTGTTAGGCTAACCACAACTTGATTGACTTGGAGAACAGTCGGGTGAACTCATGTCTGTCTGCAAAAGAGGGTCTATACTGACATATAGTCACTCAAGTCCCTTTCTAATGCCTTAAGATATTTCTCCAGTAGAATTCTATTGCATCATGATTCAAGAAATATTACTTTCTCCCTCCTTTCCCCCTTCTATTCCACAAAAATATTTAGCAGCACTGGGAAGTTGAGGAGTATGTATAAATCTAAATTGTAGATGATTACAGAAAAGAGGCTGGTTGCAGTATTCAGGCTCTCTGACATACAGAAGAGTCAGGTGGCAAAATTGTGGCCACGTTCCTGGTGGCTTTATAGAGCAGTTTGAAAAATTATCAATGAAAGAACAAGATTATTCAGAAAATAATATCATCATTTGGCTACCTTGATACTTTCTCTGGCTTTACCAACCATTCTTTCTCCTTTTACTGAACAATGGACCTGAAGTTCAAGCTGTGTCAATAAACAACATATTTGACAGGATCAATTCTTACTGAACAAAGCAAGAGAAGACATTACATACTGGGTGGTCAATTTTTCCCTGCTTCAGAAAGCAGCTATGAGAGGTTTCTGATGCAGGCCAGTGCTATACACAGAGGCGGACACGATCTCCCTGAAATATGAGACACAGTTTGGGACTTGGTTTTCAATTTTCTGTATCCCAACAATACCCTCTGGCAACAAGTCATAAAATAACCCCTGCTGTGTTTTGAGAAACGATCGGCACAGGCAGCAGTGACGACAAACCTTCCTGTAAAACGTCGTGCAAATCTTTTCCAAAAGGTGGCAAAATACTCTGGATCAGTCTGATGCATGTTCACGGCCTTGGAGCAGGCTGTGAGGGTTTAGGAAAGTGTTTCTGCAGGCACGCAGTTGCTATTTGGGAAAGTGCAGTGTTTCAGGGCGATGAGAAACTGCTGGTTAAGCAGCTGGGGATCTTGCACAACATGTTTTACAAAAGTTGCTTCATTTCTACTGCCCCATATGCCGCGGCTGCTGCAGGGATACATGTCACTCGGATGACTGACTTTAACACTTTGCTTAGCTGTGGTTTGGATGTAGATAGCTCATGGCTGCCACTCCTGAGGCTTGTAACAGGACAGAGTCCCAGGAGAGCCCACGACTGCTGTCCATGTTTCCTGTAGGGAATACGCTTGCTATGTCATGAGCAGAGAACCATGCACTCATTGATAGAATGAAAAAACACGGGAAGAAATTAGCTTGAAATCTCTTTGTTTTTCAAAGCTTGAGATATTTCTCCCAGCAGCAGCTAACAATACACAGGTCTTGATTTTTTTTTTTGTCTCCTGTGGGCTTGGCTGATATGTTTGAAAGGAGAATCCACGAGTGCACTTGGGCCCCTGTGAGGCGCAACCGAAAGGAGACAAATAATGCTGCTCAAAAACTGAAACATTAGCTCCACAGCTATTTTTGCTACTGATGTTCATTTGATTTATGCATGTCAGGAAATGTCATTTTATCACTTTGGCAGTAGACTCCGTTAGATTTGGTGGGGCATGGAAAAGTTCTCTGCTCAAATGCACCAGCTAAATTCAGCTCCTTGGCTGCAACAGAACTTATTTCTGGTTACTGTGTACCACTTAGGCTTTGATTTTACGAAGCACCTCACTGTTAGTCCATGATTTCAACTGAAAACAAGCCTTCAGTTAGGCTCGAGCACATGGTTGAAGTTATGTATAGGCTGAAGTGATTTCCTTGGTCAGACACGATGATATTTCCACATCTGCTTAGATTCACAGCCTGATCCTGTCATCTTAGGAGGGCAAAAATCTATTTGCTTTCAAGCAGAAGCCCTTCACTTTTTATTTTTCACTCTAGATTGGACAGGGAATTAGCAAAGTGCCAATTCTTCTTACGAAATTATACCGATTCCACTACATGAAGCAGGACAGTTTTCCTTAGAATGATTAAACTTTTCCAAGATTTCATATCCTCACTCATCAGACTCCATTTACCACAGGAAATTACAGTTAAGCTGTATAAAGACTTTCCCTGACTAAATCCAATGTTTATAAATTATAACCAGGCAGAAAATGTGAATCTCAACAATGTAACTGTAGTCTGAATTGTAAGCGTTCACAAGTTCAACTGCTTTCCCCAATATTTTTTACCGCAGCAGTAACACGAGTTTGTATAAATAAAGTATAAATTTTTAGCATATTTGCGCACTGCAATATAATAGATAACGTTCCTGTGTATTAGAAGAGCGCAGACCTGTGTGGGCTGTCTCTGCCTACGTTCTTAGACAGGAGATTTTTGGACTTTTCACCAGCGGTGACCACCAACAGTGCAACTTCTCACTGTTCAGCGTTTTTTTTCTTGACAATGCTGCTGGAAAGCTTCTTAAAAAATAAAACCATAACAAGTTGGATATGGTATATCCAGTCCTGCATTATTCTTTGTGTTTATGGCAAGATCTCAACATTCTTCCTTCCAGTACTTCAGCAGTCAGGCCAAGGTGCACTTCTTGTTATAATCCTATAATAACTTCATACATACGATACGTGCCAACAGGTGAAGAAAAGGCTCTCTCCAGAGAAAAGAGCAGAACTAGCGGCAGTGAGGGACAGAAACGGTCACTCAGTTTATCTTTAGGTATTTTTGCACTGTCCTGAACGAATCACTGACTGGGCCCAGCTCCGTTATTTTCTTCTCTGTATATAACAGATTTAATACTTTATCCATGTTGTGTAAAATGTGCAGCATACAACATGGATCATCATAGCATAGAGAATAATTTAAAACTTTAGGTCTAAATAAGACACGATAAAACCTAAACACAGTCACTACATCCTGCACGGTACTACTTTAAGATTCTTGAGATAGAACTACTGCTCACAACCATATTCACGTGTGAGAAGAAAAGGATTAGGAATAAAAAGATTGGTTACTGCATTGAATGTAGGGAAAGTTTTTCATACTGGAATAGGCTAGAGGTTCAATTCTAGGTTTTAAATTTTGGGGTTTTAAATTAGGCTCTTAGTACCTAAATGTAGGTACAGAGATACTGGGCTCAACTGTATGTTGCTGGGCTACTGTTTTTATGGGTGATAGCAAGCAACCCCTCCAGGCATCCCCCCCAGAACACTGCCAAGGTCACTTCATAAAATCAACGACAGCAAATGTATGGAGTGAGGAGCGTAAATTAGGGAACTTCAACATGGGTTTGATGCTTGGACACAGTAGAGTGACTGGCCAGGCCCTGGGGGAGAGGACTTCACCCTTTGACTCTATACGAAACCAAAAACAGTTAAACCAGGCATGACACTCAGCATTCCCATTTAGGATCAGCTTTAAAAAGGAAAATAGCTCCACTATGCACCGACAAATTCAGCGCAATTGAAAATGTTAGCACCCAGGAGAATTCTGGCCCGTGACCTAGATAATACAGAGGCAAACCATTGTGTGATCGCATCTCTTTAGTAAAGGTAGTACTGCAGTCAGCAGTCTGCAAAAACACTCATTTTCAAAGCAAGCTTTCAGTGAAGCTTTCAGAATGACTTCTGTTTCAGGAGGGAAACACAGATGCAGGAACCAGAAAGGGCTTTCAGCGCCCACTTGTTTGTTTATTTATTTATCTTCATTCTTATCTGGGGCAAAATAAATGCTTGTGCATATTTTATTTGCAAATAAAGCAACCACAGTGAAATCCATAACAAAGCAAAAGGGTACGCAGTGGTGCCCTTGAAAATCTGTCCTGTGTACATATGATCACTAGCTGGAAGAAACCTCTGCAAATACCATGAAACATGCATGTACTTTGTAAGCTGTAAAAAGAAAGAAATTGTAGGAAAATGCTCTGAAACTCATGTCATTTCTTGTGGGGAATTATAATTGACCTTTCTGCATTGAAAAAGGAAAAGACATCAGAAATTATTGGAATGGACTACTGGAAAAGGCTTCCTGAACTACAGTCAGTGTATGCTTATGGTATTCAGATATACAACTGCTGCCCACAGTACAGATGGCCAGGTCTCTCATTTCATGGTTCATTTAAAATGATATCTGATCTGAAAAATGTTGACGGTCTGGAATGGTCTTTTTCTATCGAAATACACTGTATTCTAACTTACAGATTTTGTACTGGAATCGGTAGTGAGTTTCACTGATGTCCTGTGGCCCAGATGCACTCATTTTAGTACATCTCTAAGTCTGTCAATCCAGGAAGCCTTCAGGATGAGACACAACAGACGGACAGAAGCAACATGGGTCTGCATTCCTTCACAGCAGCCACACAGCAGTGAGCTATGCTGGAGTTTAGCTGGCATGCAATGATGCAGGGATAGTTTTCCAGAACGGTCTTTGTCTTAAGATATCCCCTCGATTCCCACCATATCTCAAAGGGTGACAGCTTCCCTCGATCATGCAAAGAATACCTCCTGCCCAAGAGACTCCATGGAGCTCTCATCTCAACGAGAGCTAATGGTTCTCATTGTCACGCCCTTGTTCTTGTGGTGTATCATCTTACTCTGTGCTACTTTCTACAGGCTAGTGGACATTCAGAAAAAAGGAAGGTGTCAGTGGTGAAAGAACTACAGGTCTATATTTCTGGAATGGCAGCATCTAGACTCATCTCAGCAAGTCAGACTTCTGTGATTTAAGAATGACTTCATTACCTCTCTGGAGCGAAGATCATAAGCATTAGTCCTGCTGGAAGGCAAATTTTAATTCTTCTTGCTCATTCAAAATATTTCCCCAAATCTAAGCTATCTAAGGCTTTTGAAAAGATAACAGCATTTTCTGTGTACACCAAATAAATTTAAAAACTTTTCAGAAAAACTTTAAATTGTTTGTTTTAAAATCATCTGTGTATTTTTGTGGTTTTTTCTTTTGTTTTCATATTCTCTGAGTTGTTTTGCAAGTAGGTTTTTGACAGTGTTGAAAAGGGAAGCACATTGCTCTAAGTAGGCACAAGAAATACAGCTGCACAGTGAAGCTGGTTTTTTCAATCTTATGTCCTCCAGAATCCAGGTCTGAATGAAGCAAGTTCAGGCAAGAAGACATTATAAAAGTAGCTGGAGTTAATCTATCCTTTCATTTAGCTTAAGAACAGTTCATTCAGTTTCTTCAGAGTCATAAACCCAGCTCCTAAGCTAGCTGAAGCTGATGGCAAAACACCCAGTGACGGTACACGGTACCACATTAGATCTTGAGTCTTCTTTTAGTCACCTCACCAAAATCTACAGACTTATGAGAGGCAGAGAGATGGTTTCCAAACCAAAGCCATTATAGCCCAAAGCAATGAGGATGCTTAGTGACAAGCCACAGTGCTGTGGCCAATGGGCAGAAAAAAGAGCAGGAGGGCTGGGCGGTCACCAGCCTTACATTAAACACTCTGCTCTGCCACCAGCTTTCTCGAGCAAAGTACACAGGGCAAAGCCCCGCTCCCACACACTTTGTCACTCAGGGAAACCTCAGCCTTCAGTCAGGCAGCGCAATCCCCTACAAAACCAAGGCAAGGAGTGAGAGGCCGATGGCTGGGAGGCACGGAAACCAACAAACTGAGTGGGGCATTGCTTAAACTAGCCGGTAGGAAAAACTGAGTCTAGGCACAGGTTTATTCCGAAAGGAGTTAAATACGTTGTGATGGCAAGAGGGAGGTGTTTATCCCGGCTTAATACTCTCACTGTGAATACTCTCCTAATGTTAGGTGCCCTTTCAAATGAGAGAAAGAGAGACATGACAGACAGCCCTAGGTTATGTCCCTGGCTAGGCTTTTTCTCCTGCTCTGCAGCCAAAATATGCACTGGAGCTCTCTATGTTTAACTAAATTAAACTACTAAGCTAATTGGCACATCACGGTGAATGGTTCTCTCTCTTTCTTCCAGTGGTGGTCCTCCATTTTGTAAGCAACCAAATAGTCGCTGGAATAGGGACTTCAATCTGACTCTGCCACACCAGTTTCTAACTCCTCATCATGAAGTCAACATCTCAACATATCTCCTTTGCTTAATGTGTATGCAGTTTCTTTATACAAACTGTAATTCAGAGACCTGTGCAACTCACTGTACCCTGTAACAGAGTGCTGGTGGTCGCCAGCTCCTAAAATACAGAAGCCCCAGCTGCAGGTACAATAGGGAGCTGAAGGCAGACCCCTGACCTCCCAGCCAGAGCCTTTGCCACTGGGTGGTAACTGGACGTGCACACTAAGAATCGTAAGACCTTGCCCAACTCTGTCTTGTGCAAAGCCCCACCTAAGTACCTTTACTAGCCCACCCTCTTGGCAAGGGGAAGGCCAAGTTTAAGAGTCCCCTGCCCCTTAACTGAGACCACCAAGCAGCTCTGTGTTACCAGGAGATGGAGGCCCACTACAAAAAAATCAAATGCAAGACTGGGACAACACTGGCAGGAAAATATGGTCTGAGGAACTAGGGAGGAAAGCTGAACAAGTTTTCTGAGGATTTCAGTAATGTGCAAAGATTCAGTGCAGTGCTCAGAGTCTTCTGTTGGATTTAACATTTAGTTCCAGCTGATGGTTAAAACAGTGACCTGGTTGTTGAAGGTAAAAAATACGGTTTTTGAAGGCAATGAGACCTCAGTTTGCAGGCAGGTGTTGTGTTCCTTCTGTAGATGGCACTGTAACGTACCAAATGCTTTGCTTCCCTGCCCATTTTTTTTTTCTGATGCTATCAGCATTATGCCATCTCAAAAAAAAAAAGCACATTGAAGGTAAAAAAATCCTCAAAACCATCAGTGACATTGAGATGTACCTCAAATCACAAGTGTGATTTCTAGCCTCAAAAGCATTATAGCATTACAGGATCTGATTAAAAAGCACCCTAATTCAGTATCCAGCCTCTGTGAACGGCCAATAGCATGACCTTGGGGCAGAATATAAGAGGAGACTAAACATAAAGTGGTGTGCCCTTGCATGCTGTACCAGCTTAGAAGGAGCTGGAGGTACACCATACAGGCAGATGTGGTATCTTTACATTTAATAACCCTTGACAGATTTTTATTCAGTGAATTTCTTCAATTGCCTTTGCACCCATATAAACTTTAAGCATCCGCAGCAAAACAGATGGTCCTGGTTGAAACATAACTTCTGACTTTTTTCCAGAGTGAACATAAATCCAAATGCATGGTAAGACATTTGAAACAATTAATGTGCAAACGATTATCATTACGAGCAAGAGCTAACTAAAAACTACTGCTTACACACGACAAGTCAGACATGGTTTCCTCCATTATCTTTCTCTTTGCACATAGCTCCTTCACAATAAGGACTCCTGCATCCTAACAGCACCTTGTATAAATGCCACTGTCAGTGTCCTTAGTGCTCATCAATGATTTAGCAAACATCATTCTCAGTAACACCAGGGCCAATACACCAGTTCACTCAACTCTGTTTGCAACTACAAAACATTTCTAAAAATATGATTGATTGAAAACACCCTCCATAAAAAGACTTGTTAGTTCATCTAATTTATAGGAGTATTAACGAATTACCTTGATTCACAAAGTCAAAACTTTTAGTGAAATCCACACAGACAGCCCAACAGCCTGGCTTCTCCTCCAGGCGCAGTGCTCGCATGACAGCAAAGCGGGCTTTGCAAGTGCCACAGCTAGAGAGCTACCACACCGCCAACTACCACCACTTGCCTAAAAGCAAAGTAACAAGTAGTTAAACACGTCCTGGATCCTACGCATCCAACACACTGAGAAAAACACATCATTCCTTTCTAAACTGTAACAAAAGGTATATTTCTATTTAACACAACTGTTTCAGTCGTGCCCCCAAAATTTGATATTCTTTCTTCAAAAACTTCAAAATATATATATATAAAAACTTTTAAAAGCAATATCAATATTCTATTTCAAATTTCAGATGCAACTTCAGTTGCACATATAGTTTTAAGATAAGCTGTCATTATACACCTTCCCATTCGACAGTACTCCTGCTATTATTACCCAGAACCAGTAACTTGTAAATATCTATGAAAAAAATTAATCCCTATATCTTTCAGAAATTTACAGCAGTATTCTTCAAAAGTAAATACACAGATAGTAGAATGTATACAATAACTGAGCCACATTTATGATTACGATTACGAGGAAACAGGCCACGATTTATACCTGATAAGCACAGTGTATTTATTCGGTGGAGAGTGAAAGATTTACTATGTGTTTAAGCATTCATTTCCTTATTTTTGTGCATGTTTTCTGTAAAGGATGTGTTAACTGTACTATGATCACTTGAGAACTTAAACGGGTTTGGAAAGTCAGTCCTAAGTTTTGCAATCACTCATCATGTTATAAACTAAGGATATCTGTTGATGTAAACATCTCCCTCCATACCTCTGAGCGGTGTTTCTGTATGAAGTCAGTCAGAGGATGGCTTTTGTATTATCATGAGCTTTCAATAAAGTAATTTCCATTCAGGCATCAAGGGCCAGAAGTTTAAGCTAGAGATAAGAAATGGATCCTGGAAGTTACTATGTGTTCTCCCCACCGTACAGTCTCCTCTCTGGGACAGGCTGCAGAAACTCTGTCTCTCTCTCTCCCCTCCATGGGTTTCATAGTGTTGAGCACTGAAAAACACAAATGTATTCAGAAAGTCTGTGTGCTCTGGCCAAGTTCACAAGGGAAATGCAGCAGAATTAGTAAGAAAACAACAAAGGTCCATATCCTACGTATTGAAAAGCAGACTCCCTCCTTCCCTCCCAGCTCCTCACCTGCCCACTGGCGGAAGAGTTTCTTTACATCTTTCTCTTTCCCCGCGTTGCTCCTGGAGGCCCCAGCACTTTCAAGCCTTCAGAAAACAAGACCATACAGTCTTTGCAGTGAAGCAGCCCTAAGAGCTGTCAGTCTTAATGGAGCATATGTGCAGCTCTTTTACACTTCTCCACAGCACAGCACCTCCAGCATGTGCGTAGGTACACCAGGATGGTTTCCAGCTGGGTTTGTGGAGTTCAAGTTCCTTAGGGCAGTAAGGAAGGAGCACAGCAAGCTCACCACCTTGGACTTCAGGAGAGCCTTTGTCATCTTTGGGTATATACTTGGTAGAGTATCATGGGATGAAGCTCTGGAGGGAAGAGGGGCCCAAGAAAGCTGGCTAATATTCAAGGATCACCTCCTCCAAGTTCAGGAGCGATGCATCCCAACAAAGAGGAAGTCGGGCAGAAATGCCAGAAGGCCTGCATGGATGAACAAGGAGCTCCTGGACAAACTCAAGCACAAAAGGAAAGCCTACAGAGAGTGGAAGCAAGGATAGGTTGCCTGGGAAGAATACAGAGAAATTGTCTGAGCAGCCACGGATCAGGTGAAGAAAGCTAAAGCCCTGATAGAGTTAAATCTGGCCAGGGACATCAAGGGCAACAAGAAAAGCTTCTATAGGTATGTCAGTAATAAAAGGAGGACTAGAAAAATGTGAGCCTTCTCTGGAAGGAAACAGGAGACCTGGTTACCTGCGATACGGAGAAGGCTGAAGTACTCAATGACTTTTTTGCTTCAGTCTTCACTGGCAAGAGCTCCAGCTGCACCGCCCAGGTTGCAGAAGGCAAAGGCAGGGACTCGGAAAATGAAGAACTGCTCACTGTAAGAGAAGATCAGATCTGAGACCATCTAAGGAACCTGAAGGTGCACAAGTCCATGGGACCTGATGAGATGCATCCGCAGGCCCTGAGGGAACTGGTGGATGAATTTGCTAAGCCGCTATCCATCATATCTGAGAAGTCATGGCAGTCTGGTGAAGTTCCCACTGACTGGAAAAGAGGAAAGTGAATGCCCATTATTGAAAAGGGGAAAAAAGGAAGACCCAGGCAACTACAACCAGTCAGTCTCACCTCTGTGCCCGGCAAGATCATGGAGCGGATCCTCCTGGAAACTATGTTAAAGCACATGGGAAAAAAAGGAGGTGATTGGTGACAGCCAACATGGCTTCACTAAGGGCAAATCATGCCTGACTAATTTGGTGGTCTTCTATGATGGGGTTACAGTGTTGGTGGATAAAGGAAGAGCAACTGTCATCGTCTGCCTAGACTTGCCCCAAGCATTTGACACTGTCCTGCACGACATTCTTGTCTCTAAATTGGAGAGACATGGATTTGACGGATGGACCCTTCAGTGGATAAAAAATTGGCTGGATAGTCATACAAAGAGTTGTGGTCAACAGCTCAATGTCTGAGTGGAGATCAGTGACAAGGGGCATTCCTCAGGGGCTGGTGTTGGGACCGGTGCTGTTTAACGTCTTAGTTGGTGACATGGACAGTGGGATCGAGTGCACCCTCAGCAAGTTTGCAGATGACACCAAGCTGTGTGGTGTTGTGGACACACTGGAGGGAAGGGATGCCATCCAGAGGGACCTTGACAGGCTGGAGTGGTGGGCCTGTGAGAACCTCATGAAGTTCAACAAGGTCAAGTGCAAGGTCCTGCACGTGGGTCGGGGCAATCCCAAGCACAAGTACAGGCTGGGTGGAGAATGGATTGAGAGCAGCCCTGAGGAAAAGGACTTGGGAGTGCTGGTTGGTTGATAAGAATCTCAACATGAGCCAGCAATGTACGCTGGCAGCCCAGAAAGCCAACCGTATCCTGGGCTGCATCAAAAGAAGAGTGGCCAGCAGGTCGAGGGAGGTGATTCTGCCCCTCTGCTCTGCTCTCGTGAGACCCCACCGTGAGTACTGCATTCAGCTCTGGAGTCCCTAACACAAGAAGGACATGGAGCTGCTGGAGTGAGTCCAGAGGAGGGCCACAAAGATGATCCAAGGGCTGGAGCACCTCGAGGGGTTGGAACTAGATGATCTGTAAGGTCCCTTCCAATCCAAACCATTCTATGATTCTCTTATGCTGTGAGTGCCTCCTGCCACCTTCAGCGCTCTTTAGTCAACTCTTCCACAGTTTTTCAGCTAAAGAAATTAACTGCTCTAGAAAGCGAAAGGGAAGACTGTAGCAACCTGGGACAGGATGGCCATGGCACGTGCCTTGAAGAGCCACTGTTCTCTAGAAGGAGATGTCATGCTCTGCACACATAAGCCTCCATTTTCCTTGCTGAAGTGCCCCCTTCCTCTAGGTTTAGATCATGAACACCTGAGTGCTGTGTTGGCATCAGTTACGTCAAAGTACAAAGGCAGTACTGGCTCCTAGCTAAACCACAACACTGGTCTAATTCAGCATGGAAAACTGATTAAAATACTCATTTTCAGAGAAAGATCACTCTGCAAACTGTCTAAAGTTAACCAGAGGCCCCTTGCCTTTTAGCAAATGTTGATGCAGAACTGAAGTTCACCAAATGATGAATTACTCTAGTGTTCCCTCTGCTGTCTGACCTGGACTCTAGAGCTATGACTTCTACAAGGTTTTCTTAATGTTAACGTTGCAATCTCTCAGAGACATGCCATCATTTTGATCTTTTGCTGACCTACTAGCGTGCTAAGCAAACACAGTGTCGCTGATGGAATTTTTTAAGGCATGAATGGGACTTAGGTGCTTGATCTCATTAATTTTGATGAGATTTGAGCATCTAACTCCTTTAAAGTCTTATGAAAATCCCTATCCAGTTTCCCGGGCATGGGTCATCAATAGAGTGAGGACACATCCAATGACTGGTATATTTCAAGCAGAAAAAACACTCAGTAAATATGGTCCTTTTGAAAAACAAATATTAATGACAAAATGTAGGTGTACTCCAAAGTACTGACTTGGATCAGCTACAGTTCTGCAACCTATGGGCTACCTGTCCTTTCCTCCAACTAGATCAGAAGCTCTTGTGATATGTAGTTCCACCAGTGGCCAAAAAGTGCCAGAGAATGAGTCAACAGGTATAGTGAATCATTTCAGTAACATGGATTATCAACTCCCAGAAAATATTTTCCATTCTCTTGAATGATCAGTTGAAGTTTTCTTGACCTTTGGGTTGCTTTTCGAGTCCCATAGACGAGCACTGGGACCTCTAAACTGGGAAAAACTCCAGACACTTTTGCTGGCCAGACAGAAAGACATAATTAAAAAAGTAATAATAACAGAAACTTATGAAAATATCTGTAAGTGGATTTTTTTTTTCCAATTTTGCTATTTTAAGGGCAGCCTTCATGAACTTTTTTGGCTGTACACTCAATAGCAGTGATTTCTTGGCAATCTCATTAGCTTCACTTTCGTATGGGTAGGCAGCTCTCGTGTAATAAATCATTTAGTAGTTCAGACAGTGATTCAACAAAGTGTAATATCCTTCTCTTCCCTGACAGTTTGTCGACACGGGCTACGTTTCAACAGACAGACCTACGTCACCACATCCAGTCCTAAAGCAGGCTGGAAGAGAGCCAGCTCTGCTCCAAAATGTGCTCCATGGTACTTGGGCTTGAGTGAATAAGCCCAGCTTGTTAAGCCAGGGACAATGGCTCAGTAACGGCATTAATGGTTTGGCGTTGGCTCACATCTGACCAGGTGGGAGCAGAATGAACTTATGTCTGGGTTTGAAAGAGAAAAGTGAAAAGCTCAAGTGAAAGATTCCAACCTTGGGAGGTGTGGAAGGCCACACTGGACACACACTCTTGCAGGATAGGGCCTTCTACCTTCAGAAAAGTTCCCAGGGATTTCTGTGAAATCAGGTTTGATCTCCAAGAGGTCCTGAAGACAGCAGAGGAAGTAATTCTCTAGGAGCACTGAAAGGTCATAGGAAGGTCCAACAAATATTCACAGTACTGCTTGTTTCTTTAATACCTAAATGTCACACATATATTAAGAAGTACTTGTGGTCACACTTAGATTTACATTTTCCACCATTAGTGGCTCAAGTAAATGAGTTTTCAGCTGAGATGTGTGTGTAAGTGGTGACATAATATTGCTAAGACATACCAACCTGTTAGTACTTGCAGTTTAGGGAATTATAAGAAAGGTTGCTATCTGGAGAGACGTCCACAGCTCCTCCTAACTCACAGTAGTAATATAGGCGGTGTTGCAAATACTAGTCCATCCTTTGAAATGGTGGGTAGAACAAAACAAAGAAAACATGATAGCCTTCGTTTTGAGTTCAGACTGACAGCTGATTTTGACTCCCTGACTCCTATGAATGTGACCATCCATGTCTGTGATGGCAAGGCGGTTGCCATCTGTCCCAGAAACGGTACCGGTTGCACGAAAGCACCTCCGCAGGCTTTGATGAGTGTCTTGTTCTGCAAGGACTGTCAGGCCACAGGAGATTACTGAGCAAGAGAGCCTGCCTTCAGGGAATAAACTCACCCAGATCTTACACTACACTGCTTTCTCTTGCTTACAGTTGAACACGATCTTCTGCTAAATTTTGTCCTTCGGAAATCCAATACATAGGAGAAAAAAAACCCAACATATTCTTGTGTCCTGGAACTAAATTATAATGTTGCTAAATAAGATGTATTGTTGTCCTACTGCATGAAGTCAGTATTTTTTCTTTTCTTTTTTTTTCTCTTGTTTTCTGCCCCTGCTTCTCTTTTTCCTTTCCATTTTCCACTTTTGGCTGCCTATTTCCTTATCTCGAGTAAACGAACATTGCAATTCACTGTGAACCAGCTAACATTGGTTATTTGGATAAAGCCCAGTGTTAATTCCAGGTACAAGTTTTTTCTTTTGGTCTGCTCCACAGGGAAAGTTACTAAGAAAGGAAAAGGGAAGATATCGTTCACCAGTTCTTTCTGGATGATGCAAGTCACTGCTAAAATTAAAGGCTGAATGTGATGTGACTTCTCCCAGATTTCTCAAACTTTCACAAGCAGCTACCTAGAAAACAGCTGTTCTAACAGCAGTGAGAGGGCTTTGTGCTATTCCTTTTGAACGTCTAACAAAAACAATGTGGTTTAATGAACTACATGGTTATGCCACCACTACACAATATTTGTTATGCACCAAGAAAATTCATATCAGAACCCAGGAATTTACTTTGGAAGCTAGGACTTGGTTTCCAAATCACCTTTTTTCCATATATAGCTCTTGATTTTCATCCCATTTGACATCCGTCTGGCAAAAGTTTCTAACCGCCTTCATTGCATGTTGTCTCATACATGACAGTCCCTCTCTTCCCCCAAATACCACAACTTCATAACACTTGTTTGAAGCTCCAGCTTGCTGCAAAGGTTTGCAGACCACCGAACAACCTGCTCTGGCTACTTATCTTTTCATGTACTGAGCCTAGACAGGCTCAGCTGCCCTTACTGAACTTGCAGGTGGCACGGGCTCTCTGAGCATACTAGCTGACTTAGAAGAGCTTCTTCCTAGGTGACGACATTATGAAAGAGGTGCCGAGGGACATCTCCCTGAGGGTACTAAAACCCCTCTGCCATGCTCCTCACTGACAAGGATTTGAGTAACTCCATGTTCTTGAAAATTTACTCAGGATGGTGAAATGGGGTAGGATGTATACTGGGTGGGTGGCAGCAGGGGAAGGTGCTGCATTTAAATAAGCAGAGCGCAAAATCAGCTGGAAGGTTATTGCAGATAAATACTGGAAGTGGAGATTCCTGCTCCGGAACAGACTGTGCTTGGAAGAACACCCCAATTCCACTTCCAGTCTTTTAAGGAAGCAGATTGCAAGAAAGTAGCAGGAAAGCAGTCAAACTCCAAAGACAACTGGAAGGGAAATACTCTTTTGCCCTTCTGTGCCACTTCCAGCTCAGCAGAGAAGCGAGGGCTGTTTGTTGTTTTGCACTGAAGAAATCGGGCGTCACATTGGCAGGTGTACAAACCTACGAGCATCGGCTCCCCACCAATATGCTTTTGTTTTAATGCCCTAAAAAGATCCTTGTCAACAGCTGGTGAAAGGCCCATTGTCCTGCCTCATCCTTTTCCTGACTTGACCTGTCAAGAGAGCAGAACTATGCAGCTCCAGGCATACAGAGCAGGGTGGGAGAGCCACGCGTTCCTTCGGAGTCCTCTTTCAGTTGCTGTTTTGTGTGTGTGGTCATTTTCCTTTCATAATACGGTATGTACTATATGGGAGGTCCTAGAAAGAACATGTATGGACCTGGACCTTGCTGTGCTCGGTGGCTACGAACACAGAATGAAAGGACAAGGGAGAGGGTCCAGAGGAGGGCCATAAAGATGATCCAAGGGCTGGAGCACTTCTGCTATGAAGACAGGCTGAGAGAATTGGGGCTGTTCAGCCTGGAGAAGAGAAGGCTCTGGGGACACCTTCTTGCAGCCTTCCAGTACTTAAAGGGGGCCTACAAGAAAGCTGGAGAGGGACTTTTTACAAGGGCGTGTAGTGATAGGACAAGGGGCAATGGATTTAAACTAAAAGAGGGCAGATTTAGATTAGATATAAGGAAGAAATTTTTCACTCTGCGAGTGGTGAGGCACTGGAACAGGTTGCCCAGAGAATTTGTAGATGCCCCATCCCTGGAGGTGTTCAAGGCCAGGTTGGATGAGGCTTTGGGCAACCTGGTGTAGTGGAGGGTGTCTGTGCCCATGGCAGGGGGGTTGGAACTAGATGATCTTTAAGGTCCCTTCCAACCCAAACCATTCTATGATTCTATGATTCTATGATGTTCCCTGGCCTGACAAGTTCACTGGTCTTGTGCTCAGGTTTGTTCTTTCCTTTATCTTGTTACTTCTTTATTTTGAGTTTCTTCCTTCCTTTTCACCACTCCTCCACTTCTTTTTTATGCAATTGCTCTTCATTGAACTCAATTTATGTCTTTTTAGCCTGGTGTAATTAGATATCGCTTACTTGTGATATTTCTCCTTTCCCTAGCCTTCTTTCTGCTCTTCTTTGCCAGTGCTTTCCGTGGTTTATATTTGTTATGCTGTCCCTCCACCTATTATGTGTGAACAAGAGGAAGGGAGAAGAACCTGGAGCCAGAGAGACAGAGAATGGGCTTGAAAAAAGTTACTGAACTGATAGATAGGAGACTATGGCAGGCTAAGACAAAGAAAAGCAGGCTGCTGGACAAAAAAAGGATACTTTAAAGAGGAAGCTGGATATAGGAATTTCCTACACCAGAGGAAAGGCAGGTCTTGATGAGAACAATATAAAGAAGGAAGGAAGTGGTTGTTTGGGTAAGTGGGAGAATTGACCGTGGCTGTGGATGAAAGGAGAAGCTGAGCCAGGCTCTGTGCGATCCGCAGAACTATCAGCCTGGGATCTGCAAGCCTCCGGGAGAGACAGGACCAAGTGTCAAAGCCAGAACGGAGGCCTTGGCAGGGAAAAACCCACACCTAAAATCACAGCAGCACTCAAAACACAGAGATACTCATCAGGGATTTGTTACACAGGGAACAGAGTGGATGGTGAAGACCTCAAAAATTATGCTTTGTAAATGACGTTGAATATTTTCAGGCATTTATGCTTGGGATCTCTCCTTTTGAATCACCTGCACTCTGATTCATTAGGCTGATAGCTAGCTAAATAGCATCATGTGTAGCAGTTTATCAGATCCTGGATATTCAACAGCTTTTAAAATCTAAAAATTTAATTAAATGCAAAGACAGGCAAATAGGAAAACATCAAATGATGCTCAGCTACCAAGAGACAATTGGATGTATTAACTTTCAAATATCAATATAAAATTCCAAATGAGAGAAAAACTGCTTCACAAAGGGTTTCACACTCTCCCAGGACAGGGTGAGAAGGGACAATACTGCTTTTCTCCAAGGAAAGAGCAAACTCAGATGATCTATCTGCTCCTGTAATTCCCAGAACGACACAGAACATCGATGCCAAGCCTGACAATATGTTGCTGAGCGAGTGGTAGCAGAGAGAAAGTGACTGTGATAGAAGACAGCATGGCTGGGATAAACAAACAGGTGCTGTCAGCCAAATGTTGAACACTGCAAATGCACCACAGCAGATGCCCTGATTAAATAAAATGTGAAGTCACAACATTTGTTTGAGTGATTGAAAAAAATTAACATGCTCAATCTCAGATTCATTGATTGTTCATGAGAATTAAAAATAACTAAAATAACTAAAGCTCTGGCATTAGTTTTCTTTTAGCTTGTAAGTTTAAAAAAAAATAAAAAACCTCTTAAATGGGAGTCATTTTTCAAAATTAGGATTTTTTTCTCTCTTGCTTCTGAGTAGATATCTTTACTAACCTGCTCTCAGAGACAGGCTGCATGACATGGAGAGTTGAACTGTCTTTGAGTCTAGCTTTATCAATGAAGAAAATGTGAAATTTCTGGTAAAGATCTCTTCCACAACCCTCCTCTGCCTCAATAGATGGTGCTATGAGGGTTCCTCTCATCCACTCGCTCAGCACACCCCTCAGTTCACCCCTTCACACACACCAAGCTGTGAAAGTGCACAACCTGCCCTCAGTAAAAGATCTCCAAATACTCTCCAGCAGGATTAATACCTGTTGAGAGGTATTAATACCAAGGATGCCTTAAGTCAGAGCTGTCCAACTTCCACACCATCACCAGGCTGTCACATTGCTCTTTGCAATGGTGTGAGTCCCATGACGGCTCAGAGGCTGCACCCCAGAAATAATCTGGAGGGTATTCAGAGCTGTGCTGGATGTGCCTACCCCTGGTTTATACCCTAGAGAACATAGGAATTCCAAGTAGAATTCAAAAAACAAATATAATACAGCCTCAAGTTCTCTGTGTGATACTTAGTGGTTTGTTAAAGGGACAAACAAGGACAAGCAAACCAATGAAATGTATAAAAATCCTTGAGCAAACAACCAAGAAGATATTTAGCCAGAGCAGTCCTCTTACAGCTCAGCTCAGATTTTTCTGAAATCTGGCCCAGGTTTGTGCAACAATCCCAACTATGACCATTACTGTTCTGGAGGAGAAAGAAGCTCTGCTCAGAGAATATCAGCCAGGACTGACAGATTGCAGAGCAGATAAGGAGGCAGAAAAGCCTTGGGCCAGCAGGATAACTTCCCTTCTTAACCAGCCCAGGGCCTTGCTGGTTTAAGGCGCATTTATAAAAGCTCACAAAGAAAAGGTTAATAAGCCAGGTAAAATATAATAGAATTGGAGAATCTTTTGGTGTTTCACCCATTTTCTCTTTGTGCAACTTTTTTGGGAAAAAGTAATTTTTTCCAAATGGATTGTGCCCATGTTACTGGAAGCATGTTGTGTCAGATCTGCTTTGAAGAAAAAGGTTTATTGTCAGGTTACTACAACCAGGAAAAGGTGCAAGAGCACAAAGATGCCATCTAAGAGTAGTTTTGCACAGAGCTTGGTCTTGGACACTAGACCCATTCCTTCAGGAAGACGCATTATAGCGGCAGAAGCCGTCCAGGGCACAGCTTCCTTCATGCAAGCTGTTCATCGCTGCCATGGGATAAGACCAGGCCTGCCATGACACCATTCAGGCTTTATTAACACCCTGCTTCTGCTGTCCAAGGGGCTTAAAGATTTTAGATGTTATGTTGAAGACAAAAACGAACAGGAGAGTTCCTCTTCCCAGAGGAGAAAACTAAATTGGATAGAAGACCAAACCAGTTAATACAAGTTGAACCCTCACTCTACCTGAAATGGAACCTTCCTAAAAGTCTCTATTTCTCCTACTGTGCACAGCAGCAGAGATCCCTGATAATCAGAGAAGACCCTCTTCCTCTGCTTACAGCTTCTCCTATAACTGCCATAATACACATTGTCCCACAATTACTTTACTTGCGCACAGGCACAGTCTCCTTTCGGGAAGGGTGAATGCACCTGGACAAAAATACACAGCTCAACACTGTTGTCTGCTCCACCACAGGTCTTCCTCTGTCTAATAAGCACAGATGCAAGTTTGTTGCAGGTGTTAAGGACTACTGAGACACTAGCTTGAGTTTTACTGGAAAGAAAATCAGAGAAGTTAAACTGAAGCTTTTGTTTTAAAAGAAGAGATTTTTACACACAGCTACAATAAAAATTCTCCTATTTTGTTGCTGTTAACAAACTCTGTCACTATGTTTCTGATAATATTTCTGGTCAGGAGCAGCAGAGTGACCTCAGGAAAACCTTGCTGGAATTTCTAAGGTGTTTGGTTTTGTATTTTGCCTCCTGTACCAGTTGCCAGGGCAGCTGTAATAGGGAAAGGAAAACTGTTGAAAAACCTATGACTGGTATTTTAAGGGGCTTAGAGCAAGCCCTGCAACTCTCCAGGCAGATGGTGATTTAGAAAAAAAAAAAAAAAAAAAAGCAAGCTGGGCTGATGCTAGGAGTGTGTTTCCATGGGAACAGGGAGGTAGGGATGCTGCCTTGTACTTGACCAAAGGGGACGTAGGTTCAGGATTAGGATTAGGAAAGAAGTGGCCAGACTTCTGCTGCCATTCAGGGTGTCATTTACACTCCTAAATACAAGACAGGGGTCTTTAAAGGACTGCACCAGCTCTATAACCACATGTCTTTGTATGGAATTAATCAATTTTAAAAGACGTATATGCTTGAATGTAAGAGTCTTTATGAGTCTGTAAAAGAGTACGTATAAAAGCACATAATTTTTAGTGATCTATGAAAACAGAGTGTATAAACGTGAAATGATTGTCCACCTCTTAGTTTAAGACAAGGTATGTGGTGGTGGTCTCTATATCAAACAGTTCCTCTGTGTGATATGATGCTTACCACAGCCCATTCCAGATCTTCTAGTTCTCTGAGAGGTGATGTTAAGAACACCAGACAGCAAAATCATACATTTGATATTGCACTGTAATAAAAAAAGAGGTAGGATAATTATTTTAAATTGTTAATCTTCCACTGCCCTGGGAGAATAAATCTAATTGATGTCTGATATAAATCAGTGTTATTTAAATATTACAAGAATCAGAAAATAGTTTGCGTTAGCTTAAGTATTTCAAAATACTCTTATTATTTCTCTTCAAATGTTTGAGATTAGATTACCATTCATCTAGTTTTCATCTAGTTGTAGTTCTCAGAAAAATCCCTACAAACTCATCTCCTGGTTTTAAGCCTTTCATTATTCCAGCAAATTTCAAACAATAAACAGAGACTAAAACAAAAGGTATGAAACAATAAAGACAAAATCCAAGAATGGAAACAGAGACAAACATACGCATTTATGTGGTATATTTATATTTGAAAAGTTAGTGTTTTTGTTTTCTTTGACTCACTTATAACAATAAACAAGATTCAAAATCCCAAGTTTTGAAATGAGGCAAATTCATGCCTAAAAGAAGGGCATATTGAAAAGTAGATCCTACAGTTCTCATCAAAATTTGTTGACAACTATCACAAGTTGCAAATATGACCAGTTATGACCCATCTCAAAATAAAACCCCTCAGCAGTAGGGGTGAATATTTGCATACCTGTGTTTCCATCACGCAGATATCTTCCTATGCTTGAATAAATGTAAACAAGTAACTTTGGCTCATCTTTCAAATGCTTATGAGTGGGGATTTTTAGGAATTGGCTTTGAATACTCCCGGTGAAAAATTTCTCTTCCCTGTTTTAGAAACGTCTATGCTTCAGCTGAGACTAAAGAGCACCTGTTTGAGCTGGGACTGCTCACACGATGCAAACCAGGTGTGCAAGTCTGTGCGGGGCAAACTTTATTTTCTTCCCCTGCATAAAGAGGAAAACAACGAGTATTCAAGCACGGTATTTTTTTAAGCACACCTTGCTGTCTGCTTCGCTTTTGAAAGAACTCTGTCAGGTGCTGTGCTGACCCTCACAGATTTTTGGAAGGCCCCTCTCGCCCCGTCGCGACACGAGGAGGTGCCTGCGGCGGCCCCCGAGGCACCTGCCGCCGCTCCGCTCCGGGGCGGGAGCCCCGCGGCCCCCGGGCAGGCGGGTGAGGGTCTGGGCGGGGGAAGCAAAGCCTTTTCCCGCCGCGGGGGGCCGAAGGTTCCGAGGCGATTCGTGTGATAACGTTAATTAATCGGGTGTTTAACGCAACAACCGCAAACAACTGCCCGCCGCCTGCACGGGTGGCTCGGTGCCCTAGCAGGAGCTGCGGGGCGGGGGGGAGGGGAGAGGAGGATCCGCTCTCCCCTAAAACTAGGGGTGCCTTGCCATCGTGCCGATCCCCCCATCACCACTCCCCTCAACCCCCCCCCCCCGCCCGCCCCGGTCGCAGCGCCGCCCGCGATGCGATGCTCGCGGCGAGGAGGAGGAGGCGGCGGCGCGGGCATTTGCATGGGCTGAAGGCAAAGCGGCTTCACCCGTCTGTTTTATTTTTAGCTGGCAGCTCAGGGCAGCGCAGCTCCGCTCCGCCGGCGGGGCAGCAAGCGAGGGAGGAAGGAGCGAGCCGGCAGGGCGGGCGGACGGGGCACCGGCGGAGAGAGGTTACCGCAGGCGAGCGGCAGCCAGCCGGGCTGCAGAGCGCCGCCGCCCCCGGCCCCCGCCCCGGCGGCTGCGAGGCAGGGAGAGGCAGGGAGAGGCAGGCAGCGGCCTCAGCGTCCCCCCGCTGCGGCCGCGGCTCACCTCGGGCTGGCGGCTCGGTGCCTGGCTGCTCTCCCGCCGCAGCCGCGGCGCGCCGGGGCCCTGCAGATGGCCAGTCCCGCGCTGGAGCTGGGAGAGGTTCAGCCTCCCCCCGAGCCCCCCCAGCCTGAGTTGGCCTTCACCGAGGCGCAGAAGTGGATCGAGGTAAGACCGCGGGAGGGCCGGGGTGCTGGCGCCTGACCCCCATTGGGAACACCCCGTGGAACGACCCGGTGTCCTTTCCCCGCTCGTCGCAGGGGCTGTAGGCATTTTATTCCACGCTGAGCTCCGTCCCGGCCCTCCGCCGCTCTGCGCGCTGCAGGGAAAGCGGCCGGGAGCCGCGGCTCAGCCCCCGCGCAGCGCGCGCGCCTTTGGATGAGCCCCTGCCCCCCTCACCCGCGCATCTCTTCCAAACTTAATCTCTTAATCGCATTTCCCCTCCCCGCCCCCGGGACTGAGATGAACGAGGCGGCTGTAAACAGGAGCCGCGCAGGTGCGCAGAGGCGCGGAGTGGGCGCGTCTCCCCAGCGGGGCTCCCAGCCGCGGCGTCCCGGGGGGCGGCGAGGGCCCCCCGCCCTGCCGGGGACACCTCCGGCCCTGCGGCCTGCCAGCTCCCCTCGCCCGCGGCTGGCGGCCGCGCAGGTAACGCTCCGCAGTGCGCGGAGAGGCGGGCCGGGTGTAGGGGGGCGAACACAGGAGGCCGGGGGGCAGCGATGTCCAGCGGGAGAGCGGCCCGGCAGCCCTCTGCGGCCCCTTCTCCCATCGCTCAGCCGAGCCAAGGAGAGACGTTCAGCCTTGCTCTTCGGGCAGGGTGGAAAAATAGCGCAGCTTGCTGTTCGCTCGTGCCATAAAACGCAAAGACGGGCAGGTGGCGGGTGAAATTTAATAGTAAAATATTTGGGGGTGTAACAATAGAGGCACTTTAAATAGCTCTTCGTCTGATTGCCAGTACAGAACACGCATGAAGGTGGTATAAGCCCAGATACCAGGGTAACAGCTCCCTGCAGCTGCGGGCTTTGAATTTAATCTGCAGCTTTTAGTAAGCCTCGGTGGATTCTGTTTTCCGACAGTGGTTAGGCAAATTGTTGTTAAAATTGTTGTGACTTTAAAATTCCCTGAAGCCCTGGGAATTTCAGACTGTAATGGTTCACTCCAACATCAGCCGGAAAGGTAATGCTGTGTCAGACTTCAGGGAATTGGCACTGACACAGTAAGCTGGCTGGTGTAGGACCAGAGGCAGAAGAACAACGAGGAACGTGAAAAGAAGGGCTTTTGTGCCAAGGAAAGGTGAGTATGCAGCCTGGGAGAGGAAAAGTGAAGTGCATATAAACACCGTTTGTCTTGGGAAGATGAATACTGTGGTTTCTATAGAGCCTTCTTTATGATAAAGGACCAAGAGAGAAGCACGTGACTCCAGCATACGTATGGTACATAAAATACCTTATGACCGTCGGTTCTGCTGAGAGACTGCTAATGACGCCAAGAACTCAATGGCGAAGCAGTTCTCTGTAGGTAACGAAGCTGCCAGCAATCACTCCAGGCATGATCATAATTGAAGGAGTATGTCCTTCGTGAAAGAGCAGAAACTTCCCTCTTGGGCAGTTTATTCTGCAGTTCACTATGACAGGAGGTCTCATGCCTGCACTTGTGCAACCCAGGGCCTGGTGAGCAGAGCAGAGGACTCCATGTAGGCCCGAGAGGTCCATGTCTAAGAAGGAAGCTGTCTGTAATTTCTTGTGCTTCCTCCTTCACATTTGAAATCTCCTTGATGCGTGGATAGCAAAGCTGTAATGTGCATCACAACGCTTACTATTAGCACTATCCTCTTGTGTGAGGGAGCATGTCGGGAGCCTGGAGCATCGCCACAGCTGCGGTGCGAGAAGGGAGCGTCTGCTTTTCCAGCAGTGCCCAGAGTGGATGCTCCTACTAAGAGAAAGGAGAAAGAAGCTGCCAGTGAAGCCAATGTGGCTTAATTTGTCTAACACATTATATTTGCTTTTAATCCCTATTTGGCTTTAATTCTGGAGCATGGGGGTTATTATCTCTTCCAAAAATCTGCTCAGCATTCACCATTCTAAATCTGGATGATTTGAACTGAGCGAATTATGCAGAACTTGACGTGTTAGTCCAAAGTTATTGAAAAGCAATGTCAATCTTAAATAGAAATAAAATCAAAGGATGTTATAGGTATCAACACTCAGTGTGCCAAGGCCTATTGATCCGGGTGAAAATCAGAAACGGGTCATGCTATATCTGGCTACTAGACCCATCTGCTTCAGCTGGCTCTGTAATTCTCTCACCAATTTATTCTTTGGCCTAGAGACGTTAGCAAATGTCTAGTGTGTTGTGTCTTCCAGCTCGTTTTTGACCACTTGAAATGACATCTCTCTCAAATGAAAATAAAAGACCGTTACAGTTGCAAGCAGGGCTGGTTGACCTCCCTAGTATGGAGAAGTCAGGATGTTAGTGGTGTGAGGCAGCTTAAAACCTGTCTTAGGCTATAAAATAGTGCCACACAAGGAAACTAGAGCAGAAATTGACAGATCAAAACCTCTGAGCTTGCTGTGCGTTTTTATTTCTAACAGTTGGATTCTCATCTGGTTTAAATCCTCATGTGAGTCCTTTCATCATTGTGTAGCACTGACAGGGATCTATCCTGTGGTCTGCAGCGCGTTTCTCCTCTGATGGGGCTGGAAAGGGAGCCTGTCCTCTTTTTACAGATGGGGAGCCAAGACATGAAGTGGTGAATGTCTAGATCTGCAATGATCGAGGTTCTTCCCTTCCTCCAGTCCAGAGGTCTTAGGGGTCTTGTTGTCACTCCTTGGGTCTGTGATCATTCACTGGAGCAGGTCGTCTGGGTGCCAGAAGCTGCCTTTTTCCTCTGCCAGCATTACTTTAATTTGTAACTGCAGGATAGAGGAGTCTATGGTGCACTGAAGTTTGGGTGGATCCTCATAATAATCCTTTTGTTTCCCTGAAGGTCTGAACCAGTAGCGCTAAGGTGTTCCTCTGAGTGGGGAAAAGGGCCAGAGCTCCGACTCTTACTGCTGAGGCTGCTTATGTATGTAACAGTTTGTGTTTTGTGAGAGTATTTCAAGCGGTGATACATTTGGTGTCAGCTGTATGCTGCAGAAGGTGGGATTTTGGAATTCTGTGGACTTTCCACTTTGACTGCGAGTCACTTTGGTAGGGAACCAGAGTTCAGCCTTGCTTAATTTTGCATAAATATCAGCCATGCATCCCTCCGAGTAACGGTAAACCAGTCCTATTATTTTGGTTTAGCTTGCTTGGCGTGTGCTACTTAGGTGAAGAATGTCCTCTTAATGATAAAATGAACCATATTAGTAGTACTCAGAGGAATTAAAATAAAGGCACCGAATGAAGAACCCTGTGAGAGTGCTGCATCAATCTGCATTATTAAAGGTGTGGTATCTCATTTCAATTAATGCATCTCAGTTTCACTGAAAGAATATATCAGCCTTGTAAAGCCTAGTGGGTTAGTACAGCAAAATAACAAATCTAATTTAATCTAATGACCTGTAATTTTAAAATGTCAAGGTTCTCTGTATGTGTGTTTAAACTAGAATAACTGAGGGTTGAAAGAACATCTGTATAAACAGAGTTATTCTTGCTGTAAAGATTCGTAAGAGTAATACAGTAATAAAGACTCATTTAATACCAGTGTAACTCCTAAGGGTATTGTTATCTCCTCATCACACCTCCTGGCCTTGCCTCATTAATACGCTCTCTTGTCGCTGTTGAGACTTGGTTCAATTAGGGATGGCTTTTCCATAGACTTATATTCCTTAGAAACTTTGCCAGCTGATAAGAATGCTTCTGTTATAGTTGTATGGTAATAATAAACAAGTCATGTTTTTCTGTCCCCTATGGTCAGCACTTGACTTTGCTGTTCCCTCTAGTTGTGCATAGACTAAAACTCATCAACTTCTAATCATAGAATCGTCTGGTTGGAAGAGACCTTCAAGATCATTGAGTCCAACCATTCACCCTGCACTGTCAGGGTCCCTAAACTATATTGCTCAACACCAAATCTACACGGTTTTTAAACACCTCCAGGGATGGGGACTCCACCACCTCTCTGGGCAGCCTGTTCCAATACTTGACAACCCTCTCTGTAAAGAAATTTTTCCTGATATCTAACCTAAATTTCCCCTGGTGTAACTTGAGGCCATTCCCTCTCGTCCTGTCATTCACAATGTGGGAGAAGAGACTGACCTCCACCTCCCTACAACTTCCTTTCAGGTAATTGTAGAGAGCGATAAGGTCCCCCTGAGCCTCCTCTTCTCCAGACTAAACAGCCCCAGCTCTCTCAGCCGCTCCTCATAGGACAAGTTCTCTAAACCTTTGTCCTAATGAGAAAAGTAGCAGACAACTATATATATATATATTTCCCTTGAATTCTCCTGTTAAGGAGAAATTTGCCAGCCGGGGGGGTTTGAAGGGTGTGTGTGGGTTATTTTCTTTTTTCCTTCTAGCAAAACACTCACCTGTGTTAGGTTTCCGTCTTGAAGATGGCAGTTTTAAGTTGGTAACAGTGGTGCCGCTTCTAGGAGAAGCGGTGGGGCCAGGTGTATTCCTTAGTGCTTCTGGATTTGTCACGTCATACAGCAGAACAGGTGCGTTGCTTCTGCACCTCTGTCTCTGCGAAAGAGTGTTCGAGGCATAAAACCAGGGAAGTGACTCAGACAAATAAAGTTCATGTGAACGTCTTGTGTCAGGAGTCTGGAAACAAGGTATCTTCAGGGTGTCTCTCTTTTGTGTGGATGAAACTTGAGTGAGCTGAGGCTTATGGCTCCCATTGCAAAAACATAACTTCTAAGGAGATGAAGGTAGTTCGTTGACCAAATCTTTTCTAATTGGTGAAGGGACTTGATTGGAATATCTGCTGTAGGGGCCTGGAACTTAAGGAATACACAAGTTTGTTTATATGACCTTAAAAATGTGGTATGACATTTGAGGAACATCAGAGATAAAGCTCTTCTGATGAAAACTATTGGTTAAGCTAACTGATTCTTCACTGAGTATATGAGTAACTTGTGTCCCGCAGGAGTGTTTCTGCTTCCAAATATGTGTAGACATCTACTCTTCCTTTGCTGTGAAGCTGATTTTAAGATCCTTAAATAGGGACTCTAGTTCCTTTGAACATTGATGCAGTTTCTAGAACGGTGGTGCCTCTAGCTGGACTGGGGACCTTCCGGTGCCACTGCAGTCTTGCTATTATTTGGATAGGAATGGATCAAATCCAACAAATGTTTTCTCCAGTGAGCAGTTCCAGAGAAGTCAGTCTGACTGCCTAGGAGAGTATTTGACTACAACCATTTAAGTGTTGAATGATGCACTAAGCTTTAAGACTACATGACTTTATTAATAAAATATCATAGGAAAGTTGTTGAATTAGCCTCCCAGCAGTGCCTATAGTTCAAATTTCTCAGCATTTAGCCTTTCTTTCTTCTTTTTTTTTTTCTTTTTTCTTTTTCTTCTGCTGGAAGAGTGTCTCACCCATATACTTTACATAATGTATCGGGAATGAATTTATTACAGTGAACAAGTGCATTCTCAAACTAGAAGAAACCTATGCAAATGGATTAGACAGCTTGCCTGATTTGTTGACAGCTAAAGTTAGGCCAGGTGATTCCTTCCTACAGTGCCTATAAGGCAACCATGAAGAGTCAAAAGGAGTGTGGCGGGCTGCTGGTCCTAGACGGATGTGAATGCAGAATAACTTTACTGTGGTTATAGTGACTGGTCGTAGAGAGGAATTCTTCTCTGCTATCTCTACATCTCCTCCTGGGCAGCGTTTAGGGATTGCAGACAGGGCAGATGGGATGCTCTTCGTTTTGACTAAGTTAGTCATTCAGTGGAATGGAAACTAATTGATTTAAAGAGGGTAGAAGAACCTGCCCAAACTCTGTGACCCTATGAAAATACCAGCTTCTAGAAATTTTTTCCTCTCCCAGTTGTCTGGCAGCTGACCTCCTGTCCTGTATACATGGACCCAATTCCCTCGTCATGAGATCTGTTTAAGCCGTGTTACAAGTAGCGCTTGGCACAAGGGTGAGAATAATCAGAACAACAATACTAATGATAAGGGGATAAAGTCAGGAAATGCAGGACTGAGCTGTTAATTGTCTTAAAACTGAATTAATTTCTCCTTTCAGTACTGAAATTTTAAAATAAGTAAAAGATCTGCCCTTAACACCAGAGTCTGGAATGCCATTATGCAATTAGTGGTGAAGATCAGTTAACACAGCTATGTAACCTCATTGCACTTGTTCTGCTAGTGTTAACTGCCTTTTAAAATATTTTTTAAAGGATAATATTAATCCTCTAGAAAGGAAGATGCGGTATTTCCCAGGTACAGAGAATAAATAGCAAATCGATGCAGTGGAATTGTTTTGTAACTTCTAAAATGCGTTGGGCAATCTGGAAAGTGTTATTTCGCTACAGGTTACGTTTGTTTGAAAAATCTACCAGTCTAGAAGCTTTTCGTCCATGGATGAATACTTCTGTGCATTGGTTCTCTGCAAACACCCTGACAAGAACAGTTTTGGAACAATGTTACAGAAAAAGCAAGATTTATAGGGGTAAAAGTGCCATTTAAAAGGGCAGCTGCATAGGGGGAAGGTATGAATGTTTTGCCTTGCAGACTCTGAAGATCTAAGCTGTCCCTCCTTCTCCTTCCAATATATCATTTAAAGAAGAAAGTACTGTCTCTCCTTGGCCCACTCAGTCCCTTAGATCACAAACTTCAACAGCTACTATGGCACCAATAACATACCATCAGAATTGATGGCTGAAATTTCTCCCAGCTATGTTAATCGCTGTCTCGGGTGAAAGGGCTGTGGCGTGTGTCCTCCGGGCAGCCTTGTAAGAATGCGAAGAACTATAACATGCCCCAGCTTAAAATTGAAAGAAAAAACCAAACCCTGCCCATTACTGTCTTTTATTTTATAAACAGAACAAAGGTACTCCCTGTACCTGGGACAGGGTGAGGAGTGACTGCTGGGGCAGCAGCTCTGCTGGAAAGGACCTGAGGGACAACAGGATTGGCATTTCCTTTGTAGAAACTCCTTAAAGCAGTGTAAAATGTGTTTGACTTCCAATCTTAACTATTTTTGCTAAACTTGTTTTATTTTAGGAAACTGTAAATACAACTAATTTCCTTGGCTTGGTGAGGGTTTTTTTTTGTTGTAGTTATTATTTAAATCACTATGCACTGCTATAATTGACCCATAAGGAATTGAAATAATTTCCCTTGCTTTCCAGTTCTTGAGAAGATGATGTGCAGGCTTATTTCTTGATAATTTAGATGTGAAATCCTTTGTTTGTGGTATTAGTTGGTTATAAAAATCCCCTACCTTGACCATCACTCTGCTCAGTTCTAGTATAACTTGCTACTGTTAACTAGTTTTTTTTTTATTGTATATTTGTATTTATAATGATTATTGCTAGCAATCCTTACCTTAGCAGAATGGCTAGCTTAACAACGGGGTGAATAATAGAACTTGCATCTGATGTTAAAACTGACTTAGAATAATCTGATGACTTTGTGGTCGGTGGGTAAAGGAGAAAATCCACTTCATTTGCCCTTTTGAAGAGAAACCGTATTTTGCTGGTTTCTGCTGTTTTGAGGTCTCATGTCTAGTATCAGAGACAAGTTGATTTCGAAATCAACTTTGACAAGCTAAGGTTTTGAAAAATAGTATTGCTGTGGCTTGTTGGCTCTGGCGTCATTGTCAGTGATTCACAGTGCACTTTACAGGCTAAGGAGCAGTGTAGTGGAGGCAGAGGAAGCAATTTTTTAATTCTGCTTTGTACAGCTGAATGAGTAAGGTAAGAGGGACATGCTCTCCATTAATCTCTCCTTCACAGACTTTTCTCCGTGATTCTGGTTAGTATTGGAAATAAGACAGGGATTTTTGCACTATGTGATCACACAGTGAGTTTTAGGAACAGCATGATAGGGAAAAATTTCTCTATGATGTCTTTTCCCTGTGCTATTCCAAACTCCAAAATCTCCCTAGCTCCATCTGACCTTTCTGTGGGCTTCAGAAGAATCCCAGTCCTCCTGTTATCTACAAGCTATAGAGAAAGTGGCTGCACATACTCAGCATAGTGCAAAAATAAGGAGTCCTGATCCTGACTGTAAATACCTTCCCTGTTGTCTCCTTTCCTGTAAGCATTGGTAGATCTCAGTACAGTGTTGCAGTGGTGAGCAGTCAAGCCTCTGACTGGATTAAAGTATCATTTAAAAGACATATTAGGCTGTTAGCTGCCTCCTGTTCCTCAGATCATACATTGCTAGGATTCAGGTTTTTCTCACCAACAGTGAGCAGCTGAAATCTGTAAAATCACAAAAGTTCTCAAAATTTATTTTACATCTGATAAATCCAGCAAAAGTGCAGGTCAAGTACTTTCACATGTAGTATTGATAATGCTTGATAGCATTCCATCCTGTGAAGTCTCTTACGCAGGATGAGACTCCTGGAAGGAGTAGCTGTGCACCGAAGATGAAGAAAAGTGTATCTGCCAGTATTGGAACTTTCCATTTCCAGAGTAGCAGAGAAAAGCTCCGAATGACCTTTCCATTAGAACCAGAAGGCCAAGAAACTCAGTTGAATTTGTACTTGAGCAGCAGGCCACAGACTGGCACAAAGAGTTGTAACCTTTGCTCTGACTTGAGAAGCACAGTCTTGCTTTTGCGTAAGCGGAGGCTGGTGCCCGTAAATAACTGATTTCAAGTGGGAGTGGAATGGTTGCATGGCTACAGAGGACAGGGAGCTGAGGTTAAAAGCTCTTTGTGGTGCTTTGCTTTGCAAGCATTGTCTTCCATTAAATGCACAGGGCTATGTTATGCTGTTGTACCACAGCAGAAGATTGTGGCTTTGGTGGAATTTAGAGGTCTTCCTACAATGTCTTAAAACAAATGCAACCCCCCAAATCCAAACCTATCAGTTCTGTCTTCAATAACATGTAAATATTCTAGGAAATTGTGGAACTCAGTGATTTAATTTCTTGAATATCAGTGATATTTGTTTTATGTCTGAATATGAATGTATTGAGTACTCACCTCCATCTCCTCCCAAAACAAACTCTGACAACCCATCATCCAAATGCCTACTTTACTAATCTAGAAAATTCTTAAATAAGAGATTTTCCTTCAGTCTGATGTCAGAGAAAGAAAGCCTCAGTCTCTGAGGAAAAACGCTGAAGTCTCTCCCTCCCTCCTGTTTTTTTTTTTTTTTCTTTTGCATAATTCTTTGGTTTAAGTATTATTAACTGCTTGCCTTTGTTAACGATTTTTCTTGTATTTTCCGTGGGTTTTTTTTCATTTTAAGAATGAACCATGGTGTGTTAGCTAAGGCCTGCTATTTGGCAGTGAAGATTTTCTGACTGGGTTTGGGGAAGAAGAGGGAGGAATGAGGAGAGACAGAAGTGGCCGCCTCGTCTCTGTCGGAGCGGCGTGGGCAGGGATGCCCGGTGTGCCAGGGCACCCAGCACTGAATCCCTTGGCTCTGTGTCCACGCGATTGTTGTGATTCATTTCAGTGGGCTAGCTCACATGTATTGCTGCAATAAAAAACTCGGGAAATTTTCTTTCAGTCCAGAAGCATAACTGTAAATATGTAATCTAAACAGAAAAAAAAAAAAAAAGACAGGAACTCTATAAGTGTTTTTTTCTGTTTATCATTTTCCTGTTTCTGGTGAGTTGTTTTTTAAAGTTGTGGTTTGGAAAAAGGAAAGTCCTGATTTGGGAGCATGCATGTGTGGTGTCTGTCTTCTGCCAGTGTTTGGATCAATTAAGGACAGCCAAGAAAATAAACTGTTTTTCACAAAAAAATAAGCTGACAAGAAAAAGGAGGTGTCAGAATCGGTGAGTCATAAAGGTGACTCTCTCCTGAGTTGAAAGAAATTACATAAAAGCTTAGCCTAACATCCTACCACTCCTAAACCCAATTTTTATTTCGACAAGGGAGCCTTCAGTTTTGGATTAACATGAAAAAACTCATAAATCAACAAAGTTCAAGCAACTCAAATAATCCTTTATTAGAAACAGCTTGCCTTTTCTAAAGAGAAGCAAAAATACCCTCAAAATATTTTAATTACGAACATGCAGATCTTCAGTCTTGCTGGGGCCTTATTTTCTCCTTCCCTTAGATCAGCAATGCTCTACCCGTGTCGCTCCTCTGCCGAGGGGGCCTGGCTGGTGGGTGCTTTCCACTCATGTCGAGGTAAGTACATCTGCCTGCTGGAGATACAGGCTGTTGACAATGTCAGGCTGTTCCCTCGGGATGGCCCAGGCACGTGGCCACTTCTGAAAGCGGAGGTGGTGGTTGTTGGGTGGTGGTACCAGCATAGGCGGCTGTTTCATTGCGATTCCTGGCATCCAGAGCCTCTTAGATTGACACAGCACAGCTGGGGGTTAAGTTATTCCCTGTGAGAAGACGAGCGTAAAGGGAGCAGGGTGTTAAAAATAAAGCTAGTGAAGCTGCAAAGTAATTTTGCCTCCCTCGCTTCCCTTTCAATGATTATTTTCTCCTGGGAAGCAGTGCCCAGTTAGATTTGCAGAGATTCACTTGGTATGGGTGCTCTTCAAAGGCGAACACCAAACTGGATTTATCCCAGCCTCAGGTATGAGGGATGCACTGCAGTCAGTGCTAGAGCCTTCTTAGCACGTCCTAAACAAAAAGATCCGTATTTTCATTAAAAATGCATCTCATTAATAAATGCTTTGCTACTTCATTCCTTTCCCTCGTCTTGCTTCTTGTGAGTAGCTTCAGGGGAGAAAGTAAGCAAAGCTGTTGTAGATAGCTGTGGGATAACTTAATGAGAATTCACAGGGGTAGCTCTGGGGTGACATTCCACTAAGATTTAATAGAAAACTTGTCTACCAGTGCTTGTGGGACTTCAGCCATTAATTTCCATTCATTGTAGTTTGCTAGTGTGTCTGATGTAGCACTGCTGAATAATAGTTTTAATTCTTTACTTTTAATTTGTGGATTTCAACCAAGACTTTTGAGTGCATATTCTGGTTATAGGCAGATCCGGTATTTGTGGTTTTTCTCCCCCTTCCCCCTCCATATTTGTTATTTTTTCAGTGCAGTGCTTAATTCTCCAGTGCCATACTGGGTTTTCTTTTTCATTTTAGAATTGTGTGGAGAAAACTTGCGTTTCAGCTTCCCACATTAAGGGCCTTGAAATCAATAGATCAAAGCCAGAGCCAGCTTCTTGGAAGTGGTGCAATCTCAAACTGTGTTGAAAGCTTTTGTTTTCTGCCTTTTTCCTGTCTCTTAGTGTCTCCCAAGAGAAAGAAGAGCATAATGGGGATCCCTGTGTAGGGAAAAGGGGAGTATCTCCTCACTGTATGCTTGGGGTACAGGGCTACATGACTAGGAGGAGCTGACTTCCAGAAGTAGCAGGATGGGAGCTCCAATAAGAAGCATTGAAGTGACAGTTTCCCACAGCTTGATCTGGGCTCCCAGGAAATAGGTGCTGGTGGAGAAGGAGCTGTTGGTGTTAGCTACAACCAGCGAACATTTTCCAGTGCTGTATGTATGTATGTTGGAGCTGAACCAAGTAGGTAAGGTCTTGGCTCAGAGCAACTGCTATGCCTTGAGTTTCTGATGAACGATCTTATCCTGACTCACCATTTGGACAAGCCAATTCAAATACGATGCAGTGAAAAAAAAGTTCAAGAAATTTAGTTGAGAGAAGGGAAGATACGAGGAGCAGCAGAGTCTGGACAAAGAGCATCAAGAGAATGCAACCTGTAACAAATAGGATATAAACTAGATCAGGCATTTCTAATCCACTGTAAAATCCTTTTATTTTTCTGGAGAGTCTTGATTGGAGTCAGAATCCTGATGCAGGGAAGATGCAGCTTTTTCTACTGGAAATACAGGCTAGCAATTCTGCCTTCAGTAAGCTGTTCGGCAGAGCATAATAGAGCTGCTCTGGTACGTTTTTTCTGTGAAGTTGTTTCTTTTCTTAACAGCTACTCTGTGCCAGCATTTACTCTCTCTTTCCAACTTAGTGGAAAGTGAGAAGCAGAGTACCAATAGGTACTGACTTGCCTCATCTTCTCTTTGGAAGCAACTCTGCTAAGTCTCAAATTCATTCCAGAGTTATGCTGCTGTGCATCTGAAGAGAACAGCTGCTTCTCTCCTTTGCTGCTTCTGTCTTTCTCCTTCATACTCCCATTTTTAAGGTAGAAGGTGGTGGCGGTGGCAAATGTTAGTTAAGCTGTGGTGTCAGCTCCTGCTCTTTGAGGTTGTGCTGAACATATTGCTTTCCAGCTCTAGGCAGTTGTTCCTCTAGTCAACCTGAACAGCATTTCATCCTGACAGCTCTTTTGCTGACATTATTCCCAGTTAGTTATTCATTGGGATTAAGGGCTTCCTGCAGTCAGAACTCTTTGCTGGGAGTGTGCTGTCATTTGGCAGATCCATTAAACCAGTAATGCTATAGTGCTTAAAATTGCCCTACATCCTTCATAGTTAGAGTTCCAGCTTAATTGCCCCATGGACAAAGAGTAAAGACTTACCATAAATATTCTCCTTTTTCTACCTTTTCCCCTCCCCTGCAATATTTTTCATGCCAAAACCTTAAAAACCAGATTTTGTTCAGCTTTGCTTGTTCTTGGGGCACTACAGTTACCATGTGTGTGGTTGGGGCTCTGTATACAACTGTTCTCTGAACACTTAGTGAAGTCTGTGAGGAACAAGAAGGTCTCTCTTAGCGTGTGCTTGTATTGTTCACTCCCTGAAGATGATCATTGCAGTGTCCAGATTTGGTCACATGGGTACCACGGTCTTGAGAAAGGAGTTCTTGCAATGATAGTGATGATGGCACCACTGCCAGTGCCTGCTGCCAGTGCTGAAGGTGCAGGTGGTGTCCCTCCAGCCTGACGTCGTCCTCTCTCATGGACATGGCAACAGCAGTTCTTGTCAGCACGGTTAGGCTGGGTATAGCTAGAGGAGAGTGCTTTCTCTTTTAGGGACACTTGGTCTTGAATGGCCATTCTTTTTGCTTCTTTGCTGCTCGGCAGTTACCTGGAAGTAACTTCTGTCTTATGGTTTGGTAGCTCAAGTTTTAAGATAACATGCAAGTGTTCCTCCTGTAATTAAAATCCAGAATCAGTTCTATTTTGGATCTGTTGCTTAGTTTGTCCTGGCAGCAGTCCAGGCTGGATGGAGAGGCTTTGTTTCCTTATGCAAGTTGTTTTGCTGCTGATAAGCAGGTAAAGGAAGGACTCTGGAGTGCGTGCTCTTGCCACATCTGTTTCTTCTCTAATAATGTTTCTCACTGGTCTTGAGTCTCATGGATGATGAAGAGAATGTTACACATATGTATTGGTCTCTTATGGTCTGCATCTGACTTCAGCTCTAGTGACACCTCTTCACACGTTGTATTTATAATGTTTGGTGCAATTCTAGAAAGAATTGTAATAACCCCTTAATTTTTGTCATACTCATACCCTTTCCCTAGGCTCATCAATTTGTTCTAATTTATCCTCCTGCCAGAGTGCACTGAATGAATTTGATATGCTTCCGGTGAGCAGTGCTCCCCGGGCTACTCATGGATGTGAAAGGAGAAAAACAAAGGTGGTTTTCCGTAGTAGAAAGAACAAAGCCTTAAAGAGAAGGGCAAAAGAACTGATGTCCCTTTCAACACGAGATAAACTTCCAATACTCTGTTCAGTTGATGTGTGTTGTATTTTTAGACTTAACTGACTTTGGTTTAAGACGTTACTGATTTCAGGTACCAGCCCATTTTATATTTGGAAAATATTTAGAAATGCAGGTATGTGTTTGTAAGTATGATCTGACACAGCAGAATTCCGTCTCTAGAAGGAGAGAATAATATTAAATCCTATTTAAAAAAATAGTTATTGCTGCCATGTCTGTAATCAAAAAGTTTCATCTTCTTGAAGTTGGAGACTATAAAAACTGACTTGCTTTCTTAAGTTTCATTAGCAGAAAGATTTACTAGGTAAGTACTAAGAAATTGTTTGGGCTTTTTTGTTGTTGTTTTTTTTGTTGTTGTTGTTTTTTTTAATGGGAGATTCAATTTACGTTGCAGACTAAGCAGATGATCCAGCTAAGCTTGGTGGAAGTGGGAGCGGAACGTGGCTTTCTAGGGCTTTGTTTTTTGCAATTAAAGTAAAAACTGCTAGCCGTGCCCTACAAACCGAGAGCCCATTGGTGCCCAAAAGCCCACCAGCTTGCCTCCATTTTCATTTTTATAAAGTAGCTTATAGAAGCTTCCTATGTAATATATTACCAGTATTGCCTGGAGTTTGACAGGCCTTGACAGTAGTCCAGGCTGGAGTCAAGATCCTAGCTCAAGATGACCTCTTTAATTATTTAGTCCCTGACTGAGGGATTCCATGAGTGTGTGTCTTGAAAGACCACATTTTTTGCATTTCCATCTTTGGTGATGGCTTTGTATTTCCTTACTGAGTCCAGACGTTTCCTAGCTTTGTTCTCTACCACTCTGATTTTAGGGTAAGTTTTGTAACTTGATAGACTGACTTCTGGTTTCTTGGTGGTTGTTGCTGTTACCATAAGATTACATACTTAAATTTTTACAGGAGACTTATAATTTTGCCTTAGAAATTTAGCGTGCTAAGAATAACTTGGCCTTAGTTGGTTTGCTCTCTTTTGTTGCAGCTTTAAGTTAGGATAACAGAAGTAAATTCCATAACTCAAATGGGAAAATAAATTCTTCACGGTTTTTAAGTACATTGATGATTTTTTTAAAGTCTATTATGATGGCTTCTAATACTATACAGATCAGTTAGTATAATACTGCAGGGAGCTGAGAAAGGCTCAGTGTATTTCCTTGAGAATACCTGACTTTCTACACCAATAGAGCTTTCATGCATACAGCGCCAGAAAATCCAGCTTTGTGCTCACGTGAGCAGCAGAGAAGACAAGTGAATATTAAGGCAAATGATAATTTCCTGTATACATAGAATATTTCTGCTATGCATGGGCTACTGCTGGAGTTTTAACCCCCACTAAAGCCCAGCTAAGCCACTTGACTTCAGGACAGCATGACAAAGTGTCTTCCTTTGGACTTAAATTTTTTATCCTACTGTTTTTCATTTGAGCCTATACGTTGTCTGACCATTCACTCTTTTAGTTACATCTGTTAGTTTCTGTCTTCAGTCTCAGAGAACGCGATGAAATTTGCAAGGTCAGGCCTGCTAAAATAATACAATAGTGTTGTCTCTGCAAGCTCAGTTCTCCTTCATGGGCATGCATATTAAATACATGGTCACTGCTGTGTTTCTTCTGAGTATCTCTTTAGTGCACAGAATGAATAGCTCAGCTCTTAATGAACTGCTATTCAGTGTTTCACTTTCTCCTTACTGTTCAACATGCAGTCCTATGCCATGTTTATTATGTGCTTTTCAAACCAAATCCTGAGGACAGAATTAGTTTCTCAGACTTTTGTGGTGCTCATCACTAAAGTATCTTTGCAAAAAAAAGTTCTTTGCAAACATGAATCTTATTTCGTGCCATCGCTTGTGAGTACCAGGACTGTGGTATGGAGAAAATAGATGCAAGACTGTATGCTAATGTGAGACTTTTAAGGCCTTGTATTCTTTGTCGTGTACTTAGCATTCTGTAGCATTATAGAGGCACAGCTATGGCTCTCTTCCATGCGCCGGGATGCCAGGCACTCATAGCAAATGAGCAACGTGTGACTAGTAATCAGCCATCAAAAGCTTGATATCAAGGACTTGACTAGTCACACAACTGAGTACAGTGGCACAAGCCAGGAGAGTATTCAAATCTCAGAGCAAGCTATGTAGCTGGCTGAAGTGTAAGACCATCTCTTCAACTCCCTGCAATTCTTTCGTGCTTTTGCTGCCTACATGCAAATTGTACAGGCAAGGAAATATCATTGTCCTTGCCTGAACTGTTTCTCTCCAAGGCTTTCAGTCTCAGTCTCCTGTGATGTGAATGACCTAATGATTTTTTTCTTGTTTTAATACCAGTTCTTTGTTCTTCATCATTCTCCGGCAGTTTCCTTTTCTCCTGTCTTCTCATTTTCATCGCTCTCATACCTCACTGGATCGTGTGCTTTCAAGTTGGCACCAGCCTAGAGAGAGCAGTGTGGATGCAGCCAAGTCACAAGATTTGGGACCATGTGTCCTGTTTTAACAGGACAGAAGCAGGGCTGAAATGCCCTTAGCTAGAAAACTTTTTATCTTGCCAGGATACCATTGTAGTGATTTTTTTAAATTATTTCTTCATTACTTTAGGGGGTTTTTTTTAGCATTTTTTTGCCCTTGCTAACAGGTAATAAACTGCTGTAATTATTAGTACTCTTCTGACTAGCGTTGCAGACCTTCTGTCTTCACCTCCCTGGATAAAGGCAATCTAAGACCTTGTTCAGCACGAATTTTCTGGCTTACTATACACATTTCAACTGGAATATAACATTTTTCATGCTTCTGATAACTTCTTGGAAATAGGAAGTCACGATGAGTTAGGAGTCCATACATTAGGAGTTTTGAAATGACCTGTGATAGGAGAGAGGGATGGGCAGGCTAGCTAGTAACATCTGTTCTGTTGCGTGGAGTCATCTGTTCCTTGGTATTCAGGTTGTCCAAGTTCTTTGGCTGAAATTCAGCATGTGAAGGTTAATAGATCAAAATTCGGCTGTCATAAAGGCTGTGGAAGCTTACTCTGTCAGTTTGCATTGGTAGTGGATCTGCTTGCTGTCACTATGCTGTTCTAAATCTGCTTTATCTCAATAACATCTTCATTAACTTCTGTATTTAGAATGAAAAGTCAAACTGAAATGATTAATACTCACTATGCTCATTACTTTTTTTTTATTTGATATGCTGTATAATAATATTCATTTGGAACCCTCTGAAATCTAAAATGTCTTGTGACAGATTTGAAGTAGGCATCTATTTTTTAGTTTAAAAATCTACAAATTTCACTTTCCTCTTTTGACCAAACTACAGAGTGTAAAAACTGCCTAACGCTGTTAGGTACATTTAACAAGAACAGATGTAATGGTGGAAGGAGAAATTAAAGAATTTCTCTGTAATGAAGGATCATAATAAGTTTTACTAGGAACCATAATGAATTTGACTTCATCTTGGTAATCAGTAAATGAATTCAGTGTAATGGAAGTAGGATGACTTCAGAGTTCAAGTCGTATGTCTGGTCTGACCCACAATACAATGTTTTGAACTTGAAGTGTGCTAAATGTTCACCGGTAGCGGGCATGCAACAAAGTAAAGGATCCTTAAGGGAATATTGTGTGGGACATGGGATCAACTTAAACTTTTTTTTTTGCTTTTTTACTTTTTTCTCCCCATAGTCCTTCTTTGGACATGTCCAAATCAGTGCAGTTGTAGGGACAGCACAGTCTCAACATATAACCCTTCAGCTGTAACATATGCCAAGTATTTTTTGAGGCAAACTGTTGATAAACTCAAGGTCCTACTAGCTGATGATTGTTTGTGGTGTCAGGAGGTCTGAAGAGAAGATGTGTCACATGCACACAGACACACCAACCATATATTTAAAGCGATGTCATGTTTCTCTGCAGCTAATTCTTGGGAGGCTGTGGGGACAGCAAAGCGATACCATCAGATTCAGGTAGGAGGTAGATTTCTGGCTCATCTCAGAGAATCACTCTTGCCTTGGAGACTCTTCAGGTTTTAAAAAATTTTGGCTATTTCTGAAGTACATGGTGACCCTTTAAATGTTCTGACAAAAGCTTGGGTTTTGTATCTGCTTTTGTGCTGCAACTGTAACATGAACTGACTTATCTCAAAGAAAAGCTTCAGGGAATCGGAAAACTATATATTTAAGTTAAGTTTTAGGATGCTATTGTAAGACTTCTATTACCATTTTCGTAAGATAAGTGTTGATCAGAAAGGAAACCTTATCTGTCTGGCTTTGAAGCACAGGGTCTACATCATACGAGTCTCTTTTGGAGTGTTGGCATGAAATCATCTCGCGGAACAATAGTTGCACTATGACAGTGGGCAGAAGTAGAGGATAGGCTCCCAAATGGTGACACAGGTAAGCAGAATAAAAGTTTTGGCTGGAACCCTGGGAAAATGCCTGCAGCTAGTGTCTCTTGTGGAAATGAGGAGAAACTTGAGATTTTAGCACAAGGTAGCTTTGTGCAGGGGTCTGCTGATGGCAAAGAGAACATAGAGAGTTGCATGGCAGACACTTGATAACCAGGCACCAAGAAAAATACCTTTTGATGCTAAATCCTCTAGGTCCAGGTGACTTCTGAAAAACTGAGAATATACTTTTTTTTTCCAAAGTAGCTGACCTTGAAGTAAGGGGAGGAGCTGGAAGAATGAAGCTACCAGAAAGAGAATTTCTGAAGCTGGAATGTGCCTGTTGCACTACTTGATCCAGACGTTATCTCATGCGGGCCCTAGAAAAAGCCCCAAATACAGTAAAGAAGATAGTCGTATCCTGCTGGCAAGAGTGTCGTCATCATATCTGAGGCTTGTTTATTTTTCCCATTCCTTCATGTGTGTGAGCACCATCAGTTTCTTGTCTCTAAAAATCAGGCTTTCTATTCTGTAAAGGATGGAAGAAGGCAGCTAGCTAACTCCCTCTGTGTGTTCTTGGATGCTCTTGCAGAAAGCCCTACAGAAGACAGGCACAATTTATCAGTCTTTATCTAGTTACCCTAAAATTTGGGAGTTGAGGTTTTGGGCAGTAGGATATGGTTTTGTACGCTTGTTAGTAGCTTTTTTCCTATGACTTCTCTGACTGGAGTCTCCCAGCATTTGACAGAAAGTTACGACTCTTTTAAGTCCTGTTGTGGTTTTGTTTAATGTAGTATTAGAACAACATCAAGCATGTGTAATGGTAAGTGGACAATGACTTTCAGCTGAAAAACAGTAGATTTTTATTACATCTAAGGAAGAAATTCTTCACTCTGAGGGTAGTGAAGCACTGGAACAGGTTGCCCAGAGAAGTTGTGGATGCCCCATCCCTGGAAGTGTTTGAGGCCAGGTTGGATGAGGCTTTGAGCAACGTGGTGTAGTGGAGGGTGTCTGTGCCCATGGCAGGGGGATTGGAACTAGATGATCTTTGAGGTCCCTTCCAACCCAAACCATTCTATGATTTTGAGTAACAGATTGTGCTTTCTTGATATCTTCTACTGTATGGCCATTCAGTTCACTCATTAGATGTTACTGAGGACCCAATTTCTGAACACAAATATAAATTGGGAAGAAAATAAACAAGCAGACAAATACACAGGAAGAAAAGATTTGCAAATTAACGCTTAGTCACAAATTTGAATAAATGAAGTTTATTGAAGACTTAGTCACTTCTTACTACCTCTTAAGGAGCTTGATGGTTTTTGTTCCAGTACTTAAGTAAATATGGTGAACAAAAATTCTAAAGCTAGAATTGTTCTTAATTGGTTTTATCAAGAAGTAGATTATTGGCTCACATGAACTAAATATCTGAGCTTTATGTAAACTATTTACTTGGCATATTAATTTTTGACTGGGGAAAGATGGTGTTGAAGCTTGAATTTATTCTGCAAATTCAGTTCCTGTGGAGATTTTTGTGACTGCCAGCATGAGGAGCATCACAATCTTTATTTCAGGGAAAAATGAGTTTCAACATAGCAATGTTACGACATACTCAATTGAAGTTCCTTTTATAAATGTTCACATGCATTTATGAGTCAAAGCAGTATGACACACAGAGACTGAAGTAGGCTTTTGATTGTCAATCTTCAGCTGGCTTTTATTCCATCTAGCCACATATACGATGTTGAACGTATGTAGGTACAAGACACCTGACCTTTTCATCCCTCCCTCTTAGATTCAGCTGAGGGATCGAGGTTAGAGGCACGAAACAGTGACCAGCTTCACACAGCTGGAGGTAGCTCGTGCTGCCTGCTCTAGATTGGCCCTCAACTCTAGCCCAAAAGACCGCAGGGCTGGCCTCAGAGGTGGACTTTGCTATGAGGTGAGGCTGCCTGAGCACAGCATCCTTTTCCATCATCCTTGGCTGGCATGCTGGGAAATATTTGTGCAATGTCTTTTCTAATTGTGAGTGTTTAACTCACTATGGCACAGATCTCATCGTTGCTGAACCTGGAAACATGCTTAGCTATCGATGTGGGCATCTGCCAGATTTCTGAGCGAACTCTTGGCTTTCAAAAGATCCCCAGGTGCTGCTGTTGCATGGCATGTTTAAGATCCTGAGTGCCTCAGTAAGGTTAAGGGCCTGCTGTTTGCAGCTCTTCCACCCAAGCCACTGGACTCCTGTGGCAGTATTTCCCCTTTATTTTTCTCCTGCTGTTGTTTTCATGCTGTTTGGTTTCTTGGCCTTGCAGCTGTGACCCCTGAGAGTGTTATTAGGCAGGGTCCCCTGGGAGGTGATTCTCCCTGGTGTAAGAGTCACCTCTCTTTCCCTCCTTTTCCTTATCTCTTGCTTTGTAGATTTTTGCCCATATTAGAGCAAGAACAAGACCTAGTGCTCAGCAAAGTAGATGAGTCATTGGAATACCTGATAACTATTATCCTGTGGTATATACGGGCAGAATCTTAACAGTTGATCAGTACGAAACATTCGTACCTAATTGTTGTTCTCCAATCAGCACTAATAATGTCATACATGGGAACAACTGTATTCTTCCAATGTTCAGGTGCACAATCTGGCTCTAGTTGGGCAGCTGTGCAGGTAGACGGGCACCATCTCCAGCTGGACCTAGGAGTGGGCCTTTGGAACCTGGAGGTCTGAAATGAGACGGGGTATCGTTAGCCAGCTCTGCTGCCCAGAAAATGTTCTGTAAGGGCAGCTGTGCAGGTAGATGGGCACCATCTCCAGCTGGACCTAGGAGTGGGCCTTTGGAACCTGGAGATTTGAAACGAGACGGGGTATCGTTAGCCAGCTCTGCTGCCCAGAAAATGTTCTGTAATAAATGGTGACGCGCGAGTGCTCTCACTGAAGCGCCTTGCCTGTCAGTTTGATGCACTGTAGTCTGTTCCTTGTGTAAGACAGCGTGCCAGCCCGTTAGCGGACTCATCCAGCTGTGTCACTGACGCAACTCAATGGGGAGTACCCCAGAAGGGGAAGGCTGTATCAAGAGCACAGCTTGACTGACGCCAGTGGCCATCTTTAAGCATGCCATTCCTTTTCTAAATCATACACTGAAACCAGATATCCCTGACATGTCCAACTGCTCCTGGAATTCCCTCCTCCTCCCTCTCCTCCCAGGTCCTGATTCCCTCCCTCCTCTTCTGTCTTGCCCAAATGGTTTGTTGGCCTCAAAAAGACTACTCCTAACCTGATGTCAGCCACGCTTCCCAGCCATGAGACTTGCGGTGCTTCCCCTCTGTTAGTTAGCCAGATGTTAAGTGCTGTCCCCGCTCTGCCAGCAGAAGCGATGCCATGGAGATGGCTTGCTGTCTCGGGTACCTTTTTAGCCCAGCCAAGTCCTGTTCTAGTGATGGGCTGACCCATTCAAATGCTGAGCAGGCCCTGCAACAGCCTTTAAGCAAGGCTTTTTCAGAGAAAAAGTGTCGACTGGAAATGTAAATAGATCAAAATACACCAGAATGTAGATTTAATGTCCGTTTTCATTGCAGCTGATATATGGGTACATCATTACCACCGCCGTAACACCCTCCATCAAGGAGGGAATATGGTGGACATGATTATTGACCAAGCCTCTAGCTTTGTCAGGGGCAGTGGGCTCAAAGAAAGGGTGTAAAAATTTGTATTTTTTGTGTTTAAGTTAAGCCAGAAAAATAGCGTGTCCTCGCTGTTCTCAGAGCTATGAAGGGAAGGCTGTGCCATGGTGGCTGTCTGGTGAAAAGCAGAGTGGCTGCTCTTAGAGGTGCCATCAGGCGATGCTTCGCTCCAGCCTCCCAGTGCCTGAGGTTATCCTCAGACCACAGCTGTGGTGCTCAGTGCTGGTGTAGGACTTCCTGGCCACCCCTGGGGACAGAAGTGAGCTCTTGTGGTTTTTCTCTTTAGTTCAAAGATGAGAGAAAATTAGCTGGCTGGGGTAAAAACAAAAACAAAACAAAAAAAAACACAAACTAAAGGACTGCAGGATGATGATTGACATACACGAACTTTAAGGAAAATGTAGTTCGTAAACTACAGCTTTGTTTTCACAAATATGTTCTTTCAGGGAATCTAAAGACAGCTCCATCCTTTTCTTCTGTGCAGTCGTTTAGAGGTGATACATGTTCAGGGAATCAACTTTGCAACAAAGTGAGCTCCTGTATTGGGCTCGGCAGATGATCTGCATGGTCAGAACATTTTGAAATTCTTGGATTTTGGTGTGTCCCCCCGCCCCATTTTCTTGATCCCTACCTCTAACCCCCTCAGCTGTGTTTGTGTGTGGTGTTTTCAAGTTGTGCTTGCATGTGGCTTTTTCTTTCTCTCTTCCCCCCCCCCTCCCCTTCCTTTTCCCTTCTTTCATTTTTTCCCCCTTAAGGGGCAGTTATGAAACTTTTAGCATTTCTGGGTGTTCTTATTTGCAGTTGATGTGTGTGGTTCGTTTTCATCACCGAATGGGAAAGGAGATGGATTGGTTAAGGCTCCTATAGCAGTCTGCCTATACTTACTGCAGGAAAAAAAAAAACAGTTTTGCTTGTCTTTGAATTTATATGGGTAAAATAAAAGCATCTCAGATTTCTTTTGATTGGCCATAGCTTGCTGGCATGTATATATATTCATTAAACTATCTCGGCAGTCCCGGGGAGGGCAGCTGAGGTAGTCCTGCCTTGTGCCAAGTCCAGTGGCGTGCTCTTGTTGTGACATTGCTTACAGCTGCTGGGCTGAACCGTCTCAATTAGTTGTGGAATTAATCTGGTAGCAAAGGGCATTGTTTCTTTTGTCAGGGAGGTCTTAAAAATAGTTCAGGTCTGGAACTATTGGTTTTTGTCAGGTCTGACTCTATTGGGGTTTTTTTTTTTTCTTTTTTTTTTTTTTTCTGTCCTCTATCCTTAAGCTTTTGCAACAAGTCCAAATGGCTTCTTCCTTTTGGACAAATTTAGGAACTGCTATCATGTTGCTTGTAGCTTGCGGCATGCAGTAGAACTGGGAACAAATGTCTGTGCAATGATATATTTGATACCGTTTGATCTATGGAATGCCACACTCCACCCCCATCACCCAATTTTTTTTCTCCGTTTCCCAACCCCCTCACTCCTATGGAGCTGCCTGGTGCTTTAAAATTCTGCCAGCTCTTACAAACAACAAAATTATCTGCATGTTGTACCAAAAGACTGAGATAATGAAAATTTTCTATTTGCAGATCATTGACACTAAAGCCTTTATTATTTAAAAAAAAAAAAATCAACTCCTTCATAAAGTCTGGTTATAAATCAGGCTTTTGGAGCAAAGTGGAGTTCTTAGTGGGTATGTGTGTTGAGTCTGTGATGCGAAAACCACTGTGAAACTGCAGTTACTTAAACTTTCCTGCACTATGCTGGCGTGCTTTCTTGTGGGATGTTGAAAGCTTCCATTGCTATGCAGTTTCTCCCTCCATGGCTGATGCTGTGATCCTTCTGCTTTCTAACTCTTGTTACTTAAGCAAGGGGGAAATGAAAGTTCTTGTTCACAGATTTAGTCCCGAAGAATTCATTTTAGCAAGGGGGTGTCTCTCTTTTCTGTGGGATGGTTTTTTTTTTTTCCTTCCCCTTTTTCCCATCTGTTCAGTATTAGCAATGTATTGGAAGAGCATTTCTAACTTATGGCTGTAGGAATTAAAGGTGTCAGCTGTCTCACGTAAGAGTTGTCGCTGATTAATTTAGAAATTAGTAGTAGACTGATTTCAAAAGTGTGGTTTTCCCCACTCAGCTTTACATGGCTTGTCAACAAAGGGGTATTCCTAGCAACCAAATTGTACTGTATTTTTTCAAACCATAACGTTAATGTATTTGTATTATGAATGACGGTTGGATGGGCTTTGGGACGGCCCTGTTGCTGCTAAATTTTCTCCTTTTTTTTAAAGCTGAAGGTTGCTGGATGTATTAAATGGATGCTCACTGGCAACCTTGCTTTTGATATTGGCTCTTGTTGTACACGTCAGTATTGCAGCATTTGCAGCAGTGAGGAGGTGACCCACCTCATGTGTGGCACCCATAGGCAGTGCCAAGTCTCTGGCATTGCTGGTTGCCTCACGCTGATCATGGTTACTTCTTTCCTGTATTGCAATGACCAAAGATGTAGCAGGTAGAGGGTGGTTGCATTTGAAAACTACGTGGTTTGACTCAAAGGCAATTCACTATTCTCCAAGGGAAGGAGACCGTGGGAAGTCAATGGACAGTACCCATTAGTCTTCAGAGATACCTGCTTTGCGAAGTGAAGAGAGAGGACATGGTTTGAGAATTGATGTTCTGCAAATCCTTCTGTGTTTGTTTTTTTTTTTTTTTAATGCTTAGCTGCTCTTCATGTTTCAATCTGATCCTCCCATGAATGGTCTCTTGCAGTGCACTGTGCAATCTCTTATTGGGGAAAGGGCAGCCAAAGAATAAACAGTAGATTTATGTTCGGTATCTGACTGTAAATTAAAGCAATTCTTTTAAGATGGAGTAGTGCTAAGGTTTGACTTTCCGTAAGTCATCTCTCATCAGTATTTTGCCAGCGTTTCTGGCCAGATGTAACACAATGGTTTAATTCCTCTGGAACAGAATTTGGAGGCCTTATGTACTTCGACACTTCATTTATTAGTGGCTGCAATGAAATACCGTCATCAAATTTATGCTGGTGTATTAGTTTTGTTCAGCCCTACAGGTCAGAGCACACGCAGGCAGGAAGGGTCCCAGATTTAGGGGACAGGAAATTACATGGGACAGGAAGAATGGCATTGCTGATAAAGGGGTGATTTCAGCGTAGGTTGTGGTTGTCAAGCATCAGGACTGGAAAGGTAGCTTTTGGTTTGTGTTAAATGATGTTGTGATAAAATACTTGGACAAGAATATCCCATTTAGACTAGTCAAGCTAAATGGCTTCTGTGCAAAATGGTTTGAGTATATGTGTGAGAGCTTTCCAAGTGGTAGGTTAAAATTGCCCACTTCTTTTTCCTTACTATAAAATTGTCGCGGACCGCTGGTATCTCGTCTTCAGGAATCACAACCCAAAAGGCCGTTGTGATTCCCCTCGTATATCAGAAGGCTTTATCTCAACTCTTAAGGGTCTCAATCCCAATGGACCCAATCAAAGGCTATCCAACAGAGAGCCTCAACTCACTGCTCTCTCAATCAGAAGGCTATTCAACCGAGAGCTCCAATACACCGCTCTCCGGGGGCTCCTACCGCTCCAGTACCCAGGAGAGAAATGCCCCCGCTCCTCTCCGGGGGCTCCTTGCTCTCCAATCTCCAGGAGGGAACTGCCCCCCTCCCTGAGTGGAGTGCCCCGCCTTTAAGCCTCCCATAGGTCACGTGGTCTCCGGCTGGCCAACGTGACTCGCAGCACCTGTCTCGACAAGGCACAGGTGCTTCCCATGTAGCAGCCAGGAAACTTCTCCGACATAAAATCACCCTTATTTACACACTTTTAAAAATCCGTAATACAGTAAGTACATACAAATGTATAGACTCTTTGCTCCTGCTCCCTGTTTGTATTATCAATTAGCATCTTCAAATAATAAATGGAAATAAAGGTCAAATAAATGGTTTTTATTGTGCTAAAGAAAACACCTTTATATGGAAAAAATGTAACAGCTGCTTATCAGCAAGGTAATGTTTCTGTCTTAGATGATGTTATCATCTCTGAATGTAAGCTACTGACTGTGTGAAGAGGTCAATATTAGGAATTGTTATTCATTTTTCAGCAGCTTTACAATGCTTCTGCTTCAGTATTTTAAGTCTTCTGTATGAAATTATATCTGTGCATGATATTGCAAAATGCTTGGGGAAAATACAAAAGAAAACACAGTAGCAAATAACTAGAATAATCACTTGACTCTCAGAATTTCATGTACACTGATGATTTGTGGTTGTTGTAGTTATTGTCCTAAAAAACTTATATGAGGCATGAAAAGATCTAGAGGAGGAGTGTTGTTCTGCCAGGAAAATTTTAATAATTAAAGCTATTTCACAAGAGCAAACGATTGAGGAAGTGTTTGTATGAAGAATGTTTTGTGTAGCTAGTAGCTTTAAAAATGTCCACTATTCTTTACTTGGTTTTATTTATAAATTCCCTCCCAAGTAGTTTTATGATGTTCATTAAGATTAATCTTGGGTTTGACCTGGCATAGAAGCTCTCCATGAAGAACTGCAAATGTGGAAAGTTTTGGCTATGCTAAATACAGTTAATATAAGTAACAGCTAGCTAAGTTACGTATAGATATCCACAGATACGAGGTAGTGGTTTTGTAGAATCCCATTATTTATCTTGTAAAACTTTTTTTTCCAACAAAATTATTTTAAATACTGCTTTCATACATTGTTTAAACCCTCTTTCAAACTCGTAGGTGCTGCTTCAAAACTAGAACTAGGGCAGAAATGCAAAAGTCTGTTAAGCGTATATAGAGCCAAGAGAGCTCTCTGACCCTCTACTCGCTACAGAATTACATTGTGTAGAGACTGATAGATAAGAAGGAGTTCTCCCTTTTGTAGGACTTGCAAAGAATTGAAACTGGCTGTGTCTTTCAGTTAATCTACCCAAATTCTTTTGTAAGAATTGTAGACAGAATGCTCTCACCACCAAGGTTCTTAATGGACTGAAGTTAAAGACGGTCTCCAGCTTGCAGGCTGCTTGTGATCAAAATAGTTATTTCTTTTGCAGTCTAGTGTTAAAGGCAACATTTATAGGCACTGTTTTAGCCTTATTTGTTTTAACTGCTCCTTGAATCAGCATGACTTAGAGCCTCTGGTGGAGTTTCATGTTGAGCAGAGTCCTGCCAGGTGGATTGGAGCTGGGAACTACTGTCTTGGTTAGGCCCTGGGAGTATCTATCACTTGAACTAGAATTGGCCCCTTATGTGACCCAGGATTCAGTGAATGGAAAATGCAGAGAATACTTCTGAGATTTTTCTAGACCTTAACGTTTCAAGGTATGTAGTTGGCCTCCCTCACTCCCTCCACCTTCTGTTTGCTTATTATAGTTACAGCTGTATATAGAAAATCAAATCTTCTTGCTTATTGCAGCTCTGCATCTAGTTAATCAAATTGCATATAGCATCATGGTTGTCTTCCCTGGAGACTTGGATAATAGACCTGAGCTTTGAGTTGTTTCTTCAGAAGCTGGTATGATAGCGCTCAGTAATTCCTACTAAAAACACCTGCCTTTTGTATACTTCATACTAATTTACTGGTTTCAGTCCCTAAACGAAACTTTTACTGATGCTTTAGTTGAAGTGCGAAACAATCTTGGTATGTAGTGACTCATTTTTGCAGCTTGGTCCTCCTTTTGGGAGGGAAAAATTCTCCCTCTCTTAAATTCTTTCTGTCTCTCTCACACTTTGGTACAGGTTGTAGTTAAAGACATTTCACGTGTCTACTGTGTCGGATTTCCTCAGTGTAACGATTGAAAGCAGATGTGTGACTACACACACGCACACTCTCCCATACTTGCACACAGGCATACGGAGCTAATGAATTCTGACTGAGCCACAGATGAGGCAATAAATTTATGTGGCAGGTTTGGGAGCGTTGCCACTTGTAGATCTGTGCATAGGGTATGTCCACTTTCCCTTCTGCTCTCTCCCTCTCCTTCTCCAGTATTACTTGTATCTAAACAAAGGCATATCAGAATGACCCTTGGGAATGCTAGTATGAACATATTATTTTAATTTTGTTGCTTTAAAAAAAGTTTAGATCAATTCTGGCTAGATTTTTTTTTTTTCCTCCAAAATTATGAAAGATGCTGGCTGACTTTCTTCCCATTTACAGTGCCTTTCCATAACAGTTTGTTATGGTATAGAATAAGATCAATGTAGATGTTTTGGTGGATGGCATTGTTTTGTTTCTGATGCAGAGGATTTCAGGAGAGAAACGCTTGGAATTAATGCTCTGAAAGAGTGGAGTGATTGGAATTCTGTATGGAAACAAAATCAGCCTCTCTAGCAGCAAAGCTTAAAAATGACATAGTCTTCTGTATCATTCATTTCCATCAGGTTCATCCTTTAGGTAATGTTTTTGCTGTGGACACAGTAATCGGTGGTTGTGCTGGGATACCAAATCAGGCTCTCCTATTGAGCAAGGAGAGGAAAACCAAGCTTCTTTCTTTACTTTTAAGGCATTTGCTTTCTAACTTTGCTTCTAGGTTCTTCCTGAGCTCTCAAGTCCACGTCAGTTTTGTAGTGAAGGCTTCATTACAAACACACCCCCACATCTCCTAAGGAACCCTTATCTTTTAGAAAGCAAGTCGGTTTTACTGTCCCAGGACCTTTGCCATGTTTAAGTAGCACGGTATCTGTGCTACTACCAAGCTGCACGGGTTGTACTCTGCTTCACCATCAGCCCTGCCTCTGTGAAACAGAGAAAGGAAACTGCAAGCCAAGAAAATTCTCATTGAAAATTGTCTTGAGACTTTGTTGTGGGTGATGACCACGATGAAAGGTTTGGCTATTTGGACATCTTTTAAATTAATTGGTCATACTATGTAGGGTCCCCCCTCTGAGTTCCACCCACAAACTGACAGGAGAAACCCACTGCAATTATATATTACAAATCCAGCAAGATTCATCGCAAAGCTGCTGTTCATTGCCAGTCAGCGCTGATTGGGGGATATCTAGGGATAGATGCATTGGTAAACACATTTACTGATGCTGCTGCTGTAGCAATCCATGAACCCTGAGCTTTTGGTTTAACCCATTAGCTCTAGAGAGTTTAGGACTTTCTCTTGACTTGTAATAATTTTGAGCACAGTATGCAGTTCAACTTGCACCTTAAGGGAGGCGAAGTGCAATTAAGAGCATGAAAAACTGTCATAGGTTTTACTTGAGTTTCTCTTGATCCTTACCAAAGTAATCTCCTTACAGGTTACTGAAGTCCTGTAACAGGCAAAGAACAGATGAGGAATTTAAAGTGTTTTTTTTTAGCATCAGAGACCACTTTAAATTCCGCACCTGCACCTTATAAGCTGCAAAACTCTAGGACTTGCTTCTCTTACTGTGAAGATAGCCCCAATGTAACACCAGAGTTTGGTGCTACCTGGAAGTTCAAAATGGTTTGCATGTAGGAGTGAATGATCTGTAGCTGTTGGAATATGAGTTAGAGAGTATTTTTAATGTTATTTTTCTGATCCGTTGGGTTTTTTTCCTCCTGCACCCCAAATCTGAAAGTCTATGTCAAGTTTTGAATAAACGGTTCTTCAGAGTTGATTTTTTAATGATTATTTCAAACTAAAACTTTGTGTTATTTACAGTTTGTTGGACTTGAGTTCGATTGAATGAAATAGACTGTCTTTTTAGCTTCTAATAAAAAAACAATTGGTGGTGTTTGTAATGAACGTGGTGGAGAGGCTTTAGCAATACAATAAGCCTATATAGATCACTCTCAATGCCAATTTGGTCTTGAGCTGACTGAGCAAAAACCTGTTTAATGAATGATTTAGCCACAAAGCAAGTAGTTTCATAACGTAAACTTTAGTATCTAAAATCGTTTCACCTTTCCGACTTCCTTGATTGTGACTACTGATGTACATTCATGATGACTTCTGGAGAAGGTGTTTGTGGCACAAGATTCAAATAAATTACTAAATACGTGGTTTCAAGTCTCCTGATACATCAGGAGGGTGTATAAGCAAATTAATATGCTTTTTGTGAAATTAATATGAGCAAATTAAAAAAGATTTCCAGGACTCCATCCAGATTTGCTCTCAGTGGTAGATGGCAGGAAAAGAAGTCTGGCTTGTTGAAAGATTGACTAACAGCAAACTTTTTTTGAGAAGACAGAAGACAAACATGCTGGAAAATGGTACAAGAATTGTGAATTGTTATGATTGTAGGTGAGAACATCTCTCTCTCTTTTTTTTTTTTTTTAAGCCAAGTTTTTTAATGGAGAAAACTGAGTAGGTCTTACGAATTTTCTTAATGTTAGTCAGCGCAGTGTCTGCTTCAGGTCTAGTGCTAACTGGTAACGTTTGCAAAGAACAAAAACTGTGGTAGGAATTACTCTCGAGGCTGTTACAGCCAGTGTTTGCTGATTACAGCATGTGTAATACTGTAATCATGCTTTGAGCAAGTGTGTTTTCTAGTGACAGAGCAAGGTAGCCCTCTGCCCTCCAAGAATCCTGCCCGCACAGTGCATGGTCCAGTATTTCTAGTTTCCCTACTGACCTGCAATACTAAAACAAAGACATCCTAAGCTTAATACAACCGGGCTGGTCAGTAGTGGGAATGCTGCAAAGAGTCTTGCTAAACTGTCTCAACCTTAAATCTCATTAATAGTATTGGCTGCAATGTGAGCAGCAAATGCATGTCCATTGCTGAAGCTTCGTTATTGATGACTGTGCCTTCCTTCTGTGGTGATTTTGTAGTTAGAGAAAGGAGAAAACCTGAATCCCATTGAATTTCAGGAAGAGTTACATATGCATCCCTGGCTTGGAGCCTGCACCTGTGGTTTTGGAGCTTGTCTGGCCATTCAGATATGGCCAAGTTTTCTCCAGAACAGCTGTTCTTATAAGATTTAGAACAAGAAGAGGAAATCTCCCAAGAACTGCTGATTGTTGTGAAACTCCTTGCCATTTTGGCAGAAAACTTGCTTTAAAAATTAAGGACAGATTCTAAAGTGCTTAAGCGCATAAGTAACTTTACACACCCGAGTAGTTCTACTGCACTCAGAGGACTTACCTCTCTATGTGGAAAACTGCTGCTGCACTTGAGTGCTTGCAGGTTCAGGCTTGAGTAGTATTTTGCTGATGAGCCTCATGTTCTTGAAACTTGAATCCACAGATTGAAGACATGTAGGAAGGAGTTTTGAAGTCATGGGAAAGGCAGAGGCTGAAATACAAACAATGTAAAACTAGATCTTGAGCATACTTATGCATATAAAAATGTGGGCATCAATAGTGTTCAGGTCTTAACCTTGTTTTCATTCTTCCCTCCCCAGTTTTATGTTAGATGCCTTAAGCTGTATCAAGAAAGGGAAGGAATTACTTTTTCTTAGGTGCCTGTAAGTCAATGCAGTTGGGCCCCTCAAGTTGAGCTCCTGGTGGAAAAACCTTTAAAGTTAGGTAACAACGTTGGTTGGAAGGAATCACCTTCCTTGCCAACTGTCAAACCACAGCCAGTGTGGTCAACTCTGAAAGGATACAACTCCCACGGATGGCAAAACGCAAGTTCAGTCATGATTTTAAATGGCTTTACTACAAAATAACCAGTAATTGTCCATAAAAATGAGCAGAAGTGGGGAAGTGACTTCTTATGGCAGATGATCGTGCTCAAATATGTAAAACTTAAAAGTTTTTGATGGGAACTGAAATGCGATGGGAAAGGCAGTTAGGGTCAGCTATGTATGGTGGTGCCGAGAAAGGAGCTTCCTTCTGTTTCTTTTGAAATCGGAAAAGCTAGCTTTCTTCTTTGTGATGTATGCATAACTGTGTGCAGGGAGAGCTGTCCATACTTGTGTTGGGCTAAATACAGATCGCAAATAAAAGCAAACCAAGTCCACAATATTCTGAAGGCGTATAATACTCTTTGTTCAGGAGATGTACCACATATGATCAAGTTCTAATTGTGCTACTAGTTACTCTGATGCTTGAGATCATCTGTTTCATGTAACAGCTCATAAGGGGAAGTTCTATGATAATTTTCACTGGTGCTGAGATGCTAGGATAGACCAACTTGGTGCAATTTTTCTGTCTCTTTTTTTTTTTTTTTTTTAATGAAAGATCCCTTCCTCCTCCCCACACAATAAATAGGCACATTTCCAAAACGCTGTACTAATGAATGCGCTAATTTAACAGCATGCAGTCTGTAGTGCTGCATTTGGGAACTTTCTATGCACAGATGGAATTTTTTTTCCCCCTACAATGAACAGATGAAGTGAGAGACAAGACAGGCTTCTTGGATTTCCCAGGGCTTTTCAGTGGTAAGACGCTGAAGCCCTTCTTTTGTAGGAGTAGACAGTGCTTTCCTGTCAAACTTCCATGTTTCAGTTCAGAGTAGTCTGTGGTCAAGCCTGTGACTTGCTTTCAGAGTTCACTTTCTGAATATGCGTGGCTTCCTATTGCAGGCTCGCATTAAAAAAAACCCAATGCTTCTTAAAATGTGGAATGTTTGCAGCAAAAGCCAACTTGTGGAATTGCTTTGAAATCAGACAGCTTAACTGCTTGGAGCTGGGAGATGGAATCAGTGCTTCCATGCAACTCCTTAAAGTCATTGCAGGACTACTTTAGTCCAAGATATTTAACTTTCCAAGCCAGTGAAATTTACTGCAGGAGTTACAGGTTATTGCTTCGTTTGGCTGCCCCAGTCAGATCTGAGTTAGTAAATTTTGTAGAGGTGTCAGCAGAGAATCACACGGGATGAGGACACTAGATTGATGGACGGAGTGGGAAAGCTTAACCAGTTTTAACAGGGTGGGGGCTAACCTAATTAGATGGTAGCCAAGGCAGGAAGAGCATTTTTCAGAGACAGTGCTGTGTTAAAACAAAGGGATAAACTTTTACATTAGTACACAAGAACTAGCAACTAGAGGAAATCACTTTATATCATTGCTGCAGTTACTCTGCAGATGTGGTTCACTGAGGTTTTGCAAGCTGCTTTTCAAAATGAATCTGGCTGCTTTGGATGTTAAAGATTTTTTTATTTTTTTCTTTTGTCTGTGAAAACATGTGGTATCAACTCATTAAAAAAAAAAAAAAGAAAAAAAAAAAACACCAACAAAACCCCCTTTACTCCATATTGCCTTTAGCAATGAATGGTTACCAACTGTATAAACAATGAAAAACTTTATGAAAGTCTCGGTTTGCATATGTCTTGGTCAGTAGCATGTCTTCAAGTCTCTGAGCTTCGAGTTAGCGTGAACTGAGACTGTTACATAGGTATCAGGAAGTCTTAGTCAAATCAAAATGTTTTCATTTTGTTGTCCCAAGTTAATTTTGTAAAGGTTACAACATAACTGATGCAAATCTATTTTCTCTGAATCTTGTTCAGTGTTTTTGCATTGTAATAGGGGCAAAGCTTTGTCCACACTTGAATCCTGTGATTTAGTTCTAGACGTTTTTTGAAAGGCATTGTTTGTTATTCCTATATAAAGTTTTAAGATTGATATAGCAGATGTGCTGTGTACTGATTTTGAATTCAGTAGGACAACCCAGGTTTGAGTCCCTGGGGATCTTGGAAGTTCATTAGAACCCTGCTCCTGAGGTTTTTTTAACTGCAATGCACAGTTGCTGATTCTTGGGTATGTTTACCTGCAATGAAGTGGAAGAAAAGTAGGGACTAGCCATCTTCTCATCTGGGTGCAGCCTGGGTTGTTGGGCCAGTGAGATTGATTGTAGTGTTGGATCTGCTGGATGGAGCAAAAAGAGCAGATATTCTCTGGAGTTGTGGGCCAAACAAAACATCTTTTTCAGTAGGAAGAGCTCATCAAGAAAAGGTGTCACGAGCATGCCAAAACCCTTTCCTGGAAAAACTTTACAAAGAGGTTAGTTTTTTGGGATCCATCAGGTTGCATGCAAGTTGTTGGGAAAGATTTGTGCCTTGGCCATAGTTGGGAGCACAAAGGACACAAAAGCAAAGACTTAATTGACAACAACCTTGGTTTTGGGTTTTTTTTAGTCACCTTATGTTTTTACAGGGGGCGAAAATAAGGAACTATGTTTTACTGTAAAGTGGATATTTTAGTCTTGCCCTATTAAACCCAAATTAACATGTTCTGTTTTGACTTTTCATGGATTTAAGCCTAGGCCGTTTGAAGTCAGGCAGATGTTGGCATAGCTTGTTTCTGCCATTTTACTGAAGCCATTGTGGCTACGAGACAGATGTTGATTGCATTGCTAGCTAGCCGTCAAAATATTTTTAACAACATTTTCTCTAAATATTGTACAAAACTTCATGAGTGAGAGTTCAGATGGTTCTAAAGTGCTGTATTCAGTGACTTGCCGTATTTGAGCTTTGGTGTTTTATATTTGTCCCTTAAACTGATGGCTTAGTGACTAGGAGATTATTAACCTTATTTTCTTCTGATACTGGTTTAGATTTGTCATTTCTGAATGGTATCATGAATTTATTAATAGTTCAGTATTTTAATTTTCTTGCAGTCTTAATGAAAGCACATGAAGACTTGTCTTGTGCTATGTGTGCATTTTGGTAATGTAACAAGCTCAAGACTTTTTCTTTTTGGTTGGTTTTAACTAAATGAAAATAAACAGGCAGCTGGCTATGTAATGACATCAGAAAGCCCACATAAGCCAGGAAAATGTTACAGTCATAGCTAAATTGAAAAGATGCTCTCAGAAAATTCTATTCTGATGGAAGAAGCAATCCTTCCACCTAGAAAAGGAAACTGCAACATATCCGTTCCTTTTTTTTTTTAATCTCAAGTCCTAGTAGGCTTAAACAAGTGTGGAGTTTTCATTATCGTGTAGCTTAAATAGAACTAGTTCTCTTTCTCTGGGTTGCAAATACTTACTTTTGTCCAAAGGTACAACTGGTTTAATGCTACAGAGTGAACACATATGAAATTGAGTAGATAAAACATAATTAGTAAGATGAAATATCATTAAATGTTATTCATCTATCAGTAATTAGTGATAACAGCTATTGATTCTGTTGCAAAAATCCTGCCTGTATTTGCACAAGGGGGAACTTTATTCTTGAGTTCCTTTCTTTTTGGTAGCCTTTCTACTCCTTTTGATGCCTCTGCATCAATTCCTTCATACCATGTCCCGTGGGAGTTTCACGACAGCACATTTATGACTATTTGTTGTGACTGTTTGTGCTTGTAAACGGATCTGGAAAGCTTCATGAACTGTTTGCTAATACTGCATGCCAGGGGTAATTGTGTGAGATAAGGGATGAAGAACTGTCACTAGGGAAAAGTAAGCCCATGTCTTTCCATTCCTCCTCATGCAGAGATGCTACTGAGGAAAAATGTGACAGTTGTTATGTATCTTTTGAATAGAATTGTGTCCTCATGAATATAGATGGACCTTCACAGATGTACAGAGCTTTAACTCTTGTAATCTATGACCTTAAAGACCAACTATTCCCACACATGCAATATTGGAAGGGGAAGGAAGAGTATAAATTGCAAACTTACTCTGTCCTTAAGGAAAATGCAATTTGTTTCACAAAACAAAGAGCAAGGGCATATAGAACTGTTGTCACATGCTGAGGAGTATGTAAGGTGTCTGTATTAAAAATACTGCCAGCTCTGTACAGTAATTACGTTGATGCAGGACTCTGCTGGAATCTAGCTGAATTATTGGGCATCTTACTGTTGAATTCTTTCTTCTGTTCTTTCAGTGTTTTTTTTTTTGTGGTTGTTGTTTTTTCCCCTGTTATATTTCTTTTCCTGAGCTGCACCCAAACTGCAGCGATTCTGTGGGCCTGATGCGACTCTGACAATGCTATAGTATGCATTGTGGGGATAGAAAACAGGCACAATTGTGTTACTCCCGCAGCATTTTTGCAAATGTGCATCAGATGACTAAAGTTCCTTGTTTTTTTGTTTTTAAGCCTCTTTGGCAAGGATTTACAGGTCTTAGCACTAACAACTATTTTGCCAGGTGTCAGTAAAGATTATGCATTCTTGAAATTCTCAGTATTTTTCACTGCTATCTGTGCAGTCTTCTTTGAACTTCTAGTTGGACCTTAAGTTTGGAGTGACTTTTAGTAGCAGGAAGGTAGCTTGAAAAACTGTTTACTACTAAGGACTATTTCTGTGAGTAGCTGCTCCAGAAGCCCTCTTGGAGGGGTACATGTTTGTGTTGGGTGTACTCTTTCAAGCTGAAGGATTCAGTGTTTTCACACTATGCTTCATACTGAGTATGGTATGAAGTTTAATTTCTCACCTTTGACTCTCATACAGCTCTCCTGCTTGGAGAGTAAGCTCTAAGTATGGCTAGGGTTGCCAGTGCATAGTTAGAAAAGGTATTGATTGAAAAATGATATTGGCAGACATCTCTCTTCAGCTGAATGGTCTGTGCTGTAGACTAGCAGAAGAGCAGACATGAAGCCACTGTGGAAAAGTATGTAGCATGCATGTTTTCTGACAATCTTCTCCTAGCTAAGAATGAAAATAAGCCTAAGAAGCTGGAATGTGTTGTCTACAAAGGCCAAATCCAAAGCAGATCTACAGCTAACTATCTAAAAATGCTGCTGCCTTCTGTAGGCTCCTTGAACCATGACCGTGTGACCCATGGCATGGTGAGTGTCTAAGCAGGACAAATAGCCTACTAGGCGATTTCAGAACTCTGCCCCTTGAAAAGCCTGAGGAAAACATTCCTGAAAAAAAAAAAAATTCTCGAGGAAGATGACCTCCATGTTTTACCCTTCCTTTATCCATGCTTGACTCCCCCCAAAAAAGTACTTGAAACTAGACCCAATACAGTTCATTAGCAGTCTCTAGTTTTTCAAAGTCTTTCTTTCTGTTGTCAAAATCCAAACATTCATTCAGCTTTCTCATCAGACAATCATATTTTAATACTCAAACAGAACATAAATATACCAGACTTCTTTCACTCTGGCTCCCCAACAACTGTACACAGGCTCTGGTATTTGAGTATTGGACATCTGGACTCTGTTTCCCTTCGTGACAGCCAAATCCTTCTGAAAATTTCATGTATGCCAGAGATAGAGATCCTCAAAATTATAAACAAAGACTATGTTGTCTAATTCCATGACTGCCTCTTTTGCTTCTTCCTTTTCCATTTTCTTAAGAATACTGAAAAGCTAGACTGACATCAGTGCATATTCCTAATGCACTTAAATTAAGCTCTTCAGCCTTCAAAGAATTCAGATGGTCGCTAAAAGTATGTTGGACCTCTGTGGAAGTCATGCCTGAAGTTTTGCCTGGGAAATGCCCTGTATTGGATCCTCTGTATTCCAAACAACCAGTTCTTCTGCGCATTATGAGAGAAGAGCAAAGCCAGAGCACTGATTTTTTGGCTGTGCTTTTTGACTGTTAGCTCACCAAATATCACGTGAAACAAATGTAATCATATGGTTTCCCGTATGATGAAGCCGTGCATTGCCTGGAAGCTGCAGCCCATATCCCTAGTAGTTGTTTCTGAGTCTTTTGATACAAGTGCTGGACAAGCTGACTAGCAGAGCAGTTCTGTCAGGTCTACAACTCTTGAATAAGGAAGAATGGATTTGGGGTTGATGACAGCTTTGGCAAATGGTGGCATTTAAAATGGTCAGGGAAGAGAAAGCTGATAATAGAACCACCACCTTGGACTTTAGGAGAGCAGACTTCAGCTTGCTCAGGGAACTGGTAGGAAGGATCCTGTAGGAGACTGATCTGAAGGAGAGGGACCCAGGGGAGCTGGCTGATCTTCAAGGACGATCTCCTCAACTCCATTCCTCAGTCTCTTCCACTCTGATGTGCAGGAAGTCAGGCAGATGCCAGTGAGTAGGGAATGCAAACAGATTGTATGGAAGGTGAAAACAAGAACCAATAGACTGTCTGGGAGGAATACAGAAACTTTACCTGGGCATGCAGGGAGCAAATCAGGAAGGCCAAAATTCAGGTGGAGTTGAGATGCATGGGGGATGTAAATAGCAACAAAAGGGACTTCCACAGTATGTTGGCAGTGAAAGGAAGACTAAAGGAAATGTGGACCTTCTGCTGAATGGAGCAGAGGATGTAGTGATCAAGGACACAGAAAACACTGAGGTGTTCATTGCTTCAGATAAGGTCTTCTCTCAGCCCTGGACTCACAGTTCCCTGTGCCTAATGACAGTGTCTGAGGGAGTGAAATACTGTCCACGATAGGAGAAGATCAAGTAAGGGACTTGTAAAATAAACCTGTAGATGCACAAGTCCAGGGAATGTGATGAGGTGCATCCAAGGTCCTGAGAGAAATGCCTGATGTCACTGCAGTGCTGCTGTTTGTCACTGAAAGGTCATGGTGGTTGAGAGAGTTCCACCATGGCTGGAATTGGGTGAACAGCAGGCTCATCTTCACAAAGGGCTGATAGAAGCCCTGGGGGGTCAGCCTCACCTTGGTCCTCAGGAAGATTATGGCAGAAAAGTCACAGAAGGCAAAGGCAGGGACTGGGAGAATGAAGAACTGCCCACTGTAGAAGATCAGGTTTGAGACCATCTAAAGAACCTGAAGGTGCACAAGTCTATGGGACCTGATGAGGAGCATCTGTGCGTCCTGAAGGAACTGGCAGATGAAGTTGCTAAGCCGCTAAGCCATCGTATTTGAGAAGTCATGGCAGTCTGGTGAAGTTCCCAATGACTGGAAAAGAGGAAACACAGCCCCCATCTTTAAAAAGGGAAAAAAAGAAGACCCCAGGGAACTACAGTCCAGTCAGTCTCACCTCTATGCCTGACATGATCATGGAGCTGATCCTCCTGGCGACTATGCTAAGGCACGTGGAAAATAAGGAGGTGATTGGTGACAGCCAACATGGCTTCACTAAGGGCAGATCTTGCCTGACTAATTTGGTGGTCTTCTATGATGAGGTTACAGCACTGATGTATAAGGGAAGAGCAACTGACATCGTCTACCTGGACTTGTCCAAAGCATTTGATACTGTCCCACACAACATCCTTGTCTCTAAACTGGAGAAACATGGATTTGACGGATGGACCACTTGGTGGATAAGAAATTGGCTGGACAGTCACACTCAAAGAGTTGTGGTCAACGGTTCAATGTCCAAGTGGAGGCCAGTGACGAGTGGTGTTCCTCAGGGGTCAGTACTGGGGCCGATGCTATTTAACATCTTTGTTGGCAACATGGACAGTGGGATTGAGTGCACCCTCAGCAAGTTTTCAGATGACACCAAGCTGTGTGGTGTGGTGAATACGCTGGAGGGAAGGGATGCCATCCAGAGGGACCTTGACAGGCTGGAGAGGTGGGCCTATGAGAACCTCATGAAGTTCGACAAGGCCAAGTGGAAGGTCCTGCACGTGGGTCGGGGCAATCCCAAGCACATGTACAGGCTGGGCGGAGAATGGATTGAGAGCAGCCCTGAGGAAAAGGACTTGGGAGTGCTGGTGGATGAGAAGCTCAACATGAGCCGGCAATGTGCACTGGCAGCCCAGAAGGCCAACCGTATCCTGGGCTGCATCAAAAGAAGCGTGGCCAGCAGGTTGAGGGAGGTGATTCTGCCCCTCTACTCTGCTCTTGTGAGACCCCACCTGGAATACTGCTTTCAGCTCTGGAGTCCCCAACACAAGGACATGGAGCTGCTGGAGCAAGTCCAGAGGAGGACCACGAAGATGATCAGAGGGCTGGAGCACCTCTGCTGTGAAGACAGGCTGAGAGAGTTGGGGCTGTTCAGCCTGGAGAAGAGAAGGCTCCAGGGTGACCTTATTGCAGCCTTCCAGTACCTAAAGGGAGCCTACAGGAAAGCTGGAGAGGGACTTTTTACAAGGACATGTAGTGGTAGGACAAGGGGCAATGGATTTAAACTGAAAGAGGGGAGATTTACATTAGATATAAGGAAGAAATTTTTCACTCTGAGGGTGGTGAGGCACTGGAACAGGTTGCCCAGAGAAGTTGTAGATGCCCCATCCCTGGAAGTGTTCAAGGCCAGGTTGGATGAGGCTTTGGGCAACCTGGTGTAGTGGAGGGTGTCTGTGCCCATGGCAGGGGGGTTGGAACTAGATGATCTTTGAGGTCCCTTCCAAACCTAACCATTCTATGATTCTGTGAAATAGATTCTCCTGGAAGCTGTTTGCAGGTATATGAAGAACAAGGAGATGATTTGGAATAGTCAGCTTGAATTTTCTAAGGGTAAATTATGTCTGACCGACTGGATTACTTTCTGTGGTGAGATAACTGGCTCAGTGACTCAGAGAAGTGCAGCGGATGTCCTTTTTCTTTGTTTTTGACATTGTCTCCCATAGTGTTCTTCAAGACAAATTGGAAAGCAATCAACTGAGATCTGCCAGATAGGTGGAAAACAGGCTGGACACAAGGACCATTGATTAGTCCAACTGGTGGCGGTTAACTGCTGGTGTTCCTCTGGAGATCCATATTGTGACCAAGTCTGGTTCTTCGATTCTTTCTATCTTTCTGTAAGCATCTGCCTAAGAAAATTCTGACTATGCAGCTTTCTGTTAGGAAGCTTAAGGACTTTCAGGCTGATTCATCGTTACCCTCCTAGCCATATACAACTACACAGTTTCCAAGATCCCACGCATATTCTTCTTTCGTTACTACTGTTGGCAGTCATCCAGCTTCCGCTACGTAACCCATGCAAGTGCTTTGGATTTTGCTTTTACTCCGCTCTCTCATACAAGCGTCCACAGTGCTTGGCTTAGCAGTGTCCTTACATTGCATGTTAGTTCTTACGCACAGCGACAGGACCTAGTGTGTTTTGCTGAGCTCAGTTTGGCTGTGTGATGTTATTTGGTTGGTTTTTGGGTCAGAGTTTTATTTATTTGTTTAAATGCAGGGGTAGGTGTGCATGATGCATCTAATGGATTGTGCCGTGCTGTATGGAAAGCCAAAGGGAATTGCATCCTGACTCGCTTAGGTCATTGACTTTGCGATCTGTGTATTGTTATCATGAGCTGGACTTGTATAGCTTCACAGCTACTTTGCACATCTTGGTTCTGTTAGGGACACCTGTTTTGCGAGGCAGAAGGGGAAGATAAGAGAGACCATAGAGACCAGAACATGGTTTCTCTGGCTTCTGTCCACAAGCAGCCTTTAGGAGGAACTGAGAGCGAGCTAGCTGAAGATGTCAAGTGCCCATAATTGTCAGTTAGGTATTTAACAGAACTGTAGAAAAAGGAAATAGGAAGAGAACATTTTCCTTTTAAGGTGGGTTATTGCTTCCTCATGAAAAAAAACCCTCTTCATTTAGGGCTACTATTATTTTTGGATCATGTTTTAGTCAGATTGGCAACACAGGTATGAGAAGTCTTAAATGTGGAAAAGTGGGAAGTATTTCTGTGTTCAATATGTGTCTTAAGAGGCATAAATGCCAGAGCTCAGGCTGCACTCTGTGCTTAGGCCTGACATTTAAAACTATTATTGGTTCCATGACAGGTGAGTTGTGATGGCCAGTGATGGTTTTCATTACAAATCAAAAGAAATCTTTGTTTGGTGCAAACTTCTGTTTATCCAGCTGCTGCATGTGTTGGATGATGACTAGTGCATAAGCACGAACTAGGGAGAGATGCAAGGTTTTTCTTAGCAGTCTTCAAACACCAGAGCAAGGTACTCAGGCTGTCAGCTCCAGCATCTGAGAGGTGAGGTCAAGAGTCCTTGTGTAAGCTAGATTGTGGAGCTTTGCAACAGAGACTTTGGATCATCCAACTACATTGACCTGTTTGGTCAGGAGCTTTTGGTCTATCTAATCATCTTCATGTAAAAACTTTCTGGAGGCTGTGATACTCCACTTCCCTCATCTTTCCTGTGACTAAGGACCAATGCATTTAAAAGCAGAGGGACTGTGGTGCCTGCTGCAATCTGATTCTATAAAGCATGAGAGTGATTTCATATGCAAAGTGATCCGCAAATTGGTTCTTGTGTTACAAGACAGGCCATAAAGTGCATTGAAGCTATGTACTTCCCTAGCTGTTCTTTCTACCACCGTTTTCCCAAAGCACAGCTTTGTTTCTTCTGACTTGTAAAGCTGTCTTGAGGTTCATTATTCATGCACATCGTTTCTGATCCTTTTACAGAAAGCCTAAAGTCTACTCTTTTAGAGTTGCCTGGAGCAGGATTTTTTTCAACAACCTATTCTACAAAACTTAGATATCTAAGATCAGGCATTCTAGACTGAGTTTGCACATCCCCTTCCAAATAACACTTTGGTCCTTCATGAAGCAAAACAAATGTAGAATTGATGACTTCTCTGGTAGCTCGTATATGCTTGCCTAAGTATGTGAACTATTTGTTCTAGGCAAGGGCTGTCCACTTGGCATTTCAGAGCAACCCTTGGAAATGTGTGCTTATCTCTGAAGGTTTTTCCTAGAATTAGGAGCGCTTCATCCTGAAATAGTTTGAGATATACTCAATACTGCCTTTGGGAGCAGTACAAAGAATTAATAATTTTCCTAATTTAGCTTGCAGTTTTTAGGGTTTAGAATTTCTTGCAGTTATTAGGGCTTCTTGAATACTTTAGATTTCTATGTGCAAATTCTGCCATGGTTCAAACAACATTTAGCAATATTCACTCATGGGTGTTCTAAGAAGATGTTATAGCTATTACACTCCTCAAAAGGTTTTAAATTTTATTCAATATTTGTATGTGAATTGCATTACAGTAGTAAAAAAAAAGTAGAATGAATTTGAAGGTAAGCACTCAGAAGTTGATGTTGGTATTTAGGTTGCCTCTCTAGTCTTACTTCTAAGATGCAGCATAGCTTGTGACCTCTACTTACACGACCATAAGCTCTCTTTGTCCAGCAGTCTTTGTTTCTTGCAATGTATAAGATGCACAGAGCTAGGACAGCTGTTCAGTATTGATCTTCTTTATTTGGTGTGAGGCATTACTCCAGGCTTACTGCACAGTATCTAAACACGGTACTGAAAACAGTTTTATTAAATCATTGTTTTGAGTTTTCATCCTTGTCTTTTTAATTATATTTCAATGCCCCTGGGCAGTTATGTGAGTTCACAGATAGGAGAACAACAACTACTTGCCTGTCCTGTTGGTCCTATTCTTAGCTTATGTAACCTTGTAGGCCTTCCTCTACAGTGGGGTTGACTGCTTCACAACCTAATTCTAGCACAAGCGTATGTATGTTCATTCACTTATGGAGAACCTAATCCTAGCACAAATGTATTTCAGCTTTGAAATACCACTAACAAAAATCATCATACTGCATTTCAGAGACTGCCTGTGTGTTTGTAGAAGAAAGAATATATTAAAAAAAACTGAATTCAGCTAAAATAGGTGGACAGAAGAGTGCTGTATGAAGTTATGGGTCTACAGCAGTTGAGAGGAAACTTAGTATATAGGAATATGGCCAAAATCCTGGGCGCTGTCAGCTCTAGGCTGGTTTTGGAAAGAGACCTCAATGCAGGACTAGAGAAGATGGCATTAAGTGGAAATCTTCACTCCTGCAGGCAACTGGGGCATATAATTTCATAAAGCTATCAGATGGTCAACTCCATCTTAAAAGTAGTAAGAAACAGCAAAGCAGTGCACCTATGTAATTTTGGTTGAATAGCCCTTGAGTGTGTCCATGCCTAGAAATGGTCTAATTTTCAACCTAGATGCAGTTGTGACTGATGTATACCTGCTTCTTCCTGTGCCAGTGTTGTCTTTTGACTTAAAATAACTCTCCTGGTTCCAAATATACCTCATTCTTTATCATATAGCTCTGCAGCTTCAACAACAAGAGGTTGAATGAGTGAAGAATTAGAAACAATTTCTCTGGGTGAAGTGATAGCTTGAAAGCTAGCACTGCCTTGGGAATCTTTTGATAAAGAATGAAAAAAAAATGGAATGCAAAACAGAACTCATGAGTGTATGTGTAGGTTATTACCATGCAATGTATTCCATGTAGGAAGAGGTGATGTCTCAGCCCCAGGCTCACTGGAGAGTTATTAATAGAAGTCGTAATGGGAAACCAGAAATAGGCCATCTCTGAAACATAATTGAAAATAGACTGCTCTTAAAGATTTTGTGTGTATGTAAAAAATTGATTACGTACTATTCCATTTCAGAATGTCATTTTCTTTTCTTGAGAAACTATTTTTCAAGGGGTTTTTGTTTTCAGTTTAGTTTGCTTGTGGATAACAGTGTCACAACCCCTTCATTTCCTGACTTCATACAGCCAGTGAATCGGCTTTGGAATTGTTGAGGGGTGAAGTTACCTTTGCGTTTACTTGTAACCAATGTAAATTGTAGGGAAAAAAAAACAACAACAACAAAAAAAACCCCAAACAAACAAAAAAAAACCCCAAACAAACAAAAAAACCCAAACAAACAAAAAAACAACCACCCCAAGCCAATAGTATTTATTGCCTTGCAACTGTGCTTTTGTCTCTTAAGAGTGTGATGCTCATGTGTATGGTAGGCAACAGAGAAATTTCATCTCTCTTGTTTTCCCAGTAGGCAGGTGGCTTCCTTAGATGATGACCCGATTTGCTCTTAGTGTGGATCAGAAAGACCCATCTGAAGCTAGGTCTGGGGAAGCTGTGTGGAAGACTTGCTTCTTAAGGGGTTAATGATCTGGAATTTCACACATAATGCAAAATGATTATGCAGTAGGCACTCTCTTCGAATTTTCTCACTGATCACAAAAGACTTTTGTTTGGTGTGCTAGAATGGTCCATAGACTAAACATACCCTGTTCTTTTAATTGGATGGAAAATAACTCTGCTAATTGGAGAAAACTGAATAAAGCAGTTGGTGCTACATGCCAAATGACAAATCTTATACAAGAAATATACCTTGTCCTTTATATGCATCGAGTTCTAGTGTAAACGTGTAATACAAAATGAAGCTGACTTACTCCGAATCAATCCAATCATTTTACAGACTTACAAGTTTTAGATGACATCCTTACTGAGATGCGTTAGTGCTAAGGTAGGGGTAGAAAACTGACTTTGCCTGAGAGACAGATGTGCCTGAGCGCTGGTTGGGAACGACAGTGTTTCTTTAGCATTTCTCCAGCAGAACAGCCTCTAATGCAGAAGAAAAGAGCAACACATTCCCCTCCACCCCCAGCCTATGTGGCGACGGGAAGAGTTGGATGCCCTTTCAATACTGGCTGAGTACTTGGTGTGGAGGATCATCGACTTTTAAGATCATGACCCTAGCTTGTCCCATGTTGACAAAAGCAGCTTGCATTCACTAGTAACTTACTACTAGGGTATGGCTATCACCCAGCTGGCTTGTAATTAAGGTTTAGGCCCTGCCTACAAAAGGTGGGCCATTTGCTCCTGGCGGTGGAAGCTGTGCAACACATCCTTGGAGCTGCAGCCTAGGCTGGTGAGCAACATCTGGTGACCCTGATGTGATACCCTCACGAGAGACCCTGAAGACCACAACCCTGACTCCTGAGCCAAGAGCCAGAGCCAGAAGAGCTGGAGCCAGAGCTGGAGCAAGAAGTCCTTTGATCAAGAAGGTAAAGCCTACAAAAGGCGGGCTATTTCCTCCTGGCTGTGGAAGATGCAACAACATCCTTGGAGCTGCAGCCTAGGCTGGTAAGCAACACTAGGGATGATTAATTTCATTAATAAAGGAGTCTCAGAAGGATGAAAGTGCCCCTCTAGCATAGCTTTATTCCTTTTATGCTTCTGGTGAGGAAATAAATGTCACTGATGTTCCTAGGTAAACTTCTCAGCATCCTGGTAAAAATCCCCTAATCCTTTTAGTGTTGCTCCATAGTGTGAAAAGCAGATTCATGGTGACAGTGCATTTTGCAATGCTGGCTTCTAAGTAAAATGTTTTGGAGAAGACAGGACGTGCCTAGCCAGGCTGAGACCTTGCACAAGATTTGTAGTTCCAAAATCTCTTATGGTGTGTCCATCAAGTAACGGAACAAAAGGATGCTGGTGACCTACAAATTGTGTGAAATTGTTAAACTTGCAATCTACTAACTTGATAATTTGAGAAGATAATGCAAAGATATTTCTTTTTTGCTTGGCATTGCAAATTATCCTATGGCTTCCCTGTTCTGCAGACGAATGCTTGATGTGTCTCTGTTAAGGGGCACTGCCTATCAGGCAGCCGCCTTCATGAATTTGGGAGAGCTAGTGTTAAATGAGTGCAAGTGGAGTAAATGCTGGTTTGTCTTCCAGCAATATTTATGGTATCGTAACTAACTGAAATGATATTGGTGAGAAAAAGTAAAAACACATTTTAAAATAGGGAGGAGAGGACTGAGAACACTTGAATGTATATAAATTACTCTGTGCTAAAGTGGTGGAATTAGTTCTGTTTTTCAGAATGAACAAAATGAGATTTCAGGAATGTAGGCAATAAAATTGTAGATATTTGTCTTTATGTGGTTGGGTTTTGTCTGATATAAACAGAATGCGTTAGTAGACATTTTGTGAAGGGTAAGTAAAAGGGAAAGATGCATAGGCTCGGGGTTTTTCTTATAAACTACTTTGGACCAAGGTTGTTCTGTGAAAAGCATGGATCTCTGATTAATTTGACTGTTGAACAGATATGCTTTCATTTGTATCGCATGAAGCAATTCCTGATATATTGGTTTGTTTTTTTTTCCATAGGACAACTAGCGAGTCATTCAAATACACAGGATAAACACTTCATGTCTCCCAAAATTATAATTTATTCAGTAAATTGCAAGTTATGACCTTGAATAGAGTGGTAAAGTAGCTGCTGGAATCTTTTGTAGTGTTCACTGGTCATTGGAGGAGTTGAGAGAGAATTATGAAACATGCATTACAGGGTAAAATAAAATCAAGTTCCTTTTATTTTATTTTTTACAAATAAACGGGCACAGTACCTTCAGCCATAAGGACTGTTCTCCCTTATTTTGAAGTTTGCAGCTGCAAGGTTTATATGACTCCAGCTGGAAGCACAGACTAGCGGAATTCAACTTCTAAAGGCCTATCAAGGGATAGGCAGAATGGGACAGCAGCATACATATCTCAGTTTTTACAAGTTACTTTCGGAAAGACCTTTTTAGATTCATACTCCTGAAAAATTAAGGCTCAAAGTTAAATGGCTCCAGTCCAGAGGTTTTGGGGAAAACACCCACACACACTCCTTGTCCCACTTTGTGGTCCTGGATGGTTGGTGAACTGGTCAAAGGTCCTTGGAGATTCAGGGCCAGTGGCGGAGAAGGGACAAGTGAGCTTCTCCGAGCATGCAGGTGGAGAAGCAGGTCCTTGGAGCTGGTGCGAAGAGCAGGGGCCAGTGCACAGTTCTAGCAGTTCCATTGTGACTCCTTTGTGGTAGACCCCTAGTCATGCTGAGATCCTGTCCATTTATAAGGTGCAGGAGCCTGTAGATGGGTCTCACACTTCAGCCTGCACGCGCGGGAATGCATACTGCATGATGCGGACAGTTTCTATCCCAGACTGGATTCGAGGGCCTTTTCCTCTTGGTTTTCTTTCACTGTCAAGCTTAAAGCGGTCTTTTCCTGACTCTCAAGGTTGCTTTTCTCCATTGACCAACAACTGATCCCATCAGCGAGTTGCATGCAGTCCTGGGGTCTCTGCTGTCAGCCTGTACCCACATATTGGGGCCTTTCCTGCTATCCCATGCTTATACTCCATGCTGTAAGGAGCAACACTGGGAGCTAAGCATCAGCTCATGCAGCAAGTTCTCCTGATGTGTTGGTAAGAAGCCCGGGGGCCAGGACTGTGGCGCTGCAGAGTTATCGTGACGCACGGTTAGCATAAGGCGTGTGGCCTCCTACTAGTGATGATAATATTGATTTTTATGGGGCTACTGGGCAATTCACAAGTGTGCTAATCTTCTAGACATTTAAAATGCTATTTTTGTGTGTCTTTTTTTTTCCCTGCTAAGTTTTCATCACATAGTGTGGGGTTTTTTTTGAAACCTGTGAAGTCCTGCAAGAAAATGGTTGTAGGTGACAGGTTCTGTTATGCTATCTATTAATTTGGAGAGTTTCAAAGGTCAAGGAATTTCTCTTTTCTCAATGCGGTAGTTGAAATGCGGGGTTTTGATGCTGTAGCTTAGTGGCCTTAGTGTTTTGCTGTTAACTGTCTTTGCATGTAACATATTGTTTTATAAAGGTTTTGATGAAATGTGAATTGCAGAATGGAGGCTTGCTACTAGTTTTTCATTCACACACGTAGCAGACTAAGTTCTTCATTGCATAATAGCACATTCCTGTAAAAGAAACTCAGTTCAGTTTGAGATTTTCAAAAGGAATACAAGCCAGTTCTTAACAGAGTCAATAATAAACCCCTATCTAATGTTGTTTCAGGAGGAGGCTGTTGATTGACTTCCATGTCATTGGACATGCAGGGAATCATGGTCTTCAATGGTCTGTGCTTGCTATGTGTCCTCCCTTCGATCTCCTTCAGAGACAGTGTAAAAAGCAATTTAAGGCCATTCTGCATCAGTATGATAGCTTATATATATATTTTTTTTTTTTTAGGTTGATAAAACAATGCATCAATATATGTCAGAGCTAGTTCCCTGAGAGTCTGGAGCGTAAAGCAGAAGTACAGAAAAATTTGTGTTAACTACAAATAATAATTAAAAAAAATAAAGAAATAAGAGCACTTGCCTTTGTATTTACTAAGGGAGGCATAGCTGCTGCTATAGAAGGGTTTCCTTGGTAATGGTTAATGTCAAAATATTTGTTCTTTATTGAGTTTGATTTAAACTAAACTTCAAATATTTTCAGTTTGAAATATTTGATTCAACTTTGAGACAGAGATTATTTGGCCTCTAAAGGCCTTTCCAAGCATCAAGGTTTTTTTTTCCGGCAGTCTCTGAATGATGCAAGTGGCCACCTGGGAATAACACAAGATAAAGCAATATTGCCATCATAGTGGAGGAGGAAATGCTTATATTTATGTTCTTACTTACTCCTTGGAAGGGCATTTACTTCAAAAGGTGACGTGCAGACTGCCGTTACATCTCTCGGTTCCAGCTTACTGCATTTTGAGCGACAGGTTAACCAGAATATTCTCTGTATTCAGGCGCACTAGGAGAAGTAGGATGCTGTAGTCAACTTGGACTTGGCCTAAGTATCTACTGAATCAAATTCTATATAGCTTTGTGAGGGACTGAAAAGTGCTATTGCAGAAGGTGAGAATTGATCTGAGAAGGGAGAAGAAAAATGTGAGAACACGAAGCTGATCGTTGGTGTCTCTTTGATTTGAGAAGTAGAGAAAAGCTCATCTCCAGGGAGAGTAACTGAGATGACAAATGCAAATTACTACATAAAATGTATTTCATGCTGTTTACATGCCTTTTTTTTTTTTTTTTTTTTTTGTTAAGCTGCATGACTAATGGGAGCTTCAGGAACTGAGAGTAGTTTGTTTTGAATCGTAGATGATTTTCTCACAACAAAATGATCACTGTATTCTATATGGGGAAAGATATTTTAGCTCTCAACTGTGGAGAAAGATTTCTGTTTCTTTGTATATTTGTAGGGAGCTTATGGATAAATACTCAATTTTCAGAAGTTACTTATTTTTAATGAAGAATGCATTTGAGGAGGTTTTGCATCTGATTTCACTCAACTATTAGTCCAAGATTCTTCTATTCATTCCTTTCTCTGCGTATCTTAAATCTGACAGTTGTGAGCAGTTTTTTATTGTAGAGTGCCTCCATCTCTAATGTAGAAGTGTTTATACCTGCAAATTAGGTGGCCTGATTTGTGAGAGACTGGTCCAGAAAAATAATTAGCTTTTAAAGGCTGGTGAAAGGTGCGTTGTTTTGTAAAACAAGATACTGATTAAATAGCGAAACTCAAAGATAACAGTTTGTTGGTTTTGTTTTTGTTTTTTTTTTTTTTAAACAAAAGTCCCTGTGCAAAGAGATTGAAAATCCTGGCTGAGTGGCTGGGTTTGGATAATGCAATGATACGTTAAGGTTTTTTTGTCTACATCAAGCAGCTTGTGGCTGCACTGCGAACTGGACCCAGGTACCTGTGTCTCAGGCATCATAACTGCAGGAGAACTTGTTTTGGCAGTAATGTTTGTCCTCCTCCCACTGAGTTCCAGGTTTCTCCAGAGTTCCTTGATGACCCTCGCAGTCAGCCTGGGAGTGGCTGCAAAGTGTTTTCCAGCATTTGGTGGTGGCGTTGGGAAGGGGAACAGCAGGAGGAGCTGGTGGTGGGAGGTGTCGTGACAGGGGTCTCAAGAGGTCTCCAGCGGGACTGAGGGCAGTGGTGGGCTGGTCCAGCGGTTTCCAAGGGAGCTGCTGGGATGCAGGTGCAGGCATCTGGTTCAGGCTTAGAGTGTAACAGGGAATTCCCTGTTTCCTGACTTCTGGATCAGATAGCTGCTTTTATCTTATGCCTTGGTCATATGAGTAACTGGGGTGTGGGAGGAGGGGATAACCTCTCCAAAGCACGCATATATTTGGTGTGGCTCTATGTAGTTCAGAAGTTGCACAGCTGGATGTTTCTAAACTTTTAATTTTAGAGTTCATTTTTGCCCTCTGTCTCAATAGCAAAAAGACTGAATTTTGAGCCCAGTGGGAAACGTAGAAAATGTTTTAATTGCAGGAAGCACTGTTTTCATCTGAATTTCATAGATATGTGTTTAACAAGTCTGACCTTTGGCTGGGCTTTATTTCTGGGCTTTTTCCCGAAGAAGAGTTAGATATTTAAAACCCATTAGCTCCTTTTCAAAAATAAATTAAACTCTCAAACGGAATTTTGAGATGAAGCTTTGGCGTCTGTTCATTGAATCAAATGAATATTAAAAAATTCCTAGCTAAACCACGAATAGTTACACGAGAAATACTAAAAAGAAAAGCAGCTGAAACGTTTCCAAAGACATTTTTAAAGTTCAAATTTGTTTTTGTTTTGTAGCTTCCTTCAAAAGTCTTCAGTACAGGTTATGCTTGCTGTTCAAAAGCAATTAAGTTCTTCAGGTTTTTTTTATTTGCTTCTTGATTTTTTTTTTTAAAGATTTATGAATATAAAAATGGCATTGAATGTTTGTAATGCTGTTATTTAACACAGCTTAGATGTGGCAACCATTGATACCGATGAAGTTTCTGATTCGAGCCAGCTGCCTGCCATCGTGCACCAGGACCTGTGTAGTCACACCCACACGGCAGACACGGGCACGAGCTGCAAGCAGCGTAACCTCCTGGTTTCACTGATGCACGTAGATGCTTTGCAGATGACAGTCTGGGAAGGGGCTCGGGAACTACCGCTCTTTCGCTCTCCGCTTCTCCTCTCTCACACCCTCAGCCTTTGCGCTGGGAGGCTCTGCCAGTGTTTCTCAGCTCCTTCCTACTCTCTGGCATTGCAGCCAGCCTAAGAGCTGGCAGGTTTATTGCTGATGTTTCTTTTTTTCCGAGCTAATTACAAACAGCCTCATTAGTGTCTTGTTCTGTGACTATGTCAAATCGCCCTTTTTTTTTTTTTTTTTTTAATTCGGAAAGGTACTGCTTCAGAGTCCTCTTTTAGGGGCTGGTCTTCCAGTGTTACAGTGACTTTGAGCAGAGATTCAGGTTGTGCTGTGTTCCTGAGAATTTGGAAATAATTCTGACTTCTAAAGTATGGGAAAAAATTATTTTAGTGGTATTTGTTTATGCTAATACTGCAGTCAGCACACACCTTGTTTTGTTTACTAAATATCTTCTGAGGACTGCAGATTTTGTTTGTTTTGATTGTGAGACATGTAAGTGTTGGTCCCTGGGAGGTTGCTCTGTGAATTTGCAAACTGATAAAACCTGTAAAATGTGTTAGCTGGAGACATCATCTCATCTGTTAAATTGTTGGTTGTATTTAGCTGTTGAATGAACACAAATCAACCATATGAAGATTTAAAACCCTTTTATGTAGATAAATATAAAAATGATAGATTGTAGATAGATTAAAAAATTATTTTTGTGCTTAAGGCTGTCAAGAAGTTGTGTAAGATCTAGGAATGACTTGGAGAAAACCAGCTGTTTGTAATGAAATGGATATAATCAGGAAAACCTTTGTTTGATTTTTCTCATCTGGTCACTCCTGTTACTACAAGGGGAAAGAACAAAGGAGTTTGTTTACTTTAGGGCATTTGAAAGAAGAAGCAGCGAATCTCAACTTTCTTGCCCTGCTTGGGAGTTATTAGCTGCAGACAGTAGCACCTTCTTTAATTCTCCTACAGAAATGCTCTGCAAATAGCTGAACTGGTTAAGACACAGTTAGTTCCCTGTTGAAAACTGAATGGCTTAGTTTTCGCTAATCTTAAAAGAGGTTGGGCTGGTTGTTAATACCTTGGGATCAAATACCTCATGCCTAACTGAAAATGAATGAGAAACCAAGCTGGAAGCTCAAGGGATATTTAACTAGACATTAGTTTCCTCTCCTAAGTGGAAATACCTATTTTCTATCTTCAGTGTAGAAAACTGGATAAACTAGAGGAAATGTGCTACTGTGATTATAATAGCAAGAGTGAGATGATCAAAAATGAGAAGATAGGTGGTACATGAGTGGCAGTGCAAACCAGAGCGGTTTGAAGAGGGTCACAGCAATGTCAGTGAAGATAAAGGGATCATGAACTAGGATTAGGAATAGAGTGAAATAAAACTTAAAAGTGAAAATGCAAAGCTTATCTCCTTCACACAGTATTGTGACAGCTCATCTAAATGCATCACCTTGGATTTCTGTTGTTTCTGTTTGTTGGGTATTTCTTCATTATCTCTATGTGGTTTATTTCATAAGAATAAATCATAAGGGTTATGGATGCTGTGTGATCCTGTGGGTAACTGACTTTCCCTGGATGATCCTTTAAAAAGACATTGTCTTTCATCTTAGTAAGCACCTCTGCTCAGCTTGCTCAGCTTTGCAAGGCTTATCTTGCAAATTACTATAGAAGAAGTAAATGGCAGATTTGGGCATCTAAATGTAGTGGCCTGCTTCTAATTACAAGGTCCGCAAAAGACACCACAGTCTGGTGATATAGCAAGGGACAGCATATTTGTTATTTAATTTGCCTGTTCGATACCACTTTTTAATTTTGGCTTTAGACAGCGCCATTCTATCTTCCCTTGCTATCCAAAGCCAAAAAGAATGCCACTAAAATGCAAAAATACGAGGTCATTTAATCTGAAGCTTGCTTCTACAGAATCCTGCTTCAATTCCTCTAACAAGTGGCCAAAATCAGTCCTATTGTGTGAGTTAAACCAGAGAAGAGGGCGAAGAAAATGGCATGACTGAATCATGGAGAGGATGTGGTTTTGTGGAGCAGCTCAAGAAGCAGTTCAGACCTAGGTGGAGGGATGCTAAACAGTATTCAAAACCCAGCTTCCATTGTCTAAATGTTCATTTGCATTTGCTGTCTGGTTTAAATTGTAAGCCCTGCTATGTAAAAGCAAAGTTTTAAAGCAATGTATCTGGTTTTGACCCAGTAACCAAAGACCGCAAAGTAACTTAATTTTTATTAGTCTTGGAGAAAATTCTAGTGCTTGCTGGCTTGTGGTTTGGATGTGAAACACACAAAAACAGTATTATTTTTTCTGATATTGAATCTGTTTTTTTCATAGTAATAGACATCCAGTTTTCCTCCATTATATAAGGATTCTTCAGACAGGCAGTAAGAAGATACAATTAACTCTTGAGACATAGTTCGTTTAACTTGATAATTTTATACTAATGCAAATGCCTTTGCATTACATGGTGTCAGCTCATCAAGATAAAACCAGAATAACTAGAAGGCCTTTTCTTGTGTTCCTAGAGTTTAGATGAACATTGGGTTTGTGATTTTTGGAGACAGCAGCTGTGCCTTTCTGTAGGAATTAACCTGCATCAAAAGGACTTACATATAGCTCCTAATGGATGAAGTACCTCGTCTGCAACTTCGTTTTTATCCTCTTGTATATTCTTTTATTTCTACCCACATCAAACTTTGAGAAAGCAGAGAAAATTCATGCAGAGGCTTCATCTGAAAGTGATATGCACAAAACTTATGGGATGCAAAGCTGTGCCATCAAGGCACCTAGCACTGATTTCCCTTCTCCTTTTCCCTTTCCCTTCCCTGCTATGAAGACAGACTGAGAGAGTTGGGGCTGTTCAGCCTGGAGAAGAGAAGGCTCTGGGGTGATCTTATAGCAGCTTTCCAGTACCTAAAGAGGGCCTACAGGAAAGCTGGAGAGGGACTTTTTACAAGGGCGTGTAGTGATAGGACAAGGGGCAATGGATTTAAACTGAAAGAGGGCAGATTTAGGTTAGATATAAGAAAGAAATTCTTTACATTGAGGGTGGTGAGGTACTGGAACAGGTTGCCCAGAGAAGTTGTGGATGCCCCATCCCTGGAGGTGTTCAAGGCCAGGCTGGATGAGGCTTTGGGCAACCTGGTGTAGTGGAGGATTTCCCTGCCCATGGCAAGAGGGTTGGAACTAGGTGATCTTTGAGGTCCCTTCCAACCCTAACCATTCTATGATTCATTCTATGATTCTCTTCTTCCTGCCCCCTTGCCTCCACCATCCACCTCAAGTTGAGGCAGCAGGAAGATGAAAATTCTTTCTTAACATCCCTTTATTAAATTTCTTTGTTCCCACATAAACATTGGTCCTGCTAAACATTTGTACCTGCTGGTGGTGTGTGACTGAAGAAAAAGATATCTTTTTTTTTTAATTTGTTGCTGAGGGGTGAAAATGACTGTTGTTTTGAAACACAGAGTGTGATAAGTATAAGCAAGTATTGCTTCAAGCTAATCAGGAGAAAATTTCTAGTAGTCTTTTAAATTGTGGAGTCAGAGTGCAGAGTATGCGAAACACTACAAAAGCACTGGACTTAAAATTATTTGGCCAACCTTTGCAGTGTATGGTAAAAACAGACGTTTGGAGAGTGCGCTGGTATTCCTGTTCTGGCTAAAAAGAGCCAGCTCCTACTCGGATACCTGGTGCCTCTCGTCATGTAGAAAAAAAAGTGATGGTAGGATTGATACCATCAGAAAAATTAGCTTTAAGATAGATTAGCTGGCACAAGTAAATCAGGTGGTGGTTGCAAATGCATTTGCAGATCAGTCTTGGCAAAATAACATTGGTTTTCCAGTGGTCTTTCCAAGTCCTGTATAAACCTTTTCATATTCTGCTGAGCAGTCTGCCCCTAGTCTTGAAGTGGAAACTTAAGAAGCATAATCAGAAACTGAATTGCCTGTGAAGACGAAACTGTCCAAATTTCAGTGAGGTGTCAACTGATGCTTTTGTAGCAAATAAACCTGTGTCAGTTGCTTTTTAGTGTTTTTCTTTTTCCCTTCTCATGGGACATCTTAAACACTTGCCCGTAATTCCAGACGACAGGTTGTTACTAGACAGCTGTTGCTGGTAGGTTGCCGTAGGTGACTGCTGCTTCCAGCCTAAGCTGGGCAATATTTAGCAGGAGAGGTTTAGAATTTGCACCTATTAGAGTCAGCTGATTGCAAGAGACACTTTTAATTTTAGCCTGGGAGAAAGAAGCTTTGGGTTTTTCCTGAGCTTTTCCTTTTGAAACATCACAGGGGTTGTCATCTTAGGTTTTAATATGACTTTGGCGTGCTTGCAGACAGTCAAAATTTAAAAACTGTATGAGCAACAAAGCTCCTGATGTCATTCAGATACCTTTTCACATTAAAAAACAGGAGGAGAGAAATAGAATTTCCTATAATTGAATGCATTCTCAAAAGAATGTTGTGCGGTGTTGTCCAAAAAACGCTGGCCGATACACAGAATATCTGTATTATTTAAATACGTTGTAGTGTTTTTTCTGTTGTGTAGGGACAGGGGGTGGGTTGTGGTGGGGTTTTTATCCCTCCCTCCCCCTCTGCTGCCCTCCCCTCCATGTTGTCTATAATTTTGCTTCTAGATTAGACAGGTATTCCTGTTCTAAAAGTTCTGGTTCATTTTCCTATTTGTAAGACAGTGGTGCTCTTCCAAGGTTCCAAGTACAATATTACTGATGAATGCCACATAACATTGACAGTACTACGTACTTTTTAATAGGAATGAAGAAAGTTGTTGATTATATTTATTTGCATTTAATTTCATCTACTATTTGAATAATATGTGACATTTGAAAACAACTTATTCAGGAAAGAAACTTTTTCCCTTTTTATATTGATTGATTAATAGCTAGTTTCAAGATCTCTGGATATTTTTTTTTTAAATTTGTTTCAGATTTGAAGGTGGTTGCTTAGTGCACATGAATGTCAGGAAGTACATGGAAAACCTCTGTGCTGATAAAGCACTTCAATTGATCATGTTTTTTTCTCTCATTCTGACAGCTGAAAGTTGTGGATTAATCAACTAGTTCTGAAAAGTGCATTGCAATCCAAAGCTGATAATATTTAAATATACTTTCCAGTGTTGAGTCCTGCGAGTTCAATGTAGCATTTGAGTTGCCCTTTTGGCATGAGTGAGGTACTCCGGCTTGGTGGCATGAGGGAAGCATGAAAACGTTCATGGGAAAGGTCTGATTCTGCCGAGGAAGCGGCCAACTCAAAAGATTTCTTGGAATTGTAGAAATGTAGCAAATGTTTTGAAACTTGCAGTTCTTATTGTTTAGACTGGAAATGTTAAGCATGTTTTTAATAGGCTCCTTTTCCACTATTAAAGCATTGCAGTAAAATAATTACATTCCTTTCAATCTGGTTTAGACCTTACATGGTTTCCACTAACAGTAAAAATAAAAGTAACAGCAATTAAAACAGTTGTCAGGTTTTTTTCTCTCTTCAGGAATTTATTTACTACAAAGCTAAATGGACAAATTTTGTTGAAGGCAAATTTCTTTTATTCCTCTGTCTCTATTTGAACCAGATGCTTAATCTAATTGTTCCTAGTATTTGATTCACCCAGCAAAAAACAGGGAAGAGAATGAGGGCTAGTGCAGCTCATGGGTTTGATACCAAGAGGTTGCTCATTCTGCACCTTGCTCCTTGATCAGATCTGTCCTGGCTTCCGAGCTGGTGCTTCTGGAGCTGTGGCTGCTGGCCTGCTGCATAATGGATGAGCCTGAACTGATGGAGGCAGCAGGTGCTCCAGCCCTAGAAAAGAGCAGTGTTTGTTATTGTTGTAGGCATCATCAATCCTCCTCCCTTTCTCCCTCTGTTCTCAATGCCCTCCAAACAAAGGCTCCCTGTATCCGCCGCAGCAGGGGAGAAAATAGCAACAACTCACCCTGTGTAATGTGTCCGTTTTCTGTCTCAGGGGCAACCTTGTAAATAGGTCTTGATTTGATGCTCTGGATCTGTAAGTGGCGTGTTTATCATTGCAGGGGACAACAATACTGATTTATGAATTCCATTTAGCAGAAAACTCTATCGGTACCTATGTGTAACTGCCCTATTCCAGCTAAATCAGATGAATGAAAAATGGCTTTCGATTCTAGGGCTCCTTATGCACTGCAAGATCGCTAGCTCCTATGGGAGCAATCTGCTGAAAGATAGATCTAAACATTCTTTAGCTGGGGAAAACTGTGATTTTTTTTGGAAGGTTGGGAGGAGGAGAGGAGAGAAGTCAACAGTGCAGAAGGTGGAAAAAAAAACCAGGGAGGTTCTTTTTCTTAGTTTTGTTTAAGCTGGTGGCTGCTCTTGGAAGTGCCTTTTCAAGAGTAGGCTGTGATTTGAAATCTTTACAGAAGTACTTTGTTTTCTATTTAAAGGCAGTCAAATCTACCACCGTATCATGTCCACTTTCTTTAAAACATCGGTTGATTCTAGCTATTCTTAAGTGTTTCTCTTGTCTGGAGCATTAATGGCAGCCACTATTTCCTTCTGCAGGGCTCTTGCCTCTCCTTCAGGATTTGGGACACAGGAGGCATGGAGCAGAGTGGTGGAGAACAGAAAACCAGTTTACTCCAGTCGAGGCTGCAGTAGGCTATCTGCTTGTAATGTCGACATAATTTGGAGAGAAACAGTTGTTCTGTTTCACCATAGCTTCCTATTTCTTCTGGTTTTGTTCCTTCCCTTATGGCAGCATTCTCTTTGTGGACCAGTTCGCATGCAAGATGTGAGGGGAAAAGAAAGGGGTCTTTCCATTGCCATATGATGGGTAAAGGGAATCAGCGTCATTGAGAACCAGTAATTGTTGTGGATTGCAGGAGTATTACTATTTCTGTTGGTGTATGGAGTATCTGGTAGCAGAGATGGCATTTGCAGAGTGAGCCTTCTGGTTGCTTAGTTTCTTGCTCCTTGGTCAGGTTTGTCATGGCTTCAGAGCTAGTGCTTCTGGAGCCATTGCTGTTGGTGTGCAGCATAATGCTGTAGGTACCTTGTCTCCTGGATGGACCCCTTGTACTTATATTGTAGGTTGTGTCTGTTCCTTGTCTTTGGTCCTGACTCCTGGATGAACTTGGGACCCACATTGGAGCTTTGTTTCCAGTCCTGTCTCTGGCCCCGTCTCCGTTTGCTCCTGACTGGACTCCCTGGACATACCTCAGACCCAGTTCTATGCTTTGCCATCCATGTCTGATGCTGTGGATGGACCTGTTACCAATACCTGGAATTACCTGTCAGTTCATGCTCTGTGCAACTGTGTCCCGTTGGGGAGGACACCTACGCTGGGACAACCTTCATTTCCTGGTTCAGCTAAGCCAGTAGGGAGCAGATGGCCCTTGCTGCTCCCTGACAACACTATGAATAAAGCTCCACCCTTGCTTGGTGGTCAAATGGTGTTTAAAAACTGGCTTAGCTGGAAAAGCATTCAGATTGTGAATTCACACTCTGAATGCTTTTCCTTAACTCTGTCTTTATAAAGGCAGGAACAAAATAGTTATACTCCCAAAGAGTTATTATTGAAGGCCTCAAAAGTGGATGACTGAGTTAAGGTTAGCCTTCTTTCTGCAGGAAAGTGAATAATTTTTCTTCAATCTGTGATTTTTGAAATGCACGGATTTTTTTCCTGTTTAGCAGCTGGCAGTTCTGTGGTTTGTTTGCAAGTGACTGCAAAGCCGTGGCATGTGGCTCTGTTCCTGCAGGAGGACGTGCCAACTGAGGATCCAGAGTTCAGGGGGAACGTCCAAGGAGCTCAGACACTGCTCTCAGAAGTGTTAGTTCTTTTCCTCTTTCCCTTTTATTCGAGAGGAGCAAAAGTTTTGCAGAGTTATATTGACAGTAGATAGAATTATGCTTTTCAGCAGTGTCTGTATGAAGTAACTTATTCCCCATAGACAGTTTCCTGCTTTACTTGCTCTGGACTTCAGGCTTATTGTCTGGAGAACCAGGTCTTAAAATGCCTTGCTGAGCTATACTTTATATATATTTAAATTGTACAGACCATAAATGGGACACTTTACGTATGGACATGTCTTGGTATGACTTGATGGCATTAAATTTAGAAGCTTCAAGGTAGACTGGTGCCTAGTGATGCTCATCATTGGCATTTCAGAGGCTCCACTGAGACCTAAAGATAGTAAGTGTCATCTTTAAATGTCTGATTAAATTAAGTAATGGTTTGCTCAATTCTTCAAAAAGGGAGACTGGTGCCTCCTAGCAGATGTTTTTCAATGCAAAAGTGCAGGAATAGTACTGAGCTTTGGTAGCCTCTCTGTTGACAGTGGTTAATGACAAGCTGAAGTGCTTCTAGTGTTGGGCCTTTCTAACTTGGAGCTTCTTGTATGTTTGTATTCCTGTCTCTGTCCAGCTTAAATGTGTGCAGTTTTTAAAGCTGTCTGCCCAGATCAACGTTCCTGGAAAAAAGCAATGCGCTGGTGTCAAAAATGTGCTCATCCAAGAAGTAGTGCAGTGGTCTTGTAAAAAAAAAAACAACACACAAATGCAGCAATGATGTAAAATAGGTTAGAGCAGTGTAAAGTGGGGATTAACAAATCTAGATACTGCAGCAATCCCATCATCTCCTACAGAGCCGTTGATCTCTTCATTGCCTTGAGGGTGAGACAAGCCGCTGGGCTCAATGAGGAGTCTGCTGCCTGTGTTTCCCTCTGTCTCTGCAGCTGTAATTAGTTGACAGAGCTTTAAGTGCTTCTGATTCAGGACTGTCTAAACTTTCTAAAGCTGAAGGAGAGAAAATAGAGGGTTTTATTAGCAGATGCTTCAGTTTCAACATGTAGCTGATGCAATGTAGCATATATTTCAGAGAAGCGGTTTTTCAAAACCGTAGGATACTGCAACTAGAAAAAGGAGCTAAAGGATAAAACAGTCTATTCTAATTCTTCACTCTCTTAGAGATGGCCGGAAACCCAATTTCCTGTTTTTCTGGATAGTTGCTAGTGTAATCAACTTGAAGCGAAGGAAAAAATTTCTCCTGGCCTTCACTAAAAGATCTTTGGCCTGGTGATAAAATGTGAGGTTGACGTGTTGATCTGACAGCTACCCTGAGTTCAGTAGCCAGAGCTTGAGTTATCTGCCTCCATCAGCACTGATTCCAGCTTCAAGAAGGATCACGTTAGGGAAGTAATAAGGGCTAAATCAATAGTTACTGCTTTTGAGAGTACCTCCCTGTATACACTTTTTTTTCGCATGCAACTGAAGAGGGACAATAGAAGGTAGTGTAGGTGCTTGTCTGTCCATGGCGAGCCCCCAGGGAATCACACTGAAGAGGCTGAAAAATTCATGATAACTTTAATCAGCCTTTCATTTTTTAATGAGTAGACTGCTTGTTTGGCCTGGTTGGGTGAGAAAATAAGACCCTGGGAAAAGGCGTTCATGATAGCTAGTAATTATTAGTCATCTGCTCCTCTTCCCTTCAAAGGTGCAGGAGCTGCCATTAAGTACTGGTTCACCCTGAACTGGGATAGGTTATGCAGTAGTAAGAGGGGTAGCCGAACAGGGAGCTTTATCCAGATGGTGCAGAGGAGAGAGGCCAGGCTCTCCAGATGGCCAGGACTACATTAAACAGATTGAGGAGATGCGTTCTGCACCCTTGTCTTCTGATGTGCTGTACTTGTTGGCTCTTCATCATACATGTTCATCCTGATCTCTGCTCCTCTGATCATCTGCACGGGATCTGCTTTTTACAGAAGAGACTTCAGAGCTAAACAACGTATCAGTATGGTAAGATGTAGTTTCCGTCAAATACAAGTTATTTTCCTGAAATAGTGCTTCTTTCTTCCTTCTCCCCAGTCAAGAAGAAGGGTGAACGCTTGACTGATAAATCTATGGCAGGAGCCTACAAACCACCCCTTCTTTAATTCACGTTAAAACTAACAAAGAGATGATGGATCCCACAGCACAGGAAATAAGTTTTTCCTCGTAGAGACCTTATTTTTTTCTTTCCTTTTTTTGCTTTATTTTAGCAATAAAAAGAATGCTAAATTGAACCACTGATTAAAGCCGAGTATCTTAGGGTGTTCTGTCATGTCTGTCATCTGGTATCTAATTTTGATAATACCGCTTGAAGTACAGATAAGAATCTCGTTACCCATAAAAGAATGACACAATACCAATTTACTGACTGTCAAATACAAATTTGATGTAACAGATGACCTGCTGCTAGGTGAAGCTTTCAGAACTTGCGCTGCAGCCAAGGCAAGTCTAACAGAAGTCGCTTTTAAGTTCTTCCTTGCTGCTCTTTGCTCTCTTTCTCCACAAAATGTTAAACCTTCAATGAAATGTTTTCTGCCCCGCCCCACCCCAAAGGGAAGGCTGCAATGTTTGGCACTGCACCTGGGAATGTACACAAACAGCATTATGGAGGGGAGATGAAAAAGGAGGCTGATTTTACTGTATCATGAAATTTTAACACTCCTTAGCAGCTTGCCAGCCAAGCAGGATTATACTGCCAGATGTCCTGGCAGAAACATGCCCAGCTCTGCAAGATCATAAATCCAAACAACGTATGGCAACCCTGCGTGTATACTACTACTGTTAGCAATGCAGAATTTCAGCACGGAAAGCCCTGGTGAGGGGCAGGATTAGTAAGGGCAAAACCTTCCCAGACTTTTAGCTTTAAAGCCTTAGGTAGGTAATAGCTGCTGATGGCGGCGGTATGTTAATGGCGAAAGGAGGAATATAGTGGTGTCTGTGCTTTATCAGCAGCAATAAGCCTCGTTTGCTTGCAGTTGTCTTCTCCCATCATGTCTTGGCCTTTCAGCAGGCAGAATTGTAGTGCAGCTGCTCAGGGGCTGAGCTCTTCTCTCTGTTAGGATATGCAAAAACATTGAGGGGGTGTTGTCAAAGGCCTGAGTCAATGGAGTAGTGTGGCTCTGTAGCAGTTCAGAGTTGGCTTGTGGTTTTTCTTGAGTATAAGTGGAGCTCGGCTGTCTTCATCTGGGTAAATTCTTGTTTAGTAGGAAGAACAGGGATGGTGGAGGCCTAGAGTGGAAATTTCTGTCTGGTGGTGCGTTTGTTTTGCTCTTTTTTCTATATTTCTTTTGTCATGTTTCCTAAATGTAGTACTAACTGAACCTGTTCTTTTAGTCCATCCATTAAATATAAATGCATATGTCCATTCATAGGATCATTTCCTCACTAAACTATGCAAAGGATTAGAAAAAAAACCACGACAAAACAACAGCTGTTGTGGTTTTTTAGTTGTTGCTCCCTTCATGGGAAAGAAAAGGCACTGACTAGCATCCTGTAGTAAAGAAATCACTCCTTTAGTAAGGACTGAGAATTGAGTCCAGCAACGGGGTGAGGAGTATGTTTGTATCAGTGGGTATGGTTCTTCCATGCTGTATGTTGTGGCCAAACTGACAGCTAACTGAACTGACAGTATGGAAGAAGGCAATTTAGAACAAATGGAGGAGAATATGCTGTCCCCTATTTTATTCTATTGTTGCTAGAAAAAATGGGAGTTCCTATGAAGTGTGAAAAAGAGCTAGTCAACTCTCTGGCTCTTTAAAGAATAGTACCAGGGTGAATAGCTAGAGGAAAAGAACAAAGGAGACTTCAGCACAGCTATTAACTTAGCAAATTGCAGTTAAACTTAAGTGACCAGAAAGTGGAAGATCTAAAAATAAATAATGTTAAGTGCTTTCTTTGCAGATTAACCTTGCTACCCAAGTGCGAAATCTCCTCTCTTCCTCCCACGCATTCTTTAAATTTTCAAGTTCCATACCACAGAATTTCAGGTGGTTCATTGCTGGCCACGTTAGTCATTCTGAGCTCATGTTGGTTTTGTCCTTGAGAGTAGAAATACACACTAAAGATATTAAGTTGTTCACCCTTTTATTGATTTCAGTAGTAAATCACCTCAATACTATAATGCCTTGGAAAGCTTTGTGCAGAGTGCTTGTCATCATTCAGCTTTCCTGGAAGATGGGTGTGCCTAGATGAGTGCTTGTCGCTCTTGGAAAGCTCCATCCATGCAGTCTTCAAGTTTGTCTGTACTAAATCAACTAGCTTTCTAATATTTGTAATAAAGGTGTTCAGGACTGGCTTATATTGCTATGATTTCAGCAATTTAAATCCCTCTGGTGTGGAGTAAGAGAGAGGGAGCTCATGCCTTGATGATGTGTTGTGTTCACGTTTGCAGAGAGCAAAGCATCGCATGAACAATACATGGCAGAACCAGGAGCAGATGAAGGGTCTTCAAGTCCTGTTGCAATGCCATAGCAATGTGGTACAATTCTGGTCTGCAAATGTAAAGCTGGCTTTAAATTTGTCATTGGTGTTTAGTTCAGAAATCTCTTGTCTATGCTACATGAAAAAGAACTTTAACTTGCATATTCATGTTATTAGCTCAAATGATATGGGGTTGTTCAGCCTGGAGAAGAGAAGGCTCTGGGGTTATCTTATTGCGGTCTTCCAGTACCTAATGGGGGCCTACAAGCAAGCTGGAGAGGGGCTTTTTACAAGGGCTTGTAGAGATAGGACAAGGGGCAATGGCTTTAAACTGAAAGAGGGCAGATTTATATTAGATATAAGAAAGAAATTTTTTACAATGAGGTTGGTGAGACACTGGAACAGGCTGCCCAGAGAAGTTGTGGCTGCCCTATCCCTGGAGGTGTTCAAAGCCAGGTTGGATGAGGCTTTGAGCAACCTGGTGTAGTGGAAGGTGTCCCTGCCCGTGGCGGGGGTGTTGGAACTAGATGATCTTTGAGGTCCCTTCCAACCCATACATTCTATGGTATGTCAAAAACGTGGAAGCAGAAGTTCATTACTTTAGAGGCGCCAAATCCTGATGCCCTAAAAACTGTCATGCTTCTTTTGGTGGTTTGTGTTCCCTGCTGCTTATGTGATCCAATGCTTTCTATTTACATACCTGTGATTATTACAGTTTAAGCCTTACTTTTACATGTCCCTGAAGTAAAAACAGTATGTTTTCTAGTTAAGTAGCAGGGTAGGCTTTTTTCATTTAAGTAAAAAATTATGTAGGGGAAAATAATGCTTGCACAAGAATGAAACGCAGCGTACCCATGTACAAAGAAATGAACAGCCTACCAAACTTTTTGAAAATCTTCCTTTCCTTGCTGTCATGCTTCACAAGCTCTTCAAAATGCGTGAGGAGTAACAAAGACCTCTCCCTGCTGTGTCTATATTTTAATTCACTGCTTTATGTGCTATTTTCAGATGTGGACATAGAAAATGAAGCTAACTATTTTCAAAGTGTTGTCCCTGATGATCCAGTGTTTATTCAACTTTGTGTATCTTGTTAGCTGACATAAATTTCACCTGAGGCCAGCATCTGCTCACTAATTTGTCACCTTTTCTTTTTCATGCCCTTAAGCTGTTTTGACACCAGAGGCTTTGCAAGCTCCACCTCAGGAAGCACCAGCAGCAATACAAAATGCAAGGAAAACAATGTGAACTGAAGCTTAGTGAAAATAGAGTTGTGTAATATGGCACTGGTTAGTGGCTGGATGACAGCCATCTTTGATGACATAAATTTAGTGGCATGCGTAACTGAAAAGAACAAAGGAGTTAATCAGCAACAATACTGTATGTTAGAAGTGTTACTGTGTGCAAATACATATTAAAGTTGTTGCCACAAGCTTGTGATAGAGAATCAGTGTGCTGTGGTTTAGTCTCCTAATATTCCTTTTGGAAAAACTTTTATTACTCATTTTAGGTTCATTTTCTGGGTTGTTAAGTGGCAGTGAAGCTGAGAAATGCGTCCAGCAGTCAAATAATTGCCCTGGTTGAAGACGCAACTTTTTACAGAGAAGAAAATATCGTCCAGATGATGAATAAAAACAATTCCTCCTCACATTAATGAAGCACAATAATAAATCATATTGTTTTGCTTCTGTTTTCTATTTTTAATTTACAGTATGATATGGAAGGGCAGCTCTTTTCCTTTCAGCTTTATAGAACTTATTAAAGAAGTGGCAGGCTTTTTTAGTAATCGTTAGCAGGATACAGCTTGTGTTTTGCCTTTAAGGTGCTTTGTTCTAATTTTGATAGCCCCACACTGCAGAGAATTGCCGTGTGCAGGCATGGCAGAAGTGAACAGGGAATTCTTCCACGTATCCTGCTTCCTCCTGTACTGCCTAAGCGTGCTGGTCTGTGCAGGTGATGTGGGGGTGACGCTAGGTAGCAGATGGAGTTGTGTCTTGACTGTGTCTAAGATGTGGTGGTCTAGAGAGGGCCTTGCAAAGAAAGGGCAGATCCCAGTGTTCTCGCTGTTAACATTTTCATTGGGTTTTGGTGTTGCTTTCCCCCACCACCACCCCCCCTTCCTTTCCTGAAGGCAGCGATCTGGAATACAGACTACCTTGCATTTGTCCGTGACTGGTTTTATGCAGGTTCAGTTTTGAGCACCACTTCTCTGCAGCGTGAAAGCTGATGGGCTAAAGATGTGTTCTCCCATTTTCCAGTTTTCTTATCCGGCTGTGGATGTACAATTTTCTTTTATCCAGTGAAGCTCAGTAGAAGCACTGTAAACGCTACCCTTGTGCGTCAATGTTTTCAGAGTTCCATCCACCAGTCAATCTGGAGGGTTTTTTCCAGAGAGGGGAGAAGATAAACTAGTAGGAACAGACCAGTGCTTAGATTAATAACATGAACACGGTCCTGTGATGCATGCAACGGTGTTCGTGATACAATGGCTAATGCACGTGCTTTCCTTTTTTACACGGGTTTGGGCAAACTTCAGGATGCACTTAGCTAAGTGGGACTCTGCAAATATAAAAGTAACAGTCCTTTTGTTTGAAATCACTTTAGATTGGTGTACTGAGCGAAGGTTCTCAGCAACATACATGAGGCTGGGCCATGGGCTTGCTGTCACTGTTCTTGAGGGTATGGCCCAAAGTGGCCTCTGCAGAGAGGGGGATGTGCGTGTGTGTGGACGCGCATGTGTACGTGTGTGTAAGAAACTGAGCTCTTAACTTCCTCTGGAAAAGGTGGACCCAGCTTCTTGCTTCTCTCAGTCCTCTTTTGGGTTTATCTTTGTCATTTATAATGTCATCTTCATGCTTATTTTTAGTTTCTAGCCTTTCTCTGTTGAACTATTCTTACATTTGAGTTTGCTAAATCAGGAGATTTGTAGCTGATTAATGTTTCCCCTCTGCAGCTGGATCATGTAGAATAGGCATAAACCTTTCCATGCTGCATTTACTTCCAGTTCCTTTTCACACAGACATGCACTGTTCCTGGACCTTCCTGTCTTTCCTCACCTGATGTCAGTTTTCTGTGGTACCTTTCGCTGGATGAATTGTTGTTCCAGCTGTGTATTTACATTTCATGATTTTATTCGTGGGGCCAGAAATTATGTGTGGAACCTTCCTACATCAGCAGTAATGACAGCAATACTCAGGTGACAGCTTTTGGTAGGTAGATTCTTACCTGAATTGTGTTAACAATTTCAGTAATGCTCCCTGGTGAATGAGGGTGTTCAACAAACACATAAAGAGATTGACTTCCGTAGCTGGAACATTTGATGTTGAGGAGTGAAATAAGATGACTATTAGGTGTGGAATTTTTTTTTTTTTTTTAATTCTGCATTGATAAAAAAAAACACTACGAGTCAGGCTGTTATGAAATAGCTCTTCCTGCTCCTTTCTGTACTGTACTTTATTCTGTGGATGAAATAAAAGTCCATTTTGATGTGCTCCGTCTATCATTCATCCCAAATGCTAATGGTTTTATTGTCATCATTTCCCTCTGTCCCAGCAGATCAAGATTAGAGATGATTTGCTATGATTAGAGATAGTTTAAATGATTAGAGGTGACTTACTACCAGCAAATTGCATCTGGTTTCTTCTGAGATACGAGGGCACCACAGTGCCTTGTTCTACTTTATGCATTTTGCATAAAACATGGTTGTCAACTGATGTCTTTATGATATGCTTTTCAGACTATAGGGGGTTAAAGTTTGCACACTGTCATACCAGTTTGCTGGGAGAAGTTCCTTCACGTTGAAACAAACAGTATGTTTATGATTAAGTAGAGGATTAGGTTTTAGGCTCTGCATTTGCACTTCAATTAAAAAAAAAAGTGTTGTTCTCTCTTGTTCTCTAAGACTGTGCGTAGCTATAACCAGCATTTGTGAAGCTGGTGCCTTCACTAATCCCGTGGGAAAGTGCCAAACTTGTCAGTTTTTATAAATTGCTGTCTTTATGACAGGAAACTAGGAGGGGAAGGGTCTTGTATCTGAATGGAACAGCAAGGAGAAAATGGGGACATAAGGACAAATGTGTCCCTAAGTCACTGTTCTCTATGGTGGAAGCAACGCCCGGAGCAAGGGTCTTGCAGAAGGATTGGATGCAAGCCATGAGAACTCTATAAGCATCCGGTAAATGTTTTGGCTGGGTGAGGAGAAGACCTCCTGGATGACAATTAAAAACTAGGCAGGCTTTTTTTCTGCTTTGTTTTGTTTCTGTTCAATGCTTTCTAAACATAGCAACTATTTTTATATATTTGGTGGTGGTAATAAAAGTATTCTTTACTTTAAATTGAACACGTCATCTGTTGAGAATGATTTGAAGATGAATGGCAAGCCATTGTCAACATGGTAGTGAGTCATAAACGGGGATTCAGTCATGCTTGTAGCATCCGGCACCCTCAGGCGAGATTGGGATTCCTAGATGGTTCCTAGATGATCCATCCCTAAGCAGCACTGACCGGCATAAGAGCTCGTAATGCAGAACGTATCTCCTGGTCCAAGCATCCCTGGCAGGACTGCGAGTAGGTGCCTAAACCTTAGCTTCTGCTGAGTTTGTATTCATGCTCACAATTGACTTCATGATGTGAAATATCATTTAATATGACCAGAAGTATCGTGGCGTGTTTCTGAAGGGCTATAACTCATGTGAGCACTTCGAGTTGCCTTTGCTTATTCTATAAAGGTGATAGGTTAAAGGCCAAAAGTTCAAGCCTGGTACAAGATTTTTAACATGGTGCAAAAAAAGCAGTAAAAATACATAGTTTCTCTAAATACAGTAGTTTTAAAATTCAAAACACTATAGAATAAAATGTTTTAAATATTCTGAAGGTTACATTGTAGGCTTTGGTTTGTCGTTTTTGTTTTTTACTTTTAGAAAACAGATCTGTTAGAATCTATAATTTCACTGGCCAGAGCAAATACTTTGTTCCATGTGTTAAATAACTCGATGAAATAAGGAGGAGGAAACTGGTCGATGGATGTGACTTAGTCCTTTGGCAAGGCCTGTAAAGCTCAGGTGTTTCCTGTGGAGCAAATGCTTTAATTGAATGTTAAGACTTGCTCTTGTAAAGCACACCTTCTAATAGATGTCACTCTTTTGTTCCCCCCCTACTCTTTTGCAGCAAGTGACAGGCAGAAGTTTTGGTGAGAAAGATTTTCGTTCTGGATTAGAAAACGGCATTCTTCTGTGTGAGTAAGTAACACTTATCATTTTGAGCCTTGAATACAATCTTGACTGAAGCTGAAATGAACTTTAGCTAGTATGCCCGATTGTTGGTTTCCTTTTGCGAGTTTTGACGTTGTGCGCATTGGTATTTCATGGCAGCATCATTTCAGTGCCAAAGCTATTGTTATGGTGAGGATTGAAATGTGGCTTAAAGAAAACAGGTTTTGCGAAGTGCTTCCCTTGCTCCACCCCAGCTCCTTAACTGAGTTATGTACAGGGAAAATGATGTTTGCTTTTTGGTTTCCTCTTATTTAAAGACTTTAACCACAGATTGGCAAATGGTGTTCTGCACCTGCCTGCGGACATCTCCGCTACAGTGAGGTGTTTTGGAACAACTCCAGGACCAAATGCTGTCAAGAGTTAGCCATCTGAATACCATCAATACTCAGCTGCTTTTATAGTTTCTGGAAAGGTTAGGCATCCTCGAAGTTTTACCTTTAGGTGTATTTGAATGATGTGTTTTGTAATTTTTGGACAAGAGATGCAAGTTAGCTTTTGCACGTTTCTGTCTGTGGTTTTAATAGCTGTTTTTTAGGCAGAGTCTTCCAAAAGCACGTTGTGGGCTTAGGCGCCAAGCTGGTGACTTTTAGGAGCAATTTGGAAGTGTGCCCTAATGCCTATAGTTCTTTGAAAATCCCATGCAGGTTGTCAAGAGCTCAGTTGAATCCACTGATCTGAATCACCTGTATGGACCAGTTTCTTTCCCGGTGTGTGCAGGGTTGTCACTGAAGTTGGTAAAAGCTGACTTTGCACACCAGAAGGACAAAGCTTGTGCAGAACTGAATGCATATTAGAATTTATAAATGAGATCTCCTGAGATGTTTAGCTGGACCATTGCAGATATTGGTGAAGTTTTATACTAGGAAAGGTACTGAAACTTGGAAACTGTTTTCAGCAGTAGTTGAGATAATATCCTGTAGCTCAAATCTAGGTAGCTTACAATAGCTTTGAAACCTACTTGTGTGAGTACTGCTGTGTGTCTCACTGATGTCATTAAGCAGACAGCTTGAACTTTAGCTGTTAAAGGGGGAAAAAAAAAATAAAAAGGAAATGATATGATCTAGTTTGATTGCAGTTGCATGTCTTTGCTGAGGAGTGGCTTTGGGAGGAGGGAAGTAGTTGTTATTGTTGATCAAAAGTTGTGTAACCCGGAAGGAGCATGTAGTTTACCTCTTTGTATTTAAGGGTTGACTCTTGCGCAAGATCTCTCTCCTCTGTGTGTTCAAGGGAAATGCTGTGTGCTGAATCACTTCACAGTGCTCTTTAAATGTTAAGGTTGAATTGTGTTGCATGAAAAGTAAGGGATGTGTATTTCAAGATTAGATTGTAATCTTATCTGCAAGAGAGCAGAGTTAGTCTGATTTAAATGCTGGAAGCCTTTAAGATGGAAAGCTTAACTAAATAATTTTTTGCTAATGAAATAAATAAATACATATTTCTTAGGAGGCTGTGAGCTCCAGTAATAAGCAGGTTAAGGGACAACACTGGGTTATACTACTAAAATGTTCTGTGATATTGGGCAAATCGCTTGTCCTCGTTTACTGCCTATGGATCAGTGCAAATCAATCTGAAGGGATCTGTCTCCTCAACCTCAAATCTGAGAGGTTGTGATGTTTGTGTTGCATCCTGCTCCTAGCAGCTATGGTTAGTGGGTAAAACTCTGTTAGGCTACAGAGCATTAACCAGAGAGCTACCAATGTGGCCTTCAAGTTTGGCTTTCTGAAGATGAACAAGTTATGAAGCCAACAATAAAAACGTGCTCCTCACTGGTTCCAAGTCCACTGTAAAATAAAGAACTCAACAGAAATTTGGAGTGTAACACTGGGAACTTTTAAAGTATCCTCAAAAAACACAGGCTTTGGCAAGTGAAGCACTGATAGTTAATTTTTTTATCTGTTGCTCAGTGAAGAAATGCTAGTAAAGCTGCCACAGGCAATATTGCCTTTCTAGACAGGAGCCTTCTGGTTTATCAGAGACCTACCTGGGTACCTCATGAAGAAAATCCAGTGCTATTCAAGCTTTCTCTTAACCTCCTTCCAATCTGCTGTGCTGTCATTGTGGCTGACCACAACAAGTAGATGAAAACCTAATCTCCAAGCCTTTGATAAGCTTCAGGAGACAAGAAAGAAATTATAGGTGTCTTAAGTTTCTGAAGATGGAAGAATTCATTGCCTTTGGTATGATTTATTTGATTTGTTGAAATTTTAGGGAATAGCTAAACTTGTCTCAGTTAATCTCCACAGGACAGGACTCACTGCTGGTGTCATTAACTGGCAACTCGTAGCCAGACACTTGTGTGGGTGATGTCCGTGTGAGGGTGGAGTGGTGCTTACTTCCCGTGGCTGTTTGTGTTTTCCTTGCCTGTTGTATTTTGTGATGAGGACTGAACACAACCTTGGGTTCTGCAGGAAGATGTCAGGAGTGGGGTCGCAGCCAGTGTGCCTTGAAAGTCCCAAACATGTCTCAAGCTACCTTCTGACTTTGCAGGTGTTTTGCAGAAGGGAAGGTGGGTAGCCACCACGCTGGAGTCCATTGCCCAGTCAGACGAGCCATGTGCAAAATGGCACAGGGGGAATCTTTGTCCGTGTCTGGAGCAGGATTGTCGGGGCTTTATGCACAGCAATGCCAGGGCTCTCTCCAGTTGATCCCAATGTCTGTGACCCACACAGCCTGCAAACTCAGGCAGACATCACTATGCTGGTTATAAATGATTCATTCACGTCTAGCAACTATTCGTGTTGTACGTCTCTGGTAGTGCTCACGCTGTGGCTGGCATCTCGATCTGGCCTCGTCGCGACACTGTTATAGCTTGACGCACTCAACTTGGGAGCTGAGGAGCGTATTTAAACAATGCAGGATGCCATAAAGCGGCAAGCCCACAGATGAGAGCAGCATAAGCCCTTCGTTCTTTCTGGGTGTTTGAAAGCCCACTTGTGCAGCTGCCCCAACAGTGCCGGCTCTGATTATTCACCCAGCTGTGCTGAGAAGCCAGTGACTGTGACTTCTGTTTGTCTGGAATGAGTTCATGGCTTTTTAACACAGCTGTCTGACGTCAGTGCAGATGGTGATTTCAGCAAGGGACATCATATCTAGGTGGAGGCAGTTCTTGCTGTGTTCTTGCTTTGTGTATTAAATTGTTGTATGCAAAGACTGAGGACTTTCCTGTCTACGCTTCTGCATGGGTGGACAAATGTGGCCTCCTAGGGGTATGGTGTAAATCTATATGAGGCAGGAATACAACACCAGTAGCAGGAAATATCACTACAAGTCCCTAATTTCCGCTCCAGCAGATGTTCGGGGTTTGTTCTTTCTGTTGGGGTGGTGTGGGTGGTTCGTTGTTTCCCCCCCCTCCCCCTTCTTATTACATAGCTTTAACATGTAGGTTTGACCCAGATATCATAAGCTAGAGGATTAATCGGGAATAAATTAGATCTGGTTGTTGCAGTGCTTAGGTGTTCCTATCCTATGAATTCAGACATCTGAATTTAGGTCAGTTGGAAAAGAAAAAGTATAGGCTGTCTCCATCTGCTTGCCCCACTGATTGGGGTAGTTCTGTTGCTTTTCTCAAACAGCAGATAAGGAGTTGAAGTTGCTTTTATTTCTAACCATGCAACAATTGCTATTAATAAACTTAAAAATTACTACATGAAGACAAAACTGCATATGCCTTCCTGCAACCTTGCCCAGTTGTTAATGCTCTAATATTCTTGCAAGTGTGTTTTTAAGGTGAACAGCTCCTTTCCTTTCTCCTTGCTGTCCACCTCTCCTTGCCCAGCTCTGCCACGACAGCATTCCTTCTTTCATATTGTGTGTTCAGCAGTTAGCGAGGTCTCTGTGAGGATGTGACTCTTGGAAAGCCAAGTTATTTACTTGCTTTGATATGAATATCCAAGGATGATATATATCCAAGATATCTGTAAGCATTTCTGACATGCAATTGGGATGATATTTTCTCTCAAGCTTTTTCTGGAATCGAGCAGTAGTAAGAGTCCAGCCACCCTGGAAGTTTGTATTAGTGGTAGCGAGGCTCTAATGTCAGGAATAGGACCAAACCATAAAGAAGAGTTACAACAACTGGGACGTGGATCCTGGGCAAAGGACCTTAAACAATGAATTCAAACCAAATCCAGATTTAGATGTCAGCAGAAATGATTTGGCTTTGCAGTGGAGTCCAACAACATCATAATCGTGTGTTAATACCTTGGGTTCTCTATGTAGAACAGTTTAGCTGTGTGCCTGTTTTATGTATGCATGTGAATCAATTTATGGCAGTAAATGCAGGCATAATAAATATTTGATTTTTGTCCAGTGTGAAAGTTCAAACGAATATTTAACTGCATACCTTGAGAAGCCATGGCATAAACATATAGAAGTGAAAGAAGCATAACTGTATGCGATTAAAGATAGATGTCACTTGCGTATGCAGTTCTGGATATCAACTTAGGAGCCTTTTCCCAAACTTTTCTCTGTTTCTTAGAGACACTTATTTTGTATATTAGCACATGGCGTTATGTAGCTTCGTAATATGTGCAGAAGTGATGCTTATTGTTTGAAATCAGGATTGTTTGACTCTGTAACTTTTTATTTATTTTTTGAAAGAGCAAATATGAAGGTGTTTTATTGTCTTTAATCTTGGTAAAACTGCATTTATACAGTGAATTAAGGAAAAAGTTTTACACTTTTTCTCGTGTGAGTACAATACCTAGGAAAGGCAGTTCCCTTCAGATGTGCGTGTTAGGAATATAAGCTCTCAAAAAGTACAAGAAAGTGGTTTAAGTCTTACTTTTAAATAAAAAAAAAAGTCGTAAGTTAGTCATGCACATAGATTATATTAATAGTATTTAAAGAAAAAGTGAAGCATGGCCATAAAGCTGAATGAGCTGGAAGTAATTGTGATCGAGAGTTACTTAATGGAATTTATCATTTAGCCTGTCATGAGAATAATTTTCATCTATAAATAAGAAATCTCCTTGGCTTGTGTTCTTCATGTCGCTGGTGATGAATGAGCTGCTTTTTCTCAGAGAGCAGTTTTTTTTGGGCTTGCATCATGGCTGTAGCACATCTGACCAAGCTTTGGGCTGACATGAATGCTGTTTTCAGCAAGGGCTGGATATGTGCCAGATCAGTGCAAGTGTAATGCTATGGAATAGTAAAACTTTGTCTTCTGAGTCAGTGGTACCGTTAGGTATGAAGAACAGCCTTCACTGTATATCTGGTGTTTCAGTTGTTTGGCTGTTGAAAAATCAAGTTCTTCTTGTAAGTTAACGTCACTTACGTAAAATTGCCATGCCACTTATGGACACCTAATAGAGGAAAACAACTGCGTGGTCATCTTTGTAGATTGTAGGGTTTTGCAGAGATGTCATTTTACTTGTCTGTCAGTGGTATAGGCCTGGCATCAGTTCAGCACTTGACTGCGTAGCGTACAGTGCGGAGACTCTTGTCTTGCCAGATACCTCAATGGAGAAGTTAGTGGATGCCCAGCCCCTTATGCTTAATTAGGCTTTTGCTTGAATTTCCTATTCCTAGAAGCTAAGAAGGTATTTGAGTTTCATAGGCATACTCGAAGTTTTGAATGTGACCCATGCCTTGAGGTGAGAAGGGATTGGTGTTCTCCTGCGGTTTTCAGGCTCTACATTGTAAAGCCAAAACATTGTCGGCATCATGGATTTGGCACGTCTCCAGTTTAGAGAGACGGGCCCCAAGGCTCATTAAGCATTAAGATTTAGGTTCATGTGAGGACATTTTAAATAGTTTTATATGAATCCAGAGTGTTTAATCTTTAAGTTTTATTGCTGTGCTGTAATGAAGAGCTATTTATTAGTACGGTTTAGGTGAAGGGTCAAAGGTAACATAAACTGTAATGCTCAGCCGTGTGCACAGGGAGAATAGCCATCGAGAGGCATGCTTGAGTACACCCAGAATGGCCTGACTTTGTATTTATGTATTAAAAAAAAAAAAATAAAAATGCATCTCAGCAGACTAAATAGTGGAGTTTTTTCAGGGGAGCTTGGTAATTGACAGGGCAAGAGACTGTGGAACACTGACCCATTCAAACAGCGTATTGCTGAAGTGCTAAGCAAGCTAATCCTGTGAGAGGTTTCAGCTTTCCAAGAGTGTATGTTTAAGATATTATATAGGATACGTACTTTGGGCAATTATCCGTGGCCTTTGCTACTCAATGTAAAACTATGTGTGAATTGTAAATCTATAGGCGCATGGGACAGTCTTCATGTCATTCATTGCGATGGTAGGTTCTGTGTAAATAGCTGGTGAAGGCATTTACACAATCTTCTCTGCTTCACTGAGCTGTTTTGCAAGGCCTCTGTCTTGTTCATATATTTAGTCTTTGGCTGAGCATGACCCGTGCTATCGTGAGTTTGGTATGCCTGTTTTCTCAATCCTACGCGTTTGCATAGTTCTTTATTCACCTTTTACTTATCGGACTGAACTGTGAGCCCTTTTTATAGACAAAGTCAGTTCTGTCTTGCTAGTTAAAAAAGCACCTTGTTCATCTGATCCTAAATAAATAAGGTTAGGGCCATCATTAGCAATCACTCAAGAATGTTTTCCAAAAAATATTTTTGTGACCTCAAGAACATCTCTATGTTTTGGAACTTCTTTACCACTTCCTTTGCAACAAAATATTTTGACTTTTCATTGTCTGCTGTTTCAATGTGATTTGTTCATCTTTAAGACTAATAGTGGATTTTTCCACAAGTGCTTCAGCATTTGGGGGCATTTTGGAGCTGCCACTAGAGGATGAGTTTCAAACGTTTGGATGCTGAAACTGTCTGGGCTAATAATTATCAAGTGCTGAAAGGCTCCTTGTTAGAATGTAAATCTGTAAAACTTAGTTTAAAAAGAGAAATGTCTCTGTGAAGGTTTACTGTGGATAGAATTTCCTGAACTCTTAAATATGAAATGACCTTTTACTCTAAGATCAGGTCATTAGTCAGCTTTTCTTTTTAGGAATATGATCTGTTATTTGAGTGAAGAACTCTGTTGGATACCTATCCCTCCAGCCTGGATTGATCCATGAACACACATCACTTCAACCTTTCTTTTTTTTTTCCATTTCTGAAGCTTATTCTCTAAAAGTGCTTCTCTTTCATTTCCTCTTAGAAACAAGGTGGAGGCTGGATTTTGGCAGCCATTCTCTGAATATTTTCTTAACTGACGCTTTCTTGCAAGAATTTCATGGGCAGTTGTCTTGGTGCTTTTTATTAGATCTTTAATCAACTGTTGCCTGAAACGTCTTCTCTTCCTGGCAGAAGTTTTTCAAATTCTTAACTGGTGATAAACAACCCAGGAGGGTCTAATAGGTTAGTCACACAGCTGTGAGTACCGATTTCAGCTTGTCTGTCCTGCTGTGGAGATACCTTATCTCCTGGAATGCCAAGCCTTGGGGACAGCACCGAATAGAGCAATTGATTCTTCCCATACCTATCAGAACTGGTTTTTATCTGGGGAAGGAAATGACTTAGCTTTTCCCTATAAGAGTGGGGACGGAGCAGCTTTCCACTTCCATCATGCCCTGTCGTTTCTGTAAGGTAAGGCAGCTCTAAGGTTTTAGCTTCTATTCAGTGTCTTACTGTGCTTCATTTAACAGCTAACTATGGAAGAATCCAAGCCAGAACCTGGTGCAGGGGAAAGGGAGGATGGGGGTGTGTGTGTGTGTTTGGACTGGAAGTGGCAGGAGGACTTTTAGAAGGGAAAAAAAGAGGATTGTCCTGACTTCAGACAGTTGCACAAATGCCAGGAGAGGTGGGCAGAAGTCCTAGCTGAGGCTCTGATGGGTCTTGAGAATTGGTCAGGTGTGTGTATAGAGACTCAGGTTTTGTGGATGGAGCCTGAAGAGGCTTGGTTTTATCCTGTTTTGAGTTATTGTCTTTTGGGTGTTTGGTGGGCTTGTTGGTTGGTGGGTTTTTTTGCCTTCATCATATTTTGTTTGAATTCTTTCTAAGAATTAGTTTATCTGTATTTCTTTTTGTCATGTCTTTGCTTCTTCTACTGTTAAAAAGTTCCTTGAGGTTTCATTATTGTATCTTCCTTTTGGTCTTGTCAGAAACACTGGTCATACTAGGCACCAGAAAGCCTCAATAGGAGAAGAGTATTACAGTCTTTATGTTTCTGTTCTTTGTTTTTTCTCCTCCCTGTGTCATTTAACTTCTTGCATAAGTAGCTGTTAATGTTCCAGAATGATTTCTGTGAGAAACAAGTTGGCCGAAAGCTAAAGTTTTAAAAAATCCTCCCTAAACTTGTTTTGCCAGTCATCTCCAAAATGTCTTTTGGATGTAAATGTTGCGAAAATAAAGCACTGAACAGCTTGTGTGTGTTTCAGCTGATGCAGAAACTGATGGGTTCTATGTTGCTCCCATAATGCTTGTCCTGCTACCGTGCTTTCCATGCTTTTCTCGGGGATTGCTACAATACAAATATATTTTTAAAGCATTAATTTAGTGTCCTAGAACGATCCATTCAGCAGGATTTCTGATGCTTTTATTTTACCAAATTTATTTTAATTTTACCAAATTTATGATTCCAGGACAAAGTGAAGTTGTTTTGTCTTTTTTGGTGGGGCAGGGGGAGAGTAATGTGATGCCATACAAAATTTTCAGAGATAACTGTGAGGTTGGACAGCAGATGCTGGAATTATTTCCCTGTCCGTAGATGCCTACAGAGCAGGTATCTAGGCTTGTTGTGCAGCTAAGTGTAGGAAAAAAAAAGCTGCTTCTGGTTATGGCCATGTCGATGACTACCCGATGTCTGACTTTTCTGCTGCCTGCAGTGCAGTAGGCAGGACAGTACTCTGCTATGCACTGGTTGCCGAGGTTTCCAAATGTAACCGGTTGAGTTTTTATATAAAATGTTGTTTTTAACAGGTCAACACATGCTATTATGGTCAGGTTTAGGGCTGGGAGAGTGACAAAGCCCAGAGCTATAACTGTAGTGGGGCTGGAGATGGGGCCAGTGTAGGTGGGGCTGGAGGAAGGTTTAGGCTGCAGATGTTTTCTCCTCTGTGAACTTGATCACTGGTGTCATGTCTGAGAGTCTTCACCTCAGAATGAGCCAAGAGTTAGGATTAGAGTTAGGATTAGGATTGGGGGAGGGACAACGGGTAGAGCCGCAGATGCAGCGAGGCTGCCAGAGGAAGGTGTGCACTGCAAGTTTTGCTCCTTGCAAACTCTTCGACCTGAGACATGGCTGGGGATGGGAAGCTCAGGGCAGCCAAGTCATTTGGTTAGCATCAGCAGGGCGAGAAGGCGTGGGACTGCAGTCGTAGGGGCTGCCAAGGGAAGGTGGGTTAGGAAGCGTTTTCTCCCCTGCAGATGCTTTTCTGTGGGCCATGGCCAAGGGCCGTGCGCCGGATCCCTGGTGCAGAATGGTGAGGGCTTTTGTTTGCCCTGTATTTCATAGAATCATAGAATGGTTTGGGCTGGAAGGGACCTCAAAGATCATCTAGTTCCAACCCTCCTGCCATGGACAGGGAAATCCTCCACTACACCAGGTTGCCCAAAGCCTCATCCAACCTGGCTTTGTACACCTCCAGGGATGGGGCATCCACAACTTCTCTGGGCAACCTGTTCCAGTACCTCACCACCCTCAATGTAAAGAATTTCTTCCTTGTATCTAACCTAAATCTGCCCTCTTTCAGTTTAAATCCATTGCCCCTTGTCCTATCACTACACACCCTTGTAAAAAGTCCCTCTCCAGCTTTCCTGTAGGCCCCCTTTAGGTACTGGAAAGCTGCTATAAGATCACCCCGGAGCCTTCTCTTCTCCAGGCTGAACAGCCCCAACTCTCAGCCTGTCTTCATAGCAGAGGTGCTCCAGCCCTCTGATCATCTTCGTGGCCCTCCTCTGGACTCGTTCCAGTAGCTCAGAAACAGAAAACATTTCAACAGAAACCTGCCAGAGCTGATAAAACTTTACATATCAAGACAGATAGTCTGTATGAGTCTAAATCAGCACAGAAAACTTGGTTTGTGTGTATTGCCCTATGTAGGAAGATGTGTATTCAGTGGTAAGAAGCAGGAACAGATAGTAACTGTGTGAGTGAAGGTGACTGTTGAGACGCTCTGCATTAAACAGTATGGCTTTTCAGCCAGGTTGGTGGCCGAGCAAGCTTAAGCCACTCGATATTTTGGCATCTGGGCTGTTGCTCTAGATGAGGCAATAATTTAGAAGCAAGCAGTCTGCTCTGGAAGAAATCTCCCTTTGGCACGTTCCGCAGCGAGCAAGTCCTGGGGGTTTTGGTGCCAGACTGTTCAGAGATGTTTCCAACAGGAGGTAAACATTTTAATAATAGAGACCTTTCTTCCTCAGGCTTTTCCATCTTGCCCCATCCTGTTTCCTCCCTCTTCAGACTCCAAACGGCAATCTAAAACGTTGTTTATTCCCTGCGCCTTTCCTTCCTCTTATTTTATCATTCCCTGATATTTCACAGGGAAGCCTGTATAAGCCATTTTGAAGATTTATTTAGAACAGACATTGGCATTTGAGGTTTCCATTAAGACCTCTTTATTTTCCTTTTATTACTGTGTATGGCTTTTGATCTGCACCTGCAATATTGATTATGGTGCCTAATGTATTCATGTTTGAGTAATGAAGAAAATGAGATGCTTTAGCTAATAAATCATTTTTTACCTGAGACTGAATAGGCAGATTGAAGACGGAAATCACAACAGGGCTAGAGTACTTGGAAAGAAGAGCTCTAACAAAAAAAAAAAAAATAAATCTTAAGTTGCCTTTTGCAACAGCTAAATGGAAAATAATAGTTCATAGGGTTGCTGCTGTGCAAGTCTGAAAGGCTTGTGTCTTTTTGGGGAAAAAGTAGTAATGCTTGTTTGTCATCTGTGGAATAGAATTATTATAGGAAGTGAGATGTGTGGTGGGGTTGTTTGGGTTTTTTTTGCCATTCTGTGTATCTGGAGAGAGGAAATGAATTGTTTGTGTACAAAAATATATTCTTTCATATTTTGTTTTTAGAACATAATGGTTAATGTTAGATTCTACCTTAAGCAGAAGGCAGGAATAGCAAAGCAATTTCTTATCAGCTTAGATTACAAAGTTTTTAACTGCAACAAGATCAAGAAAATACCTGCAACACTTAAAAATGTCATTCACATTGGGTTTGTTGCCACTCCTGATTATGGTGGTGTTGGAGATGTGGGGACTCCAAGCATGTGATAACACAAGTACAATTTAGGACAGGTCGGACAGAAGCTGTATTAACTATGATCATAGAGAACATTTAGAATAGCATCTCACCATCTGCTCCCCTGTTCTCTCCAAGTGATTGCAGAGACTCAACCTATATACTATTTCAAGGGAAAAAAGAAAGAGCTAATGAAAAAGAATTGTTTCGATATTAACAAAGCGAAGTATCCACCCCTGGAAGGGATGGGCTCCTTAACGAGCTTGCTAACTGCTACAGTCCTAAGAAGGAATCAAACATTAAATAATGTGATAATATGGAAAGATGGCTCTTGGAGGAGCTTATAGGCATGGCATACCCTGTGTCATCTTAGCTCAGAAGTGGAGAGTTGGAAATCACAGACTGTTAGTTTTTTAGTTGAAAGGAATGTTCTTTTAGTTAGGATAAACTTCTTAGCCAGACCTACAACCTACAGTAGGCTGCTAGAAGAGTCAGTTCTTGAATGGAGGCAGTGTCAGTACGAAGTGAGATTCCTCTCTTCCAGAGTGGGTATTGTAATTTTTAGAGAGTTTTACATTATCATAGACATCTTTGTTCTCTTTAGAGACCTTGAATTTGAAGTGAGTGGCTTGACCTGATGATTTTCATCCCAATGGATGGGACTAGTTGAATTTTCCTGTGGATAAAGGCAGAAGGGTTTTCTCTTGGGGGAAAAGTGGTAAGGAAACAGTTTGTTGCAACATGATTTTATAATTAAAATTCCCCACTTTTAAAGGCTCGGTCATTTTTTTTTAATATTCTAACAATGAGCCATGTCAGCACTTCTCATAGCACATTCATGGGTGGTGGGGAACTTTGTTTAGGGGAGTTGCTAATCTTTGGACAATGTTCAGTGTGGTATCACTAGCCTAATGATGTTTTCATGATGAGGTAGGTTTTTTGGACTCCTTCTTTATTTGTCTTCTCACATTTATGTTTTATGGGGACCTCCGTTCTCCACAATATATGCAAGAATGACATTTAATTTCAAGTACAGATGCAGAAAAATAAACAGGCCACCCATAAAGTGTATGTCCTTTCTCACTTTCCTGCAGTGCAAAAATTGCCAGACTGTTCGTCCCAAGCTGTGATGATACCCTGATGCCTTCTGGGTTTCTGCTTTCGGGCCCTTCCAGGCATGACCTGCCTCTAGGCAACAGAGGCAGACAGATGTGACAAAATTCACCTACAGCCTGTCAAGACTGATGTGATCTAGGTCGACTTAGGACAGAAAATAAATATTGTTGAGATATACTGTACTGTGGATGTTTTTCCTCCTAGTCTTTCTTCATTTCAGTGGTGGAACTTTGGGTACACATGTGTGTTTTCAGGAGGGGAGAAAGGGGAGATTATTCCTTTCCAGTTATACTGAAATCCTTGTAGGCTGGGGACAAGTGTTTGATAATTTGGATTTTGTGACTTACCACTGATAAATACTCCTTTCTCGTAACAGGTTGCTGAATGCAATAAAGCCAGGATTGGTAAAAAAGATCAATAGGCTACCGACCCCCATTGCAGGTTTGGTGAGTATATCAAATGGAGAAGAATCTCTCAGTGCTGCTTTTATGACTGTGTGATCCAGATAGCAATTATTTTTGTAATTTGAACTCTTCTAACCTACTAAACTCAGAGGGTCCCTCTGAAATCTGAACTCTCTGTGTAGTCACCTTCAGACCTTCCAGTCTTTTTTTTTGGAAGTTGGCAGTATTCAAGAGGCGGAGTATATTTTTAGAGGAATAATATCTTCTTGGTTATATATCATTTTCCAGTTGTGGTGCTAGCTTTAGAAAGACTAGATCGTATGCGTTGGAAGCTATAACCACAGAAAGACATTTTTTCAGAAGGAAAGAAAACTGTACTTGTCTATTTTGTCTCATTTTTCACTTTCCCCAAAATACCACAGCCTGCAGATAAAATTCATTTGCGGGACTATCTAGGGAACTGTTTTAAATTGACTTTAAGGGCAGAGTAAAAGTTGGCCATAACCTGTTATACGGGAGGAAGACCACAGAGGATGTGCTGACAGCTCTCAGGAGCGCCAGGTGCTTAGGAGGTCACCTCAAGGGGTGACACAGTCCTGTGCTGGCTGTTGGGGAAGAAGGGTATGGGGGTAGAATGGGTGTTGGGTCTAACAGGATTAGCCACATAGAAATGTGGCTGTATTGATTTTACCTTGAGATGTGTCTGGGAATAAAAGGGCCTCTGAACATGTGGAAGGTGGCTATCCTTGATTTAGGCTAATGATACACTTATATACATGGTTCTTTTCTGTTCTGGCACTACTCACATTGCAGTTTAGTTGTGCAAGTTTCAGAACACGCTATTTGTTGATAGCTGAGGTTAGCATTCCTTCATATAAACTGCATAAAAAAGTTTCAGTATATTAGAAACTATGTTACATTAATTTTTAAATTGGTTCTATAATGTTATTATACAGTCTTTGAGGCTGGGTCCTTCAACCTGTAGATTGGCATATTTCTGCATGAATACTGCCCAGTTTTCAGATTTAATTTGTGATCTCCACTACGCTTTCTCTAAAGTTTCCTTGTGCCTTTCTTTTGCCTCTAAAACCAATCTGGTTTTATTTCTATGCAGTCCTATTTGAAAGGAATATTTGGTATAAACAGCTGCAAAAGATACCAGTAGTGCAGTTTTCTTTTCCTTGGATCTCTTTCAGGAAAGACTCAATTTTTGTTATGACTGTTTTAAGGGGGTGATATTGAATTACTTTTTTTTTTTCTTATTCATATGTAAAATCCCAAAGGTAAGGTGGTTGTAGTAGGAGGAACATGGAAAAAGTCATTATGTGTGTGTATTTTTCTCATTCCTTGACATAAATCTCTCGCAAGATGTGTATCTTAAAAGCATTACTAAAAAGTAGTTTTCAGACTATTAATTATACAGCAGATCTTTTTTGTGTTGGAAAGTGACTTTTTTTTAATCTTTGTACCCGTGTCCTCTACTTACCTTTAGTAATTACTTTTCTAAATATTTTTTTCTAATAAATTAGGCTATTAAAAAAGTTCACTGGTGCTTCTGGCTTCTTGAACATTAGCAATGGGTGGTTTTATGTACTCTTCTGTGAATAAATTGCTCCAAACAAAGCAAGCCATCCAAACGTTGCTTTTGAAGGTATCTAGTTGCATACCTACTGACTTTCGTTGCTATTTTTACTTAAGAGTGGTAAGTGGTTGTTTTAAGGATTGCATGTGAATTTAAATGATCAAGCCTTCTAGTCTGTTGCACGTATTCATGGAGTATTATTTTAAAGCATAGACAACAGAAGTATGTTTGAGCACAGCGTGTATCTTTTTCTTTTCTCTTACCTGTACTGTGTGTGTCTGAAAAAAAATTTAAAATATTGACACTATAGTCCAGAAGCAGTCATACCTCCTAGTTAGTTGACCACATATGAGGGACATTCCTTTATTTATTGCCAATTTTTCTTTATTATCTTAGCTTTGGTTGGCTTGACATAGTATATAGTTACTTCTTTCCAGTTATTTCACCCTGGTGAGTGTGATTTCCTCTGGTACACGTAGAAACACTGTGAAGGCTTCGGTACCTTTTCTGCCGTGTGTGAGATACATGCTTTTGAACTCCTAGATGTTGCTTCTGCTTAAAAAGTGTAACTTAATCATTCTAACAATTAATTCATTAAAATTTATTCCTGATAGCAGATACAGTAAGTATTTAGTTCATTAGTAGAGACAATAGGTAGGTGTTTGTGTGGTTTTTTTTTTTTACAGAGCTGGAGCTAAAACTTATGAGTAATTGTGAAGTACTCAAAGTGCCTTTTGTTTCATCTTTAACCTCCAGAGACATAAACAGTCATGTATTATGTAGCTCTACAAAATGTCTACTTGAGTCTAATTCTCCAGATGATACTCTGTTTTTCTCCTGTGTTATTGTAAGGACAAATAAAGAAGTATGCTTTATTGAAGGAAAGTAAGAGTAAACTTGAAGCCTGTATTGGAGACATGCTGAGATGTTCATCTGGGAGTATTATCAGATGTAAAAATTTTGCCTATATTTCATGATTGAGTGACTTCTCATAACACTGCTGTGAAGTATTATGTATAACTGGTCTAGTGTTGACAGATTGAATTCGTCAAACTTTTCCTGGTGTTTAAAACGAGATGAATCTGTAGTTACTCTGAAATTCTTACCAGTGACTTACTCCTGTGGTTTAAGAGGGAATGGCTCATTTGCAGACCTTTTGCATACCAGAACACCAATAATGTAAGCAAAATTTATTAGTTCTAGTGTTAAAGTAAGGACTGGGGGATCTGCACACCACCATACTAAGCACAGGCCATATAAATACACAAAAGATGATCTTTGTCTAGTTGCAAGTCTAAGTCAGGATGTGGATTGTATGCAGCGTTACATATAGAGTACATATGTGGCAGGCTTGTTTGTAATTTGCTTTGATCTCTAGAAGTGGTGACTGTTTCTGTTATCACAGCAGAAATGATACATTGCTTTAATGAAATAAAACATAGGACCAACATTTTGGTATTCAGACTTACAGTGAGTATTAAATTTGATGAAATGCTTTCTCATTCCTGTTCACTATTCATTCATCTAGAAAGCTAATGCTCTCACCACAAAGCAAATTCACAAAACATCCAAAGAAGATATTAAACCTAGGTAGGAATAACAAGCTTTGCTGAAAGATGCATGTTGCGAGAAAAAATTTTTTCATGTCAGAAGTCGATACTGAACATCTCTTTTTTTTAAGACTGTCAGCTTTCCAGGAGCATCATTTTATGTATTTAATTGTGCAAGGCTGGGAAAGTATTTTGGTTGAGTTACTAATTAAAAGACCATCTGAAGCTGCAGAAGTCTTATAAAGATGGATTATTAGAGTCTAAATGAATGTAATTAATGTATAAGTGATGTTTACAAACCCAGCAATTTTTTCACTGAGTTGCTGTTGGTTTCTTTCATTTTGTGTGATGTTCATAGAGGGCACAACTAATTTTTGAAGTTTCTACCAATTGCAATTTTTTATACCTTATTATATATTGAATTCCACAGGAAAAAAAATAAAAATCCAGCATCATCGTAGATAAGCTTTGCTCTGTAATGCTAACCTCTGTATGTTGACTATCTTTTTCCTTTAAAAAAAAGAAAATAAAATCTAATTTCTGCTTCCTGTCCCTGAATAATGTCACTCTGTGAGAAAAGAAAAGGTTTCTGCCTTATCTTTTGTTTGACAGGGTTTAGGAGAGTTTATAGCATTACTTCAGTTCCTTGAGCAATCCCCACAGGAGCTCAGACACTTACTTCAGAGGCTATGTGAGAGTCTCACATATAATAGTAGGAAGTAGTCAAGACAAAGTTGGAGGGCTGAACTTTAGCTTGTCTCTTGGCTTGTGTTTCGGCACTACTGAATAAAACTGTTTACTGTGGCATCCAGTTTTCAGCTTGTGTACGCTCCTCAACTTTGTGACATTTGTGATTTAGCAATGGGAAAAACAGCTCTGCATAAGCCACCTCGTTGCATGGCTATTGCACCCAGATGAACAGAACTGCAACGTGCTGTTTAAACAAGCTTGTTCCTTTGAAAACAAGGGGTTTTTTTTCTGTGATTATTTTCCTAGGAAGTTTCTCTTGGCAAAGTGTTCTCTGGGAACTTGCTATGAACCTTATTAAGAATAGCTACCTGTCTGCTGGTGCTGGTAATTTGCTCTTGTGTTGTGCTGTTGCATAAATTCCAGTATTTTTTGATGTCATGTGATGTCCCAAAGAAATTTCAGCATTGTATTAGCTTTCAGGAGTATGTGCTTCTAATCAAGTTCAGCAAATGAAATCTTTTTTTCTTTATGTGGATATGAACCTGAATAAAATTACAAGACCCAAATATAGGATTAAAAATAATTAGAAAAGACAGAGAAATACATGGAACTTTAACTGATGTGTGTTATTTTTATCACTCTTTCCACTCATACATCAGTGTTTCTATATTATTTTTTTCTCTTAAAAATTGTCTTCTCATTCTTCCTTCTAATTTCTCACTCTCTCTTTAATTCTTTGTAGTACTTTCTGGAAAGAGCCTGCTCCTATTTTAATATCTAGATTCATAGTACATGATAATTTTTGTTTCCTTATTTTGTACTACTACTTGCTGCTGGACATTACCAGCACAATTGTGTCCATAAAAAAGTCTTCCTGTGTAAATTGTGGTACATGTGAAGTAAACAGAAGCAAAATTTCCTAACTGTCTAAAAACAGTAAGTTCTTGGCACTCATATCCCCAAAGCATGTTTTTGAATGTTGATGGAAAGTGATGTGTCAACATCATAGCAGATGCTGTGCAAACCATTCTGCCATGGTTTCTGTGGATCTTCCTTGCTAAATGGTAATGGGCTTCTCTACACCTCCAGTGCCTGCCTTCAGTTCTGATGTCTGAATATTTGACTAAAACAATACTTAAGGTCTGGCCAGTGGTTCAGAGCAGCACTGTGTGCTTTGGCTTATCACGTACTGTCATATACATTGAATCTCTTCACTAGAACAATAGTATCTCTAAAAAAAAAAGTTTGTATTGTGTCCTTGTATGTTTGTGGTGTTTGATTTTTTTTGTTTATTTATTTATTTTTTAAGCCCTCCAGGCTTTCTAGACTCTGCCTTCAAATTAATTTTTCATTTCTATTTTCCGATTTGTTTTTGTGTCATCTGAGCCAGACAGAGCTACCTTGTAAAATTCCCATCTGGTGAATTTAGCTGTACGCTGTACTTAAAAACATTTCTAGGTTTCATGAACAATACAAGAGTAAACTAACAGGTGTTTCTTAACCAGGCTGTTTGTAAACAGAGTCTGTGTGGAACAATCTACAGTGATGCTGTAGTTAGTTAATCAGAGAAGAGGAAAACAGCCATCAGTTCAAATTTGACAGGAATCACAGAGGAAGCAGCATTGATGGGGAAAAAATGAGATGCAAACCAATAAAAACTAAAACTTTACATTGCAATTCATATGGGTTTTTTTAGATTGGATTGAAGGGTTTTATGGCTTCCAATTAACCATGCAAATGCTGTCCAGAAAGCATTGCTGTCCTCCTGTTTAGAGAAAAAACTTGAGTCAAATGCAAAACACAATGCTGGCCTCTCATTTAGTGTTTTATTGGTTAAAATGGATGTGCTTGCTCTGGTGTTGGGTTTGGCTCCAAAATTCTCATACTTTTGATGCTGGAAACTAATCATCAATCTTGACAGTAGCATATGTGCTGGAGACACATTCCATTGCTGCACTTGGGTTCAGCTTGTGTTGCCCAGGTTTCCAAGTTTGAACTTTAACCTGATGTATGGAGTTGAGAGGCTGAAATAATAGGAAATTAATAAAAGACCTGAACTGTCAAAAAAAAACAAACACCCCCAAAAACCTAACAACAAAAACAAAGAGAGGTAAATGACCCCACCTTATTGATTTGCTTTTGATGATTTGAGCTGCATTTAGTTATAAAGCACACCCTCAGAGAAGTGAGTTCAGCCAGCTCCTAGTAGTCTTCATGTTCATCGTCCCACTCTGGCTCATGCGCTGTCCTTAACATCCATGAGTGGTTCCTCCTGTCCTCAGCTACCAGCTGGAGTGTTGCATTTATGATGGCTGGAGGTGAAACTTGAAATGAGTGACACCTTGTTTGGTGCCTTCTGAATTGGCCGTTATTGATCCCTCCCAGGTTTCTGTGTGCTTCCTGCACTGCTGGCCCCAGCCAGGGCTTCTGCGGACCAACCTCCCTGATGGCCTTAAAGTCCTTTCTTCTGGATGCTTCCTTGGCTGCAGTGCTTACAGTGCACTCAATAAGCTAAGCTGTTTGTTGGCTGGGACCACTATTCGTCATGCTAAGGATACTGTCCCTTTCTGCCAGTGTCCAAGAATTTTCCCCTTGTTGTAAGCTGAAGTCTCTCATTTAGCACTTGCAGTGCCCAGAACAGTTTCTCTGTTGGGTCAGGATGGCACCAGCCAAGATGGGTATAAAGGTTTGTAGGAGGCATGTGAAGGACAGCTGTGAACCATAGCTGCTGTGGACAGATGCAAACTTTGTTATGTTGTTGGGGCCCGTTCCCAAACTAGACTGGTCAAGATTCAAAGGTGCAGCAGTTTTTCACAGTCAGCTTAAGCCATGCCCTGAGCCTGCTGAGCTCTGCTGCTGAGAATGTCATGGCTTGATTTGGCCAAATGCTAATAATATGTGTAAGCTCTTTGTGGCAAGGATCATCTGCTCGTCTGTTTTTGTCTAACACCTCACCCCATGAGTCCTGCTCCGTGGCCAGGACTCCTAGACAGTATGTTAATACAAATAATAAATAACACTTACAAAAATATCACACACATTCCTGTGTCATTCACAGTCTGCTTTTAGATTGCTCTCCCAACTTGAGTCTTCAACTACAGCTTTTAATCAATAGGTTTAAAATTAGCTTTATTCATACTGAATAATTTTAAATGTTAATATGCAAATTTAGAGGTAAGGCGTGTTAAAACTTTGTGTTAAAACCAAGAGAAGATGGTCACTGCAGAGGATCTCCTTTTTGAATTTTTTTTTTTTTCACAGACAGTTTTATTGCCCAGCCTTGAGAAGGGAAAGTCAACTACCGTGCTTTAGAACGAAGTGCTTGATTAAAAGCAAAGACTCTACCTGTTTTGGGGCTGTCAGGTGACTTCACAAAGATGTTATTTGTAAAACTATATAATTAAAGGCTTAGTGTGATGATTGTTTACTCTCCTTCTCCCCCCCCCCCTCCCCAATATAGGCCGTGTAATTAAGTGAAGGATTCCAGGGATAACATTTGAAAATGGTAAAAAGAAAAGCATTGCTGCTGCTGAAGCCCTAATGCTAGGCAGCTGAAATGTGAACTTGCCCTTATCGTGGCGTTAACCTTTGCTATAAATGACAGTCTTTCCTCTGGTTGGGGAGGGCAGCTGGCTTCCAGGAGGAGCTCATTTTGTACCCATGGAAAATGCAGGTTGCCCACTGGTTTAATTTTTTTAGATTCACTTTCAGATCCTAAAGTGTCCTTCTGCAAGTTCAGCCATGACTTGCATTACATGGATTTACTGACTTTAGTTAAGGGAGTATTTCAGAAGTGGGAAGCTTTTGAAGAACAATCTCTTAAGTATCTGTAAGTATCAAAAAAAAGATAGTTTCACAAACAAAACCTCGTTCACTATGTAGCTTTGGGCTACACTAAACGAAGTGAAGAATCCAGTGCTCTCCTTGAGCTGTTGTCTTAGAAACGAAAGGCTTCCTGAGCATAATGACTTAAACTCTTCAGGGCAAAACCTGCTGTTGAAGCTTATGACTTCTCTTAATAGTTGGGCAAATGCCACATGCTGTGGAGGCATGTACTGTTTTCAGTGGAAGAGTTGGATGCCCTGAGTCTGTGAATATGTTGCCCATGCCCTGTGATGAGTGTGGTACTGCTGGAGTTTTATCCAGGCACTTGCAATCTTCGGGTGACTTCTGTTGCAGAATTGATTAGTCTTGCAAGAAGGATATAAAAAGAAGCGCTGAGCTGGTGTGGCATGTGACCATGCGTGGTGAGCTATGAATATCCATGTCTTGAGGCTGAAAGAAGTATCAGCTGTATTTTCTGCTTTTGTCCTTAACAAGAAAAACTAGACCTGAGGCTGTGGTTGCTTTCAGTCGTTCTAAATTTGGCTTTCCTACACCTTCTGCTGTGCCAGCATTAGCCCACCAGCTGGAGTGGGCAACTGATCCAGCTGAAAAATACTCTTCTCCTTCATCTTACAGATGAACGGCAGGAGCAGGAATGCGGGCAGGAGGGAAGGAACAGGCTGACCATGTTGGGGGAAGGTGGCGTCATCCGATCAGTTTATAGTACTTGTAAAGGTGCAGCTAGGGAGTTTAAACTTAGATGCAATCCTTAAGTTATTGGCCAAAATCAAAGGACACAGGGACCTGGGAAAGTCTCATCCTGAAATCCCCAGTTTAAAGGTTGTCTGTGTATAAAACTATACTTAGCAGTACTCTCACTCCCTAATTCTGGAAAGCCTCTCACAGGTTGGAGTCTGTAGGTCTGCGCTATAAATACCATCTCTGATCCTCAACTGTCTTTTTCAGTGACATGTAGCTTCTGCTGCAGGGAACAGCAAGATGCCAGTATTTATTTGACAGCGAGAGCTAACGTGAGTGTAAACAGGGTTGACCAGAGTAAGAATATTTGCTGTATTTGCTGCTACGCTGCGTTGTCACAGCATCCGAGAAGTGGGTGCTGCTGCCCATTAAATCCACCTGACGCGGTCTGGAGAACGTTGATAACCAGATAACAGTAGCAATGGAGATGTGAAAGGGGAGGGTACCTTCCAAAGAGCTCTGAACCTGATCGGTCCCTGGGAGGTGAGCGGGAACAAAAGTGTGGTCAGACGGACAGATCTGCCACCTCAAAATGGGCCAGGGAGGCTCAAGCTTCCTCTTACCTCCTCCTCTTGTGAAACGGGGACAAGTGTGAGTTAGCCATGGTCTGCTGTGACCCCGGCCCTCAGGCTGAAGATGGTGGCAAAGAATGCTGTCTCTAATCCCCTTCCTGGCTGCGAATCAACTCGGTGAAGTCTGTTGCAGTTTACGTCTGCTAGCAACTGTTCGTACTGTTTCTATGCTGAAAACTTTTCCGGGCACTGTAAGTGGATTTCTGTCAGATGATGTGCATGTTGCTAGCAGGAGCGTACGTGTTGAATGCAGATGATGGAACGTGTCTTGCTCCAAAGATCACATGGCAGTTGTTTCCCTGGCTTAGAGCAAACAAGCAAAAAGGCGAACTAGTGGAAGGCTAGTGCCTTAAAGATCGATGCGCCGTGATTTCTTTTGGTTTAAAAGCCCAGTAAAATTCTGCAGTCTGGTGTTGTGGTCAAGAGTTCATCGAGTCTGAAATATCTGACACTGAAGTCTCCTTGCCTTCTGCATTCCTCAGTGCTCCTGGATTAAAGCCACTCACTTCCTGCTTGGCACGATACTTTCCAATTGTAATGTGCTTCCTCCTGAATGTCCAGAGGTCTAACGATACTATTGTAAACCTGTTAAAATTAATGCTGCAGAGGAAGCAGCTTTAGTTAATTGCTTGTGCAAAAATACGGTGGTAGGCTGAACTATCTGACTGAGGGACTTCAAAGCCATTAACCTTTCGAAAGCTGAATAGCCTTGTGATACTATGTGGAAATCTGTCCTACAGCTTAGTAGGAGAATTACACATTTATTTCTGGACAAGCAATATAACTAACAGTCTAGAAAATTACTATTGCAGTACAGAGACAATCCTCAGCTATTTGAAGTGGTGTCCTTCTGTTAAAGTCCTCACTACTGCCACCTCTTTTCTTCTGCCTCCTCATCTTCATGCAGGGAGCACCGTTACTTAGATGGCGAATGTCTGTTTCTGTTTGGGGCAATAGTGCGCGCTGATTTATTGCTGCACGGTGTGTGAAAGGGAGTTCCCTTTTCAGGCTTTTCAGTAAGGAGCGAGTATTGAACTTGCTAAATATGTGCATGCATCCAAGTGTGTACTGAGTTCAACTCGGCTTTTTTCAGTCCATTCTGTACTCTCCTTCACCACGTTGGCCTTTCTCTTTGAATTGTACTAGTTCTCATGCACAATTTGGAATCAAGCTTGTGTTTCCCCATAAGACCAATAGTAAACACTATGCTTTTTCCCCCCTTTCCCTTTCTTTTCCTTTTTAGTGGTAGCATTACTGTTATTTACTCTCCTTTTACTGCAACAACTATAGAGATGTTACTTGACTCGATGTGTTGCAAAGTCATACCCATGTGCTGGGAGGCACATTGGACTGAGTGCCAGATGTGAATCTCACCCTTGCACCTGTTGTGGGGCAACAACCTTCAGGGCTTAAACTGATAGCCCGGGCTGCTGGTGCTCTTGCTTCTTGCCTTTTATAACTGTTGGGTTGGTTGGGTGCTGTGTAGCTTGGCAGCACAGCCAACAAATCCCATGGGTGTTTCCAAGCGTTCCTGGATATTTCTAATACCTTCTCTTAACGAAAGGTGCCTCATCGCTGTTGTCCTTTGAATACCGTTTCTAGTTTCATTGGAAGAAGGCTTGCTATTTTTTCCAAAACCTATCCTAACTTTACGACTCCTGCCTAGCAACAGCATTAGGGATCTTAGAGCTAATGCCTGGCATTGGCTGAATGCATGAGTTGCCAGTAGGTCTTTGCATCCTCATCTTCACATTCAAGCTCTGATCATGCAGTCGTAGAGCTTCCTATGAAGCTACTTGGTGAGTGCCTTCAGAGAGAAGCTGCAGGCCTGATTGCATGGTGATGGGCATGAGGAGGCAGAGCCCAGTAGCCACAACTGTAAAAGCTCAAGTGTCAGCGAGATGTATACTTAACTGTGCAGGCACCAGCAAATCTTTGACTGACTATGGGGGGATTCAAGGTCATTTTGCCAACTGGGGAGGGCTGAACTGTGAAGCAGCTCTGCTTCCTTGGTCAGCAGTGCGTGGATCAGGAATGCTGGTCGGTGGTTTTTGGTTTTAACCTTCCTGTCCTTCCTGTCTCCTCCTGCCATGCAGCTCACAGCAGTGAGTAGGACTGTGCTATAAACGCTCTCCGCCTCAAGCCTGGTTTTCAGTCCAGAGCTGACAGACCTGCTAGATAAGAAGTGTGACGTTTACGTATTAATTTCTGGAGTTACAGGGATCAGCGATGAAGTATTAGCACCACTATACAGTATGTCCTCTGTTATTTAAAAGGGAGGACGGTGAATAGGTTCAGTTATTTGAAGTTTCAAGTAATCCAGGGCAATTTTCAGTGTAATTAATACATGTCAGGAGTTTGACCCTTGTTGGGATAACAAGAAGTTCTGGGTAACTGAGGTGATACTGTAAACAAGTCTTGAAAATTGTGCCAGAAAACTGTCTGCACAGGTCAGTAGCACAAGCTAATAAAATCTCTCAACTTCTGATCTAAAAAAATAATTTATACAGTTTTTACTTGACATATGCAGAAGTAGAAAAAAACAACCTTTCTTTTTGTACAATTCTCGGATGTTTTCTTTCATTAAGTTTCTCCTGTTACCCCTGAAGAGGTCAGGCAGTAGTTGCTTCGTAAACCATAACAACTGCGTAGTAACTACGTGGAAAGTGTAACTCAAAATGTCCTGAGTGTGCCGCATACATCTGACACAGACAGCTGTTTTGCTGCGCTGTTTATTTTTGAAGAAAATAAAGCAAATTTGAAAAAAAAAACCCAAAACCCAAACAACAAGCCACCAACAACTACTATGGACTTGATAGTATGTATTGGATACTGTATATTCTGATATATCATAAAGCAAATGCAGGAATTGCATCAATCGTTGGCAAAACTAGTTGCAAACTCATAAATTGGATGAAACCATCCCCAGAGAGCATTGTCAGAGCTTTATAAAAACCTATAAAGAGGCAAAGAGACGTAAATAAGTAACTAAATGTGGTGCACCAAAGGGACCCATAAAATTCATTGCTAAAGTTAGTGTTTAGTAACAGACGTGTAAAAATGACACATGACGTAAAGTTTGCTATAGGAGGCTGGGTTTTGTCTTGTTCTGGGTTTTTTTGAGAAACAGAGCCAGGCTAGCTTGATCTTCCCTCTTCCCTTAAAACACATGTCTGTGTTTTATTTTTGCAGTGTTGGATAGTGGCTGGGTGGAGTCTGGTATGTCAGTGAACTAGAATTTTAGATAGGGAAGAAGCAAGATAACTATATCCTCTCAGAGAATTGTGGCAGTCAAACAAAAATTTGAGTAAGCAAGGTATTAGCAGAATTAGATTAGAATGGGCAATACTTTATCTTCAGCAATATTACACCAGTTGTTACTTGTTCTTTCATTCTGTCTAAAACAACCAAAAGAGCAAAAGTCAATCCAATATTATGATTAGTTTGAAGGGAGATTAGGAGCTGTATCTTCAGATACGCCTGGCCTCAATTTCTGAGCATCTCAGGTCTTCAAATGATACAGTCAGCAGTGATCAAAATCTGTTTTCCTGCAAAGTAAGTATCAAGCTTACTGATATGAGTCTCCTCATCCCTTTTATGCTAGATGGTATATGGCATCTGAAGTCTCTCCCTTCAGAAATTTGTAATAAAGAAACAACATATAGATGCAGTTAGAAAGGAAAGAGAGAAACAAGTTATTTGTCAGCACAGTGCTATCAGTCAGCCTGGGTTCTAACTGCCGTTGGCTCTTCATAGGCATAACTGTAACGCACAATTTGGGGAAGATAATGGAGTAGTTCTAGTGAAATTCAGAGGAGGCTACTAATAAGCATGAGGACTATGCGTGAGAAAATACAAAATCCAAAATCTGCCTAGAGTCAGCACCCACAGTATTAGACTAAGTTGGCTAGTTCCCAGGGGTGTTTGAGACCTTAAATGCTCTTTAGTCCTTACCCTCTGGTTGATCAGAGATTAATCACTTGCTTTTTTAAATACTATTACCCAATCTCTTGAGCCACCCAATTCTGATTAAAATTTACTTTCTAAAATATGATCTTAGAGAACTGAAACTCCTTGAATTCCAGATTTTTACATATTTTTCAAAGAACTGTGAGTTCTTGGTGTTCTTGTAGTACTTGCATCAAAAATTCTTGCAGATAGCTTATCTTCCTGAGAGTAGTTCACCTTGCTTATTCTATTTTTGTTGGCTGAAATCTGATGAGCAATATTAGAAACCCAGCACCTAAGCCTGCATGCAAACTATTGCAAGATAGTTTGCAAACTGCAGACCAAGAACTTGAAAGATTGTGGTCAGTATTCTCCATCACAGCTTCCAGTATGATTTATTCTCTTTGTATAACAGTGTACAAGTATTCTTGTCCTTTATAACTTTACAAGTTGGAGGAATAAAAGTGCCAGATGAAGGTTAGGAAGTGGATGGGAAGTAAATAAGAGGAAAACCAGTCAACTGCTCTATTCAGGATAATAGAAGGTGGAGTTTGGGATATGCCAGAGAATGGAAAACCCTGGATAACCTCTCTGTTGTGGGTGTGGGCAATGTGCTGAATAGCCTGCTTGGGTTTGGCAGCAGCATCTGTCACCCCAGCTCTGCACAGCCATGGGACAGGTCTTGCAGGAGAGCTGCTCGACGTCAGTGCCTTTCCCGTTTGGGCACAAGTGGCCCAAAAGCATGAGATCAGCTTAGCAGTGCAGCATAGCACATTTAGGGATTTCCAGGTAGCCAAAAAGCCCCAGAAAGCGGGTGCTGCTCATGTGCCAGCTGACTCTCCAGGCTCTCTACTGTCATATACAGAGCACGTGGCACGCTGAAGGCCCCACACAGCTCTGGGCTGGCTGGCACGTATGCGCACGGGTACAGAGAGCACCTATGCCCAGCGCCTGGTACTTCCTGGGTGGCTGGGCTCCCTGTGCTGCAGTTTGGGCAGCATTCCCGCATCACCTAAGGTGGTCGCATAGCTCTGTAGCCCCTGTGTTTGGATGGGGCTACATCTGTTGACCTTGTAAACCCCAGGTTAGACTTTAGTAGGGTCTCCAGATTTAAGGCCTGTTTAGCTTCAGCACAGTGCTGAGCCTCAGCTGGATCCATGCATTCAAGCAAGGCAGTACGGTGTCTGGTGAATATTCCCCAGTCACTAGGAAGGGCAGTGTAGAGGTGCTTGCCAAAGCCAATAAGTCCCACTGGCCTTTAGCTCATTTTCGTAGCCATGTGTAACGTTTGCGTTCTCCAGAAATCTGCGCCTGCTGGAGTGGTTTGGAGACATGTGAGCTGGCTGGGAACTGGGGCTCTGCAGTGCTTTAAATCAGCTAAATGGCTGGCGGCTTCTTGTTGGCTCTGGAACTAGTACAGCTGCTTTCATGGCCCGTGAAGCCTGGCCTAATAATCTTGCTGGACTCTACTGGTTCTGCTGTCTAGATACACCTCTCTGATCAACCAACTGAACTCAGAATCTCTTTGTTGAGGAAACAAAAAAATAGTATTTGCTTTAAGTTTACACTTTTCCTTTATACACTCTCATCAGCTAATTTTACCTTGATCTGTATAACGTGGCTATAAATTGCAAAAGTTTTCAGAAGTAGCAAGTAAGAAGTTGGAAGCTCATTGTTTGAGAGTGTATGAACATCTCTGCTAGCCTTATTTGTGACTGTTCTGAGCAGGAGCCACTGGTTATACCCAGGCAAGCTGAATTATAAGCACTGTTTGGCTGTTTTCCTCTACAAACAAAAGGTGAGCTTGAGTCTGGTTAGGACAGAAGGTAGGGTATAAACTGAAATTTTAGGAATAAATTCTCAGTGATAGCTGGTTTGTTTCCCCTTTCTTTCCCCTCTGCCAACAACTATGACAAGCTATTTCTCTGATTTCCCCACCTTAGTTCCAGTTCCTAAGACTTGGTGTGAAGCATGGATTCATCTTCTTACCCATATTGCTTTGTGCGTTCCTAGGGTAGAGAGGATGTAGCAGAAATATGTCTCAAATACACCTCTAGTGTGTTGACGGTAAACAGAGGAACAGGAATATCTGTCTTGTAAGAGGAGAGATCCCTTTTCTATCTTATGCTCTGCTGCCCAGAGGAACCACAACCAAGACATTGTGAAAAGAGCTGGGAGAAAGCCTTGCAATGGGAATACCCTATATTAGAGAGTTTCTTTCTTTCCTTCTTGTTTTAATCGTTGATTTTATGCCCATAAACTTTAGGAAATTCTGCTTCTTAAATACAGTATATTATTGTACTACTTTTTATCTCTCCCAAAAGCTTAGTCTTCACAACTGTAAACAATTACAGCATCCAGACATAATCCATGAATCGTGCTTTCCAAATAGACCTTCAAAGGCATTTTTGCACGACCTCTATAGACTTAATCAACAGTAGTAATTTAAGTTGGCTATTCTGCATAGGCCATCTGAGTTTGCAGCTACCACAGCTTCATGAATAATTGTGCCAGTTCTTGAATGATACCTGGAGTATGCTTTCCTGATGGTTGAGAAGGGATGGAAAAGAAATCACTGCCAAACTATTGGGTAGCTCATCTTGCCTTGAATATTTACCATAAAATAATCCCAAACTGGAGATATTCAAAATGACTGACAGTTATGGCCATGCTACCCAGACACCAAATGTATGTTTTCAAATCTGAGAAACACCAGATACATGGATTGAGTGTTGTGGTATTTAGTAATTTAGGCAGTTACACAATATATGGTCTAAGTTAAGACTGGGCACTGATTTACTTAGCATCTTTTTGCACAGATATTTTGGTTACCTGTAAAATGCACTTGCAGCAAATTGAAAATTATTGATTTTCTTTCCCTTCCTTTTCCTCACTGAAATCATTCTAGACATCTAAATATGAAAGTGTTCTATTTATTTTTTTACTGGAAGTAAAAACAATAATGTAGGTTTTTCAACTGGAATGTGCTGGAACTTCATTCAGTACAAAAAGCCAATTAAAAAAAAAACAGTGTTTTTTGGACTTGAACAGCTTCTTTTAGAAGTATTTGCAAGGAAACCCCAACCTGTACATTAAAGTAGTCCAGTATGTTTTATGTAACGTTGGCATGAAAATGCAAAGCTATGAGTGGGGGGGGAAATGTATGTCAGGTATCGTGTAACAGCAGCAAAGAGATTTCTGATGTTTATCAAACCTTGAACACCACAGATTATTAAAACATATTCCTTGGCAATAAAGAGTACATGTTTAATTTGAAAGGAGAAATGGAATCTGTTGCTTTTTTTTCAGAGGTCATGAACTGAGCAGGAATGAGTCCTCCTTGGCGGTTTCACTGTTTTGCTGTTTGCCTTGGGGAGTAGAGATTTGGTCTGATTTTAACAGCTACTGCCAGGCCCCCGGCCCCCACAGGCAGCTTTCTTGCGTTTTTTGAGGCCCACCTACAGCAGTTGTACTTGGACATTGGGATGCAGAGGCTCTCCAACAGCTCCAGCTCTGTAGTACCCTGATCCTTGCACAGTGGATTGCCATCTTTGCCGATAGCAGTCCAAGTATTGGCCAACTGTTACTATTTGTTGCCCTTAAATGGAAGATGGCTTTGCTTGATACACCAGGCAGAAGAGAACGTACCACGTAAAAGAAAAGGGCAAGAAAGTAAGTCATGTTAATAGTAGCTGCTGCAATTAGAAGAAGTGTAATGAGTCTGCCAGGCAGTGCTCATACATTCACTTCGAGAGGTTTCAAGTCAAACTGATTTTAATTTTAGGTATCAGTTTCTTTTGTACCTTCACAGTTTGAAACCTTAAAAATACATTATGCAAAATTTCAGCAGTTTTCTGGCCTTGGATGTTCAAAGTTTTCTGCTCAGCTAGTTCAGTGCAGCTGGTTGCAGCAAAACTTTTCAAATGAGATTCATCATGCACATATATTCATAAAAATCCTATGTTTTCTGGAATTGTACACTGTGAATTAAATCAAGTGCCTGAGTAGGAAGACAGCTGATAAATCATAGAATCATAGAATGGTTTTGGTTGGAAGGGACCTCAAAGATCATATAGTTCCAACCCCCCTGCCATGGGCAGAGAAATCCTCCACTACACCAGGTTGCTCAAAGCCTCATCCAACCTGGCCTTGAACACTTCCAGGGATGGGGCATCTACAACTTCTCTGGGCAACCTGTTCCAGTGCCTCACCACCCTCAGAGTGAAAAATTTCTTCCTTATATCTAATCTAAATCTACCCTCTTTCAGTTGAAATCCATTGCCCCTTGTCCTATCACTACACGCCCTTGTAAAAAGTCCCTCTCCAGCTTTCCTGTAGGCCACCTTTCATAGAATCATAGAATCATAGAATGGTTAGGGCTGGAAGGGACCTTCAAAGGTCATCTAGTCCAACCCCCCTGCAAGGAACAGGGATATCTCCTACTAGATCAGGTTGCTCAGGGCCTTGTCCAACCTGGCCTTGAACGTCTCCAGGGATGGAGCATCCACCACCTCTCTGGGCAACCTGTTCCAGTGTTCTACCACTCTCATAGTAAAAAATTTTTTCCTAATATCCAACCTGAACCTACCTCCCTCTATTTTAAAACCATTACCCCTTGTCCTATCATAACTGGCCCTCCTGAACAGCCTCTCCCCATCTTTCCTGTAGGCCCCCTTGAGGTACTGGAAGACCGCTATAAGGTCACCCCGGAGCCTCCTCTTCTCCAGGCTGAACAGCCCCAACTCTTTCAGCCTGTCCTCATAGGAAAGGTGCTCCAGCCCTCTTATCATCTTCGTGGCCCTCCTCTGGACCCTCTCCAACTGGTCCATGTCCTTCTTATGTTGGGGACTCCAGAACTGGACGCAGTACTCCAAGTGAGGTCTCACGAGGGCAGAGTAGAGGGGGAGAATCACCTCCCTCGACCTGCTGGCCACGCTCCTCTTGATGCAGCCCAGGACGCGGTTGGCCTTCTGGGCCGCAAGAGCACATTGCCGGCTCATATTGAGCTTCTCGTCCACCAGTACTCCCAAGTCCTTCTCCTCAGGGCTGCTCTCGATCCAATCACCACCCAGTCTGTATTTATGCCTGGGATTGCCACGACCCAGATGTAGGACCTTGCATTTGGCCTGGTTAAACTTCATGAGGTTGGTACGGGCCCACCTCTCCAGCCTGTCAAGGTCCCTCTGGATGGCATCCCTCCCTTCCAGCGTGTCGACGGCACCACACAGCTTGGTGTCATCGGCGAACTTGCTGAGGGTGCACTCCATGCCACTGTCCACATCGCCGACAAAGATGTTGAAGAGGGCCGGGCCCAACACGGACCCCTGAGGGACGCCACTTGTGACCGGTCTCCACTTGGACATTGAGCCGTTGACCACTACTCTCTGAGTGCGGCCATTGAGCCAATTCCTTATCCACCGAGTGGTCCATCCATCAAACCCATGCCTCTCTAATTTAGAGAGAAGAATGTCGTGCGGGACAGTGTCAAAAGCTTTGCACAAGTCCAGGTAGATGACATCCATTGGTCGACCCTTGTCCACCGATGCTGTCACCCCATCGTAAAAGGCCACCAAGTTGGTCAGGCACGATCTGCCTTTGGTGAAGCCATGTTGGCTGTCACCCACCACCTCCTTGCTCTCCAGGTGCCTTAGCATGGTTCCCAGGAGAATCTGCTCCATGACCTTGCCAGGCACAGAGGTGAGGCTGACCGGTCTGTAGTTGCCCGGGTCCTCCTTGTTCCCCTTTTTAAAAATGGGGGTTATGTTCCCTCTCTTCCAGTCATCGGGGACCTCGCCAGACCGCCACGACTTCTCGAATACAATAGCCAGTGGCTTGGCAACTTCATCCGCCAGTTCCTTCAGGACCCGCGGATGGATCTCATCAGGTCCCATGGACTTGTGCACCTTCAAGTTCCTCAGATGTTCTCGAACCTGGTCTTCAAGTACAGTGGGCGGTGGTTCATCCTCACAGTCCCTGCTAGTTCTTTCCACAGCTTGGGTGGTAAGACAAGAGGCTTTACCATTGAAGACTGAGGCAAAAAATTCATTGAGTACCTCAGCCTTCTCTATGTCCCGGGTAACCAGAGCACCAGTATCCTTCCGGAGGGGGCCTACATTCTCTTTGGACTTCCTTTTGTCCCCTACATACCTATAGAAGCATTTCTTGTTGCTTTTTATATCCCTTGCCAAATTCAATTCCTTCAGGGCTTTAGCCTTCCTCACCTGATCCCTGGTCACTCGTACAGCTTCTCTGTATTCCTCCCAGGCTATCTGTCTCCGCTTCCACCCTCTGTAGGCTAACCTCTTTATTTTCAGTTGGTCCAGGAGCTCCTTGCTCATCCACGCCGGCCTCCTGGTCTTTTTGCCCGACTTGTTCTTCGTCGGGATGCACCTCTGCTGAGCTTGGAGAAGGTGCTCCTTGAATGTGGACCAACTTTCCTGGGCCCCTTGTCCCTCCAGGGCCACCTCCCACGGCACTTTGCCCATCAGGTGCTTCAAGAGGCCGAAGTCCGCCTTCTTGAAGTCTAGGGTACAGAGCTTGCTGAATGGTTTCCTTGCTGCCCCATGGATCTTGAACTCCACTGTGTCGTGGTCACTGCAGCCAAGGCTATCCTTAAGTTTCACATCGCCCACCAGTCCCTCCCTGTTGGTGAGCACAAGGTCAAGCATGGCACCCCTCCTTGTCGGCTCCTCTATCACCTGCAGGAGGAAGTTGTCATCCACGCATTCCAGGAACCTCCTGGACTGCCTGTGCCCTGCCGTATTGTCTCTCCAACAGATGTCAGGGTGGTTGAAGTCCCCCATGAGGACCAGGGCTTGTGACCGCGAGGCTGCTCCTATCTGGCTATAAAGCGCCTTATCTGCTCTGTCCTCCTGGCCAGGTGGCCTGTAACAGACTCCTACCGTAACATCCCCTATCCGTCCCCGTCCTCTAATCTTAACCCATAAGCTCTCTGTCAGCTCCTCCTCCGACTCCAGGTGAAGCTCCACACACTCCAGCCGGTTGCTGACATAGAGAGCAACACCCCCTCCTCGTCTCCCCTTCCTGTCCTTTCTAAAAAGCTTATACCCCTCCATGTTGACACTCCAGTCATAGGAGTCGTCCCACCACGTCTCCGTGATGCCAATAAGGTCGTAGCCCTGCTCATGTACACGCGTCTCTAGTTCATCCTGTTTATTTCCCATGCTGCGTGCGTTGGTGTACATACACTTTAGCTGGGCTCCCGACAAAGCCGACTCGTTGGCTGGAGTGACAGGGGTTCTCTTGGTTCTCTTGGTTCTTTAGGTACTGGAAGGCTGCTATACGATCACCCCGGAGCCTTCTCTTCTCCAAGCTGAACAGCCCCAACTCTCTCAGCCTGTCTTCATAAGAGAGGTGCTCTAGCCCTCGGATCATCTTCGTGGTCCTCCTCTGGACTTGCTCCAGCAGCTCCATATCCTTCTTGTGTTGGGGACTCCAGAGCTGAATGCAGTATTCCAGATGGGGTCTTGGGAGAGCAGAGTAGAGGGGCAGAATCACCTCCCTTGACCAGCTGGCCACAGAGGAAAGTAAGAATTGAGCCTATAACTCCAATACAGCTTTGTGTCTGTGATTAATCAGGTTCCTGTGTTTCAGAAAAGCATAAGGTGTAAATCTCGCTATTGCTCATTTCCATTTACTTTTTTTATGTCCTTGCATTCTGCTTTGGATGAAGTGAAAGAGGAAGTCTAGAAACATTGTGGTGATCACTAAAGTATTTTTTCAGATAGTCATCTCTGAATGTGCATGCAAGTGCATTGATTATGCTTTGTTACCTACATTGGTTCATAATAGATTGTGGTGGTCAGGTAATTAATGACCCTCAGACACACCTTTTCCAGTGGAGAGGCTCATGATCCACAGGATTTTCCTAATTTTCCTTCTCCACTAGCCCTGCTCCATCCCAAAGGTCCTATGGCAAGTTGCATCTGATGGTTCCCTGCAGCTGGTTCCCTGGAATAGTCAACATTGCTCTTCCTGGAAAAGAAGGTTATTTTCACAACAGTCAAGTCAAAATATAGAAAGCAGGCATTGGGTAACAGTGCCCTAAGATATCAAATGTGATCAAAAGGATCCCATGAAGCTTGGAATCTGTAGGCAGAGAAAGGAAGGCAGAGTATGTGAAAAAAGGTAGTATCTTTTATTAGACCTGCTAATGTAATTAAGGAAAACATGGAAAAAATTTTAGCATATAGATTTGCTTCGCATAGGTAATCTTCATTAGCACCACAGTACAATATCTTAGCAGGAACACGTATATAAATAGCTTTTGAGAAGCATCTGTTATGCCATGACTTAACAGACAATTGCCTCTACCGCAGCCAGGAAAGGCAAAGGTTTGCTCAGCAGTGTTTGGTCGTAGTTGATGGCTGTACGTAATGTGTAAAAGGCTTGTTTGTGTTGGAGCTTACGCTGTTTGCAGTGTTCCTATGGATTACTCCAGGGTGTGCTTTTTGGGCACACCACTCAGGAGGTAATTCAACTTTATTCACCTGTGATTTTTTCTTTTTTGTATGCAGGGTTATAAGCTTCAACAGTATGTCTAATGAAAACTGTACTCTCCCATATTTTAATGCTCAAGTTAGTTTCTTCGGTGCTTCCATTGCTTGGATCCCCCTGACCTATAGACTGGTTTTGTTTTCACAATATCTGGTATAGCTGTTCTTATGACTTATAACTCTAGATTTAAAGTTTATATATTTGTTTTTTGTTTACTTGAAGCACTTTGTTTGAGATGGCTGCCTTTGAGATCTCCTAAATCCATAATCAGACTGTGTACTTTCCTTAACGCTTTATCATGTCCTGATAATCACACACAAATAAACCAAACTTAGCAAACAGCATGTTCTCCTTAGATGTGAATTTCTTGCCTGTTTTTATATTTTGCTGTAGAGCTCAGTTGTGAGGGCAGCAGCTGCAGGGATGTGCTGAGAACGGAGAGCATCCAGTTTCTCTAAGCAGATGTCCCGAGGGAAGTGTTGTGGCACTAGCCATGGTTTCAGGGCTCCTTGAAATCTGTGTTTAGGTTAGACATACTCCCAGCACTCACAATGTGAGTGAAAATAAAGCTCAAATTTGTTTTCGTGACCTTTTTTCTCCCTCCTTCAGATAGATGGCACAACTATTGCCAGGAGGATAGAAAAGAAGAGGTAGATGCCACAGATGCTGAGCCCTGGTTGTACTGACAACATTGCTGTTGTGACGTTTCTTTCTTTCTTGTCATTTTTTGTAGCTCTTTCCCCAACCTGCTTTTGTGGTTAGTCTTGTATTGACGCACTTCACAGCCCAACCAACAAGGCAGAGCGAGGTAAATAAGTCCTTTCCATCACAGCAGAAGGAACCATGCTTTGATTTTTTTGGTGGTCTTACCCATCTGATGCCAAGTTTGCAAGGGGAATTTCCAGCAGCTTCTAGGAGTGCTTGGCTGCACTTCACTGTACGTGAGCTTGTTTTTAACCCTGCTCTTGGTGAGCTTTATTCATCAAGTATGTGAAAAGTGGGTAACAGAAGTAGTCATGAAACTGAGGCTCAAACCCTCATAAGCCAAGGGCTATCATCTGGTACTAAAAAGCTGTGGAAAAGGGATGAAAAGGAAATGTTGTCCTCTTCCTTGGCCATAGCATGGCTGTTACCATAAAATATGTCACCAGATCATAGAATCATAGAATGATTTGGGTTGGAAGAAACCTTAAAGATCATCTAGTTCCAACTCTCCTGCCATGGGTAGAGGCACCTTCCACTAAAGCAGGTTGCTCAAACCCTCATCCAACCTGGCCTTAAACACTTCCAGGGATGGGGCATCTACAAATTGTCTGGGCAACCTGTTCCAGTGCCTCAGCACTCTCAGGGTGAAGAATTTCTTCTTTAGATCTAATCTAAATCTGACTGCTTTCAGTTTAAACCATTACCCCTCGTCCTCTCCCTACATGCCCTTGCCAGAATTCCCTCTCCAGCTTTCTTGTGGGCCTCCTTTAAGTACTGGAAGGCTGCTATAAGATCACCCTGGAGCCTTCTCTTCTCCAGGCTGAACAATCCCAACTCTCAGCCTGTCTTCATAGGAGAGGTACTTCTACCCTCTGATCATTTTTGTGGCCCTCCTCTAGACTCACTCCAGCAGCTCCATGTCCTTCTTGTGTTGGGGACTCCAGAGCTGAATGCAATATTCCAGGTGGGGTCTCACGAGAGCTGAGTAGAGGGGCAGAATCACCTCCCTCGACCTGCTGGCCACGCTTCTTTGGATGCAGCTCAGGACATGGTTGACTTTCTGGACTGCCAGCGCACATTGCCGGCTCATATTGAGCTTCTCATCAACCAGCACTCCCAAGTCCTTTTCCTCAGGGCTGCTCTCAATCCATTCTCCATCCAGCCTGTACTTGTGCTTGGGATTGCCCTGACCGACGTGCAGGACCTTGTACTTGGCCTTGTTGAACTTCATAAGGTTCACACGGGCCCACCTCTGAAGCCTGTCAAGGTCCCTCTGGATGGCATCCCTTCCCTCCAGCATGTCAACCATGCCACACAGCTTGGTGTTGTCAGTAAACTTGCTGACAAAGATGTTAAACAGTGCCGGCCCCAATACCGACCCCTGAGGAATGCCACTTGTCACTGGTCTCTACTTGGACATTGAGCCATTGACTACAACTCTTTTGAGTGCAACCATCCAGCCAATTCCTTATTCACCAAGTGGTCCATCTGTCAAATCCATGTCTCTCCAGTTTAGAGACAAGGATGTCGTGTGAGACAGTGTCAAATGCTTTGGACAAGTCCACGTAGATGACATCAGTTGCTATTCCCTTATTGACCAACGCTGTAACCTCATCGTAGAAGGCCACCAAATTTGTCCTTAGCGAAGCCATGTTGGCTGTCACCAATCGCCTCCTTATTTTCTGCGTGCCTTAGCATAGTCACCAGGAGGATATGCTCCATGATCTTGGCAGGCACAGAGGTGAGACTGACTGGCCTGGAGTTCCCTGGATCTTCTTTTTTTCCCCTTTTAAAAATGGGGGTTCTGTTTCCCCCTTTCCAGTCGGTGGGCACTTCACCAGACTACCATGACTTCTCAAATACATGGCTTAGCAACTTAATCTACTGGTTCCCTCAGGACCTGCAGATGCATCTCATCAGGGCCCATGGACTTGTGCACTTTCAGGTGCCTTAGATGCTCAAACCTGATCTTCACCTACAGCGGGTGGTTATTCATTCTCCCAGTCCCTGCCTTTGCCTTCTGTGATAGGCACTCTCTCTCCAAGATTGGGTGACATCTGACATCTGGCTGACATCTGGCTGTGATTTCATCATCATCAGAGCCAGTGAATAGCTTGGAAATGATTTGGGGTTTTTCCCTGCCTGCCTATGTTCTGTCTTCGTTGCTGTAAACAAAGCCGTCTTACTCAGGGTGTATCTTGGGTTTGGCAAATCTGAGGGAATGCACATCATTTTGTTGCTCTCTCCCCCAAAGACAAGGATGTTGAGTGAGCCCCCATTTGTTTAAATGTTTTATTTGTGCCTTTAGGGATAATGACCTGATGCAGCAAGGAGAAATATTAGGACTTACTTAACTAGTGAAGTCATAGGGTCAACCTTGTTCTCATGCTGTGTGCACCCCTCCCACCCCTCCGTGGTTTGCTTTTGCCTGTTGAGTTGAAGGCTGCTTTTGCTCATGTTTTTTTGCGTGGTCCCCTCCCGTTATTTTCTTCTCTCTTTCCCTGTTACCCTTCTCCTTTTCTGTCCACAGTGTCTCTCCCCTCCTTTTGCATCATACCATGCTGCAGGGATTTTAAGCTTTCTCTAGAAATTTGCCACAATAAGATACACCATCCATTCTGTACCCAGAATGAAATTCGCACTACCTGCCCAGGACCTGCAGTGCTGTTTTATATTCTGAGCTCCTTGCATTTGCTTCTCATTGTACACAACATGGCTATTCCTGTTTGGGGATTTTAGTTATAACTATCATACAAATGAAAGTAATACACTGCATTGCATAAAAAGCTTATAAATGTGGTTGAAATTTGTTACACGGCAAAGTTCTTAAAAAGCAAATAATCTGATGGTCAAGGACAGATTTGGGAAAATATCAAAGGCAATTTCTTGCTGTACTTCTGATTTTCTCAAAGAATTGCAAGCCTTTAATTTTAAACAGTGTGCTTTTTGATATCTGAAGGACAAGGGTACTCATGATTTGCTTACCACATTCCATTTATTTTTTTTTGTTTTTTAGAACCCCCTCATCAATTCTTATGACGTGATTTGGGTTTTTTTGTTGTTGCTTATTTTCAGTTTATTAATGTAGACTGAGTGTGCTTGTGTTTTATATGAGACTAATGATTGGAACTGATAGCAAAAGATTTTGCTGGATGCCAAAAATGCTAAGAGCAGCTCTCTGGAAAGATAAATGGAGCATGTTCTTTCCTATGCCCAGCCTTCCCTTCACACTATCAAAGCAGAAAAAGTTTTATACTACCAAAGTCGTGTAAAGTAGTGGTACCAAAGTTGTGCGCTACCTTCGTGCTCTAGGCACTTGCAATTTTCCAACCTATAAGCCTGGTTGGAAGCAGCAGGATCTAAGCACCTTGGTAGGAATTTGGCACTTCCAGCTAGATCTTTGGAGTCTGGTACTGAAGATCTTCTGGCAGCCTTAGATACTATCTGAAGGTTGCTCAGAGCTGCATTCGGGGTGTCTGCTTTCTGGTTTGCGTAGTTGCAGTATGCTCCCAATGGATCCATTTTCTTCACAGTTTTTAAGGTGGGTTTTTTTTTCCTTTTTGTTAAGGGAGCGGGGCAGTTGTTTGAGGAGACTTACCTTCTCACTGTTGATTGCCCAAAAAGCAGCAGAAAAAGGCTGGGCTCTCTTTGCAAAGCCCGTCTTCGCCATCTCCTCTGCTGGGCTCTTAAAGGTGCCGCTGTCCCGCCGGTGCTCCCGGCGCGCCTGGCTCTTCTCCCCGCTCTTCCTGCAGCCCTGCCTTCCCGCTGCCACACTTCCACCTCCTGCCCGCGCGCGTTATTCCCGCCCTTTTAATCTAACAGCCTCCGGACCTATGTTTTGGCCCCCGGGGCTCTCACGGTTCCACACACGGCGATCGTGTTCTCCCTTTGCCCTCCTGCCGCCACCCGCCCGCGGGCCGCCGCGCCGCGCGGCTCCGCTCCGAGGCGGGAGCGCAGCCGGCCGCCAGCCCCGCCGCCCCTCACGCGGGCCGGGGCCGGGGCCCGGGCCGTGTCCGCGGCCGCGCTGGCCGCTCCGCAGCTCCGGGGTGGCGGGAGGGTGGAGTCTGGGGGTTGCGAGCCCCCGCCAGCGGCAGCTGTGCGGCTCCCGGCTGTCATTCCCGCCCCTCCGCAGGTCCGCTGCGCTTTGGGAGGCGAGGATCGGGTCCGACTGACGGGCTGGTAAGTCCTGCTTTCCCTCCCCGCTCCCACGGTCGCTCTCTTACTGTTGTTCCCCATTTAGCGTTTAGTTTTCATGAGGTGAGGCTGTTGTGTGCCAGGATACTTTGGGATGTGTGCAGCCGCGTCTCCCCTGGCAGCTCCGGTGGGTCTTGCCCTTGCCTTCAGTCCCGGTGGGCTGTCATCCTTCGTCCGCCGGGTATTAAGCATCCCAAGTTTCTAAGTGAACGTCTCCTGACTACCGTCGAGTTCCTTCCAAATCTACTGACTTGGAATCTGCCGCGGATAACGATGTTTTGCGAAGTGTAGTTTTAGTGTATATACAGTAAAGCATACTGTATAAACAGTAAAACATTGTGTATATATAGTAAAACATTAGATATATAGTAAAACATAGTATATATAGTGAAACATATTGAATAAATAGTAAAACAAATATGTGCGTGTGTGTGTGTATTTTTATATATATGCATGAAAAGTTCCCAGCCTCTCTCATGGAAGTTCTTTCCTGGTGGAATTGAACTGAATATTTCAGTGTTTCCTTTCCATCTGCTTGTGAATCAGTCGAGATCCATTGCTTTTATATAAATAAATTATCACCACTGATTATCTGTATAAAATGGGAAAATGAGGGACTTAGGAAGTAGTGCTGGGAGTAAACAACAGCCTTTTAAGAGTCTGTATTGAAAACTGCTCAGAAAAGCAGTTTGGGAAAAAAAAAAAAAAAAGAAATCTTCCAATTTATTCTGGATCAGGGAAAATTTCAGCATTCCAGAAACGAAAAAGGCCACCTGTTTGTCTGCAGCTGTCCTGCGAAACAGCGTGGTGCTACTGGCAACTAATAATATCTCCAACTCGCAGAAGTGGCATGCCCTTGGCGTTTTATTCGGCGTTCTGTGCAGACGTACAGCTTGGCTTGCCTTTTGTTTTCCCTGAGTTTATCTCGATATCTCATCCAGGCCATGCAGTAGCACATCTGACAAATGATGATTCCACAGTGATAAGCTGCAGGTCTGATTTGCAGCGTGGATACAGTGGGAATATTTTGTATACTATTGTGGCAGATGAAAGGAATGGAAGTGGGCCAAGTTCAAGCTGTTTGCCATTGCATCTGATCAGCAGATCCTATGGAGGGAATTTGCCTGCTGTGAATATTTGATTCTCGCTAGCTTGAACTATCTTGTGTGTTGGCAGTGCTACTGTGTGAATTTGTGGTGGCTTTCCAGGGTGTCTGTCCTGCACAACTGCCAATTTCTGTGGGCTTTTTTATAGAGTTCAGAATTTTGTGCTCTACTTTGTGTATGAGGAAAATGACCTATGAATGTTTTTTCATATTTATGGCACATGGGTTATCAGTCTTTTAAAAACGGGAAAAAAAAGTATGATTACAAGTGAGCAGCGTATTATTTCTTCCTCCCTCCCTCCACCTTCATGGAGGTGTAACCCATCTGCCTCCCATTCTTTCTGCTTTACCTGCAGGTGGTTGTCCTGGCAAAGTGATTTTGTAGAGGTGAGTCCGTCAGGTTACACACGAGAAAGGATGAAAAGATGGTGGTGTAGAAATGTAGTTGTGAGAGCAGGAGCAGCTTTCCCTTCCTTCCCATGTATCCTTCTGACTCAGGACTGAGGGAGTCAGTGCCCTGCGCTCCTCTTCGTCCTTCCCTTTTCGCCCCCCCGGCCCTTCTTACTGATTTGTGGCTGGCTTTGCCTGAGAGTTTGTAATGTTTCGTGTGTTGGTTAATTTTTCTGTTCTGAAATTCAGCATAGCAAAACATTTACATTAATAACTTTTGCATTTCTAATACTTAGAAGTAAATGATGTTGCCTATAGTGCTGATCCGATAGGAACTGTCAGGACTCTGCTTAGGCAAGCAGAAAAGGGTTGGCGTTTAACCTATCAGTGTATCCTGTGCTTGTGTCCTCTGTCTGTCACCACACTGAAGCGTTTGTCTTCTGTAAGCAACCTGTTTAGAGTTTATGTCATTTTTAATAGAGAAAACACAGGTAATTTTTTGTAGATATCTATAGATTATAGATTTATAGAGATAATATTTTATAGACAAAAAATAGATACAATTTGCAGAAGAGATTTAAACTGTAGTCCATAAGCTCGCTCTTTCTCTGAGTATACAAGGACAAAAAGAAGATTTTTGATTCAATAGTGGTGTGGATTGAAAGCAAGAGGAGCCAGCAGGAGACAGTTGCAGGTCCTCTGGGGCTGTGGGAAATGATGTGCTGACCAAATGACCCGTCCTCCATCTACTCCAATTCTGCAATGGCAGCAAGTAGCCACTCAGAGAAAGGCAATACTATCTCCATTTGATGTATTAAGTAAATTGTGTGTTAGTGCCTTGTAGGGGCTGCCAGAGGGACTGAATTCTGGTCACACGTCTTCTGAGACCCCTGTAAAAGATACCACCCTGATAACTGAGGCACGGCAGCTGGCCGCGCCGCGGTGCTCGCCGTTGCAGTGTGACCCATTTGCGTGACCTATTTAACTCCGCCAAGTTGTAAGGAGCTGGACATGCACATTAGGTGTGTGTTTTCAGACCCTTACTTAAGGTAAGGATGTTTTATACATGTTGCTGTTTGTAAAAGTGTGGGGGGTGTTTTTTGTGTCTGTTTTTTATTCTTTTTTGGTTTCTTCAACAGCAACAAAGAAGTGTGACTTTAGAACAGGTGACTGAAAAAAATGTGTAGTTACAGCTAAAAGATATGGAACTATAATTTCTCTCAAAAAATTTAAGCAAAATTTTGTGAGAACTGAAGAAACCAGGATGTGGTCAATGCAAGGTGTAGTAATCCAGGGAGAAAGCTTTCAGAGTGCTGGGTCTTCACGATAAGACTTCTTTTAGTGGTTTAGGAGTGTAGTTCTCCAGTGTCTCAATAGAACTAAAAAATACAACTTTCAACTGTACCAAAGCAAACCAAGAAAAATTTAGTTTTTCAGTAGTATGAGACACATTTTGACTTGGAGTTATGCAGTCTAGGCAGGTTTACCTGAATATCTGTCACTTGAAAGCAGTTTCTTCATTGGCTCTTTTCTTAAATCCTTTTAAACAAATTGCCATTTTTAGGACCATTGGGAAGTAAAACTACGAGATTGTTAACAGGCGCAAAAACTTTCAGTGCTGACTGATTGCATGTTGTTGACATGCGTGGTTATTTATGCCCATATAAGATACCAGCTTTCTAAGGAATTGTTTGGGTGATGGTGTTAGTGACGGTTAGCAAACATTCTTATAATGACCATCAAAATAAAAGCGTGTATGAAAACAGGCATAAGGTGGTGACATGGGTTTTTTTTGAGAAGTGGGCATTTGTTCATCAACAGAAGAACCGAGTTTCCAAACTACTTTGCTGCCAAATGGCTTGTATTTCTGTTACTGCTTATCATAACTTGGATGTGGACTTTTGGCCTAAAGATGGGTGCAATTAGTTATCCCTGGAGCTCCCCCTCCTTTGATTGTTTTCTAAACCTATTAGGTTACTGTGTCCTGTATATCCTGTATATTTTTGTTGGGAAATATTGTTAGGAACTTTTTTTTTAATGCTTTTGCATTTTTATTAGACTTAACATTGCTCCACTCACCATTTGGAAGTGACCAGAAGAACTGTCCTCCATCAAAGGCTAAACACAAGAGTTATTCACATTCCAGTTGGAAAAATTATAATGCAAATAGTAAGCCAGATGGGGAATTTTACAAGCATCTTTTCATGTCATGAATGGTGCTGTCTCTCTGGGTTATGGGCTCTCTGCTCTCTTGACTGCTGTTCCTTTCCCCCTGGCTCCCCTCCAGAGCTGTTAAGTTTCAGCCAAGGAAGAAAGGGAGATTGGGACTCCTCTAAATTTCCAAGTCCGTATTTTCTTGCGGTGTGGCTGGTGACAGTGAGCTTTGTGTGCGAGAGCGTTGGCATGCAGAGAGCCGCAGCGATTAGCATGCTGATCGCTGCGCCCCGACAGAACAAACAGGGCTGCTGTCGCCGAGCTGTGCCCGTGCAACCCAAACAAAAGCTGGGGAGCAGATGTGGGGAGAGCCCTGCTCGCGGAACCTGCTCTGCCACCCGGGTTGGGCAAGAGCTGAACGCCGCCCAGGCTCCACTGCTTCCCAGTTTTGACGAAAATGGAGGTTTCTGCCCCATGCTGTGGTTTTGCTCCTCTCTAACTCCATGTGGCAGCTTACCTTGAGTTGGAGGTTTGAGATGAGAGGCCACAGAGAATATCAGGCTGTATATTATATCCTTCCTTGTCCACACATCTACTGTAGCAGTCGCTGATCTAGCAACATATATATATATATATATCTACTGACTTTCAAGATTTATCTGCATGAGAAAGATTCTCTGGTGCTATAAAAGGGGGGCAGTGTACATGCATATATGTAAGTAAGTGTAAAACATATATTACATGTATATGCATATATACAGATTTAATCCCCTCAGTGCAAACTCATGTATCATAACTCGTATTTAGTTTGAAAGAGGCTTATGTCAGTTTGTGCTTTATTTCTCTTAGTTATTGATTTTTTGTTACGCTCTGAGAAGTATATATCTTCCATAAAAGGGGTTACAAAATTGGTGGTGTTTCATCTTACAAATAGCAGTCGTGTAAAGAGTAGCATTTTGTTATAGGAGAAGGCACCAACCTCTTTTCCCAGCGGCTTCCAGCTGGTGAAGGTTGGAGAGGCAAGAGACTGGTTGTGTTAACTAGGAGTAACTGGCTTGTTCATATCGACAGGCCAAATGTTTTCTGAACAAACGCTTTCTTAAATGGTGGTGAACTGTTTCATATCTACCCTTCCTGCTCCCTTCAGAAATCCAGCCTTGCCTTTTCTGCCCCTTAAAATGCTCAAGTTGTGTTGGTGAGGAAATTAGCAGGGCTTTTGCAGTTAAAGTAGTTGCCAACATCTGGGTTTGGAAAGAGAAAAGTCAAAAAGATTGTTGCAGTTGCATATCTTAAAAAGTTTCATATTTATCTGGTTTTCAAACAAAACACACACTGACTTCTTAAATTATGTGATTGGAAATGTCATTGGTTCTTCATTTAGCTAGCGATGTGACTCTGAGCTGTTAGGGATAGATTAGTTCAGTGGAATTTTATTTTTTTAATGAAGAAGAGTTAAATGGTTTTGGTGGGGTTTTTTTTGTTTTCCTCATTTCAGGATAATATCATCTTATTCTTAAGAGGCTGCAAAGAGCTGGGACTTAAAGAATCTCAGCTTTTTGACCCTGGTGATCTGCAGGACGCATCAAACAGAGTAACCATCAAGTAAGTACAACAGCAGTTTGCGATTAGCATGTTACAACCTCAGATGCATGTGATTCAACAGTAAATATTTAAGGATGAGCAAAGAGGGTATAGAACTGTCATTCGTATCAAGCAAATAGGAAGCTAATGTTTGGGAAACCTTCAGCGCTGGCCAGAATACATTGTTCCCTTCAACAGACTTTCTCTAAGGGCTGTTATTTTTCCCAGAGAGATCAACCACAGATCTTTTAAAATACTGATTTAGTTAAGCAATGAGATTCTGTGGGACTTAGGGGTTTTCCTGAGTCTAAATTGATGGCATTCTTTTTTGTCTGCTCAACTAATGAACTATGTAGGCTGGGAAAAGAAAATCACAGCCCTGTTATTTCAGATTAAACTGTTTTGAAGATGCATTGTAGGACATTTATAGACCTCTCAGACTGAACGAGGTGCAGACATGAGCACAGTCTGTTTATCTTCTAACTGGAACTGTAGGTTGGGACATGATATTTGGGCTGAGGATGTCTGTGTGAACTGTGTGGACTGGAAATGACACAGTTGAGATAGTTTTTCACCAAACCACACACCTACTACCACACAAATTACTACATGGGTATTAAGAGGTTCTCCTTCCTAATAACTAATTGATATTTTTTGAGGGGAATGAAGTGATTTTTTTTAAAAATCTCCTTTTAATCAACAGGTTTTTAACCATGGTATGTGCACATCCCTCACTGCAAAGAGGTGCTTAGACTCCAAAGCCTGTATTTTCAGCATGTCACCCCACAAAGTGATTTAAAATATAGATGTGAAACTGGCACAGAATTACTGACTTGCCTAAAGTCACACAGAACAGACTTGAATCAAAGTCCATATAGTCATATATTGAGGTCTTAAATAAGAACTGTTGTCTCTTTCAAGGAAACTTTGTTATCATGGACTAGAGCAACAGAATCAAACTGTATTTTTCTCTCTTTTGGCAATCAAGCTCCCCACCCCCCAAAAGCAAGAGCACCCCACACTTTCGTAAAATTAACAAAATTTGTAATTGCTGTTATGTAGATGTTTTCCTGAAATTTTTGGGTCTATCATGTTTAATATTAAAAAATTACTGCTCTACAGACAAGCAAATACTGCTGAGTTGATTGAATGGCCTTGTTTCATTCAGCCAAAAAGATCACTAATGAAATCCTGGTCAGACATACCCATTTTAGAAAAGTATATGGAAACAATTTACTAAATTTCAGCGGCATTCTTTCTTTTTTTTTTTTTTTCCCTCCCTTCTGGCAGTGGAAGCTGGGCAAGTTTTCCTAGTGTTCAAGCACTGTCTGGGAAAATTCAAAGCTTTTGAAAATCGAATTGGCCACTTTCCTTGTTTAAAGGAATAATCTCCCACCTTTTGTTCGTTTCCAAGTTTCTGGCTCTAACACAAGGTTTTTCTCGCCTGTACATACCAGTAAGAGGGAGCTAGGTAGCGTTTCTTTTAAATCTGGTAATATCATAATGAAGAAGTTTCTTCACGACGTCCTGTAAAATCATGACCGTGAGTGGCTGGAGAGAGTCACAAAACAATCCCTAATCTCCATATAAAACCAGAGAGAAAGCGTCTTTCTGATAAGAAGCTTAATCTTTTGAGGTTGAGGATGATGGAGCATCTCAGTAGGAGGCAGTTTGAGAGGCTGGGACTAGCCTGGAGCTCCAAGGAGAGCTGTCCAGCATGTAAGCAAGTTAAACCAGGAGAAATAAACTCTGTGGAGCTGGCTTGGCCCTCCGCTGGACATGATGCTAGATAGACGTGAAGTGTCTCACTGGCATGGATCTTTTTTTTTTTTTTTTCCCCCATCAATTCTTCAGAGAAAGCAGCTGTGGAAATGAGCTGAATGTTTTCCTAGCACTGTCCAAGTTCATGCTGAGTAACTGAGTTGAGGTGTACAAGCCAAGTCCGTGACTGTTGTAGAGAAATATGTTCAAGACTGTCTTCTGCTAGCTAGTTCCCAAAGCATGAAGGTGATTTTTTTTTTCCCTCTTTGAAGACTTTTGAGTTATTTTTTTTAAATGGTAAAAATTGTATTTTTTTCTGTAGTAAAGGAGAAATATGACATTATTGTACATAATTAAGATAATGATATTTTAACCAGTTTTTTTTTCATATAGATGTTAATTGAAGTATGCATTTGATCTATTTTTTTTGGAACATTCAGCTTATAAAAGTTATGAGGTAATGCTGTAAAGAATTTCTTCTTGACTTGTTAAACAAGACTCTTTTCCACTGCTATTTTATTAAGAAAAAAAAATAGGACTGGTCTATTTTTCTTAGTATGTGGGTATTAGTGGATGAAATTTTGGCTTAAAAAAAGATGTTATCAAAAATACTTTGGTTTAGTATTGCCTATATTTAGGCTTTTCTTGTTCTCACAGATTTAAGTACTTTTTTTTTCATTTTTATCAGGTAACTTTTAATGCTGGAGTGGACTTACTGTTATAGTAGAAGGCAATTCCATTATAGATAATCAAAAGACAAGCTGTACTACATCTGAACTGCTCTTACTTATTTTTCAGCACCTAAATGTGATACACATTTCCTCCATTCTTTTTTTAATGGTTTCTTTGCTGAATTTTGAAGTGTTGTTTATGGTTGCACTACCGTTGTGCTTAGTTGTTTCTAACATAAAACTTCCACCCTTTGAATGTTGGTGAAAAACTAAATTGAGGTTGCCAATGTTCAGTCTGAGTGCCCAAGTATCCATTCAAAAAACAAAGTGTTTTCCACAACAGGTTCTGTTGCAAGTGGCAGGATCTTTGTTGCTTCACCCATCTACTTTGTTCTTTGTGATGCTTGTTTCTACAGAAGCACCTGCTCTGTTTCCTTAATGTGTGGTGGAGATTTCCTCAGTCTCCTATGCATATTCAGTTGCTTCCAGGATCTGTATGGGTTGCATGATTTATCCCAGAGCAGAATCTGACTGTTGGATTACTGCAGAATGCATTTTAGCAGTGAGGACTTTGGTCTTTTTTGAAGAAATCAGCAACATTGTTTAAAGGAAGTATTTTTGACACTGCCCTACTTTACTGTGGGACCATTATAAACACATTTTCTTTTTGTACTTCCAGAATTCTAATTTAGTGATTGAAGTAATGGTGACAAAACACTCCTGCGTTGTGAATTAATGAATGTGTGAACTATATCTTCTTAGCTTTCATATGTTTCCAGCCAGCAGAAGCATTCTGCAGACTTCTGTAAGGGAAAATGTGATCTGCTGCATACATGCTCTTGGAAAGTGTGTCTGCTTTCTGATTGTGTTTTTTTTTTCCCTCTTTTTTTTTTGTGTGTGTGTAACCAGGAACACTGACTATAGTAGGAAGCTGAAAAATGTAAGTACATGACTTGGAGTTTTGTGGTTTTGGTTGGTGTTTTTTTTTTTTGTCTGGTTAATCCTATGTTTGACCTGAGCAAGAATTATGTCAGTAAAATCTTTGTACAGGTGAGCATTGCTGAAGAGTTCTTCTAAACACAAACCTAACCAGGTTCTACTGCAAACTTTGGTAGAGCTGCTATGGCAAAGCAGCCCTACAAAAGAAACATAATGGAGAATGTTTGTCTCTGCTTAATTAAGGGATAAAGAATGTGATCTCTGTGCTGTCCATCATGGTTTTCACTGGGAATGGTCTGACTCGCCCGTGAAGCTACGCTTTTGTAGCCTTTCATGAATATATGGGCATAAAGTAAATTTGCACAAAGTATTTAAAATGAAGCAAAATGATCCTTAGATCTGGATGCAAGTCTTTACTGTCAGGTTTGCTAGCTTTCTCATTGTTCTTCCAAATAAATGAGTGTTTTCTCAGAAAAGCTAATTCCATTTAACTTCATTAGTTTAAATCAAGAAGAAATTAGCAATGATAATGGATCCTGTAATTTTTAAGTAGAAAAGAATATGGCTAAACTTTCCTGGTCTCAGTTAGTCATTATGCTGAAGCCTAGCAAGCTGTCTTGCCTTAGTCAGCTGTAAACTGCTATAAATTCATTTTATATTTGGCTCACATCCCTATAAACTGCTAGGAAATGTCAAGACCTTTTCCTAATAACTTTGCAAGCTAGTAATCATGACTTCAGGTGAAAAAATAAATTAAAAAAAAAAAACACAATGAAAAAAACATTTAAAAGCCCCCAAATTATTTCATCTGGTCTTTCTCATCATCATTAGAGTAATATCATCCGCATCCAGCACACAAAGTTGCAGGGGAGGAGTTCAGCTTTGGCATTTTAGCACCCTTGTGGGCACTGGCTAAATATCTTTGTACAGATGTATTTTTTTAGAGGTAAATTTTCAAAAATATCCTCCACAATGTGTTAGTAGGCAATATATGCTTTCCAGGTGCATAACCCTGCAAGCTCGACTGGCAGCCAGTTGGAATTGCTTGCAAATGTGACATTATTTGGGGGGGGAAAAAAAAGTGGATAAAGAAAGGAAGAAGAGAGAAAGTGATCAAATGCTAGCAGAAATAAATAAAAATACCACAACTTTCATCAGAGAACTGAATGGCAAAATGAATTGGACAGTTTCCTGGTTGCTAGGAATACTTTATTTGCAAGTGTTTTCACTTAGCTTGAGAACATGTACTGTAAGAATTTTTTACATAAATTTGTTGAGTAGTGCTGGTTGAAGGAAAACAGCTCAGATAAAGGTTTCAAGACAAAAAAAAATCGGTGTTGGTGAAACCACCTCCTTTACCTCAGCCCAGTAATATAAATTTGGATGTAATTTTTAAAACAAGGGGAAACTTTTTGAACTTTATTAAAAATGTTATTCCGTTTTTTCATGGCATGTATATTATTTATGAACAAAAAGGAAATACAAACTATATTTATATATAAAATATATTATATTTTACATTACGCACCACAATTGTTTTTAAGCAGGGAATCTGTATGACACATACTGTATCCTGGCAGGACCTCAGCTGGAGTGCAGTGTGTGATTTTGAACATCACACTTAAATGAAAAATTGAGATGTTAGAGAAAGTTGTTGAGAAAAGGCTAGTCAGAAGTCTAGCATATGTGACTGAGGAAGAAGCACTGAAGGAATGTGGGTGCATGTTTTAGGAAAAAAAGAGTCTGACAGATATCTGTCCCCAGTGTCCCCTTGGGATTTCTCCCAGTCCTGTTTTCTTTAGTTCAGTATATAGTATTAATTATATGGCCCTGTCCCATCAAAACATAAAATACTATCTTTCAATTTATTTAACTTTTTTGAGACAGTTAATGGCGGCTGTTATTTATTGTTGGTTGCACATCTTTTCTACATCAAAATATTTCCTGTTCTGCAGTTAAATACTTTGCAATGTCACGGAATATGCAGAACAAGCATTAAATGAGAAAAAGCCCAAAGTTCTGAGGTGATAGTTTGGCATTTTTAACCAAACACTGAACTGATTTGCCTTTGATGATCAGTTTCCAGTCCAAATTGCTGCTGCACAGGTACCATTAAAGCATTGCTTTAAGTGGAGACGTGTGTGGATGCAGAGAAGGACTGTTTGCTTTTCCTCCATGATATAAATATCAACATTTTTGGAGGTGTTGGATTTGACCATCCTAAGCATCTTAATTTCTCCTTTCCTAAAACAAGTGCAGCACCAGCACTGTCAGATCAGATTTCTTTGCTACCTGTAGGAGCGAAAGGGAATATAAACATTTAGAAGAGTAATTCTGGGCTTTTTTTCTGCACTAGTTTTGAAGTGACTTTTTTGTTCTGGAGAGACATCAACTCAGAACTTGAATGAAACCACTGACACTTTCTGCTTTAGTCTGATAGAAATGACCAGATGCTCATGGCTTTTGATTACTCTTGAGCTAAGTGTTTCTTAAGCTAGCCTGGAAGTAAATGTTCCTGTGTCATCTAGTTAATTACATTAAGATGATTAAAAATGGAACTACCTTTTCTGCCCTTGAAATAGGCAGGCACATGTTTCAGATGTTTTATTTATTCTATTAGTCTTAGAGATTTTAATTAATGACCACTAGTATGAGTACTCTTTAGGGATTTTTTTTCCTATTGGGTTTACAAACAGATAAGTGTGTCTTCTAGACAGATTCAGCTATCTTGCCTAGTTTTTCTGTTCAGATTTATTTTTGCTGTTTATTTTCCAGGTGGACATGACAGTTTCATTTTTTGATAAAAGTACCAGGAAGATAATGTGTTAAGTTATAAGTTCTGTAGGACTGTTTAAATTTTCATAGGTGCCTGATGTATTTATGTTTAACCGCTGACAGACACTTCCCTTTCAATTGTGATTTATAATGAAAACTTGTGCTGGTGTGCAGTTTACATGCTCAAGGGAGATAAATTTAGCTAAGTGACTGTGTTAGATGGCTTCAATTAATTCTTATTAACTTCTGCAGGTATTAGTCACCATTTATTGGCTAGGGAAAGCGGCAAACAGCTGCACGTCATATAGTGGATCAACCCTGAACCTGAAGGAGTTTGAAGGTTTGCTGGCACAAATGAGAAAGGTATCTTTTTGTTATGTTTTGGGAATGAAAGTTTCATGCGAATTATTACTCCCATATGTAACCTGTTTGTTTCTAAATATGAGAGAAGTAGTGGGCTGAAGTACAAATTACTTAGTGAACCCCTACCTCCTCTGAAAGCGTTTCTGACTCTACCAAGCCATGAACACAGCTTTCTTTGGCAGCCAGCTTTTTGGTGGTATCAACAATGCAGCATGTGATGTCAAACAGGGCTTTAGAATTGTCACGTGGCTCTGTCGTCTTCATTTCCATAGGTTTTTGTTTGAATTATTTTTGTTTATGACACAGAGTTTCAGCTAGAAGAGCTGAAGCTCAAAAGTAAGGTTGCAGGACTCACAGGACAGAGATTTTTCTTCTTTAAAACATTCAGTCTCATGGGCAGTTCTTTTGTTTTTAAGTTGCAACATAAATCATCAAACCAAAGTATCTAAATAAAGCTGAAGGGTAGGAGGAGAAGATTATGTTTCACCAAGGGCATAGTTATGATGAATCTGTGTTTTGCCAAGCTCTAAATTCTGGCTGAAATCATATTTTGGTGGTTTATGATGAGCTGATCTCTTTTGAAAAAGAAAAATTGTGGTTGCGCAGTAGGGTGGTTTGGGGACTTTTGGTTGAGCACTCCAGCATGCCCTGAACCTTGACTTGAGACACTTAACCTCAGTAATGGTTAGCATTGATATCCAAGCATGCATTTACTGGGGATGGAAGGGCAAGGAGCAGGCCTATAAGAAGATGGCATCACCTGGTGCTAGCATTGCATGTGTTGGACATATTGCACTTGAAGGCCATGCAGATATGTTCTCCAGCCCACAGAGAACTTTGTGCCTGCTACTCCCTCCCCATCTCATGTAAAGGATAAGTCACGACAGGCAGTAGGGTTTGGGGACCATGGGAGAGACTACTCTCCTTGAGCTCTGTGCTACTGCATCTACACCAGCTGCAGCTCTTCATTCTGGGATCTCAGAGGGCCAGCACTGGATTGCCCCTGGAGAGGAGGAAATACTTGGCTGACTGATAGTAGTTCCTACACCCTAGTGTGACCAGAGAGCCTTAACTAGACGCAGAAAATCTGTTTGTGAGCCCTGTTCCTGTGAACAAGTAGGTGGAAACGGAGAGGAAGAGAGAACATCCTGCTTCTCTGTAGAGGTTTATTTTGGTATTCATTTGAAATGACCTGCGCTGATCGCTCAGGACTTTGCTGGTTCATGAGTGATATGACTGAGACCAAGCAATAAATAAATGAAATTATTACTTGAGTTGTTTCCACATAGAAGATGCAGGGAAGGAACAGTACCCACTCCAAAGAGTCTGAAAGGTGAAACAGAGACGGATAAGGGAGCTAACGCAGAAAAATTGCCAAAGTGCAGGTTGTAATAATGTTAGTGCCACATGGTATCATGGTTTATTTTTTAATATTTAATCTCGCAGCATCAGGCTCCTCTTTTTCCAGGTGATGTTTACCCATCAAACTAATCATCAGAGCATTTTGGAGGTCCCATCTTGAGCCCTTTTGTGGGATGAGTAGGCTGGGGCTGAAAGGCAGCGTTCTCCAGAGAAGGTGATGATCATGGAGCGCCTGGCTAGGCAGCGTAGAGCGCTGCAGGTCGAGGACAAAAGCAAGAGGCTGGGACTTGATTCGTTGCAGATGTTGGTGCTGGGAGCAGAGTAGACTTCTCATAAAAGCTGAGAGCTATATATTCCTTTAATGTAAAACCAGAGCACTTGGCAGTCCTGAAAAGTCTTGTGTAGGTGGTACTGTCACAAGAGCCACTGGTGTCTTACATTAAGGTCACCTCTCTGCTCCTGTACCCCTGTAGTATTTCCCGCTGGTAATTGTGGGCTTGTCTGTTACTGAATTTGAAGAGGATTTGATTGTAAAATAGAACATGTTAATCATGCTGCGCAACACTCTGATGTTCTTTATAGCTGAGCTCGGGTGATGAAAAGACACTTTATCACATTCTCTACTGACATTTTTTCCACAGAATTTAATAATTAAATCGGCCATAAATTCAGCCTAGTTTAGTTTTTCTGTTATAAATCCTCTCTGCCCTCCTCTTTTAATAAGCAAATCAAAAGACAGCTCGGATGTAAGTTGTCTCGGATTCATCTTTTTCTACTTCTCATACTGAAAAGGCTATTCATTTCTAATTTTATGCATGCTACTCTGTTTTTAATTTCATTAACTGTTGGGATATGCAGTCGTCTTTTACTTTTAAACTCAAAATTCCCAATGACAAAACATCCATGGCTTTTTGATTATATTTCATGGGTGGAACTTCCTGGAGAAACACATCTTGTATTTGGCAGTCACACTTTTACTACCACTTAGTGACATACTGCGTTTTCAGTTAGATAATATGAAAGACTAATGTGCTGTTGTGTGTCGTGTTATGGTGTTATCAGTCCTGAAGATAACCACTTTCTTTTTCCCACTGATAACATTTGGGAGATGACGTTTGCTCAGAGCAGGACAAGTACCCGTCTGTGAGACGGCGGCATTGGGCTGGGAGAGTAGCTTTGCCAAGGGGAAGGCTGTAAAGAACATGTTTACAGAAGTCTAGGATCTCATCCTGGTGCCTGCCTCCTAATTCCTGGTGAGCGGCATGCAAAATTAACATCAACAGGCCTTTGAAAGGAGGGTCTGCAGAACTCATTAGTTCACAGTTGGACTGTTTTCAAACTCTGGAAGATAGTGAATGCAGGATGGAGCTTTTTGCCTGAGTTTAAGTCCCTGTAGCTGCTGAGCAGTTCTGTGTCATTCAAATACAGTAATTTAGGAAAATGGAAGTGTGCCCAAGGTTTGAGAATAGCTGATTGGTATAAAGGGATGAGGGGATTTAGGGAATTTGGATTTTTAAAAAGATTTTTGGATCGTGTCACAAACGGGATTTTGATAGGATTTTTAGATTTATTCTTGGATGTGTGTAACTCACGCAGATTTCAGGGAGACAGACTTTTGTTATCTAGTGTTTCTACCAGTATTTTAGTTTACTAAGCAGGACTGGGAAAGGACATTACATAGAATTCAATTACTAGTTTGTTAGATGTATTTTATTTGGTTTTAGAAAATACTTTCACTTCCATTTGCAGTGAGGTTACTTACTGACATTACCACAGTTTAGCTTGGCCTTAGGGGACCTTTGCCGCTGCCCTTAATGTGGTATTTTGGCAGCATAATAGTGAGTGGCACTAATTAAGCCTTCTTCCTGAAAAGTCTGCAGGACGTTGGGTCTGATCTCTCCGTCTCGCTTTGAGCCTCCCTCTTTTCCAGCACAGAAGCTTTGGTGTGTTCCTGCAGGGCCCTCCTCCCTCTATCACTTCTCCAGTAAACCCACTATCTTGTGGAGGTGGCCCGGCGTACCGTACTGTGATGGTCTTGATTGATCTTCCCATTGGCAATAGTAGAAACGGGTAAAACCTTAGCAGTCAGGGACAGTGGGAGCTGTGCTCAGCGTCGCCATTGTGCTCCAGCTAGTCGTAAGCAGGGGGTGCTTCTTAATTAGGAATTAATATTCAAATGCTTCTGGGAAAAAAAAAAGAAAGAAGGGGGGAAAAAAAATATCACATTCCAGCCTCTTTGGGTCGTAAAATGTCAGTCTGATAATGGCACCCACATCTCTGACTTTACTTACTGTCGAGGGAGAAAAAAACAGATTTATCTTTGAATAAAAGTAGTTATTTTTGTTTTTTCTGAGCCTGTGTGATTGTAATTAATGTTAAGACACTCTCTAAAACAAGGGATTTATTATAATGCAAGGGTGAGGATGGCTTCTATTGACCTTTTCCTCTGCTGGAGTTTCAGTGTTTTAGTATGTGCTGCTTGCACTGGAAAGAATTTATAATCACAGGGCTGTCAAAGACAACCATTGTTCTCCCTGCTCTGAACATGTGGGTCAGCTACAAGTGCTTTCATATCCCCCAGAGCCAGGAGCTGGCAAAGAGTAAAGAGCACAACTGAATTCTTCTGAGGCATCAGGAAAAGCATTTTGCATAGTTTTCATTGCTGATTGCTTCAGAAAGACATCCCTCTTTCATAACAGGAATTTCTCTTCAAGGTAGAGGGAGGCTGGGGCACACTGCTTCATTATTTTGCCGAGCTGAAGCAGCAACAACAAATGCTGTCTGCTGGTGTCCCGGCCGGATACAATAGATGGGCAAGAGGAGGGGGGATCTTTTGGAAAGCAGCAGACTTAAACCTGATGCAGGCACAATGTTAAAATTGTAGTGCCTTTGCCTGTGCTATGAACTATGGACAACAAGTCAAGTTTCAGGTTACTTTCAGTTTTGATGCGTTTATTAACTTGCCTATTGCAACTTTTTCTCAGTTCATCGTACTAATCTAATGGGTGGGGTTTCCTCTTAATCAGCATAAAATTGCGGTTTAGTGCATGCTTGTATTTTTGTTGTGAAGGGGAGAGGGGGTAGAAAACAAGGAAACTCTTTTTAGGGGAGGAGATTTTTAGTATTTGGGAAGATGCTTTGTTGTCTGATGCGTGATGGATCTCACGGGTGTGTCAGTGCCTTCTTGAAGAGGTACCTGCTGTACTTCCGTGTAGGAAACAGAGGATATTGAGAGCCCAAAGCGCAGCATTCGTGACAGCGGCTATATAGACTGCTGGGACTCTGAACGCAGCGATTCCCTCTCCCCGCCTCGTCACGGCAGAGATGATTCCTTTGACAGTCTGGACTCCTTTGGCTCTCGCTCACAGCAGACACCGTCTCCAGATGTAGTGCTCAGAGGGAGCAGTGATGGTAAGTACTGGTCGCAGCGTGGCACATGCATAACGTTGTGACATACAAATAACGTTTCTGGAGCAAATGTGCCATTCGGAAGCTGGACACAGCCTCTGAATCATGCTAATCCAGTGGGAGAACTTCTCTGTGAATGATGATTTGTGCTCCCTGAGGTTTAGATTATTTTGCCAACAACTTACTTGAAGTCTGTCTCAGGATAACGTAGCACTGGAAAATGACTTACATCATTCCAGTGTAATTTTATGATGGGGAGAGTGCTTTTCTGGGTTACGGTGTAAGAGGATGTTGTGCAGACTCATTTTAACTTATGAACTAGGCTAGAGCAAGAAATAAAAGTGCATGAACAAGGGAAATATTGAAGCAAATAAAATGCATCGTGCATAAACCCTGGGCAGGTAGATGACATAGAAATATCTTGGAGATATCTGACACTTGACAAAGTTTTGAAATCTGATATAGAACATCTTACCAAACGTTATATTTGTTTTCATGGCATATAGAATATTGGGTAAATTAACAGCTTACAGCATCTTCGCCATCTCCGTGCACCTTCGAGTGAAGACACGTGGCTGTTGACTTACAGAAGGGTGCTGCTTCTCTGCTTTACTTGTCTGATTCCCAGAGACTTCCAGAGGCTTGTAAACACAGTGTACAGGATGAGGAAGGATTTGCTAGGGATAGCAGCATGCACTTAGGTTACCTGTCGTGAGTAGGATTCTAGTTCAGAACAAAAGGATGCTTGATGGAGGCTGCCTTTGCGTGGTTACATTCCCAATGAATGGATGAATCAGTCAGACTTCATCATCAGATGAAGTTATGTTCCACACATGAATTGCTTCTCCTTAGTAATGTTATTCGTTCAATGAAAAAAGGAAGGGCAGAAAGACTTTTTGGTAGGAACCAGATGTTCATACTGCTTTTGGCAGTGTGAAAGAAACTGGTGCTAATCATAACCGGACACATGAGAGATTTCCTGAGGTGATGAGGAACTCCTTAAAACTTAAAAGCTGGCAGGGAGAGCTGGTATCACAGCTGAATTGTGAAAAAGCTGTGGGGAAAGCAGGGCTAAGATCTGCTCTGCTGTTTTGAGTGGACTGTGGTACTGAGGCTGTTGCTGGTTGACCATTGAGAAACAACTACTGAGGCTGATTACCTGAAACAGCCTGATGCTCCCTCAGACACTGAACTGAGCATAGTCTTCACGTTACAAAACGTTTTTCTGCCTTCCCAAATGAGACAAAATTGTGGTGTTGGCAAACAGGAATGACTCACGTGTCCTAATCAAGGAGTGTTGCTCCATCCTGGGTGCTCAAGGAGTGTCCAGTGTCCCTGCCTAGTTGGAGCTGCTGGGCAGCCAGTTACATATGTCCTGTAGCTGCTTCCTATCAATTTCTACTGTATTAGCAGATTTTAGTACGGTTTTGTGGTTGGTTGTTTGCCACAGCTAAGACATACTAGCTTGTCACATTCTTGAGTCCGTAACAAACACAAAATAACATGCAAGCGTACAAAGCTTGTTCTTAAAAATTAGTCTTTAACTGTATCCAGACCCAGGGTGCATGCAGATGCTGTGTGCACACATATGACTTGTCCAGCCCGCCCTTTCTAATATGTCCCATTTCCCAGCTTGCTGCTGCCATAACTTCAAGCTGTCTCCTCCAAGAGTTGCAGGTGAGGTGTAGCTTGGCTGACCTCTTTTCTGTTGAGCCTCTTCCTGTGGCCCCAGCAGGCCGGTGTTTCACTCAGCTGCACATAGTTTCTGATAGAAACAATGTACATGCAAAGCTGGATGGAAAAAAAGATTCTGCTTGCATTACTTCTGTCTCCATTTAGATAGGAGCTTTATAAACCCAATAATGTGATAGCAAAATAAAACTATGATTCCTTCCACTCCTAGAAAAAAAAAAACAATGAATGGAGATCATTCGGGTGATCCTAAGGTGATGATTAGTTTAGGTGGAAGCAACAAGTAACACTACCTTCACGAATGCCAGCTGTGATCAGCCCCACTGTGTAGGAACTGCTCTGGTGTCCTATACGGACACTGTGACAGAAAGCAAACAAAACCAATGGTAGAGCAGAACAGTTTGTTTAAAACACAGTAAACTACAGACTCACCTGCCCATAGAGTTGCTAATGTACTCAGGAATGAATAAAATCTTCTGCTTGGATCCTTGTACGAAGGATGTGTGAGAGTCCGTGGTGTATAACTGCTTGTTACAGGTTTTGGAAACTGGCTGCTGCTTCTTCTACTTGGAAATGCAGAACAGCAAAGTTAAGGTTATAAATGTAGAGCACGACTGCATCTTCCATTCGATGCCTTGGCTTCAAGTACTTTTTTTTGCAAATTTGAGCTGAAAATAATTTCACGAGTGAAATATGAATAATTAAAGAAGCTGTTTGTCTTTGAAGTACTCAGCTGGGGGATACTGGTAGGCACATCAGTAATGAGGGAGAGGATCTGTTCTAATTCCTCTGCTACTGTGATTATCTATTCCAGCATTTCTATCTGCTGGTTCAAGGCTGGTTTTCATGTGATACAAAAATAAACACCAGAACAAAGTCAAGAGCAAACAGAATAGCAAATAACAGTAAGAGGTCTTTTCATTTTCTTTCAGTTCCTCTGTGGCCCTGCGCAGTCTCATGATATTACAGCTCTTCAAACCTCAGCTGTCCTCAGACACTCATGATTCTGCAGCCATGTCTCCACTTTTTGTTTACACATAGACTGAGGTTACCAATCATGGTGCCAGTTATCATATGCACTTAACCAAAATTGTCCAAGCAAAAGATTACTGGCAAAAAGTAGAGTGTGTTTTTTGTCTAACTAGCTCATTCCCATTGTGTCTCGTCTTTTCTTACTGTTCCCTTTCATTCTTCTTCATCTCTCTCCAGGCAAACATTGAATAACTCAATCTGCTGAAAAAAACTCTTTGCAAATAACATTCCTAGCATATTTAGACCTCTTTTCCTCCCCCTACTTTGAATTATACACAAGCTACTTGTGATTTTTATGACTTCATTGTTTTCTGTTATTCATTAGGTAGCTCAGTGAATTAGCTAGTAATTTACTAGCATGGTGGATTAGCAAGAGAACACAACCTGGGTGGCTTCCCCTCACCCCAAAGAGGGAAAGAGTTATTGCATATGCAAGTGTTGCAAAGGGGACAAGGACCAGAGACATCCAATGCTCCAAAGTTGGGGGAAGATTTGAATGCTGGTTGGAGAAATGGCTGAATATGCTTCATTTCACTCATCAAACCAGGGCCTGTGATGATGTTACGCTGCTGGGAGAGAACTATTTACATAGCTTCTTTGTGAATTACTTAAAAAGGATCATGAATGGTGCAGGGAATCTAGAGAACACCCATAAAGTGGCTCCCAAGATGGCTATGAGGGCAGTTCCATTGCAAATACTCTTTAAAGTATTCATCCTACCATTTGGGAGTTTTATTTTCAAGTTGGAAAAGTCTTGCCTAAGTTTCTGTGAATGTGTTTTTTTTAAAATGGATTGTAAATACCAGGAAGCTTAGTTCATTTGAACAAATTAAAATATTCACTTAGCTCTCTATCTCCCATCTTATTCTCTGTAACTCTTGATTTTTCTCTCACCTTATTCTTTTCTTTCCCAGCAAGTACTCTTCAACCTTTGCTGTACTGATCTAACCTCTAAATCCTGAGATCCCTTCCCTGTCTGCTTGACCTTTTCCATCTGAGGATCCAGTCTCTCTGTTTCACAGTGTGCTAGACTGCTTGACCAGGCAACTGGTGAGACTGGAGAGAGACCATTTTGAGTCTTATGGTTTATAGCAGCTGATGCTTATTCTCAGATTTTGATCAAAGCCGAAGCTGTGTGCATTCAAAGTGCCATTAATATGTGTCTGTAGGAATATCCACAGATTCCTGCCATTCTGTAAATATTCAGTATGCAACCCTTTTTTGCTTGAGCTTGTGCTGTGCATGTATAAGTCTACATTCAGGAGCATGAATCAGGTCAGACATAGCCATATGTACAACTAGGAGTCATTTGGGCATAAGTCAGGTAAGCTTCTGTAGCTGTCCGGTGTGTTTGACAAGTCTGGTGTAATCTGACCTGGAGTTTTTGGGTGTGACCTGTGTCTGAAAGATGAGTTTTTCAGGGGTAGAAAATAAGAGTTGATGGAAATAGGAGAGGTGCTTAGAGGGCTGGAGCACCTCTCCTATGAAGACAGGCTGAGAGAGTTGGGGCTGTTCAGCCTGGAGAAGAGAAGGCTCTGAGGACACCTTCTTGAAGTCTTCCAGTGCATAAAAGGGGCCTACAAGAAAGCTGGATAGGGACTTTTTACCAGGGCATATAGTGATAGGATAAGGAGGAAACTGAAAGAGGGTAGATTTAGATTAAATCTAAGGAAGAAATTCTTCACTTGGAGGGTGGTGAGGTACTGGAACAGGTTGCCCAGAGAAGTTGTGGCTACTCCATCCCTGGAAGTGTTCAAGGCCAGGTTGGCTGGGACTTTGAGCAGCCTGATCTAGTGGAAGGTGTCCCTGCCCATGGCAGGGGGGTTGGAAGTAGATGATCTTGAAGGTCCTTTCCAACCCAAAACCATTCTATGATTCTATGAAAAAGCTGTTTACTGTCTGTATAGAAATCCTGGCTGCTACCTTCAGTTGACTGATTTTAAAATATAAATATAGGTAAAAGAGGCTTTCATATTTCGGTGCTCACATGCTAAATGTAATTTTTTGGTGGTATATTCTCTGATTTATGATTAAAAGAAACCTGGATGGAAGTGAAAAGAAGAGGGATTTTTTTTCTCCTTCCTCACTAGGGAGAGGAAGTGACTCGGAAACTGACCTGCCACACAGAAAGATGCCAGATGTGAAAAAAGATGATATGTTGGCAAGGCGGACCTCACACGGTGAACCTAAATCAGCTGTGCCTTTTAACCAGTACCTCCCGAACAAGAGTAATCAGACTTTCTATGTACCTGCTCCACTTCGGAAAAAGAAAGCCGAACGAGAAGAGTACCGAAAGAGCTGGAGCACGGCGACTTCACCACTGGGAGACAGACCTTTCAGGTAAGACCATCCTGTCTGACTTTACCCTTCCTTGGTGATGATGCTTTAACACTTGCCTGATTTTCATTCTTTTCGTAAGATGTATGGAGCGCCTTCTGCTGTAGTAAATCTCTTGCTGAGATGGTACTGGTAAATTATTTGTGGCAATTGACGAGGGTGGGACCAGTGGAAAATCACTGTCTTGATATCATTATTTACCATACAATGCAACGTATAACTTGTGTTTGACAAGATGTTGGTTAATATAAGTACCATGGATGTTGACTCAAACCCAAGGCTGGGCAAAAATGTTCTGGATGATCTGTCTCAGTTGTCAAGACAGTTACTCGCTGACAAATGACACTTGTAAGTAACATTAGATGTATTCAATCAAAATAGATAGTACTTTTGCTGTGTTTTTAAAAATCAATTATTTATATGTTCTATACAGCAGTACAGTTTATATAGCTATGACTATGTGTTTCTGCATGCTGGTTTTGTCAACTGAGATTTCAATTTTGATTTGGCCTAAGAAGCAACTTCCATTAAAGAGCATAATTATCTTCCCGGATCATTCATCAGAATAACCTTTGGCGTCTTGATATCAACAAAATGTGCTTATAATAAATAAGCCTATATGCTTCAAGCACAGCATACACTAAACTGCCTTGTGTAATTCAATAGCAAACCCCACCCTGAAACCATAGAAGAAGAACAGAATGAAACATCAGGACTGTGTGAACAGGAGAAAGTGAGCTCCATGGCTCCTGAGGCAAGCTCCCTTAAAAATCAAGTAGGTTTGAATCAAAGCGAAGGAAACTCCATAGAACAGTCTCCTTCATGTAGTGCAAAAGAAACATCAGCATCCAAGGGGAAAGATGCAGAAGAGATCAGAAAGTTAAGAAGACTCGAACAAGCTGGCATTAAGGTCATGTCAGCAGCCCAGCGCTATGGCAGGTCAGCCTAATGGTGTGGGAAGTTGTGCACGCTTCATGTTTTTGGGATTGGCTGAAGTGTGGGTTTCCTCGATCCGCTGTGATTTCACTTCTAACAAAAATCCAGCCTGCTAAACACTCACCATTGCTAGTGAAGGCCATGGTCTGAAAAGGCTTGTGATGTGGCAGCTGTGGATTGCAGAGTTGTATGATGCTAACTGCATTTGTGTTGAGAAATTGTATTGTCTTGCAGCGTAATGTAAACAAACTCCAAGAAAACTACTGCCCAGACTACTCGACACCTTCCACCTAATGCTTTCTTGCGTTTAATAAAAAATACATATACATGTACATTAAAAATGTCTTGTTTAGGCAAAAGTTTCAGAAACTTACTTTACTTGTTGCCAATGGGATGGTTTAGTTTACTGAACCACCCTTTTTGTGTGGTTACTATTTTTAGCTGCGATAATAAATGATGCATTTATTTTTAATGGCAGGAACTATAAAAATACAGAGCTTGTTAACACATGTACCAGTTCAAGCATGGAGGCATAGTTCAGCAATCATAATTTGACTGACTTTGGCATGGAGAATCAGTAGTTATTCGCTTATTACCTGCGCTATTTATTTTTGGATGTTGTTCAATTTGGTTATTTCCTGTTCTTTAACTCAAGAGCTGAATGATGGCTAGGCTCACTGCCCATGCCTTTGCATCATCTGATATCAGATCCTCATGAAAAATCTCTCTTTCTCGTGGGGATTGCCCACAAAGCAGTTTCAACCAGCATGTCAGAAGACTAAGCTCTTATAAATGATCAAAAAGGTTTGGCTACAGGGTAAGTGTCCATATGTCCTCTCCTCCAAAACATTTTATTTAGGATTATGGGGTGAAATCCTGACAGTGAGTAGTTTAGCAGATGCTGATCTACAGTCTGGGCTTTGAAATGTAGTTGTAAAAAGTACAGCTCCTATGTGATACAACTCGTTTATAGATACAGTGCAGCTTGTCTACAGCCATATACATGTGCCATATGCGGATAAAACAGTCACAGTATATACGCTGTCGTATGTCCTCTTCTCAGGTTTGCTTCACTGTTGACAAGCTGTAATGAACCAGTGCTTGTGTGTGGTTGTGGGGTACTGCTTTAACGAAGCCAGATGCTAATGAAGAGGAACTATCTGTCATAAATTAGTCCTTCAGGCTCAATTAGTGTGCTTGGTCGATCAAGAATCCATAAACCAGTAGGATACTACCGTAATCCTATTCTGAGACCAAGGCTGTAGTATTAATGGTAGTAACATAGTAATATGTAGTAAAATGTAGTAATAGCTTGTGTTTAGCAGCACGATGCACAACAAATAGTGCTGTTTACGTTTGCATTTGGAGGATGCTCACCACATCAAGAGTCCCTTTTCTGACCCTGCGCTTGATGTACTGGCTTGATCTTCATGAAAGAAGCACATGTGATCTAATGTGTGGTTCTTTGGCAGGAAATGGAGTCTCTTCTTTCCTTGGGCAATCTGTTGTCCTGCAGGGCTGAAGGAGAAGGGAGGAGAAATTACAAACCATTTTCCTTCCTTGCTCTCAGTGGAAGCAACTCGTGGAATTCGGGAGCTGGAGGAAGGAGAAGCTGCTGGTTTTCTGCCCTAGTTGAGGGTCAAAGAGCAGAGCTTTGTAGCCCAAGCTTCACATAGTGAAGTAGGACCCTGCTCCTGGGGACTGTAGAAAGACACAGCAGAAAAGGCACTGGGGTCAGAGGTCTGGAAGGAAAATTATTTGTATATGTAAGTGGAAGAATAGTGGGTGAGGAGAAGGGAAGAATTTAGTAGTGACACTTTAGGGTACAGGGGAGCATTTAATCATCTTTCTTAATGTCTCATTTTCATTCCATGTTCTTTGAACCTCTCCATTTTCTCTCTCCTTGGCATCAAATTCAAATTTTCATGCACTGATGACACTGAGCAATTCTCAGTCCCTCTTGTTTCTGTATTCTGATGGGTTTTTTTCCTTTCACCTCTCTTATTCCCTCATCTTTCTATGATGCCAGCCTCTCTTTTTTTCACCTCAGGTTGTCAGTTGTCTTCCAGTTCCTCTAGGATGTTTGCAGGCTGTTTCCCCTCAACATATTGACCTCTGGAGGACACCCACTGTGACTTTGAGTTCTATAAGACATCTAATTGTTCCCAAAGCTGAAACTCAGTAGGACACTTTTCTGGGTCCAGCACAGGAAGGATTTGAACTTGTATGCAAATGTATTTTTCGCTTGGAATCTAAGTACTTACCTCTGTTGCTGTAGCATGTTCTAGAAAGGGGCTCCACTGAACTAGATAGACACTATACAAATGCATGTTAAAAAGCATTCCCTCTTCCCAAAGGAGTATATTGTCTCTTCATAGCATGTTGTTTTATTGATGTGTGATCCTCCTTGCTTGCTTATTGTCTGCGTCTGCCTCTTACTTACACTATTCTATCTGAAAGGTAAGGATCAGATTCATGGAGACTCCTTACAAAAAGAATTAAGTGTGTTGTAATAGATGATGGAGAGGAGGATGTAAGTGAGAAACATGAGCAAACTTTTTTGACATGTTTGTTGCAAGAGTGACATGGGCTCTTATCTTGGCAGTGCATAAGCATGCAAACCCCTTTTGTAGTTCTGAAATGCAATAGAAGGATCCACAAGCCTGTGTGAGACCCTGCCTCAGGGAGTGCAAGTGCCCACAGTCTGACATTTTGGAAGCAACTGGTGTACCAGCATAGACTCAAGTGTTGTTTCTGCAAGGGCCGGGGCTGGGTGTGCAAGAGTGATTTGCAAATCTGCAGGGAATTCTGGTCCATTGCAATCTTCAAATCTACAGTCTTCACTATCTCTGGAGTAAACTGACCTTAAAAAAGCACTTTTGAGACTATCACAAGCTGATTCAGGAGACCCCAAAATGTCACAGCTAACATCTGATTCCATTAGAAACAAATTATAAATGAATGGAAAATATTCTTAACCTAGAAACTGATCGCTGAAGTCTAGTTACATACTAAAAGCATTAAGTTCTTCAGTTATTCATTACCATGACTCGTATTTGCTCTTTTGACTATTATAACTCTATATTTCTTTGTTGCCAAAAATACCCTTCTTAGAAGTGCTACGTTTGATGCTCTCAAGCTTCAGTAGTGTTGGTGGACATGAGACTGAAAAATCCAGCAGTTTTTACTGAATAATCACATGGTTATACATAGCTCTTAAAAACTAAAAGCATAAAACAATACACCCAACCTAACCAGCTGAATAAATACTCCTCTTAATGATTTTCATTTAAGAAGTAAATATAAACAAGATTTAATGGAGTATTATGTGATTTTATACATGCCCTTTATGTCCAGGGTTCTTAAAATTATTTCCAAATTATTAGATTTCAGAAAAGGGTAATGTTACCAGTAGTAAAGGCTGATTTTTTTTAAAAAAAGTTAATCATGTGTAACCTGGCTTATTTGGGAGAACAGGTCACAGCTTATATGACTTTTAGATAACTGTTTTCCTTTGCACCTAAAACATTAGGCACAATGTATCTACTTTAGATCAGTATATTTTCTCTGAAGTTTGTACTGAGGGGAAAAAAAAGATGTCTTGGGAAACCTAAATGGAAAATCAGACTCTTTCCCTCTTAATTCATCTTGTAGTAACTGTATTGCAGGTTTAAAAAGCGAATTGGATTTAGGAAGATCTATGCTTATGTATTGGTGACCTGTGATTTAGAATTGAGTGATGTTCAGCAGTGGAATTTGAACCTGAAGATGATCTTGTAGTCCTGTTGATTTTGGTATATACAAAAGTCAACATATTTAATAAACTCCTTACCATATTCTTTTATGGAAGAAATAGTAGCAGAAGACTCTTGTAGAATATCATTCTAAGTGGAGGGTAAGGGATTGGACCACCCTTGCTGATGAAGGGGGTATGCACAGCATACAGCAGCTCAGAGCTGTCTGTCCAGCTGTTTGGGAAGCTGTTGTGAACAGAGATGCTCATCAAGGAGAGGGACAGCGGATCCCTTTGGAGCGCTGTCGGCCAGTGTTGTCTGTTGCCTTAAATGAAATCTTGATCCTTCGGAGAGAGCTAAGGAAAAAGTTACCTTTGGCTAATTTGAGAGCACGCTCTCCACATCACTAATGGAGAGTCCTGTGCATTGCAGCCAGCAGTTTCATATTGCTCCTCTGTCTTCCGAGGCCTGAGCCAGGCTGACCTGTGAGGGATGGTTTATGACTTCCCTGTAACTTTCTCCAGCGACTTTGTTGAGCAGTACTTTGAAAGGGCAACTAAGGGCCATAAAATAAGTGGTGTGTATTGTGGGCTTGCAGGACTTTAAAATGTTTTAGAAAAGCAGCTAATTATAGCACTACTGTTTTCTTAAACAGAAGAGAAATTCGAAGCAGCCTCTGAGCTGCTTACATTTGCTTTCTTAATGTAACTGTTTAATCCTTTGTGATACCCTCTTTTTCCCTTTGTGTAGCAAGGTGTGCTATATGAAAGAGGAAATGCAAGATACTTGCAGCCTACAAAAGCAATGCATGGAACAGTCTACTACTTGATATTCAACTTTCTGAAATACCAGTAAATACAATTTGATTTTTAAATGGGAGAGTCACATAGCTCTTGCCATCTGTCTTTTCATTTTGCCTAAGAGTATTGACCATTACAAGTTAAAATAAGCTTAATCTTTCTAAGTACCAGCTGTCAAGGGTCTTTATTGTCGTAATCTTAAGTAACAACAAGGTGACGTTGGTATCAGTCTCGTTTCTGACCAAGGCAGATGGCAGCGTGTTCCAGCCTGCCAGTATCATCAGCATACTGGTGCTATCGTTGTAGCTACTGTATGTCAGCATAGGCCAAGAGGGCTTATTGGGAAGGGTAGTTAGGGAAAGAATCAAGCATGGATGCGTGTGAGAAGAAAAGCAGGCCAAATATCTGGTATTTCAGGATTCAGCAATGTTGGCCAGGGATCAAGTATTTGCATCAAATCTCTTTCTTTAAGTGTTTGAGAAGTTTAATACTGCCATTTACAGTACTACATTCACTGCATCTGGTATGTTAAACTGTTCTTGCTGATTCTTCTAGCAGTAGCTAAAATAAGTAAAGATCCAACAATACTGATTTTCTGTGTGAAGTCCTTGTGGATTTGTTACCTGTGTATGATAGGTGTTGTTGATAACAAGGCTTTGCCTGATCTGACAGCAGCCTGAAGCATATTTGATTAACTGTGCTTGTTTTATGACCTGGAGATGAGTGCTGCCACTCCCTTCTCCTCCCCTGGTGCGTCAAGAGCTTTCTTTAATTTTGCTCTGTGTCAGTAAAAAGCAAACATGTGAAGACAACGGAAGCATCCCAGACATCATCCTTCGCAAGGACAACCCCTTCATGACACATTATCAAGGGAAGGATTCTGGTTCAGAAGATGAAGCAAGCAGCAGAGTTCCCGATTTAGAAAAGGATGACTTTGCCACCCGGAGAGCCAGAATGAATCAACCCAAACACATAGTTCCTTTTAACTCCTTTTTAATTGGACCTTATACAAGTAAAGATAAAGGTAAACTGGAAGATGTTAAAAAGCCGTTGCAGATGGAAAAGCAGGAACATGCAAGGTGTGCATTCATGGTCTTTTTCTTTTATTTAATGCTTAATTTCACAGGGCTTATTACTGTGTAGGGGTAACGCTGTCTTGACTACTAGAATCTTACAGGATAAAGTAAATACAAATGCCTTATCATAAAGTGGAAAAAAAAAAAGTAAATTACCAACTGTAGTTTTTTGCTGGAGTATCAGAACCAGGAGCTTAAATTGGCTGTAAGTGTAAATAACATAAAGACTACATACTTTCGTTACCTAAGCTCATGAGCATAAGTAGTGGAGGATCAACTTAGAATATACGTTTTGCATCTCAGCTCTTTTGCTGAGCGTTTTTAATGCACATTTTTGGATGCCTTTGTTTCATCTAATGCCCTTTTAACATCCTGCGTAAAACATGGGCTCAGGTAAGTCTTCAGTTAAGGCACTGAATATATATGCCTGCTATACTGTGCCAAATTGTGTTGCACACGGTCCTAATGTTTCTTATACAACATTGGTTTTGGAAATGGAGCATGAGTTACAAGGTTTCAGGCTAGAAAATCTCTTCTTTCTTCAGTTCGGTGATACAGACCTTTAAGAACTTGCTGAACACAAGTATCTGCTAGGCACGGATCTTCTTCAGGAAACAAGTATATTTGTTTTAATTGTGCAAAGAGAAGCGATCCTAAGTAAAACCACTATATACATGTTACAGTGAACCTTGAGTATAACAACTGATACATTCAGAAAACTTCTCTTAATATCTAGTAGCTCTTTCCAGTAATGCGAAATATGCATTTCAGCTGCTGGTAATTTGATTATATTAATGTTTTCTAATGACTAGTTTGGCAGGGCATCTGAAGAGCACATAACCAAATTTTAATATTCTAATGCTATTGACATGACTCTAAGATCAAAGAAATTCTGTAGTATGTTTGCAAGCAAAACTTGAGTTCACTTTGCTAATAATATGAAAATTAGATATTTGTAACTATTTAAGAGAAAGCTTATTGCAGAAATGCTTAGTACAGTAATAACTTAAAGATTTTTCTTGCTTAAGCTAGGAATAGAAGTCATGCGATGAAGTGATCTCAGTAGTGTGTGAGAGGGGTAGCGTAGATGAGAGGTTTCAACTTCAAATGATTAGTTCCATGTTTACTTCCTAAAATTAATGTAAAACCAATCTTAGAAATTCAGTTTTATCTTCTTGTGCTCTGATCCTCTTCCATTGACACTGATTTATCATTGCTCCCTCAAAATATCTTTTCTGGCTAAACTGGAATGGGCATTAAATTAGAAGAAGACGGGTGCACATGGCGTCAGCAAGGCAAATAGTGACAAGCAAAGAGAACCCACTTTTGCAAACTGAGAAGACTGAGTCAGAGGAGAAACAGCAGGTGAAAGGGCCTGATACTGAAAGAAATGATTTGCCTAAACAAAAATCTGAAAGTGCCCTTCCTCAGCTACAAGAAGATGTAATTTTTGCAAATGCCTCTATAACAAAAGCAGATCTGGAGACCTGGAAAAGATTGAAACTGTCAGGGGAGTCCAGGTACGGTTTCTGCCTGTGGACAGGATTGCCACCCTAGGGAGCATGTTTAGTATGTCACGGTCCACTGTATGTGCTTGTGGTTTTGAACTTGAAGAATGCCTTAATGACAACGAGTCCTTACCTATTTAAATTTCCAAGAGTCGTTCGAAATCTGTACAGGGATGCTAGCTATCATGAAACGAAAATGTGCCCACCATTTAAAGCACTATAGTAGTTTCACAGTTGCTGCCCCAGTGGACTCTTTTAGTGTCCTATCAGAAAGGACGCTCTTGTCTCATGGATCAATCTGCTTTGAAGCTGCTCTGAGTTGAACAGCGCAAAGGTCCACGTGACACCACTGATTTAGTAGTACTGTGCTGCTGCTAACCAAGTTATCTTCAGGACTTGGGGCATTATACCTTGGCTTTAAACAAGGATCAGCATCTCTTTGCATTACTGTGGCTATACTGCTTTTGAGACCTGAGCTAACCTATCTGCATGGCATTGTACTCCAGGGCTGCGTAAATACACCAGCACTGTTTGTCACTGCAGTAGGGGTTTCAGGAGCTTCATTTTATGGTGTAGATGTGCTCCTACTGTAAATGAAACCTCCGCAGAGAGAGTATAAAGCAGTTATTCTAAGCCGTTTCCCTATGGAGATGGGCTATATAATGTATGCAGGTGATTTGTGACTCCAGTAGGAAAGGATAACATCTCCTAGCCTTCCTCTTTAGGTGCGTGCCATTTTCCAATTAAAGGTGGCCATCTGTTCAGGCATTCTTTGAACAATGTGGTTACTTTATGTAATTTTAGCTTTAATACAAACCATCAGAACTCAATCATTCTCTTGTCTCAAAGATGTTAGTGGTGGTTTCTCCATTACTTTTGAGGTGATTTATTAAGATCAAGAATCAGTTCCCTTTGTTTAGGATAAGCGAATCGCCCTTGCTGGTGCTCTCATGCCACTGGAACTCCTCCATGAAGATGGGTGTGCTGGTGCTTGCGCAGTCCCGTGTAACGTGTGGCCCAGGTCTATCTACGTGAGCAGATAAAGGATCTGTGGCTTTGTTAGGGTGAAGAACTGAGTCTGGAATGGGCGGCTGTATGCCACATTGCTTCCCCTGAGGAAGGGATTTCATGAATGTACTTCTAGAGTTTCCCCAGCAGGTCTAGAATATATTCGGATTTTGTCTGTCATTTGGGCCTCAGTATACTGCAGCTATTTGTGCCTGTGTCCTTCAATTTGAAAATAAAAACCCTTCGTAACCTTAGGAGCATTCAGTTTGCTTTATTCTGAGGTCTCATTTGGGGGGGATTCTTTTATTCCTCATTCATACTAGTAAAGAAGATTTCAAATGTCCCGGTGACACTCTGCCACCAGCTGAAATCACGGTGAAAGCAGCAGCCCACGATGATTTCGCTGTCCGCAAAGCCAGAGCAAACAAAAAGACTGGTAGCCCCAAGCAGAAGTTTGTGCATTTTGGGCCAGTAACTGAGATTGATCAACAGAAATGGGACAAGCTCGTTATTGGCAGAGCTTCATCCAAGAGTGGAACAGAAGAGGAAGGCAAGAAAGACAGTGTGGAGAGTCACTCTGGTGTCAGAAGCTCTCCTTCAACTGCTACTGACCGTCCCGGGTTTGCTGAACACAGCAATGAAGTATCCAAGATACAGAATAAGTCCAGGTACTTGGTGTGACTTAGGAAGCTCTGCTGAGCTGGAAATGAGACCTGTTCTTGCGAGATGCTGATCTGCATGGAGATGGACTGCAGCATAGACCTAAGAGCTGTTTATGTGCACGGCCTTGTCATCTGACGCCCTCACAATATCTTAACGTGTTTAGGGTTATGCAAAACAGTGCTGTGCAAAGGTCTTCTGAGAGCTTGCCTCAGAATTTCTGATGAGTGGTGAAATCACTGGTATCTCAGAGTTCTGAGCTATCGTTCAAGTTTTTTTCTGCCACTTGAATTCCAGTGGCTTTGCTCTGCCTGCTTTCAGCACAGTAGGAATTTGTCCTTCAGCTTGCTGGCCTTACTGATGTTCAAAAAATACTTTCTTCAAACCTAACAGATTTACTTTTTTTTTTTGAAGATACAATGCTGAAACCAAGATGTATCTTGTGCTCTGTGTTTCTGGCATTTATCTGGAGGAGAGTTACAGCTATGGGAAGTTAACATATTAACAGAGCTTACATTTATTTGGCTTTTCTTTAATCGCTTAGTCCGTAGCTGTGGCAAGAATTTTTAATGAATGCTTTTAGCAAGCAATTCATTCAGTTGAGTTTGTGTGGCCTCCTCTTCTTACCTTTCAATTGACCTGAGAACATTTTGTCTATCTCACCCCTCCTCTCAATTGCATTGCTAGTGAGGTAGCTGCATCAGGTACAGATGACTCTTGCAGGAGAATGCTGTCACCTGTCCCGGCTTGTGGCATCGCCTCTGAGAAACAAATCCAGTGTGATTTGAACGAACTGCAAGAAAGCACTGAGGAAGATTCCGTCGGGCATTTACCAGACATTGAGAGAGACGATATGTTGGTTAGAAGAATGGGAACTTTCCAGAGGCGTACCACTAGCCCCGTTCCCATACGTTGTCCGCCCCTGTCAGTAGTTCCTCATGTGCTGCAGCAGCGGCAAGGGGAGGTGGTAGCTCATGAGAAGGATTTGAAGACTTCACAGGAAGTAGAAAGGTCAGAGAACAGAAGCAGATCCCTCTGAGCTTCATGCCTGGTTTGTGCGTGGTGTTAGCTTGGATCAGTCAGCAATGTTGTTCCATTCTTCACATCGCCTTTAAAGATGTGTTTTACTTATTCATCATGGCATGTGTTCTGTTTTATGAAATTACTTACAAGAATGTATCCTATGAACATAAACCAGTCTGTTTTCTTTCATAATATTTAAGTACTTCAGTTGTTAATTGCTGTTCAGCATGAAAATACTCTTTTATCTTTTGAGGGAATTTCTTTTGCAATCCGTGGTGTTTTGTCCAGACTTTTATGCCAGCTTCCAAGTGAATAATTCCTCGCATACGTTTTTATGCAATTCCCAACTTCTAACATATCACCTACGTAAGTGTGGCATTCAACATAGTTTCCTCTTGCTCTCACTCCCTGCGCTGTAGCTAAAGATGCCTAGTTGTCCATCACTCTGCAACTGTGTTTTGAGTAACAGTACTCCACGTTGCCTGAGCAGCTGCTGGTCTTGGGCTGCACAAGCGAGCGTTATCATGGAACAGTGTCACTTGTCTCTCTGAGCAGTACTGTCACACGAGAAGAAAGCCAAGAACAGCTTGAAATCCCTCAGCAGCAGAGCAGTGGAACAGAAAACAAAGTGAAATTTCCAGACCCACAAAGAGATGACATGTTGGCCAGAAGAACTGGAGCTTTCTTAAAACAGCCTGGGCCCAGTGTTAAGCAGTTCCTTCCCATGCCGTTCTCAAAGCAGCAGAGTAAGCAGGGCACAGCTAGAGAACTTGAGAAGAAATCTACAAGGTAAGAAAGTTGTGGTTCTCTCTTTCCCTGGTAGCTGGCCCTGTGGGCTGTTTGTCAAGGTCTCTTGATCTTGAGGAGTTGCTGTTGGCCCAGCAGCAGTTTCGATTCTGTGCCACCTCTCTCTGCTCAGAAGACAGCAATGCAAGTTTTCTGGCCCTTTTGGCAGAGCCCTGTAAAGGCTTGGAGCAGAGTTCTACCAGATGCAGAATTCTAGCAGCATGTGGAAGTGGATATGCATAGCAAGATTGTGTTACATTTGCAGAGGTTTCCGGTTAAATATGAGCTAATCATTGCAAACGTTTCCAGCTAGAAATAGAGGTGCTGGATGTGGTAGGTTAGATGCTTGTCTATGGCTTAGCTGGTGTCAGTGACTTCCAAACAGGAAATCTAGAGATCCTGAGATTCCCTCCTATTAAGGCTGGGTGTCTTTCTGAGCACCTTTGTTCAGATGAGTAAGGCTATGTGGGGAAGTTGGTGGTCTAAGCTTTTGAACAGAGTTATGTTTTGGCTGGCTGAGCCACGTGCAAGCAAGAGTGGAAAGGTTCTTACTCATCGACCTCTTCAAAGTACATGAGGAGGGAAGGATGTGCATGCACCTGTGCACACACAGATGAAAAACTAGTGTACAGGTCAGCCAGGAGAAGAAAAATCTGTCATCTACCATTGAATTGAACAGTGGTTTGGTGTTGAGAAGACCTTAAGTTGAATAGCTTTGTTAAAATATGTACTTAATACTTTAATCTTTGGTGGTGTTCAGGACAGTTTGTGTTTTTTGACTCTGAGAAATGGAAGCACAAGCTCTTTATTAAAATTATGGTTTTTGCACCTGCCTCACTTAGCTTGTCACCTATCAGCTATTTGGGTTTGTGGGGGTTTTTTTTGTTAACTTACAGTTATGCTTTTCATTATGTATATGTGATTTTTCAAATGTTACTTAATACGTCTCTTTGCACTGCTGCCTTTGGCTCACTCAGGCCTGAAAAAAGTCCACAAGTCTGCATTAATAGCTCTGGAAAACCTGTAGTACAACCAACGCAAGGACAGCAACAAGGACAGGAAAAATGCAGTCTCCCTCCTGCAGGACAAGATGAGACTATTTGTAGTGCCCAAGGGGGTGAAGGTAGCCTTGATGAAGTCCACCTTGATCAAACACCTAAGCTTCAGGAGGTTCCTGAGGAAAACAAAACGGAAACATTGTCATCCAAGGATGAGCATCCACAAACGTGAGCTCTGTATGGTGTGAATCACGCAGTTTGTACGCCCCTGTGTGCACACTTCAGAATTCAGATTTTGCACTGCTTGGTGTGTTTTCAGTCCAGACTAAAATATTGTGTGTCAGTAATGCACTTTTTAGAAACAAGCAGAGTAGTTGTGTAATGTATTGTTCTCTCTTCTACAACTTATGAAAGGAAATACTTGATTACAGGTATATATGTGAATTGCAAAAAAGGTTTATGAGTAGCAGAGGTTCAACTGGACTCTGCTGGCCATCCTCAGAGATATGTATCTTGCTTCTCTGCGATTGGAAAATGTTGCAGTGTTGAGTTTTGTACTTAATGTTCTTTAATGATAACTCTCAGATACAAATACATGGTTTGCATGGCTCTAAACAAGACTGTCACTTTAGTGGATGACACTGACTTGTGTATTATCATTATCTTTCTTCAGCTACATACACAAAAAAAAAGGGGAAATCCTATGGCTCACTTTCTGCCTATATTTGTCTCTTCCGTGCTTCAGTAATGGTGATTCTGAGCACTGCTGTGGGATGTAACTGCTAAGATTTGTCTCCGTTCATCGCATGTGTGGCACTTAATGTAAATGTTGGTATATTGTCTATTTTCAATAACTATTTTCTACGCTCATTTTAGGTATACTTCAGCAGATTTTTATAATGGGGGCATTAGCATGGAGTCGGGAGGGAGATGGGGGGTGTTCTTAGGTAGTTCGACCTTCAGACGATTAGGTAAGTCTTGTTTGCTGAGTACATGATCCCTGAGCAGCATGATTCTTTTTTGGTAAATTTTGCTAGTACACGTTGGATGGTCAAGTGACAGTTACGCAAATTGTATGGGTCCAGTTGCAATTACTACTTAATGTTTTATCAACGCTCTAATTTTATATTTGGTCTTGTAGATTCGGCCCCAGAACTGCTGTGTCTGATGACGCAGAGTAAGTTGTCTTGTGTTCACAAGATTCTATTTTAAACAACTTACACTGCATGCTTTCCCATCTTCCTACTAATTTAAAATGCAGTTGATGCCTCATTATTATTTTGCAGTGTTACAGCAAATAAATTTTTCAGAAAAGCACTGAAAAATGGAATGCAATATAGCTTACATTGCAGCTAAAAATAATTTTTATGTAAAGCCCATAAAAAACGAGTGTAATACTAATGTCCAGCTGTTGCTTAAAATATTGTTTCCTCTTTCTTTTATTTTATTTTCTTTTGTTTTTCTTCTGAATTTCCATTGCCTCTAATCAGCTACAGGTAAAGAGAGTTGGATTGAATCTGGGTTGGGTGTTGAGTTAATAAGGTATGACTTATACAGGAAGAAAAAAGAAATCCCAAGTAAAATAAAATCCATTGTGAACACTTACCAGGAAAATTTATCTTCAGTTGTTAGTTTATTGTAATTTTAAACTTTCTCTTGAATCCCTTCTAGGTTGGGTTTCATTTAATAATGTACTAAATTTCACTTTTTTAAGCTCTTCACCTTGATGCTTTACTTTTCACAGAAGGAGTAGGACTGTGACGTTTATTGCACTTAAGCATATTTTGTGTGTGGATACATGTAAACTGTAGTTCAGAATAGTATGCAATGTCATTTAGAAAGCTCTTTGAAGGTATTAGCTATTCTTACAAAATGCAGGCATTTAGAGCAAAGAAATAGTTGGAAACTACCCATGTAACACTGTCCTTGATATCCTTCTTCTGTTCACAGAAATGCACATGACGTCTGTCTCTCAGATTAAATCACAAAATAGAGCATAGAGATTTTTTTAATAACAAGTATATTCAGAGAGTCATATATCATTTTTCATACTTTCCTCTAATGATAAAGGCTAGAATCGTGGACTCAATTTCTTTACAGGACCTTTATGCTGTGAAAAGCCTGTGTCTTCTGACCACAGAGTAAATGTAATAATTTTCAAGCAGCAGAAATATTTTCAATCAAATTAATAAGTGAGATAAAAAGTGCATAACAACACAGAAGCATTATACTTAAGAATAGAGACTTCCCTGCCGTTTCAGAAAGCCTGCCTGATTGATTTGTTCATTTGTTTTCCCACATTTTTACATGTCTATATTAAATACAAACTTTAGAGTAGGTACATGGAGATGCCTACAGAGGCATTGCAATACGTTTGGTTGCATAATGTGAGAATAGCAGAGATGAATAAATCATATTGTTTACTCCACTTTGATTCTGATTTTATTTTAAAAGGCAAAACAATAAATGTCCAAGCCTTGTTGTTGTCCTTTCCAGATGTGCCACAGTTTACAGAGCAACTGTTTTCCTAAACTGTCTTTAAAGTCTTTATAAATCTAAGATCGTATTTTTCCTTCTGAAGATGAAGTACTTAAGAAGAATCTAATAAAATTTGGCTCTTAAGTAGGAAAAATAAATTGAACTGACATTTAAAATGCTTCCAAAGTGTTTGTCAAGTCTCCTTTGAAAACTCTGTAACTTGAATTCAGTTTTAGACTAGGTGCTGTTTATTCCAGCAGCAAAACTAGAAACTCTCTTGTTAGATTGACAACGTTCCCTTTGCTGGTTAGTGAATGCTAGGGATTGTCATCAGCCCTGATCTGTCTCAAGGTCCAGAAAAGGCGGTACTTAGTGTGTTGCTACTCATCAGCAGTGTTCCCGTCTCCCAAGGAGATGGAATTGAATTATGGTGGTAGTGTGACAGTCCAGTGTGGGTTTAGGTTTATGCTTTATACTTTAAGCCTGACAAGCAAATTATATGAGCTGAGATTTTGGGGTATTTGCTTACCAGAGTTTGATTCTTTAAGCCAGACTGTCACTTTTTATGTTTTGTTGGGGTTTCTTAAGCCTTAGTATATCTGTGAAATGGTAGTGCAGTTTTTTACGTTATTTCTCACTTTCAAATTAAATGGTTTGAACACTTGTTCAAACCTGTTTAAAAAAAAAATGCTGGATGATATAATTGACAAGAAGAGCTGTAATTTTCAAGAAGTAGCATAACTTAAAAAATCACATCATCCTAAAGATCTAGCCCTCCAAAATACACTGCTGATCTGCATAGTGGTTTTTGCCAGATCTTTGTTAGAACACCAGGTCTGGTACACTGGTCAGCAGAAAGGCCTCTGGCTTCCGGACAGAGTTTGGATAAAAACACCGGTTACTTCTCCACTATCTACTTGCATGCATGTGTGGCCTCTGGCCCAGCACGTAGCTGAAGGAAGGACTAAATCTAGTTCTGTTCATGCAGGTGTTAGTAATGGGCTGGAGCCATTTGTAGTTTATATAAGAAAGAAGTAGGACAAAATTATGTGGGACTCATAGTGACAGTGTCTTTTGGCAGAAGCTCAGAGTTTTGGCCTCTCTGATGCTTTCCTAAGGATGAACTTGTCAGGCAGAGAAGCCGATGCGGACCTTTCAGTTGGCCTTGTCCATGTATTCAGGAAAGTAGGTGGTTCTCCTTAAAGGTTACTACGTGTTGTTCAGAGGAGAGCACAGTGCTTTGAGATGTGTCTCCTTCAGATTGCTCTCTCGGGAAGGTACATTTATGCAATAACATGTTGCTGCAGAGTTGATGTTTGAACCTACCTGATTGCTTACCCGTGGGAATGAAGGTGGTGACAGTAGGAGGTGACAACTAGAGTAGAAGGTGCATGTTTGATTCCTGGCCTTTTCCAGAGTACCTTTTTTATTGCATCGTTGATAGCCATAAACCCTTTGGTTTCACTGTCTCTGTGCACCCTGAGAGGCCTGAGTGAATGCAGGAAATAAATACTAGCCTTTCATTAGGACATGAGGGGACTCTTGATAGAAAATATTTTTATTTTCCCATCACAAATGGCAAGAGAGCAAGTACTCGTGCATTCTGCTAGAACCAGTTACCAGCATTTCAATTCTTCTGTTTTCCTCTGCTGTATGTGAATGAAAAATTTTGTGAGATGAGGAAAGGATACAAGGAGGGAGCTACACAACCAGTTTGGCCCAGTGGGCACAAGGTGGTAAATATTTAACACTAAAGGCTTTTCTTAGTGTGAGTTTCAAAAGTTCTTATACTAGAATAACCCTTTAAGGATGACTTTATTATAAGTTATGCATCTCCCAACCTACCTTACCAGTCTGCAAAATATGACTGATATTTAAATGTTCCTTACTAGGTGATACACCTTTAGTTTTAAAACCAGCAAAACTTGCCATCTCTTTAGGTTCTGTTATTTAGGAGTGCTTCAATCCAATCCTGAGCAATGCAACCGTTAAACTACCCACAGAAAACCCAAATTAGTGTACCCCTCAGCACTGTGTTTAAGGGATGAAGCACAGTAATATGCTGACCTTGCTGTTCATGCTTAAAGGCAATAGGATGTGTATTCTGTCCTTTATTTCTGAATAAACGCCTACTAACAGGATGGGATCTGTGCATGTCCTTCTCCATCCACTGTCCAGACCTTTCAGTTTTCCCTTTAGAGTGGTTCATTCCCATCTTTGCTTGCCTGAATACAAATGTCAGCTAAGTATATACGTGCACAGCTTTCCTTGTCTGTTCACTTTGATTACTGCAGACACGATTGCCAACAATTCTGTCTTCATTGGGTGCTTCTCCTGCTAGTTGGCGCATTGGCTCACCTAAAGCTACAGATGATCGTTTGAAGACTGCTGTGAAATCACTTCATATGGAACTGCATGGCTTTTTTTTTTTTTCCTTGCTTTCAATAGCACAATTGAGGTCATGTTTTACTAATAATAGGTAATAGGGGGGAGTAGTAAGTATGTTATCTTCATGTGAAGATATTTATATAATGTGAATGGATGTGTAATATCAAACCATGAGGTTGTTTTTTTTTTATTTAACTCTCCAAAGGTCAGGGGCAGAAATAGAACACGTAGAAAAAAATTGTTTTGTCCTGAACGTCAGCTTTTCCTTGTTAGGTTAGCTGTATTAATAAGCTGGTGCTGATAGCATTGAGTTTCTTCCAGGCAGGGAGGGGAGAGGAGGAAGTACCATGCTGTTTGTGCTGCGTGTACTTCTCTGGGCGGGCTCTCTGCAGTTTTGTACGAATAGTGTTTAGCCAGCCATGCTGCCCCTAATATACTTCTCAAGCCTCTCTTGTTTTATACTGAAATGGAGTCTTCTGTCTGCCGTGTTAATTGGAAGGGTCTTGAAAATTCAGTGGGAAATGAATCTTCAGAAAGTAAAATGTTCTGAGCTCAGCTCTGAATAGAATGATTTTAATAAGAGCTATTGATGGAGGTGTAACGTTAGTAGTGCGTCTTAGTGAGAGACGAACTTGCTGTTGACTAAGAAAAACAAGAGAAAGTTGAGGAGTATGATGCCCGGAGTACTATGTGGGAGCCATAGGGATGCTAACTGGTCCTTCTAGGGGACTGCTGCTTTTGGGAGCTTCGAAACGGTGCAGGTGTCTGATTCTGCTGTAGCACCCTCATGTGGCTTTCACTCTAACAAGCTGAAGGAATATAAGCCTTTAAATAACGCTGCACCGCTTCTTTTTCCCCCCGTGTTTAGGAGTATGAGCATGTTTGACATGAGATGTGAAGAAGAAGCTGTGACTCAGCCTCATAGCAAAGCTCGCCATGAGAAACTGCAGAACATACACAACCAGCTGAAAGAGGATGAGACCAGATGGCAAGATGTGAGTATGCAACATCATCTGCAATGCTGCCGTTGAGGCCGACTAACTAGGCAAAAAAAGTGCAACCTCCTAAATCTACAGTTGTTCTGTAGCACTAAAATAATCAGGAGCTTTTTTCCATTTTTTTTCCCCTCAATGAGTTGTTGCTAAGAGCATAGAAGTTAATAATTTGATGTAAATTACATAATACAAGACCTTCTGGTGTCTCTGCATGTGCACCAGGTATTTTGCTTTTTTAAAAAGATGTAATTAAACTGTGATTAGGAAGCAGAACAGCTTCTAACTGCTGATTTCTCCAACTTTTATAATTATTAAATGTCCAAAGTGACAAAATACAAGACTCGGCAGGACAGCGAATAAATAGGTTGGACTTGGCTTTAATAAATTTGCATAGATACAGAAAACGCTAACATTTTGCATCTTGTCTTAGCAAACAAATTACTCTTCAAGTTAGCTACACCCTGCTTTGGGTTACAAGGCCTTTCAAAACCCTCTTTCCTCAATGTGTTTATTTTAAGCTGTCCTGGCATTTGCCATTATCTTCAGCAAATTAATAAGGACTGAAAAGCATGATTCGCAGGTAAGTTAGTATCAAGAGTTCTAGTATCAGTCCTGTGCGTTCCTAAAGACTTATTTTAAATGAGGGATTTGGGACATCTTTTTGTAATTAAAAAAACCAAACAACAAAACCCACATCTCTCCAAGCAGCTAGTACAGTAATGTCCCACTGTAAGGTCGGTGAAACATTTCAGAGAGGTTTTTGGTAGAAAATTCAAGGAAAAGACAACAAAATAAAAATATATACAACTAAGAAATAACTTTTCCTAGTAGAACAATGAAAGATTTCAGCTGAGAGGTCTGTATGTGTGGGAAGCTATAATTTCCCAGCAGAGATAAGAATGAGTCCAAAGGCATTCAAGAGGTTTGAGAACTCTCTGCTGTTGAATGGAAAATCCTCTGAGCTAAAGTGCATAAGTTTTCCAGTCCCTCAGCACCTTCTACACTGAACTAGAAGTTCTGAAGAGGTACTAAAACTGCCCTCACTGGAATGTCCTTGGCACTCAAAGGGCTTTATGGAGACGACACCACATTCATGGTGATATTTTTTATATGTCCGTGCTGTAAATTTGCCAACAATTAACAGTTTCGTGGCTTTTTTTAATTGTTGTTATTCTAAAGCATCAGAGCTGGAAAAGATAAACATGTCTGGTTTTTAATTACAAAAAGAGCAGGAGGGCTTATGTTATGAAATTTGCTAATGTAAAACTTAATTTCCAAACAATAGGCAATAGTGGGAGTAGCTGAATAAAGAAATGCTTCAGTACTTCAATAAGAATAATTAGTAACTGAGGAAAATGAAAGGCTTATGTTTCAAGAAGGGGATTATAGACTGATATATGTAGGTCATGTGAAGAAATACTTTAATGAGCATTCCCTTGAGTGTAGCGTCAATAATTTGTGGTTTTAAGCTAAATTAAAAGTGACAAGGTTTGTTCCTGGTTTTAATAAAATAAGTTATGCTTGCCATACCTTCTGCTGTTTACCAATAAAAATGCAATTAAAATATCTGGAAAACCATGTAATTAATGAAACAGCCTTTGAATTGAGTATGTGTACAGAATCTCTGGTTTTTATTAAGACCAGAATTTGTTAGAGTGCATGAAATATAATCTGTATACTAATCTCCTGATGTTGTAAAGTTAATGACAAATGTGCCCCTACAGTTTCCTAGGAAGTTATTTTTCTTTGCAGAAGTTTTGCAGAGGTTATTTTTTACATGTAAAATTTTGTTCCTTTACTAGTTGGCTGCAAAGAAATTTTACAGCTTACGAAACTTCTTTACTGTAATACTTTTAAAGTGAAAAGGTCTTGTTTCTGTATTCTCCAGGACTTGTGAATTCGTAACTCAAGCAGGATGCAAGACATAGGTGCCTGTAACAGGTATCTCCTGTGACCCTCTGTTTTAGTGTCAGGCTGGTTTTGCAAGAAGGGTAAAGAACCAGATTCAGTGGATCTTCTGGACAATTTTGGGCAGGCAGATTCCAGAAAGAGTAAGATCATTGCTCCAACAAGGACATATCTGTATAGCTGGATACAAACCATAGGCTTTTTACTCTGTCATGTCTCACGCCAACCAGGTGGAGCCACTTTAGTCCCTAACTCGTGTTGCTCAGATCAGAGTCCAAAATATTAGAGGAAGTCCACGAGAAAGAATTTAAGTTTGGATGCCACACTGTCAAAAAAAAAAAAAAAAGCATGGGTGAATCATGCTCGCATGTAGTTGGCTGATAGCCTGGGCAAAGTATGGGACTGTCGGCTCTCCAAGGCAGGCTATCAGTGCGGCTGTAGTTCATGGTGAAACGATGCCCCTTCCTCTAATGAACTCCTGCCTCCCACACATCTGATTATAAAAATTCTTCACCAAACATAATTTTTCTACTTTATCTTCCTGGGGAACCAGGCTTTGTCCTTAATGTTGGCCCAAGCGAAAATGAGTGCCCTGACTGGTCCTTTTAGGCCAGATTTCCTGGTGTTATTACCTTGCATGCTTCTGCAACACTACAAAGCCAAAAAGAAAATATACCAGTAGAGCTGTGAAATCCTTACTAGATCCTGCTGTTAGGAGAAAGATCAGTCAGGCAACATCTTCCTTTTATGATATAATCTCCTTTTCTCTTTAAAATAAATATCGCTGCCTGCAGGTAGTGGGAGCCTGGTCCACTGCTAGGACCAAGCATTGCAAAGTGGCTGGCTGGGTTCATTGGTTCCTATGGCCAGTTTTTAGCTATTTGCAAATCTGCATTCAGGTGCCTGCCTTCTCTCACAGGACCTGGCTCGATGGAAGAGTCGTCGAAGGAGCGCTTCACAGGATTTAATAAAAAAAGAAGCTGAGAGAAAGAAAATGGAAAGGTTATTGTCTGGAGACGGAATGAATGAGCGCAGAAAAAGCATCAAAACCTACCGAGAAATTGTGGAAGAGAAGTATGTTGTTTTACTCAAGTGCAGTGGCATGTCTGAAAATGCTGTGTGCTCCATAGGGGATAGGTAACTGTGGGCAGCCTTGCCTGCAGCTCTGGAATGAGGGGAAGGGAAGGATGTTGATGGAGCAGAGGAAATAGGAGTGATTTCCGTCGTTAACTTTAATGCAGTGCTCTCTCTTGTGTTGTCTCCTTGCAGAGAGAGAAGAGAGCGGGAGCTTCATGAGGCGTACAAGAATGCAAAGTCACAGGAGGAGGCCGAGAGCATCCTCCAGCAATACATCGAAAGATTCACTATCAGTGAAGCTGTCCTTGAGCGTTTGCAGATGCCAAAAATTCTGGAAAGAAGCCATTCAGTGGAGCCAAATTCACCACTGAAAGACCCGAATCCTCTGAGATATTTAAGGCAACAGTCTCTGCCTGCTCCAAAATTCACTGCCACCATTGAAGCAACCATTGTTCCCACCGCTGAACTAGAGCCCAGCAGTTCCACGGGCCGCACATCTCCCAGCAAAAGCGTTGTCTCCAAGGCTGTGCCTATGCTGACACCCAAGCCTTACTCACAACCCAAAAATACACAGGAAGTTTTAAAGAACTTTAAGGTAGGATACGTTGCACTCCCCAGAGTCAATCAGGAGGCAGAGAGATCCTGGCTAAATCATCTGAACATATGGATGTTTAATGCAATTATGTAGAAAATGGTTGCTGCCTTCTGATGTTATAAAATGGCTTCCCACTTTGTGCTGCCCAGTCTAGTGGTCTCTTCTTGGTTACCAACCTTCTTAGAAACTTGACCTGTCCAGACTGGAATATTTGTGCTGGTCATTTTTCCTCAGGCTAAATTTGTTTGAGGAAAGACAGGGAAAGGGGAGCCTCTAAGAAAAAAGCAAGTCGTTTTCTGAGAAAGAAGTTAAGAGTGAGTGTGTTGTCATATTTTTTTCTTTTTAAACAAAAGAGAAGAGGCAGGGAGCATGGAGGCCCTGACTTTTGGAGCAAAGGGTCTGATTTTTGTGTCAAGGGTCTGATTTTTGCCATACCTGAACAAGTCTGTCTTGTTCAGCCAAGTCATAAGCCTTTGAAACGCTACAGTTTGCACATATTCAGTGTGGAGAGTCCCTACTCCTTCAGTGTTAAGAGCCCGCTTGCCCAAAGATACTCAGTCCTAAACACGCTTCTAACCAGGGATGAATAGGGAAAGCTGCTTCACTGGTGTAAAGAAGGGATATAGGCTGTCCATGCAGGTTTAGGGAAGTAGATTGGTACTGAGGCAGTGGTGTAACTGGGGATTGCTAGTGAGAGAGGGAGAGTGACCACGCTGGGTTGCAAGAACTGCACAAAGATTATGGGAATAAAAGAAGTAAGAGAGCTTGGATGAAAGCAGAGCTGTCTGGAATAAGGAGCCAGCTATGAGATTTGTGGGGGAAGGGGATAGGAGAAGACACTGACACTGGGATATGAAGTTGATTGATGAAGTTGCTAAGCCGCTATCCATCATATTTCAGAAGTCGTGGCAATCTGGTGAAGTTCCCAATGACTGGAAAAGGGGAAACATAGCCCCCGTCTTTAAAAAGGGGAAAAAAGAAGACCCAGGGAACTCCAGGCCAGTCAGTCTCACCTCTGTGCCCGGCAAGATCATGGAGCAGATCCTCCTGGTGACTATGCTAAGGCACATAGAAAACAAGGAGGTGATTGGTGACAGCCAGCATGGCTTCACTAAGGGCAAATCCTGCCTGACTAATTTGGTGGCCTTCTATGATGAGGTTACAGCATTGATGGATAGGGGAAGAGCAACTGACATGGTCTACCTGGACTTATCCAAAGCATTTGATACAGTCCCACATGACATCCTTATCTCTAAACTGGAAAGACATGGTTTTGATGGATGGACCACTCGGTGGATAAGGAATTGGCTGGATGGTCGCTCTCAAAGAGTTGTGGTCAACGGTTCAATGTCCACGTGGGGGCCAGTGACGAGTGGTGTTCCTCAGGGGTTGGTACTGGGACCAGTGCTATTTAACATCTTTGTTGGCAACATGGACAGTGGGATTGAGTGCACCCTCAGCAAGTTTGCAAATGACACCAAGTTGTGTGGTGTTGTGGACGCGCTGGAGGGAGGAGATGCTGTCCAGAGGGACCTTGGCAGGCTGGAGAGATGGGCCTGTGAGAACCTAATGAAGTTCAACAAGGCCAAGTGCAAGGTCCTGCACGTCGGTCAGGGCAATCCCATGCATAAGTACAGGCTGGGCAGAGAATGGATTGAGAGCAGCCCTGAGGAAAAGGACTTGGGAATGCTGGTTGATGAGAAGTTCAACATGAGCCGGCAATGTGCACTGGCAGCCCAGAAAGCCAACCGTATCCTGGGCTGTATCAAAAGGAGCGTGGCCAGCAGGTCGAGGGAAGTGATTCTGCCCCTCTGCTCTGCTCTCGTGAGACCCCACCTGGAATACTGCATTCAGCTCTGGAGTCCCCAACACAAGAAGGACATGGAGCTACTGGAACGAGTCCAGAGGAGGGCCACGAAGATGATCCGAGGGCTGGAGCACCTCTGCTATGAAGACAGGCTGAGAGAGTTGGGGCTGTTCAGCCTGGAGAAGAGAAGGCTCCGGTTTGATCGTATAACAGCTTTCCAATACCTAATGGGGACCTATAGGAAAGCTGGAGAGGGACTTTTTCCAAGGGCATGTAGTGATAGGACAAGGGGCAATGGATTTAAACTGAAAGAGGGCAGATTTAGGTTAGATATAAGAAAGAAATTATTTACGTTGATAGTGGTGAGGTACTGGAACAGGTTGCCCAGGGAAGTTGTGGATGCCCCATCCGTGGAGGTGTTCAAGGCCAGGCTGGCTGAGGCTTTGGGCAACCTGGTGTAGTGGAGGGTGTCTGTGCCCATGGCATGGGGGTTGGAACTAGATGATCTTTGAGGTCCCTTCCAACCCTAACCATTCTATGATTCTATATGAAACCTGAGAAATATATCCTTGGACTGGGTGGGTGTGGAGAATGGGAGTAAGATACTGAACCAGTGATGGAGAAAGCATAGAACTGGGATGTGTTAGAGAGAACAGGCCAGAACAAGTCAAGTTTGAAGAAATCCACTTCTAACAGTGCCTGTACCAAAACTGGAGCTTCCTGAAGTCTCACTGTAGCCTCTGCTATTGGCAATGTGAAGCCTATGGGCATGAGTGCCCCAGCCTATAGAGTTCTGGTCCCCTTGCGCCTGCCATCGCTCTCTGCTTCTGTGGAAGTGGCGTGCAGGGGTACCTGCAGCCCTGCTGATGTCCCAGTAGAATTGCTACCAGGTATATTCAGGTTATTTACTTTTTTAAAAATGAAGTCAGCTTTGTATAGATGGTGAAAAAGTGTGTTGTGATGTCTGTAATCTCTTGAAGTCTGTCCCGGCTCTTGTGGAACCCCCCCCCCCACTGTGTTTCCTAGTTGAAATGTGAAACTGGTAATTCCTGTTTCTCTTATACCTCAGTTGGTATTCCCCTAGAGATTACATTTTAGACATCAGTGAATCATGGATCTTTGGGTTTTTTTCTGATTCATGCCTCTTTTTTCCTCAGAGGACCAAGATCACCTTCACGTTAATGCGTACATATTTTACATATGTGGGGAGAAACTAACTCAAGGATGCTTCTCCCCACCAACAACCACCACTAAAAGTCTGTCTAGGTCGTATTTGCTTGATGTGGAAGAATGCAATTTGTCTCAGTAGGATTCATTCACCAGCACATGTAGCTGTAGCATTATTTTCCTGTGAAACACCAGTCTCTCGATGATTCTCAGCTCTGGTGACAATGTGTTGACTTGCTCCAGATCAGAAGGAAAGGAGTATGTTTGCTTAACTCTGCAGCCAGGGCATCTGTCCTGATCATTCAAACATTTGGTTTTCCTCCCTAATATAAATAGAGAAATGTCTTAGTCTAAACAGAGATACTAAAATAGATGGTGTGGCCTGCTGGTGTTTTCCTGGCTTTTTTGTTTTTGAGATCTTCCATGACCTGCCTCTCTACTAGATAATGCAGCACACAGTCCCAGAAGACTTGGGGCTCAGTGTCTGGTCACACTTGCATTTGGAAGTAAACCCTAAGAGCAGTACTGTGTTGAGTGGATGGTGGCAGTGAGAAAAGGGAGGGAACCTTTTCATCTGAAAAGCAGTCAGAAGGGGTGAAACTGCTTGTGGAACCAGGCTGTTTCTCCTCTGCCTGGGAGCTGATTGCACGAGGTGCTAACTGCCTTCACCGCCCTCCACGTCTGTCAGAGCTGAGGATCCCCAGCGCCTCGGAGATGGCCCCTTAGTTCGTCACCCTCAGATAGAGAACAGACCTCTGATGCACGTGTACAAGAAGTCAGCGGGAAGAGTTTGCCCTCAGCTTAGCGCTGATGGCATATACTAAGTTGGAGTGCCGCTCTTGAGGTATCCAAGCTCTTTACTCAAGAAGTAAAGTACTGAAAAATGGTGAAATAAGGAGTGGGGCAGGGAGGATGAGATGGGAAGAACTTTGTTTTCTTAAACTGTGTTTCAGTTCGATAAAGCAGTTCTGGCACTCGTTGCATCAGTTTTCAGTAACGGTGAAATAAATGAAAAGTTCCCATGGAGCGGCTTAGCTCTGAGCTTGTTTTTTCCTGGGTTTTTTGTTTATGCAGTACCTGTGGAGAAACCCAAGATTACTAATCGCCATATATATCCCAGATAGCTTCTCTTAGAAATCACTATCTCTGCTATTATTCCCTCAAAGTCCGGTGACTAGCAGAGAAGAGTCTGTCCGTATTTACTCCTTCACCTTTGCGCTGTCTCCTGTGATGATCGTTTTGCAAGGAAGGATCTCAGTGCACAGAGTAGCTAAGCCCTCCTTCAGATCTATTTAAAACTCCCACCCTGGTGACAAGCCTATAAACATCCGTGCTGTAGCTAGACAGGAACAATCTGGTGTTACTCCTGCCTAGTCCTCTCCTGGTCTTTCTCCGTTGGAGCCCTCTTACAGTGAATGGCTTGCGAGTTCTTTGTGGCAAGACTTCTTTCATGTATACCATGGCTTCTACAAACAGCCCTCCGAATCGAAGGAAGTCTTTACATGTCATCTCCATTCAGAACATAATTACAAAGTATTGAAGTGCCAAGAGGAAGCTGTGTCAGTGCAGAGGAAGAAGCTAGAGCTTATTTTGTATTTTTTTCCATGCTGAAGGGAAGAATGAATATATGCCCACCAAGGAGCTAGCTTGACGCTGAGAACAAAGTAGTTAAACTGTTCCTGTGCTCTCCTTTTCATGGAAACTGCGTAAAATAATTTTCTGGGAAAGCAGCTGTTTATTTTACCACCTCATGGAGAAGGTGGAATGCCTAGTTTTATTTTTTGGTTCCTTGCTTCCCTGTTATGAACAGTAAAGAAACAAGTGGATGAGCTCTGCTGCTCCTGACCCTTCAAAGTTCACATGACGGTGCTTCAAAAAGCACTATCTACTAATACTGCTGGGAGGTCGTCAGGTTACATAGCAGTTCAGTGTGATTAGCCCTGGAGAACCTGCTCGCCTCTTGCATGAGGCAATGCAAAACTTAGCAGTTTTCATCTAAATTTACCATAAAGCTTTGTGGTTCTTCTAAAATCCATTGATCTGTGATGCACACAAAGGCTGTCTGTATGTTACTGGGAGAACGGAATGTGGGAAACTAGGGAATCCAGAAAAATTATTACCTTCTGTCTGTGTTTTGTTTGTGACTTCCCGGAATAGGATTTTCCTCCATCTTTGCCAGTCGAATGAAATGTGTGCTTGGCTCTGTCCTTCACTGATGGCATAGACTGCGTTAACAATCTTAAAATCATGTTGAAGTCCTAATTTCCTAAATTCCTTTGAATGCTAATTGCCTCAGCATATTTATTTAACTGTATTCTGCAGGTAGATGGAAAAGTCAGCGTGAACGGAGAGAATTTCAACGGCGTGGAAGAAAAGGATAAAGAGTGTACAACAGTAACATTTACTCCTTCGCCAAGCAGATCTCTGAAATTTGACGGAGTAGCCAGAGGGGACAGGCCCCCGGTAGAGTTGAAGAAGGACCCCACAAGTGTTGAGCTCAGTTTACAGAGGCCTGCCACTCAAAGTGTGCACAAAGAGCCAACAGTAAGACCAACACGAACAAACCAGCCTTACTTTCTCTGCCAATTTTCTGTCTCGTAACGTATTTAATCACTAACTAATGAAACTCGAGTGCTTATGTTTGCTTTATTTCAAGAAGGTGTGCTTGGACAATTAAAAAAAAACCCAAATCCTTTGTAAATTAAAGGCTTCTTCCTTTGGGATGTGAGTAGAGAAATGGGAGGAGAAGATTCAAAAACTTTTTGCAGCCAGCATCTCTTTTTTTTCAGATGTCATGCAGCTGATAAGCGTGCGTTAAATGTGCTGGGCCAGGGAGAAATCTACTCTGTGTCCCAACTATTGTGCGGATTTATTCAGCGCTTCTCCTGATGTTAACTGATTAGATCGGCAACATAATTGGACTGTGCGAGCCATTATAATTAGTCTCAGTTTTCGATTTTCAAAGAAGGGGATGTGGATGTGCTGGCAGTTTTGAGCATTCAGCTTTCATTCCCCTCTCAGAAATATTAGAAAGGGGGATAACCTATTGAAATGCTCAGAGGGGCCAATGTGCTTCTTAACTGCCTTATCAAAGAAACAAATTAATTTTACCTTTTCATCTTTCTCTCCCCCTCCTCCCCAGAGGAAAAGGCAGGAATTAAACTAGAGCATATCACAGCAGGAATCTAGATGCTACAAAACTGTAATAAAAGTAGATAGTAAAAACAAAACAAGAAGTAAGGACCAGACTGCAAGTAAAGCATGTAAAAGGGTTGCAAACAAGTGGCAGAAGAGGGAGTTCTCATGGTTCTTTTCTGTGTAACAACAAAGAGAATCAGAGATGTGGTGAAAGTTGGAGTATGATAATTTTTTTCTTTCATCTCAGATTTCATCCAGATAATTTTTTGCTTTCATCTCGGATTTCATCGAAGCATTGGCCAGATGGATAACGGGGAGCAGGCAGGGATCTGTCCTAGGGAGCGATCATGGTTCATTCATGCCGAAGGGCTTGTGCCCTATCTTACTGCCCTGCTTCATGCCAGGCTCTGGCTATGGACAACCAAGCCATGGAGCCTGCAGCAAGCATGAGAGCTGGGATGTGCCGTGAGCACAAACTTGATCCTGTTAGAGGGAACTGGTATAGGGTCAAAAATGAATGATTTGCAGGGATGGAAAAGCAGAGGTTGCTTCTGTCAGAATGAATTTACTGTAAGGGAAAAGCCAGGTAAGTGTTGCGTCTGATATGGGAGAGCTGGTATTTGGATATTTGGAGGATAGAGAAGAGCCTCAGCTTGCTGTAGATTAGAAACACGATGACAATCAGAAAAGTAGCTGAATGGAAGTGTTACTGTCTCCTTTTTGAGGATGTCCAGACCAGTGTAGCTGTGGAAGAGTTGAAACAGCAACAGAAGCCACTGTTAGGGCTTGAGTGTGATTGTACCTGTTTGATGCCCTTTCATCCTTCCCTTTCTACAGCTTTGGGGATGATGTGGCCAGCTGAACACAGATTTTCTGTGTCTGTTTTCTGCTTCCAGTGTCTTAGCCCTTGTGATATTGGCAAAGGAGACAGAAAAGATTGAATTCTCAGGTTCCTTGTGACTCTGACATTTGCAGAATAACCTCCTGGTTTGTAAGCTTGAATGCACTTAATGATGAAGCCTTCTAGCGAAAACAAGTGTGCACACAAATTGTACTATTGACAGAGTTTCTCTGCTCTAACTAAGGATTTTGTATCGCTAGCTTCAGAATTTCATCAATAATGTGACTGGGTAGTGCAAATCATTATAATTATTCCTGGCTCTTTAGCTTCAAGCAAAGGTATGTGTGTCAAGCAGAGCAAGGAGAGGAGGCTGCTTTGCAGGGATCTTACATGGGGAAACAAGTAGAATGCACTGAGTGTGATGGGGAAAAAAAGAGGGAGACCTGCCTGTGACTGGAAGGGAATTTGCCAGCCTACAATAAGATTAAAGGTTATGTTCCTTCTAGATGTTTGTTTTTCTTTATCCACCTGCTTTGTTTTAATTTTGCAGGTCCTCATACCTTAGACTAAGCATGAGCAGTAGTTTAGGTATTGAACATACAGGAATGCCCTGGTTCATGGATGGGAAGGGCTTAGATGCCAGGTTACAGAGATGGGGCACGGTACTGATGCTTGGCTTCTGCACTGCGTGTGCAGCGGCACAGAGCAGCAGTGCTATAGGCAGCGTGATATAGATGTGATCAGTCTGGGGCCATACCTGCAAGAAACAGGCAGCTACGCTGGACTCACTTCGCTCAGTCTTCTCCCTGTTCCTATTTTACTTTTGTTTCTGGACAACTTAACACGACGTTGTCAGCCTGCATCCACAGTCTGAAACGCTAAACTCTCCTCTGAAGGTATAACCCCTCCTAGGAAGGGTGGGAATCCAAATGAGGAAAGAAAAGAGCCTTCTGGGCATGTCACACTCCTCATAAAACATGGCCTTTTGCTGAGCAGGATGCTGAATGATTCTGTAGCTGTCACTGTGAGCCCTCCAAAGGGGAAGAAGGGGTTGGGGTTTTTTTCCCTAGCAGGATGGAGCTTCCAAGCTACACGTTCTTGGAAGTAAGAAAGCCTTCTGAAGCTGCTGCTGTATCATCTCCCACAAGGAGAAGCCAGGGCTATAGTTTTTGTCTGATGCTTAACCCTACTGAATTTTTAGGAGAGGAGGAGAAGACAACAGAAACAGGGATAGAAAAGCAGCTGAGATGAAGAAGCAGAGCTGTTCTGGAGTGGAAGAAACGACGTTTCTTTTGCCTTGAGAAAACTTCTACAAATCGAGCATATCTTCAAAACCTTTTCTAAACTTGCTTTCACTGTCTTATTTGTACACTTTCCTTTATTGATACAGTTCTTGTTAGCTACGTCCTTCCCAGACTTTGAATAAGATTCACAGATGCAAATTCCTCTGCCCATTAAGAGATGCCGTTTCTAGGTGTTTTTTTTTTCCCCCTCTGATTGCTCAGAGATTTGTTTTGGTTTTGTATTTTATTCATTCATTCTCTGCCCTGAGTTTCTTTTGTGAAGTATATATTCCTTTTCATATATACATTACCTTTGGCCCTCTTGTTCTCCCCTCCTGATTCTCTTCCTGTTCTTTGCATGCCCCTTCCTCCTCCTCCATCCTTCTCTGGGCTGCTCCCATGCTGTTTCAGTTCAGTTGTCAAATGAACTAGTCCTGTCTTCTCTCCACCTGGCAGGCTTCCCTTTGAAGCTTCGTAGCCCTGCTCTAAATCTGTCCAGCTGGCCTCAGGCGTTGTCTACACTACGGGAAGATGCTGTGCAGCTGTACTTCCAACAGCTCTTTTGGCCTGAAGTTTGGAAAACAGTTTAGTCGAGTTGCATCACTTAAAATGCTAACGTGAGTGAGGTTTTGAGGGGAGCTAGAGAAGCACAGAGATCATGTCATATGGGTGAGACTTCAGTGTTGGTTGTCTTTTTGACAGAGAAGAACCCTATCTATAGGTGAATCAAATAGTGATTGACAATTGGAGACTGATCAGGAAGCATATGTAACTCCTGCCTGAATCCACTATGAAATAAGATGCAAAAAACTGCAGCAGGTGGGAAGGACAATAAAGAAAAATATTATCAAGAAACTATGCTTGTGTCTGTAGTGTATAGTAGAGTACTTAGATTTTTTTGGAGAGGGGATTTTACAAGACACTTACATTTACTCAAAGTAGCTTATGCAATTTTGCCTATGTCTTAAGGCTAGAAAGGATAAATTTGGCCTATAAGCAGGGTGAAAATATCCCGCTGGTGTTTGTGGAGTGATATGCTGCTAAGAGAGGCAGTAGGTAAAGCATGCCTCTCTTATTGCAGCTGGAAAAACTGAGGCAAAGGCCCAAAGACTGACTGATCAGTCAGTGGCAATGCCAGCAACAACATGAGAATCATCTCCTCACCCTGGTCCTACCTGTCAGCCATTAGGTCTTGTTTTCTTTCCATTAAATAGGACAGTTGGGCACGTTACCAATGCTGAGAAGTTGTATCTTCTAGCTCTTTGAATCAGAAGTTGGCAAAGCACATGTTTTGTTTTAAAACAGTATTTGTGCATATTTAAGTGTAAGGGGATTAATTTGTCAGTGAGTAACATCACTTTATTTTAACCAATCTTTGCATGAGCGTTTAGAAATTATTGGTTTGTTATAGCTCTAATTATAACTTTGCTCTGATCAACTAAAACAAAATAAATATAGACAGCAACTTTAAAAATACCAGGGTGAGGTGGTGATGGTGGGGAGAGATTTTTGCTTTCTTTTGATTTTTCACTAGCTAGCTTAAACTTGTCTATTTCTACTCACTGCATGCTTGGCACAAAATAAACTTCTTTAAAGTAACACTCTCCTTCATCTTCAAAACTCCACTGATTGAACTGAGATTAAAGTATAAGCTTTCATGTGGTTGAGGATTGTTGGCCAGGCTACAGGAGAGCAGGGTTGCAATCCTGATTTGTACATATCTGGTAGGACAAGTCTTTGTTCTTTGATTCATTACAAGAAACACTTGTAGAGTAAGTGCGCCTGTTCCAGATTGACAGCTTTGCCTTGAACCACACATGGAAAGATACGTGGAGGGCTGGACTACCTGAAGGGAAAAAAGTTTAGGATGAGAAGTGAGAGCAGCAAAGCTTCAAAGCAGCTAGAAGGAGACTCTGCTGAGGATATAGTTACAAATCTAGCGCCCATGCCTCCCGTCCTCCAGACACCCATGCACTTGTCAATGTTTATGAGTGACAGGAGCTTATTTTGCATCCCAATCGAGCAGTTATAACTCTAGAAGAATGACTAGCAGGAATACTTAGTACTATTTCTTGCAACACTTTCCAGGCTTCTCTGTCAATTACTCTTCCATGCTGGTCTTTGCTTCTAATAGCTGGCCTGAGTATAGCATTATATAGCTGCCAGATGAGACAGATGATTTAATGTGTCAGAGCAGTGTTCTGGCTGTAGTACTCTCTGGCTTAGCATGCAAGGCACTTGGCTGTGGCAGCCCCAGGTCATGCCACCATTACCACTCACAACAACAGGAACGCTAGCTTTGATGAGGAAATCACCGTATGAAAAATTTAAAGTCAATGAGAAGTGTACAATTTCAATCACAGACGTTTGAAAGATGTGCCAGGCAATTTCTACATGTGGCTGTTGATAACTGCAACCAATTTCATTCCTGTGTGATTTTACAGAACTTGAACTGTAGTTCTAACCTGATTCTTCCTGATATCTCTGCATTCTTGCTGGTTCTAGACAGCTTATTTTGTCATGTTTTCATAGAAAATTCAGTAACAATATTTCACGTGATTTTGTGTACAAGTAGTGATAACTGACCTATGTTTTGATTTAATTTACAATAAGAGTTAATAAAGTTTTACTGTAACTTCCTTTGGAGTTTGAATTCTTGTAGTAGTTTTGATATTGTGTTTTTTAGGAGTTCCTAGTTAATTTTATTTTTAAGGTTTTGTAAGGATGTAAGGTTCTGCCACACCAATAGGCAATGTGGCTATTTCTGGCTTGTATGATCTTAATTTAAGAAATATTGGACTGGTATTCTAGTTTATGGGACAAAAGTCCTGCCTGCCACAAACTGAACTAATTTATTTTCATGCCTCATAGGTGTTTAATAACACTGTATCATCAGCTGTGCTCGTGTCTTTGTTAAGTGGATACCTCGGTTAGCAGAACTGAGGTGTTGCTTTGTCCTCTGTTACTAATGTGCTCATAACTGCAACTGCAATCACAATATTTAACTTTCCATCATGGACTAAGGCTTCTAAATCCTAAATGGGGAAGTTCACTTTGACTCCTGGATAGCTAGATGCATGGGGTAATGAAAACACCAATCTGAGTAGACAGCATTCTTCAGTTTTCAGGAGGTAACGAGACAGAGTCTTCACACCAGCCTGGCTCTGGGGGCAGAGGTAACCACAGCCCCTACGCAGCAAGGTTTTTCCTACTTCTCTTGAAGGCTTCGTTGCCTGTGGCAGTGGACGAGCAGATGTTGTGTGACCTTCCCTCATAGGCACCGGCAGCAGAGCCAGTCTATGGATGGCTCTCTGGTCCTGCAGAATACCACCCCTGCCCATGCGAATGCGTGGGGTGGTGCCAAGAGGCTGCGTGGGTCCTTCATCCCAAAGTGAGAGCTCCTCCGAAACACCTCAGAAACGTCACTTGCCAAGTTGTTTGGTTTTTCAGTGTCCGCATCAAAATATGATCCCCTTGGGTACAATGGATGCCTTTTTCATATTCAGTGGTAACATGATCATTTGATTACAAAGTATTTATGAGAAGTAAATGATAGTCTGTGGTAGAAAAGATAATTTATTGGCTGTATCAGTAGAAGAATTTTCTTAAATGTGTCATATACTTATGGCTAAAATACTAGATAATATTACAATACTTGGTATTATAAATAGAATTAGAAATACTGGGAATGAGAGAGTTCCCCAGTGAAGTTGACTTAATTTTATTATAAATTACTTACTAATCAGTTTTATATTTTTAGCTTTATGTCACTAGCATTTAATTGCTCAGCAGAGGGAGAAGGAAGAGTCAAGTCTCGTGAGCAGGAACAGAGCTTCTCCAGCATGCCATGGCAAAATTCAATTTTCCTGCAGCAAGTAGTAGCTCTTTCTTTCTTTTATTCCTCTCTGAAAGAATTTCTATAGATAACTTCTAGGTCTAAACCTGGTTCAACCTCCTGAATATAAGTTATGGATAGATATCGTTATTGCACTTGTGCGGGATAGCTACATGGCACAGCACCACGTTTAGGTTCCTGAGGTAACTCTAGACCCAAAGATGATAAAAGTACATTCACTGAGCTTTTTAAACCCTCTGAGAGGCCAGCGTGGCCATGCTCTTTCCCCAGCTCCAGCTGCCATCGGCACTTTACTACCCTGGGTGTATGTAATGCTGTTTAACACTTTTTATATCAGCCCCGGTTTATCACTGTTTATAGCTTTAAAGCCTCTGAGGTTGAAATTAAAGCTGAATTTCTTTCTTTTTTTTTTTAATTTTTAAGTTTGGACAGCTGCTTTTTGAGAGTGGAGAGTGAGTTCCATTTAATAATAATATAAACATTAATAATTGAAATTTGCAACAGTTTCTTCAGAAGGCTTATGCTTTGGAGCAGTGGGTAGAGTTGTTGGGTGGGTGTCTTTTGCTTTTCCAGTTAAAATCTACCTTGCTTATGGCAAACCCTGGCTTCTCAGTAGTAGACATTTGTTTAGGTTTAACAGAGGTTTGCACGTTGTTGAATAACTCAGGCTGTAGGTCTCTAGCTGAGTCTTCTGCTCAAAGCAGGATCAGGCATGAGGTCAGACTGGGTTGCGAAGGGCTTGATCATTTGAATCTTGGAAACCTCTGACGATGGAGATGGCACAGCCTGTCTGGGCAGCCTGTTACACTGCCTGGCTGTCCTCACGGAGAAAAGAAATACTTATTTCTGCATTGAGCAAAGTTGAAAAGGGTTTCCAGTAGTTTCCCCCCGGCTGCTGTCATGTCAGGTGCCAGAACTGAGGCTGAAGAAGACATTTTCTTTAGTTGCGGAGTTCTTCTGCTGGGGTTTTCAGTGAGAAAACTCTTACTGAAACACAGACTGGCATCAAGATGGGCTGAGGAAGGGAGAGGTGGGTTATACAGGAGAAAAGAGCAACAGAATGGCAAGGGGCAGATCTCTGGGGCACAGGACTTGCAGTCTTTGGAGCGTTTCTTTGGCGCCTATTTTTCAGCCTGTACCTCATCTCCAGTGACCGTCCCTCCTTGGAGCGTGTGACACATGGAGGAGGAGCTCCGTGCCTTGTTTGCTCTTGGTGTAGGCATGCTCACAGATGGACATGGTGGAGAGGAAGTCCTCAGACTTTCCATGCTGCCTTTTTTGAACATGTATTTCACTCTCTGCCTCATCCAGTTCAAGGACTGCTTTTAGGCAGGTGGGGGACGTGTCCCCGTGCCTTGCCTGGGGTGGAGGGCGAGGGTGGGCGGAGGTGGGGGTGTGGTGGGAAGTGCCAGGAGGGCGGCAGGCAGCCCCAGCAGGCACTGGCGGAGATGCACTGCCACTTGTAGACACTCATGGCTATGGTCTGGCGCCTGTCCTGCTGTGAGGCAGCAGCACAGCCCTTGACAGCCTCCGGCTCCTTCTGTTGTTCTCGGCGCTGCTCACTGGCCCCAGCCACGGCCCCACACCGATCCCTGCCGTTTCCTCCCAGGGCATCTTCCCAGGCACATTCCCTGCCCCTCTCTGGAGCAAGCCTTCCTGCAGAGAGGAGAAGAGAGGCCAGGATTCCCAAGCACTAACAACAGCAAAGCCAAAGCATATTGACAGGCTCTGGTGTCCTGTTGGCACTGCCAGCGGATATCCCCGATGACGGAGCTGTGAGAGGCCAGGTCTTCTCTTCATGGGGCGTGAACGGATGAGGGGCTATAGGCTCATGTGGGTCTGCGGGGATGGGAAACAGGATCCATGAAGAAGGTGGAGGTCTGAATCCTGTCCCAAGGAAGGAGGAAATTTCATCATATTCTTCCCTTGCAGCTGTTAATAAGATGGAGGGGTGGGAGGAGGACAGGAAAGCAAGTCTACAATAGACTACTTCTGAAATACGTTATTTTTTATTTCTAAAAGTACTGTGCCTTTTTTTTATTTTCCTCTATTGAATGTGCCATTTTCTAGATCTTTTACGCATTAGAAGCACTATGCAGCAGCTGTTGGGTTTTCTGCAGGTTTTTCTTGGTTTGCCTATTGGGAAAACGGATGTAAAGTGAAAGCTGCTAAATAGATCAGCTGAAGCTCTACCCTTGTTTTGACAGTGTGGTTTTAGCTCTGCAACAGCCTAGGTCAGGAAGCTGGTTTTTCAAAGGGATTTGGATTATTGGCTCGATATGGTCTCACCATATTTTTTCAGTCCTCTCTTAATAGTATTTCAAGTATTTCATTACCTTTAATACCGACTCTGGCTTTTCCTTTCAGATAACAGATTGTTTAGACAACCATGAAATAAAGGAAGTATTTAATTACTTTGCCACTTTTCAAACCCTAGTATGTGCTATGTATTCACTAATGCATACGTTTTTGTGTTATTCTGGAAGAGGAAACTAGGGGTGAAAGGTATGCTTATCTCCAGCTAACACAATCTGAGATATCCTATGATTTTAAAAGCTCGTAGGAGCTTTTCCAAACCAAACGCATGATGGTTGCTGATGAACAATTTGAAAAGGAGATTAAAGCCCAGTGATTCAACACCCCAGAGGCACACACTGCTCTGAAACGTACTCCCCAGCTCCCTGCTGAGCTCTAAACCAGTCTGGTTCAAACATGTTACAAAGAAGCAGCAAGTACTGCCTTGAGGAATTAACACATACTTTTATTTCCAGGGTATTCACTGTGTTTCTACTGTATTCTTCTCTGCAGGCCTCCCCACTGGAAGCAGATACAGCCACCAGGCAGCAGGTTGAGGCCAGTCCTGGAAGTGCAGGACCTGCCAGCCCGGCATGCCCGTCCCCAGGTGGGTTATTGCTGCTGCCCCTGCCCTCGCCCACTGCCCGGCTGGGCTTTTGGCCCACCCTGCAGCAGGAGTCCCATGAGCACATCCGCAGTGGCACCAAGAAGGTTTATTAGAAAAATGCAGAAGATGTCAGAAATCTTGACATAAAAAAGAAAATTTTTTACAGTAAGAACCATCATTCACCGCAACAACCTCCCGAGGGATGTGGTAGAATCCCCATGGCTGGAGGTTTTCAAGATGTGACTGAACAGGGTGCTAGACAATCTCCTTTAGGCTCCCTTTCCCATGAAAGGTGGGACTAGATGATCTTTCAAGGTCTCTTCCAATCTGGACTGTTCTGTCATTCTCTGTTTGAAATGACACACCTGACTGCATGTCACTGGGGATGTGAGTTGTCTGCTTTGCTGTCTATGTGCATGAGAACCTGGTGTCACAGCGTGCTGTAACCAGAAAGCAATCAGGGCAGAAACTATCAGTCAGTAGTAGCTTCTGTTTTACTTCCCACCCCCCCACACCCCCCCTCCAAAAAAAAAAAAACAAAACACCACACCACCAACATTAAGAAATGGAGGAGGAGAATAAGAAGGGGCATTTCAGTCCTCAAAGGGCTTTAAATGGACAGTATTTTGCACGCTTCTGATATTCTGCTTTAAAGCCTTTACACATGGTGCCTAATCTGGGGAAAGGAATTTGCTGTTAAAATTTGAAGCTATTTTCCTCAGAAGAGTGTTGCTGAAACATTACCAATGTGTAGGCATTTTATCTGCTGCCTGCTATCTTACTAAGTTCATGGTCTTTTTTTCTTGTTCATTTTTTAAAATGGGTCTGTCAAAGTTCAGCTTGGTATGGGTAAGTAAAAAGTGCTATTTGAAGTAGGTATTTAAATGAGATTTCTGGCTGTAATTGATATATAAGCATGATGCTCCAGGATAAATGTGACTTAAACAATTGAGCTTTGACCTCACACATCAATAGGGTACCATTCCCCCAAGATTAGAAACATATCCAGCCTTTTCTTGATGTGCTGCAAGACTGTGAAGCCTATGGGCTGTTAGCAAGGGCTCATTAGCTGACTTAACTTATTTGGCTCATAGATGCAATGCCAAAGTACAGAGGTTAACAATCTTGAATTGCATCTGGCAGGTAATGTAGAAGCTGCAATCTTGTGGTGAACCAACAAAATTCTTCTCTCGAGTCAGCAGTGATGAGCTGGTGATACTTGTCTACAAATCACAAAGCCACCTTGTGTCAGGCTCCACACCTGTGAGAAATGCTAAACATTAAGTATTGATAGCAAGGTTTGATATTGACTGGCAAGGAAAACTGAGATAGCATTGCAAAAACTGAAATGGCAAAGGAACACGGGTTTTCATTATGTCTGCTTTGGAGGGATAGATGTGATCCGAACTATCCTTCTTGTAGAATAAGCAACCTCCTCTGCTGTTGAGTACAAGCCAGATACTTCCATGCTGTGACCCCGTACCACTAACGGTATGAGAACTGCTCCAAAGTGGTGTGGGTCTGCCTGGCAGCAGGAGCAGCTCTTGTCTTTGCTTGTGTGCAGGTCCTTAGTGGAGCCTTGGGACGCGTCTCTTTCTTAGCTCACTCTCCTAGCCTGTCAACGAGATATGTTTGGGAGCTGCCGCTGCTGCTGTGGCTGGAGAGGGGACAGGATCTGAAGCTGAGATTCTTCATTAGAATCATAGAATGAATCACAGAATCATAGAATGGTTAGAGTTGGAAGGGACCTTAAAGACCATCTAGTTCCAACCCCCCTGCCATGGGCACAGACACCCTCCACTACACCAGGTTGCCCAAAGCCTCATCCAACCTGGCCTTAAACACTTCCAGGGATGGGGCATCCACAACTTCTCTGGGCAACCTGTTCCAGTGCCTCACCACCCTCAATGTAAAAAATTTCTTCCTTATATCTAATCGGGATCTGCCCTCTTTCAGTTTGAATCCATTGCCCCTTGTCCTATCACTACACGCCCTTGTAAAAAGTCCCTCTCCAGCTTTCCTGTAGGCCTCCTTTAGGTACTGGAAAGCTGCTATAAGATCACCCCAGAGCCTTCTCTTCTCCAGGCTGAAGAGCACCAACTCTCTCAGCCCGTCTTCGTAGCAGAGGTGCTTCAGCCCTCTGATCATGTTCGTGGCCCTCCTCTGGACCCGCTCCAGTAGCTCCATGTCCTTCTTATGTTGGGGACTCCAGAGCTGAACACAGTATTCCAGGTGGGGTCTCACGAGAGCAGAGTAGAGGGGCAGAATCACTTCCCTCGACCTGCTGGCCACACTTCTTTTGATACAGCCCAGGATATGATTTGCTTTCTGGGCTGCCAGCCCACACTGCCAGCTCATGTTGAGCTTCTCATCCACCAGCACTCCCAAGTCCTTTTCCTCAGGGCTGCTCTCGATCCATTCTCCACCCAGCCTGTACTTGTGCTTGGGATTGCCCCGACCCATGTGCAGGACCTTGCACTTGGCCTTGTTGAGAGATGCCTGGGTGCTTGTGCACTGCCTGGGAGGCTGGAAACAGTTCTGCTTCTAATGGTGGTAGTTTAGCTGTCACAGTCCTCAGCTGTTGGCCTGTGCACTCCTGGTCCCTTCTCCAGTAAACCAGCATCAACTTGTTAGGTTTTTTTAAGAGCTGCATGACAACTAGGCTATTCCAGTCCAAGGCTTTCTGTTAGCACAATTGTTTGCTGTCTGATGCTTGACCGATGTGGTTTAGTGGAAACAGGCAAGCTGGAATATCCTCCAGTGCTGACAGGGAGACCATGTTAATTGTAGTATAGCTAATTGTCTGGATAGCACCTTAGGATAGGATTCGTCACACGACTTCAGTAAACAAATCTATACCTCATTAGGCATGTTGTAGGTTGCAGCTCATCTCAGCTGAAGAGGAGTGTCTGAAATAGTCTGGGTGACTCTTCCCCTAGAACTACCTCTCTGTCTTTGCTGACCGTGAAGGATGTCCCGTGATGCCCAAATCAAGTGCAAACGCCTACATTTTGTCAGGTGAATTTCACCCTTAAAGCCTTGTCTTCTCTGAGAGATTCATTTTGGCTGTGCTGAAGAAAGATTATTTTTTCAAAAGATTCAGTAAATGGGCTCATAGTATATCCAGGAAGAAATCAGACTGTAAGAAATAGGTCTACGTTTTAACTGAAAAAATGTCTTAACCTTGCAACATTATCTATTATATGTGTGGATTAGGTTCAGATCAAAAGCAATTCAAGTCAACTGCAGCTTGTGCCAGCCCTGTTGTGAAGAGATTAGAATTTCTTCCCAGTCCTGTCCCTTCAGTGGAAGCTGCATCAAGTGAGAAAGATGTGAAGAAACCTGAAACAGAGCAGCAGAAGGAAGCAGAGCTCCCTGCTACACTAGAGGTATGAACGGGCAAGAAAGAGAGGGAGTAGGAAACAAACAAACAAAAAAGATCTCACATGGAAATGGTTATTGTGCAAATTGATATTTTTCTCTACGTAATGTCACGTCAGCAGTTCATTCAAAACAATCTGCCAGGGAATGACCCTGGAGCATGGTTTCTGTTGCCAAATCCTGTGGTCATCAGAGAGTTCCACGTCCAAAGGAAGTCCCCTGTGTCTGCTTGTAGCATTTGAACCTGTAAACTGGCTAGAGCAGAAATGAGAACTTAACCTGCAAACCCCAGTCCCACCGCACGTTGAGAGGGCAGAGAATCCAGAAGGTATGAAGAGTGGAGCTTACCCTCTTCGGCCTCTTGAAGTGCTGAACAAGTGCAGGTGGTGGCAGAGGTAACAAATGGCCGTGACCACACTACTCTGTCAGGTAAGTTAGATGTTGGTCCTGGGTTAAGATCAGCTTTAGTGTGACGGACAGTGTGAATATCAACAACTAACAGCTACTGGTTATTTCCAGGACTTCAATATTACAACTCCATGTTGTAATTCTAGAGACAGAAGCTTCATCTTTGATAATATTGATTCAGAAATAAGTAGAAAGAGTTTAAGTTAACCTTTGATTGTACCTGCTGATTTTTGAATGCTGTTTTCTGCTTCCAAACATCTGAACAGGTGATGAAACCAAAAGCCCTGGAACCAGAGGGGAGTGTAGTGTTGCCATTTTTAAAGAAACTGCCTGAGACCAGCCAGGTTACTCTGCAGAATTCTGGTCTACAAGGTAAGCAAACAGCTTTTGGACAACTCAGCTGGACAGCAACTGGATATGAGTGTGTGTGGTGTTTAGGGAGAAGTGCCTAATCAATGACCTGGAGGGTTTTAGACCTAAAATGGTTATTTTCTAGTTGCATGTGACTGATATTGGTAGTGTGGCTTCTGTGATGCAAAGGACTTTTCTGGCTGTTCCCTTTAAACGCAACAGCAGAATTGTGACACAATGGAGAGGGGCAGGGAGAGCCCTGTCTTGCACTTGCCTGACCTAGCAATAAAAGCCGTATTACATCAGTGAGTATTATATTTTATTAGTACTCCTGTTCACAGATGAAAATGACTTAGCAATCGGTTTTATCTTGCAATAAAAACTTCTGGAGTTAAATTCTGCCCTCAGCTGCTCGTGTGCAGCTCCTTTTCATAGGTGAATTGATTTTAGAGAAGCATATACGTAGATATTGTGAAAGAAAGAGAAAAATCATCTGAAATTTTCTTCCCTCTGAGAACTTACTAGGTTGTTAGTTTATGTGTAGGTAATATACTGATTATCCTAGTGTTTTCAAGATAGAAACTACTGCAGGTGATCCACTATGGAAAACGCAGTTGTCTGAAAAGGAATAGAAGGAGGAGGAGGGTGTGCTCTCCAAACAGGCTTTTTTTGTTAGACACGAATCAATCTGAACATCAAGTAACAGATTGTAGGTCTCTCGCCTATTTTCTGAGAGATGCTGAAACACTTGGCTGCTCTCTAGTGTTCACAGCACGTACAGCGCTGAAAGGGTCACATCAGCCTTTAAAACCTGTGTCTGCAGTAGGAATGAATGGGGGCACCATGCAAAGGCTTGAAGGGGTGGCTGCCCTTGCCCAGCAGTAGTGTGCCGGAGCTTTCGTGTGCAGTTAGGTGCCAGGTTACAAAAGTAGCATGTAAATAGGGGCAGTCCGTGTGATCTGCAGGCCCGTTGTGAGCTAGCTGCGACGGGCCGAAGCGATGGTTGCCAAAAATCCCTCTCGTGGCCAAAGCGGCTCGGGTCCGAGGGTCCGTCATCGCCTTTTGACCGCGCTGTGTTTCTTGTTTTGTCTCGGTGCCGTTGCCTGCAGAGCTGCCCCGCGGGGCCGCGGTTCCGCTTAGGGTTCGCAACAACTGGCGGCGCTCACTGTTTTTCTCGCAGTCAGGTAAATGCGGCGCTAAGACCAGCTTCAGCCCTTCTGCTGCCTCCAGTCGGAGCTGTCTTCGGACGCGGGGCTGGGGCGAAAGCTGGTGATCACGGGCACTTGTTCTACCTCTCGCTTTCCTAGAAAGTCTCTATTCTTGCTGCACAGTTGACAAAGAGCTGTTGGGCTGCACGTGGTTGTGATCCTCCGGTTTCAGGCACCCAATTGCCTATAAATACCTTAATTTCTTTAAATCAGCCTAATTTTCGAAGACATTTGGATAGAAAATGGCAATGGTTCTCTTCGTAACTGTGGCTCTTGAATAGTGTAGTGTAGTCCCATCCTTTTAGCTTTGCTGTGCTTTTTCCTTCCTCGCACCGAGTCACGAAGGGAAAAGTAGATCAAAGTAGGTAACGCTCAGTGTCCAAACACCGCTAACGTCTGTGGCCAGAAGTAGATGGCATTAGCTAGTGGTAGAGTAGAACGTGATGTTAGTTAATATTGTGCTCCCCTATACCCAGATAAAAACTAGTTTTGTTGGTGATGGGAGTAGTCTGTTTTTCTGGTTTATTTGCTTGCAGTTTGTCCTTGCGTTTGGTTGTGGGAGCAAATACAAAACTAACATGAAGCTTTTTTACACAGATACAATGTAGCTTTAATTGCAGACTAAGCACATTTTGCTGTGTTAAATTTAATTTTTTCCATTTTCTGTTTTTTTCTTTTTTAATAGCTGATTCTGATAGTGGTGACAAATCAAATGTGAGTACCTTTTTTGCATCATTGTTTGATTTAGAGATAAGTGTTTAGCGAAAGTGAATTTTTTTGTGCAAAAACTGTCTTGTGACATCCCCAAATCAGAATGAGAATTTTTTTTCTCCTGGAAATGAGAGAGAAAAAAAAATGTAACCCAAATCAAGTCATGGTCCGAATTTAGAATTTATGCGTTTTCTCTTGTCTGGAGGGAATGCTGGCTATACAGTACTGGGTTGTTGGAACTGCTAAAGCTTCACAATCTCAAGGTAATACGAAACTCCAAGTTATCCATTCTACTGTAAATGCATAGAAATTAGAAGACCACAATTCTACTGTCTCCCCAACAAAGAAAAAAAACTCCTCCACAAATACTACACTAAACTGCAGAGTAGTTCATATTCCATTTGTCACGTGCTAATAGACATGACTCTCTTCCTGTCAGATTCTAATACAACTCTTAGTGGAAAGGAATATGACATCAAGTGTCTAAAATTGCCCTTTTTTATAAGGATTTTAAACAGGAAAAGGTATCATATAATGAGATCCTTACTGAAGCCTGAGATTTTATTTCACTATGGATACAAATTTAAAACAAGGCTATAGGCTGTTGTGCTGGCAGCCATATGAAATGAGATAATATTTTTTATAATCGCAAATTGCTTCGCATGTTGTGCAGATTATAGAGGAGCAAAATAGATATTTTCTTTAAATTTGAGTACCTGCAGGTATCTCTGTTCAGTGCTGCTTAGAGCTTTCTTTCAGATCTTTTTTCTTTTTTTTTTTCCCTCCAGTTGAAGTTTCCCAAGCCTTTCTTTGCAAACCAAATGATTATTTTATCATTTGGATACCTGTGGGCAATCCCAAGTGTCAATGAAGCTAAGAATATTGTCTGCTAACTGAGAGAACCATTATCTAGTTCTCACCTTCCCATTTTAACATCATCGCCAGGGGTAGGCCAGGTGAAGCACAGCTTTCTCTGGTAGCCTTGTGAAGTATAGTGTCAAAGTCTAATAGCTTGGTTTTCCTTCACACAAGCGTTTCAATTTCTGGTCCTGGGATCCAGAAGAAGAGCGAAAGCGCCAGGAAAGGTGGCAGCATGAGCAAGAGCGCTTACTTCAGGTAGGAAAGAAACTACATGTCTTCCACCACGTGGTTCAGCTGTTGAATTGTCCCTTTGGACAAAAATTGGGCATTTTGTGTCATGTGTTCCACGTCCTCTGTGGATGCTTGAGCAAATTCTGTGGCAGATGAGTGATAAAATGAGCATACACACATGTTCTCTGTGTTTTGGGCACTCTTACATCTCCCTTCCCCACTCCATGGAAAGACCAAAAGGATTTAGTTCTGCATTCCAGTGCAGAGTTAAACCAAATGTTGATAGTCAGCTATATTTAAAGTATGTTGAGCACAGACTGCGAGACTCTTAATTACTTGGAGCCTCTTTCTCAAGACTGATAATTTGCTGACTCTGACTCCTATGCAACTCTTCTTTAAAATAGTGGTCTTAACAGATTTTTGTGGACTTCTGCTTTGTTTACAGGTTCTTCTTGGAAAACATCCAATGAAATTTGAGCATGAAGGGTTTGGGGGTTTTTTGTCGGGGGGGAAAACCCCCTCGAAACAACCACTGTTTTTGCCTAGTGGTAGAGTAAGCTGTAAAAGGTCTAGGTTTGTGTCCTAGTTGGAAATTTCCTTTAATTTCCTCCTTGGTCAGTAGTCTTTTGAAACTGTGATTAGAGTTGATTGCAACAAAAACATCTCTCTTTCTTTCCTCCATGTAACAGAAGAGCAAACAACTGTCAAAGGATGGAGAATAATAAAATGGAGTCCTTTCCTCTTTTGAGAATAACTTGCTTGTCTCTCTACTGCTTTCTTGACATTATTTCTTTTTGTTTCCTATTAAAACGGTGTAAAATTCTCATCATAATTTTTCTGGCATATGTGAATGTTCTCTCAATAGCAATGCATCTCTTCTGGATTAGGCAGATGTGGTTCCTAATTTGTACAGAAGTTGGAACTGGTGTAAAACAGATATGGAAGTCATCATACTTGCCCATATTCACACCAGTTCTGTCAAACAATTTTGAAGATCACTTTGAGGTAATTTTTCATGCAAAACTGTGTGAAAACAATTCCCAAGAAATAGTTCCATCAAGGGAAAATAATCTACTTAGCTAATTATAAGCTTACCTTCTTCAAACCTTTACACGCTATTCATTTATCTTTTAAACTGGCACAGGTATTCATCATTCATTAAATTGTACTCACATCTCTCTTAAATTAATACCAGTATCTCCAAAACCTGCTTCTTTAAATGTTAGTTTGCTGAGTTTTTAACGTAAAATCCATGCCTAAGTGTTTTGGGGTGTGCGATAGCTTTTTGGAACTCTTAATACTGTATAATAAACAAGGAATTATTGAAATTGTTGAGAAATTCCATTTCTGACCAAAGATTTTTAAACTCCTGACAAATTAAACAACTTCTGATATGTTAAAAGTTCCAAGTGATTCGAAGATGTTAAATGTGCTAGAAACAAGTGGGGAGAATCTGAAAATAAATGCTTTTTTTGACACTCAGGGATGTTTCAAATTTTTATCTTCCTATTTTATCCCATTTCTGAAAGCAGGTTCATTTTCACTGTGAAGATACTACTTCTAATACAGAATGCTCTGAATTTACCTGTATTTTATGTTCTTACAGGAGAAGTATCAGAAGGAGCAGGACAAGCTGAAAGAGGAATGGGAAAAGGCCCAGAGAGAAGTTGAAGAGGAGGAGCGTAGATACTACGAGGAGGTATGAGACTCAAAGGAGGAGGTTATTTACTGACTTTTTAGGTATTTAAATGCACCCACTTACGTAACGAAAAAAATCCCATACCTAGGTTAATTAATGAAAAGCCTTCTCAAGGCTGAATTCTCAGGAGGATTATTTCTCCTAAACACTAGCATAGGCACCGAAGAAATACATTTAAATATTTAGACAGGTATCCTCAGAACCTCCGCATAGTTGGGGGTGTCTAATTGCTGTGCAAGTCAGGGTGAGTCAGTATGGTTGTGTCTGGGCACGCTCAGACTTCCCTCCAGAGGCAGAGCCTTGTGCGTTTTGGCATATACTTGGTGCCTGGACTTGGTGGAACTCCAGATGAAATTGTGGTCTGCCTTGGGCTTGATCATGTAGATGTTTTGTAAACTGGCCTTGTTTTAAAATGAAAAAATCACAGGAAATGTTCAAAGCTTGCAGTTGTAGAATATTAAAAGTATAGAAGATAGTGTTTTTCTTGTGTTGTATGTGGGTCATTATTGCAGGAAATTGGAAAATATTCATGTTTTCAGTTTGACTAGTTGTACATCATGCAGACTGATGTCTTATCATCTGTGCTTGAGAGCCATGCATGTCATCTGAACAAGAAATCATTCTTTTTTCAACTTTCAGAAGAAGTTTCTCATGTACCATATTTTTGTACGGAATTTAATAGGCTGCTGTTGTGAGAAACAGTGGCACCATCCCAAGTGGAATATTCTTTCCAGTTTTGGATGTCCCATCACAAAGATGGTAATGGTGAAAGGAAAGCGAGTGCAAAACCTTGAGGCAAATTAAAAATTGAAGTGTTACCTTTACTCTTGGTTACCACAGGTTCTTGCCTGGCCATCTAAATGTGAGCATGTAGCCAAACTTTATGATTCTACTTTTTAAGCTCATAGTTGACGTTCTGTATTTTTAACTCCTGCTCTCTCCTGATCCTCTTTTTTTTAGGAACGTAAGATAATTGAGGATACTGTAGTTCCATTCATTGTTTCTTCAAACTCTGCTGAGCTCCTCTCTTCCTCTTCCTCTACCAGTGAAGGAAACAAGACAGCAGTGAGTTTCTCATGGATTAGTAAGGCAATAAAGACTAAGCTATCTTCGGTGCAAAGTTTCATTCTTCCCTAAAGGCTAACAAAGTCTGGGGACAGTAAGAGTACTCCCTGGATCCTTCATGTAGCTGATGATATGTCAGACCGTTGTAACTTGTGTATTTTTACATCTGAGGAGCCATACTCCTAAGCAAACTGCTCCCATCCTATTTTGGGCTAGAGCAGAGGCCGATAGTTCCTCTCTTTGCAGTTGCGTCTCTTTAACTGGTGCTGTGAAAAAACAGTCACCTGTTTCTTTTAGCTGCCTTCTCAATGCCAACAAAATCTGAAGTGATTTCCCTGCATCCAAAATTTGGAGTGTAAGATAGTACTGTAAGCATATCTGAGATGAGATTGAATCTACCTCCCCACTTTTCCTCCTTTCCTCTCCCACCATCCCTCCTAGAAAGCAGCAAAACGAATGTAGAAACTCTACTCTCTTTTGGCTTATGCAGCACAAAATGTTTAACTTGATGTATCTGGCATCTAACTACATAAGTGTTTGCCAGAGATCAGAGAAGGACACCCTAGGTGAGATCAGTAGAATAAATGTGGGATTCCCAGACTTAATTTTTTCCTGCCTAAGGCACCCACACCAAAGACATCTGCCTTTTTCTGTTCAGCTCCAGGATTAAGAATACTGTATCATCTGGTTCTCCTCTCACCCTTCTTGCCCCTTCTGATCACTCATCTCTGTGGAGGGGCATCAGCCATGGCCCTTTTTCCACATAGCTGTGTAGCAGTAACTTCCTGGGTGAAGTTGCTTATGCCACATTCAGGGCAGTGTCTGCACTCAGAAGTGAAGGATCTCATGCCTTGGCTTGCTCAAGCTCCACCAGTTAGGTATGGCCCACTCCAGTACCGTTTTGGAAGTAGTACTGGTGTTGCCATTTGAGAACACCCAGAGATGTGAGTAATGCTCTGCCTCCTGGCAGAGTCAAGAAGATGAGGTCCCTCACACAGTCCTCCCAAGTCCAATGGGAGACTGTCTACACTCTCAAAGTCGTTCCAGGATTTCTGCCAAAAGTACATAGTGGTAAGTTTTATTTCGTCGTCCTGAACACCATCTCATAATTGGTCAGTCCTGCACTTTTTTGTTTCACGCTCAATTTAATACAATTAGTTGATTGTTTTAGCTGAAGTCTTTGTTAAATCCAAAGTTAGCCTTACCAAGGTCAAATGATTCCACTGAATAATGTGAGGTGTTCTTTATGATAATAAGGTGTGCCAACACAATATATCTGGGGGCAACCTGTGCTTTTCTCGTGCGTGTGCTGATGTCGAATTCAAGGGAAGCTCCTTGTTCCCTCCCCTGCTGTTTTCTAGAACATAACTGATTCAAACAGCTCTCCAGAGGAAGGCAAAAAAGAAGTTACAAGGCAGAAAAAACTGCTCTGGGAGCAGGACAGTATACCATCTCCGAAAAGCAAGGAAAATGAACTCTGGCAAGAAAAGAGGAGGTATGGATCAAGCCATTAACATTTCTTAGCCCTGCGGAGCTTTGTGGTTTTTAGACTTCTGGGATGTCACATCTGCCCATGATTGATGCTGGAGCATCAGCGTCTGGTGGCCTGGTGATAGGTGTAATATATCCTAATCAATATTCACTTGCCGCAGGCTTAGCATGTACGACGATGTGCAGTGCTAGTTTTGCGTATCAGAAGGCTCGACTTTCCAGCATATGGCTCTGCTGAAACACTGTCACAGCAACCAGATCAGAGCTCAGATAGCTCAGACATCTCCGTGTGGCACTGCACTGTGCCACAAGTGTACAAGTTTCACAAACCATTTGGAGGAATAAAGGAGCAGTAGCTGTTTTCACTCAGAATCTGTGTGAGATTGCCTGGCTATCTCCGAAGCGCTGTACCCAAAATTAACAGATGGTGTTCAAAGTCCTGATCTTTACCCAGCTGCTAATAACAGCTTTCACAAAGATGAGAAGCTTCTGATGATGCTGAACACTGGATAGAGAACACTGAGAAAAGGTGTTTCTTGGGCAAAGAAGCCATTTTCCACAAATCCAGAATGATCTTTAGTGCATGTCAGTGGCAGCTTGTGAGGCAAGTAGGAAAACTTGGCATATTGGGAGGCTTGCTAATTTGCGACAGTTTATCCTCATTGTTTTGTTATTGCTGACACAATAATAAAAATCTTGTTGCAAAAATAAACTGATATTCAAAAGTCTGGTTTTGCCGTTATATTCTAGGTGGCATTTTTCCAGGCATTATTTATGCAATGTGACTTATTTTTATTGGCAGTGGAAATAAAGTGCTCTCGGGACACCCGGAGACAGGTATCTTGAAAGGAGGTGAACAGGAACACCAGGTGCCAGCGATGGAGCGCAGCTCACCTGCCAGGCTGAATCTGCCATTGACTCAGGGTGAGAGTCAAGACTCTTCATATGCATGTGTTCTTTTCTAGATGGAAAGCTCACAGGTGTATACAGTGGCTTGAAATCTAACTCAGAGAATTTTGGAAATTAACAGTACACATGTATCTCCAAAATTAGGATCTCTCAGATTCTGTTAGCAAAGGTAAATATGTTAAAGTGAAATTTAAACTCTTGTTTTCATCAGAAACGAATGTTTCAGATGCAGGTAGGAATCTCGTTTGTAGTCCTGAATGTTCACAGTAGTAATTAAACACAGCTATCTTCCATCTTTTACATAATCTTACATATGTATAGGATTTATCTTGACAAAGAGAGCATATTTCCAACACTTGTTTTGTGTTTTGATAGCCAATTAGATTCTTTATGTCCATTTCAATCCAATAAAAATCACTGCCTCTGATGTGTAACCTTTTCAAGCCAAGTCTAACGTGACACTTGTCTCAATTTTGTCATTAGAAATGTCTGATGACATTTAAAATTAATAGATTTTTTTGAAGCTCTCATAGGTATTGATGTTTTTTGAATGAAGGAATTTCCCCGAAGCATTGCTGTCAACAGGGTCACCCTAAAAAAAAAAGGCAAATTCACTAATCTAGCATCATTATCTAATGCAAGTGAACAGTGGAAAGTAAGTAAGTAGGAGTAAATGTAGATTTAGAAATCGAGTTTTAGATTTTTGTTTTCAGTCTAGCATAAAAATTGATAATTCTAAAAAATGTAACATCTATGGATAGAAAAAGTTTCAGTGTTATTACTTGCTCCAAACGCAAATTCAGTTTATTAAACTGAGCACGTTTGCTTTCCCTGGCACGATTTTATTGTATCCTTAGTGCTTTGATAAAGGTTGCTCATATAAAGAAAGCGGAAGATATTACCCAGCAATCCATCCTTGTGGATTTGTAGTTGTGATTAAGCAAACTTCAAAGGTTTGACAGTTTTTAATTTCTTCTGCAAATCGGGTTTTTTCTAGGTTCTCTTCATCAACTTGGTCCCCTAGAAATATTCTGACAGCTCCTTTCTTGCCCCCTAAAACATCACATCCTTGCTCTCTCCTTAAGTCCTTAAATTAGTCAGGACTAGGTTTGTTGGGGCTTTTTTTTTTTTTTGTCTTGATACCAAGAATAGGGAACAGGCCTTTCATAGGCCCCAGTGAAGTTTTTCTTCTCCTCTAAACCAGCTGGTTGGTGCACGACAGGGTAAGGCTCTCCCCAGCCCGTGAGCCACAAAATTGGTCTGGAAGAATCCAGGCAGTGCGCTCCATCTCAAAAATGGGACGGTTGGCTTCCTGGGCAGCACACAGATCATTGCACGTTGCTGGGAGGCTGCTGCTGACACTGAGCCTTGTGCGACCATCTGAAACACAGAAGGAAATTACCTGGGAAGAAATCCGTTTATCAGTATCATCAGTTTACCATGGAGAGCAGTGACTACACCACCTTCCTCTTAACTCTTGATAGCAAGAAGTTTGGATCCCCAGGCACCACAGGAAGTTTCTGACTCTCTAGTACTTCCTTCCTTAGGACAGAAGTACTTTATTTTCCCAAGTGCTACTCATGGACAGCTGTTTGATCTCTTCCTTTCCCCCTTCAGAAACTGAGATTTAGCAGCAGGGCAGGTCATGTGTACGCGAAGGTAATGCAGGGGAACATTGTCCCATAGAGGTCTTGTGGCATAGCAGAGCCTGTCTCTGACATTGTGGGAGGTTTCTGAGAACTTATTTTTAAGTAACGGTACCTCTCTTGTCTTCTTTATAGTGTGCCCACAAGCTATGCTGGGCTATAAGTGTTGACAAAAGCATTTTATCACAAGTATTGAGATTTCTCCACCTCCCATTGTAGACATCTCCTGGAATCAGCAGTTGCTGACAAAGCAGTCCCCACATCGTGCAGAGGACATTCGGCAGAGACCGCTCCTGGGCCACGGCACGGGACAACAGCCGAGCTCCGCAGGAGAAACAAGGAGGTGAGAACATAGATTAAAAGTTGTTGCACACGTTGAGAAGTCCTGCTCACTCTGTTCTTATACTTCTACTCAGTGTTCTTTATCAGTTAAATTTCGTGGGCAGTCCTGCAGTGTGCAGACACTTTTGATTCCTGGCTCTCCCACCAAGGCTGCCAATGTTGATCCACTTCTTTTCTCATTACAAGTTCCCCAGTAACTACTTTCACAAGAGAGGACACCCCCTGCTTGCCATTCTCTGTCATCTTTCTCTTTAGCTCTTTAAACGCTCGTCTACGTAACTGTTCACGTGCTTTATTTGATTTAAGACAAACATTTAAAGCTAGTAAGTGGCTAAATATCAGGGTGGGAATGTCAGGTGAAGTCTGCCGCTTTGAAGTTGGTATCTGAGGGCTTCATTCCTCAGCTTCTAAATACACATTAATTGCTACTTTCTTGTTCTTTAAGGATTGTAGCTTTTAAAAGAAAGTACATAAATATTAATATTTTCTTTCTGCTATAAATTTGGTGAGGTTTTTTTTCTTGTCTGATGCTTTGCCTTTTGTTTTCGAGTGAACACTACTAAAAAGTAACACCAGTTCTTTCAGTAAAGAAGGGATATGTTTACCTAATATTTGCAAAAAGTGTACCTATGTAATGAGAAAGGAACATCTGTTTTCATTAGCATATATATGCACACAGTCTCCTGCAAATACATTACCTTTATGAAGCTTGTATCCAGTCAAAACCAATGTAGATTGAGGTTTCATTGCCTAATTGTCATAACAGACTGCTCACGTGTGTTTGAGAAAATTGTTATTTAATCTGTAAACGGCTTTGAGCAGTGAGAGGTTGAATCAATCCTATGATTTCTGATAACAAAAAACATGCATGGTTTTTCTCACCAAATTCTCGTGGGGTAGAATGGATACAAATAGTAATAAACCACTTTTCAGTGCTGGGGGCAGTTGGATTATCTGGTTCCGCGGCAAGGAGGGTTGGAACTGGATGATCTTGTAAGGTCCCTTCCAACCAAAACCATTCTATGATTTTTACTCAGTAAAGGGCACAGATCCTCCATCAACAACCCCACATCTGCTCTACCAGTGTGCTTCTGAGCACATCCCCTGCGCAACAGAGTACAAGATGTTGTGCCTTATCTTCATCATGGTCTGAGCTACGTTGGGTTGATAGGTGGGTAGAAGTCTGCACGTGGCTGGTGACCTTGCGAGTTACCTGATTGAGCAATAGCAAGCAGATCAAGGCTCTGAACCAAAAAAGGGGGGGTATTTTTCATTGTGTCAAAATAGCAATGGACAGCAAATTTATGCCTCTTTTTCCTTAGATAAAATCTTTAGAACTGGGAATTCTGAATTCCATCAGCTGGAATTTCTCCATACAAAACCTTAGTTTTCACTTGTTCTTCAGCTGTAGTAATGCATTTTCTCTCCTGTATTTTAGGGCAGGCTACCAGGAGAACTTCCGGTCCGGGCCATTGTCTCCCTGCTCTCCTGCTGCTCTGAGTCAGTCACCTAACAGGTACCAAAGGTCAATAAGGAATTTTGCAGACCGAATACACCTTGTAGTCGCTGGTGAACTGCCACAGTGTAAATCGTACTAGTATTATGTGGATGCACTGTTAATTCTTCTGAATGTTGCAGTTCATAACCATCCACGTAATAAACATGTAGCTCCCTCTCCCATATTTCTTCCCTACTTTAGCAGTATTGTTATGCTTTAAAATAACACAGTTCAGAAAGCACCTGTAGGACTCTGCTTGATCATTGAAATTTTAATGAAATTGAAATGGGATAACATAAGCCCTAGTCAAAGCAAGCAGTAAAGTGTGAATTCAGAGCGCTTGAGCCAAAGGATGTTGTCCTCATTGTGAATAGTCACATGCTGAGGAGTAAGGTATGTTCTAGATGATGTCACTGACTGACATTTCAACATTTTCATTTTTAAAAAATCCTTCCTTTAATTTCCAAATTTGAAACATATTTAGCTTACATATTTGCCTACATTCATGCAGATCTCCTAGAAATTTAATTGTCTCAGGCAATGATCTGTGCAGCTTTCGATGAGATATGTGTACCAACTCTAAATAAATGTTAACTGTAGCCTGATGTGTATATTAAATATGGTGAACTTATACAACACAGAAGCCATAGCAAGTGTTTATTCTATTTAAAGAACATTTTCCTTCATGTTTGATAGCAAAGCCCTCCTTCTGATGGCATTTGCATTGGCATGAAACTATGAGGAATTTTTAATGGGAACAATTTCTTCTGGTTTTGCTAATTGTAGCTACAGTTTTGGTGGAACTGCAGATCATTTCTGGCCACATGTAGCTAGTCTTGATAGCTTCTTGATATTATTTAGTAGTTATATCCTGATCTGAGACCTTTTTCCAAGACCTTTTCATGAAATAAATCTTAGTTTTTGAAATAATGAATGGGATGTAATTCGTTGTTCCACTAAAACATTAGAAAACTTCTCTTAAAAAAAAAAAAAAACAAAGCCCTTTATTCTTTGATTCAACCTTTCAGTTTGTCCTTATGATAACTCTGATACTGGAGAAATTAAAACAAAGATGAACTCAAAAACAATGCAGAGGGATGGGAGCGAAAGGCTTAAGGTCATAAGGGAGGAGAAGAAACAGGAGAAGTTATTGTAAAAGGAATAATGAGAATGAAGCTGTAAGAGAAGGCAGTGTTGTGCCTGGGCTGTCACTGGACGTGGTGGAATAAAGAATGATGGGCTCAGGAGTGACAGCAATTAGATGGAAGCAAGGACAGTTTTCTGGTCATGATGAGTCTTTCTGCTGCTTCTGTCTCTTTTTTCTCTTTTATTTTTTTTCTAGTGACATTTTTATCATGATGCAGTCCAGATCCATCTTTGTTGGTGGCTTATTATGGCATTACACCAAAAACACGAAGCAAGATATTGTAAACTTGCTTATCTGTGTACAGTTTCATCAAACCATCTTTTTCAAACTTATACAGTATCCTGAAATTCCTCTCCTGGTTTTAGCCCTGGCTAAATAAAACATGACAACAGATCCCTTTTGGTCTCAGGTTCATCTCAGTGAATGAACATCAGTTCTGGCAGGCTGGCAGACACATGAGAATGGAAGAGCGTGAAACAAAAAAGTGTACACCTGCACTGCCATTAAAATCATTATGAAATGTTTTTTCCTGGGGCTGTGATCCCCCACCCAGCTGTCATCAAACAGCTGATTTACTCAAAAGGTCTAGATAGGACTGAAGCTTAAGGAGAGAGTTGAAGTATTTTTGCATTGCAGATGGAGATCCGATTTCAGGTTTCCTCTAACTAGTTGTAACATTAACAGGCGTTTAGCTGCAGCAGCATAGACTAAAATTAGTTAGCAAGTGCCTGGTCTGCTACTGCAGATACGCTGCTACTGTTGACCTCGACGGCTTGTTTGGGTGTAAGAGCAGCATTCTCTGTCTTCTGATTTGCAGTAAGCAAACCCATTTGCAAACAAAATGAAAAATTTCCAGGCTCAGAACCTGACTTGGGTAACTCATGTGAACATCTGCTTTGATTGCTGTGGCATTGACTAGGTCAGGTAATCCACAGGTGTGGTTCCTTGCCATCCAGGCCTCTGTTAAGGGCTTGCATCTCCCTTGATCCAGCACAGCAGACTGGCAGGGAAATGGTTCTGAGCTGCTGTGCATTCAAGCATTTTAAGTCCTCTGCTTGCTTGTCTGCAAGGCAGATGTGCAGGCTGATTCAGCAACACGGTTGAAAGGTCAATGTGTATTTATGTGAAACCCCCCAACGCTCCTTCCTCCCATCCTATCCCTCTCCATTAACCTGTGTCAACATTTGGCTGCGTTTTAGCATCAGTTGCTGTTCTATTTTCTTAAAGTCACATTTGTCTCATAGATCTGTCAGCGGAAAGAAGCTTTGCTCTACCTGTGGACTTCCTCTTGGAAAAGGAGCTGCCATGATCATTGAAACACTTGGTCTTTATTTCCATATTCAGTGCTTCAGGGTATGTCTCTTGCTTTATTAAGAAAAATCTCAACTCACGCACAGTGTGAGGAGAGAGTATGTTGAGGACTGCAGATGTGAAACTGAAAATGAGAGGACCAAGGGATTTGCATGTTTGTGTGGTTTTTTGCTTGTAAAGAAGTGGAAGTAATGCAGCTAATGTGTTATTTTGCTGTCAGATATGTTAATTGGACTAAAATCTATGATTTAGCAAGCAAACATAGCTTCCTCACTTACAGAGGAAAGCATCATGTAATTTCCCAGTTGTACTCATTGTTGTTTAAGTATAGCATAGTTACTTGTGGTTTGGGGTTTTTTTTGGTGGGTTGGTGGTTTGTTTTGTTGTTGTTTTTTTTTTCAAAAGCCTGGTCAGTCCTGAAGCCATCTTTGATCTGACCTATGCTTGGAAAGCTTTGACTATGGAATGGAAGATGTATTCTGGCTTTCACCAGAGCTCTCGGCAGAAATACTTCTTGTCTGTTCTCGAGTGTTTCAGTCTGGAAATTACTCAAGATATTGTTTTCTAGAGAACTCAGAAAGTATCCATTTCCATTATCTCTTGCCCAGTTGGTATTAGACATTCATGAAGCCCTTTTTGGTTTTAGACATTTACCCGAACTAAACCTCTGGCCTCTCTAAGCTTTGTCTGTCACAAATGGGCTGACTCCAGAACGCAACTTTAGAATCGAATGTCCCTTAAAATCACTAGACTTCACTTCTGTCTAAGTGGAGACTGCTGAAATCCAGTCCTAAATACTGTTGGCTCTAAAAAAACCTTTCCCTGATTTGCAGTTCTCCCCAGGAACATGGGCTGGGTTCTGGGAGTTTCTCACTGTTACAAGAACTACTGAAACGAAAGTCAAAATTTGGAGAGAGTTGTGACAGAAAGTAAGGCATGGTCTTTCTTACTTTCTCTGTTCTTCAATTGACAGTGTGGCATTTGCAAGGGACAGCTGGGAGATGCAGCAAGTGGGACAGATGTCAGGATTAGAAACGGTCTTCTTAACTGCAACGATTGTTATATCCGATCTAGAAGTAAGTACCAAATCCTGTCTAACAATACCTTTACCATGATTTTAACTGATGGGTTTGTCTCCTCCTGGCTTTGCCACTCAGGCATGCCTGTGCTATAAGAAGGGGACCCTTCCCGTGCCATTTTAATCATCCTCTTGTATCAAAAAAGATTTCTAAGCCCATTAAATCTTGCCCAGAGGATCTCTTCTTAGCAGTATTAGACTTAAAGTCTGTTTCTGTGCATAAATATAAACTCCTATTCTGTGCACACGTATTGCATGTCTTGAAGGTTTGGATCTGTCACATCACATGAGACAACGTAGATAACTCCACTAGGTCTAGGACCTTTGCCATCATTTGGAGAATTTCCCACTTTTTATCTCTCCAGGCCTCTGTTTGCAGAGAAAATGGTCAAAGAAAATATTAGGAACATTCTATAACTTATCATAATTAATCCTTGTGGTGGAATCCCCAGATGTGCTAAACTGTTGCTTGCTGCAAGTTTTGAAGAATGAGCCAGACAACTGCATGTCAGAAAAATCTTGATGCATTTTTCTGCCTTAGAATAGGTCACTTGGACATTCTTCCTAATCCTGGATTTCTGTGACTGATACCAAATTGCTACAGCATTTCAGCTTCACCCTGATGTCACTAGTGATATGAGATGGGCAGTGCTCATGCTTTCTTTCTACTTGGTGGAAAAGAGTAAGACACAGAAAAAAGACCATGGGAGTACTTGTTTCCTTCCTGTTACATGTTACTGTTCAGTACATTCACTGCCTATGGTCCGAACGAATAAGTGGAGATAGAGTTCTTTTCACTTACTTTTTCTCTTCCTTTCTCTCAAAAGCAGTGACTGTAGAAATCCAGGAGTAGGAAAAATATCTACCTACTTTTATCAGTGGAAGAATAGATTTATTTTTTTTTCTCTGATATTTCAGAAGAGAGATGTTTCCCCCTCAGCAGAGCTAGAGGGTGCTATTGTATAACTGTTGGGTGATTATTTTTTTTTTAATTTTGCTAAGAAATGTTAGCAACTTTTTATTATTATTTATTTAACCTAACACATTTAGAGATGGCTTTTCCTCTTCAGGCTTGATACTATAAATCTTCCTCATGAGGTCCTGACCCTTAAAATGCACGTTTGCACATCTCTCTTTACACACAAAAAAAAAAGAGACGAAGGTGACGAAAGTCATATCTTCCTTTTCTTCTTTTTGTTTAAGCAAAAATTGAGGTCCCTTAAGGCTAGATGATCTTTTAAGATCCCTTTCAACCCAAACCATTCTATGACAGATGAAGGCTCAAATAAATTATTTATCAGCTTATATGCTGTAGAAATCACCCCCTCCGTCATCATTTCTACAGCAGTGATGCTAGAAAGTGCGGTGCAGAGCTGTGCGCAGTGTTTTGTGCTGTAAGGTTTTGCATTTGTACATACCTAGCACAACAGAAACCAGGTTTTGTGGAAATGTATGGTTCCTGAAGAATAATAATAGCAAGGGTTTGGGTTTTTTCCTACAAATTGCCTCTTCCTGCTGTGTCCGCTCCTCATGTGAAACCCCAAAATATGGGTTGGTGGAATTTAAGTTACACAGGCTCTTGCTGACAGTTTCAAAGGGACTGATTTAAAACTGCAGCTGTGGTTAGTTGTTCATTTTTAACTAAAATTTTATGGACTCCGTATCTGAAATGAAGAACAAACTGGTGCAATGTTAGTGTTTTGCCTTTCGGTTCTGGGAAGTCTGATGCTAAATATAAAATCAATTGCCTGTTTGCACAGCTTGTGCCTTCCTGCCCCTGCATCTAAACCTGCGCAGCAGTGCACACAGCTGACAGTCTCTGATCAACCCAGAATTAATCAGTATTGTTTTGAGATGCTTAGGGACATCTCAATGAGATATTTTGGCTGCCAGAAACTTGTTTGAAACTGTAGATGATGCTGTTTCAAAGTAAATTATAAAAAACCTTAAGAAAGAAAAGCATTACAGATTATGTAGTGGTCCAGGATCCAAAATATTTCTATTTTTCAAATAAAAGTGAACAGGGTTTTATTGGTAGTTTATTTCTCTACAACAAAACCTCACAATGATAGTCATTAGAACTCAGTATTTGATGTCCAACATGGGGAATAGTTACTGGTTTGTGAGTGCTGAAGTCAAAGGCAGAAAGTAAATTAATGAGATTCCCTGTATGGCCAAATAACACAAGGTCTCTGTATTACCACATAACACAAACCAGGCGCAGCTAAAGATGACTCATCAGTCCTTTGCTTTACTATTTTGCCACACTGCAGAGCCTGAAAGTCAATATGCCCACAAGTACTTTGGGAGTAAAATGAAATAAAAGTGCATTTGTCCCTATGGCATGGAAAATGTATTTCCACTCAAGTTATGCTGAATCCTTCTTTGCAGTTAGTGCCCCAGCTTTGCAGGAAGAAAGAAATGCAGGGTACAAATTACATATATTTCGAGATGTAGTTTTTTTAATTGTAGACATCGTATGAGGAAAAGCCTGTGTATGTTTGTTAAAATTTGTCAACTGATGGCTTGGTTTGGTTTTGTTTTACCCAGCTGCTGGACAGCCAACTACATTGTGACATGACTTTCAGTCCTAATAGCTTTCAAGGAGGAACTCTCTTCTCGTATGTATCGGCTGCCTCCAGACAATCACTTGTAAGAGCTTGAATCCATGGACATCATGGCTCTCATTTCATTTTGAAAAACTCATAAAAACACTACACCTGCTCCTTTAAAATGCAATGTGTTGGGTTTTCTCTTCCTTAAGAAATTTGCAAAATATGTATGACCATGTTTGGGAAGGCAAAGCCTAAGTACTGTTAAAAAAAAAAAAATCCCGCCTTTCAGGTATGTTTATGATTTCCATTCTGTTACCTTGTTCTTTTGAAAGTAATAAGAAAATAAACATGCAATAAAACCGTTTTGTTTTAATATTTCTAGAAATTAAGAAGTTTAAGTTTACAGAACCTTTATAGAATATGCCAACTTGAGCTGAGAAGTAATTTTAAGATAGTATCTAATCAGTTCATTTGAAAAAACTAAACATCACAGCACAACTTCTCTGTTATAACTGATAACTTTTTTTACACAGAGACTAGTTTGATAATACATCATGTAATTCTGAAGCCTTTTGTGTTTATATTACCTTCAGTGGAGGGTAGGAGTTCTACAAATAAATTATTGCACCTTTAGTGATAGGATTTTTTGTTTGTTTGTGTACCTCAAGTAATGTTCATGACTATAGCTTAATATTCTCTCAAATAAAGATTTCTTCATTAAACCTAAAGACTGTATACCATTAACGATGGCAAGATTCCCATTAAGAGCAATCCTGCGTATTAAGTTCAGCAGTCCATGTTGTTATTAAGCTTGATGAAAGGTGATGTGGGGGAGAGGTGGCCGAGTGGGTGGACACAGCTGAACTGTGAGTCTCCAAGCTGGGGTTCGATGGTAGGGTGAAGCTTTTCTCTTTGGCGTGTAATTTGCCCATTGATGGTCTGAGCTGGTTTGAGATCTGCTCATTTGCAGACGTTACAGTTGGTTGAAATCTCATGCGGAGAAACGTGTGTGGTTTGGATGCCCTCCAGAGCAGGGAATTAAGCAGCCTTGAACCTGTGTTCCTCCACACGTCACACCAATAAAGTCAGCGAAGCCCGGGAGTGCGGAAGGAGGGCAGGGAGGAGGCTGGCAGTGGTATGCAAAAAACCTTTACCTTGCCTCTGTGTGGGCCAGTTTTCCTTTGTGCTTTTTGATCAAGCATGTGCTCCTTACTAAAGTGAGATTGAAACAGCGGTCGGAGCTGCATCACATTATCAGCAACACACAGATAAGCTTAGGTGATGTGCTATAAGTGTACAATATCCTAGCACTGTTTGATAAACAGTTATTTGAAATATCCCATTTTAGCAGTTCACGATGCAACTTAAAATGGAGGGGAAAAAAAATCTGCTTATTCTGCCTTAAAGCCATGATAAAACTAAATTAATAGAGATTTATTTTATGTATGTGCACATCCATTGTCATGTGATGTGTTGGTAGATGGAAATGAAGTGGTTATTAGGGAAGCAATAATTTTGAGTTGTTCTATAGCTAGCAACTATTTTTAAACACTAGACAGTTGCTTGCATGTGAGTTGCATACCCATGCAAAACTGCATGTCATTGAAAACCCATGTACAGTGTTGTCATTGGAGGACGTTGTGGCTGTCTGCTGGAAAGTTACATGTTACTTCCTTAAAATTGTGCCTTAGAAAATGCAAAGCTGTTGCACACGGTCACTGATGACTTATGGATGCAATAAATCCAAAAAGCTAAAGTCCTTCGTGGACTTCACCTGGGGAATATTTAAAAAAAAGAAAAAAAAGATGAGAAAAATGTTTTGGAAATAACAGTGATGTCCAATATTTTGATTAACCATCTGCATGATTTACTGTTAAAGGGTTTTGATAACCAGGATGCTTACACTTTGCATGTGGCCATCATAACGTTTTCCTGCAAATAATGCATAACATGGAAATTCAAAAGCAGATTTTATAACCAACTTTGTACATCTGTGTAATTCCATGTGCTGCATTAAGGATATGTGAATATATGATGTCTGGGCCTAATTTTTAAATGAGACCGTGCATGCTTGTGCATCTATTTGGTATGAGTAACACTGCTTCACCCATGTGATAGAATTTAGATGTGCAAATCGGTCCTCAAGTGTATAAAAGGGTTGGTTGTCACGGAAGTTAGATCTGCTTCTCATCCTCGTAGGGGTGAGTGCCCAAAGGGCATAGAAGCATGGCTGGGACTAACGTGCATGGGCGAGGGGCGAGCTGGGGGCATGCAGCGCACTGCAGACACGCCACTGGGTCTCTGAAGCTGCTTAGAAATTGATCCCAGTGTCTATTGGTTAGTTTCGTATATGCATGTTTTAGCGAACTTGATTGTATGTAAAGCGAAATGAAGCAGCGTTCTCAGATGACAATTCCCCCCCCCTCCCATGAACATCTATTCACCAGCACAGAATAATTTTCAGCAGTTAACTAAATTGTACTTCCCAATGGCTTATGTTTGATTTTATATTTCCTTTGGAGTCTTACATGGTGAATTCATTCAGGCTATGACCTTTTTTTTTTTTCCTTTTTTTTTTTTCCCAGTTTAAACACATAAATATGATACATTTCTTATCAGGAATTTTAAGCACAGAGAAGAATAACGCTTTACTACAATTGAACTACATTGTAAATGTATTTGTTGCAAAAAAGCGATTTATTATTGCTAAGTGAGTACAATGTATGTAATGGGTTTTAGATGTTTCAGAATTTATTTAGCCTCTTACTACTGCAGAGAACCTGAACAGGTGTCATAACCCATCTGTATTTCACAACCCTGTTTTCCATGGTGTATTTTTTCCTTACTCTTGCTAAGTAGTGTTATTGATGCAGTACATCTGTAGTTCTCGGTGAATGTCCGAAAGGTTGGTGAACCAGAAGGGGACCATCCTTATCTGCACATCCATTCAAGGGCAAGGATTGCTGTCCTAGCTGGGGCTAATGTTGAATACCAATTACGCTAATCTTTCCTTTATTTATTCTAAAATGCCTCTGGAGATCAGGAAAACTTGTCTAAAACGCAGCAGCTTTTATAGTAAATGTATGTTTATAAATAAAATGTTGATTACCTTTGGTGGTGTTGATTTTACTTATTACAACTAACTTCTGTTGCATGTGGTGTCTCTGTGAAACTGCATCGCAGAGTGTGTACATCCTGTTGATAAACGCTTCTGCTTGACTGACGTAGGCTGAGCCAAGCTATATTCCACAAAACTTAGTATACAAGATGGGACAATGAAAAAGACAGGTACCTGAGATGGGACAACTCCCTGTGGATTGCTACTGTAAGCTGTAGCAGAGTATTTACAAAAGCTTGTGTGCCTATCGTGTTAAAAGCTGAGCAGATGGCTTTCTGTGAGTCGAACCCAAAGTCCTCAGAAGATCTTTCGTTCATGTCAGTGGACTGTGGTTCAGACTTTGACTCAATAAAGCACTTTATGTATTGCAAAGCTGAATATGTGCTTGGTTAATTCCATTTCTACGTAGCAAAGATCCTTGACTTGGTGCTTACTTATGCCTGTGCCAAGGTATCTCGCTAATTCTTGAGTCTCAACAAGTGTGTGGCTTCACCAGTAACCAGCAGAAAGTTTACACAAATTTTTAAACTAATAACTGCAGGGTTTTTTTTCTTTTTAATTGGGTCTTCAATGGATGACGGGTTTGGTTTTGTGCCAGAAGCACATCTCGGCTGTTAGATGAGTCATGGGGAAGTACTGACAATTTAATTTTTTGAAAGCAGATTCTTTTTTTTTGTATCCCAGTGCCTTAATGGAGCCGGTAGTGGTCTTACGTTATTTCTGCATGTAAAGTCTGCGGACAGAGGGCCAGGGTTGTTCTGCGGTGGCAGAGGTACGCTGGGTGGGGTTCTCCGCGGCGAGCGCGGGTGCCGTGCCCGCAGGAAAGCTCGCTGCCGCGGCAGGTTGCTCTGAGGCTGGATTTGGAGGCAGTTACGCGGCTGTTTCTGCTTCAGCAGCTCTGCACCAGCGTTGCTGGGTACCCAGACGAGCAGGGTTTTAGTGATGGTGACCTTTGCGAGCCAAGTAAAATGGTGGAAATCCTGATATGATTTTTTTTTAAATAAATTATTTTCTGGTGAATGTGACCTGGCAGCTCTGACCTGCACAGAGTCGTTTGTGATCCTAACAGGGCACAGATGGGGCTGTGCTCCACCAGCTCTGATTTAATGCCAAGATAATTCTGCAAGCCTTACAAAAGGGTAGTTGTGTCACCTGCTCACCCCACCAAGCACTTTCATCTGCAGGCAGCAAAGGCTGCCAGGAAGGTCCCCAGGGAGACCACCCTGCTCACAGGGCCTTGGCATGCCTTGGGAGAGGACGATGGCTTGCTGAGCAGCAGGATGAAGCTGGGGGCACATGGAAGAAGTAGGAGATGGTGTGGGAGAGGAGGGGGCTGTTACAGCTGAGGCTCTGACATTGGGGCAGAGGATACTCCATGCAAAGGGGGATGTGTGCCCAGGAGAGCTCTGTGCCTCTTCTGCACCCTGTCTGGGTGCAATGCCTCCGGCCCTCCCCTTTCCCCGACTGCATCCATGCGGGATGAGGGCTCCATTTCCTCCTCTGTGCCCTTGCTGCGAGGTCCAGCTGACACCCTTTGTTTTGCTCTTTGTTTTCTCTCTTTAGCAAGTGTTTTGATGCAGAGATCATCAGCAAACGCAGCCCAGCGCTGGTAGTTGTTGGAGGCTCTAGGCACAGGTAATAAACAGCAGTAGCTTGCTCATCTTGTGAGTATTGATCCTTACCCAGACAACTCTTCTAGGGGATAGTTAAAAGCAGGCAGCTACCACTTTGTTTAGAAAATCAGCTTTAGGTACAGTTCTTGCTGCCCAATTTAGTGAAGATTTGGTCTCAGATGAATCCCCTTCCTGGTAATGGGAAGCTGGTTAAGTACTTACTCAATAAACTTTACGGAGAGGGGGCTCGCCCCACTTTTCTCCTACCTTGTCTCTGCTCTCCTGACAAGAGGTTGAGTAACTGGGGAACGAGAAGACAAAATGCTCATTTTCAGAGACACATCTGAAGAGAAAATCAGAAGGGGTTGTGGACACTGGAAGTGAACAGATGACCACCACTTGGTTAGAAAAAAAAAAAAAAAGAAAAGATGCCGGAAAAATACATCTCTTGAAAAGGCAAACAGGACTCCTATATACCTCTAAAAGCCTCCGGTAGGAATGTAATTTCATCTGAGTTCCCTGATAAGGGGAAATGACTAAACTGGAAGCCACTCAAGTTTTGCAAGCAGTAAGAGCCCAAATCAGAGCTAGAAAGTACAGAGTGGACTGTGACTCTTCTCACGATAGGGCGTGGGGTTGCTGTTTTGGTGGAGGGGATCTGTTTTCTTGTTTGTCTTTGTTAGAAAATATAGCATGAGTCAAACATGCAAGAGCAATGTTTAGCCCTCTGCAAGGCTGTAGCTGCTGCTCTGTAGACCTTACTGGACACCCCATGCTCTGCCAGAGTAGTTGTTGAAGCTCTCCTCCCCAAAGCATATGAGGTTTTAAGCCATTTAGGAACAAAAAAAAAATAATCCATTGTTTAAGACAGTCTTGTGAGTCACTGTTGACTCACCCGTAGGGTCCATCTGCTTCATTGCACGTGATGCAGTGCAAATTCTCTTAGCTAATGCCTCATCTGTAGTTTACAGATGCATTTTTTCTAAGTGGGTAACCTGCTGCTGAAAACATGCTGGAGCCAGTCGCATGGCTCTAGAAACTAAACCAAAATTAACAGAAATGCAAATCTTTCCTTGAAATAACAGAATTTATCAAACAGAAAGAAGAAAACAAGGTTTTAAAAATTCCTTTTGTCTATCACCTCTGATTATGGACAACAAACTACTCCAAGGGCAAGGAGTAGTCCATTTTCAGATGCCATCCACATCTCTGGAAACTACCTGGTAGCTTCCCATGTTGAGTGTCAGAGCAGACTTAGGACCTGTGGGACAGAAAATACCTCAGATGGTTAGGTCTAACATTTTCTTCCAAAAAGGTAAGAACTGATATCGGATAGCAAATGATACTTATTCTGTAACACGGGACGTAGCTCTTCAAAGCAATCTTTTGTCTAGTCTCTGGTTTGCAGCAGCTCACTGAAACATACTTTCCATACAATACACCTGCCATCTGACACATTTCTTGTGGAAGGTGAATATTGCACCTCAAGTGTGTGAAGCCCTGTGGGAAACCCTGTTGCTCACCACAGTACACTCAGACTTCAAGACTCTCCTAGAGAATTTTGCACGACCGTAAATAGTCACCTACTTCTGATGTTTGCATACGTCCTGCAAGGACTGGTTCCATTAGTCTTTCAGCAGTTTAAAGAGCTTGCAAAAAGAAAATCATAAAAATAACCAAACTATGTTTTCAGGGTATTCACAAATATGCATTACTAGATAACAGGATGATCATTAAGTCTGTATTTCCAGAAACAAAATCACCAATAGATATTAGCCAGTCATGCTATCTCTATATAGCTTCAACAGCATAAACTATGAAGATCAACATTATCTGTAATTGAGAAAATTTCCTGTATTCAATCCTAGCTGTTGAAGTGCTAAAATGTGCCTTGGGGGAAGATTTTCACAACAGGATAAAATCATGTGCCTTGGGGGAAGATTTTCACAACAGGATAAAATCATGTGCCTGTACCTGGCACCTGAGGGCAGGATGTCACTAACAATTGCTGTGTCTTGAAGCATCCTCGATCACTTAAAAAACCTATGTTCATATGAGTATGAACCTTTATGGAACTTGGAAGGACCCCTCTCGGGTGCTAATGGAGACAAAAAGGTTACAAACATATCAGGAAGGTCTCAGACACAGAATCATCAATTCTTTTCCAGCTCAAAAAATGAATAGGATGTACCAAACAAACGAGCTGCTTCTGAAACAACCTCTGTGTTAATGGTAACGCCCGAACTGCTGTTCCAGGGACCGGGACTTGGGTGTTTGCAATGGGACTCCCTTCTCTCTGTGGCCAAGTGTTCCTTTGGTTGCCTTTGGGGTGGTACATAAAACACGGTGGAAGCATGCAAGTCCGAGGGGGAGGTGTTGCACTAATCCTTCTGTTTCTCAGTATGTCCCTGTCACTTAGATTGGAGGTGTCACCTCCAAATGCAGTTTCCTGGGACCACATCTAAACATTGTAGTGTGAGAACGACATGGTTATTTTTCCGAAGGATGTTAAATGTAAGGAGTTCTTTCAGTGTAATTACAAACTTTTCTTAGGCAAAAAGAACTCTGGTGAGTGACTCGGCATCTGTTTGGTGTATTAACTAATACTAATTATAATACTAGATTTCAGCATGGGCTTTCTGTGTTGGACTTTGTGCTACTATGAAAACCTGAATTTAAAGTTTTTCCTGACTGACACATGATGGTAACACCCAGATCATCATCAACCCGAGCGTGAAACTGAGCGCTCTGAACTGTTTCATGGACTGACATTTTGGAGGCTTTATTTTAAAATATTTATATTGATGCATATTTGACGTAGCTTTTTGGTACTGTCGTGGGTTAGGCTGATCCGGCAACTAAACTCCACGCAGGACCATTCTTCCCAGCTGCAGTGTAGAGCACATTTAATGTGGATCCTTCCCGGATCCATGGGTTTATATTGGAACTACTCTTGGGCAGAGGGCAGTGCTCATGGTGTGCCCATCCCCTGGAAAGGAGAAGGCATTGCTTACAGAGTCTGGTGGGGGACAACCTTGCGCTGAAGCCATACATGACACCTGCAAACCCTCTTCACCCAGCCACGTCCCAGTTAGGCTTTAGATAGTTTAAGTGCGAAGAGAATGTTAGATACAGGGCCGTGAAATGCTGTCAGCACTCTTGTTCTAAGTATTCACATGTCTTAGGCTGAGTTTAAAATATAGGGATGAAAGGACTGCACTTACATAAAGAAGGCAGTTAACACTTAATGTGTATCTTACCAGTAGCCCTAAATGTATTTTGTAGCTTGTTCTTAGTTTGGAAAAGGTAGGATGACATTGAAAAGGGAACTATGACAAAGCATGCTGCTGACTGATACAATCACAAGTCTGTTCCAATGGACCAAAGCTGAACTTCAAAATTAATTTGCAGCCTTACAAAACCACTTTCAAACACTTCTCTTGGGATGCAATCTATGTGTTTAGCATGCATGCACGTGCTGACAGCAAAGCTGGGAGGCAATGGCAGAGGCAAATCAGCCGATCTCAATTCTCATCCGTTTGCCTCAGCCAAAACTGATACCTCTCAGAGTGTTTTTTACGGATACACATGGGCACACAACCGTTGAAAAGCCATTATCCATTTTAAAGGTAGTGACTAATGTGGTTTTGCCCACAGCAATGTGAAAATAAGTGGGAAGGTTTTGCTGCAGAATCTGCTCTATTCACCTTGCAGAAAAGCAGCTGCGTTTTTCAAATCTTTTTATAGGAATAGAGGTCTTTATTTCTTGCAAACCTTTGCCGGTAGCTTTCTTCTTACATTTCTCCTCAAACTGTTGATTAGTATTTTTATATCCTTCTATGCCTAGCAAATAGTCAATTTTAAGTTTTTTTCTCTGAGTAGTGTAAAAGAACATTTCACTGGACTGGATGATACAGTCCAGTATAAGTGCATGTGGTTTGATAAGCAAAGCTAGAAGTAACTTTCAACAAAAATCGAGACAGATGACTTTTTTGCCTATTGTGGCAAAGCCCATCTACCGCAATGTTCTGCAAGATTGGGGCCAGGAGTGTCCTCGACTGGTAGCAACGCACAGAGGCTTTCCCTAAGTGCATCTAAATTGTCACAGCTGGCTGATGCCTTTGCTGTGCTGTGTTTTATACTGAAGAGGATGATGCAGGGCTTGCCTCATTAAATCACCTTTGCAGATACCTCTGAGAAACCTTTGGATAAACCAAAGACCAAGATGCTCGGGTGGCTGCACTGTGTGCGCAGTGTGTGGCATGAAGGGGAAGGACAAAGCTTTTGACTTGCACAAGCTGCAAATCTTCCTTGTAGCTGGGTTTATCTCTGGGGAAAAAAGCCCAGGTGACAACGTACAGTGACGTTTACAGCTATTGCATTTCTCTATATACTATTCAAATTCATGTAGGTGGTACTTTAACTTCAAAGCTGTATTTTTCCACATGGGGCTGTGTGTTAAATAGATAAAATAATTGAGCAAGTTAGAGATGCAGATAAACAGTTTGTGATGGAATATTATCACTCACTACTTGGCTTTCTGAATAACCCTCTTCATCTTGAATGGTTAAAATCTGCTTACAGTGTGAATACAATTAAACACATGAATACATTTCTCTTTGCTGCTTCAAGGCTTTTCAAGCATCCTCTCTACCTGAAGCAGCACGTGGCTATTTTCACACACTTCCAGTTGACAGCAACCCTCATGCATCATTAACCCAGGAGCTAAAGGCTTACACTGTCCTGAGTAAGCTTTGACGTAAGAAGTAATCAACTTTAGCTCCTACCAGCTATAGGCAAGGTTAAATGAAGAACACAAATAAATGGTCAGATGCAGAAGAATTGTGATAAATAACTGGCCAGGAGCTGGCTTTGGCCAGAGCCTGCTCTGCCCAGCCACCTCACGTTGCCAGAGCCTGGCTGTCGGCACAGCATGGCATGGCGTGGCATGGCACGGTACAGCACAGCCCGCCTCAGGGTTCCCTGCTTCTCTCTGCACTGTAGGTTGCTGTCACCATCCGCTGCAGATAGTGTCGTTTTTTCCCTCAGATGCCAGGGATTCTGCTTTTTAGCCAGAAATCCTTCTCAATTGATCGATACAGCATTTTTCAACTGTTTGCTTTCCATTTGCAGTCAGAAAGAAGGGCTGTAAGTAAACTATCGTCGGTGTCCGCAAACAGGGGGGCACTGCCTGCAGTGGGGGCTCTTGCAAAAATGAGTAAATAGTAACATGGTTGAAGCAGCCTGAGTGTGGCAAAGCTGTGTACACGCTGCACTGAGAATCTTTATTAAATCCTTGTGGCAAGCGAGGCAAATGTAAGAAGACATATTCCTCCACAGGCTGCCATAGTGCTTTTCATCATGGAAAGGAAATAAATTCTACAATATAATTTTATTTGTTTACAGTTTTAAGGCAAGATGTCTCTCTTTTGACAGTTCTGAGCTGCAGCTTGAATATAAATATAGATTACTTCCTTTGTATTGCAGTCATATGAAATAAATACGGACAATACTTTGAATACTACAATACCTGAGCGCTCAACGTTAGGGACTTGGAAACAGCTGGATTTTTGACAATACCTGAATACATACCCCCAGATAACCAGACATCTTTAGAGGTCTCAAGTCAGGTGCCCCAAGACTCTGGTCTTCTGTAAAAGCAGAGGTACCTAGACTTTGTTCTTCAGATTTTCAAATGTTTTTGGTTTTTCAACTGTATTTCAAGTGGCTGAAACAGAAAAGGGGGACTGGAGTCTGTGGGATAGTTCCTGGACCACACGTTTACAGAGCCCGTCATCACCAGTAAACAGTAAAAACACTTTGCAATCGTTAGTTCAATCAGATTTAAAAACACTGCTGTGAGGCAGAAAACTATTATTATATATCTATTTCCAGATGGATAAATGTGACACAGAAACTAATTCCAGAGAAATATCTTCACTAGTGAATTTAATTTAGGCTACAACCTGGCAATAGAGATGATAGAAACTCAGTACAGATAACAAAAAAAAAAAAAAAAAAAAAAAAAAAAAAAGCAACAAACAAATCAGCAACAAGAAGAACAAAAGAAAACAGCAACAAAAAATCCTGCATTTAACAGCTGCTGTAACCGTAGCGTAGTGACTGCGGAGATCAGAAGGACGGGGCTCTCCGGGTGCCGCAGTAAATGTCACCAGAGCACGAAGCCCATCGGCGCGGAGTCGGGCCGTCTCCCAGCGCGGCGCACGGAGCAGCCCCGCGCTTCACACGGCCCCGGCCCGGCTGGCAGGGGTGGCCGGCGACCAGACTCGCTGCGTTCGCAGGTCATTTCCTACGCTTGGAGCTGAGTGAGGCCAGCTGATTCCTTCTGCTTCAGTGCCCTTTTGAGAGGAAAACGTGGCAAAAGGTGTTCCCTTTCTGGAAGGAAGGAGATTTAAAAACCATAAGCAAAATGTTTCCATGAGCGGTGCCTGCCGCAGTGATGCAGGGACATGTGGTTTATTTCTCTGGTCTTCTCTATGGGCTGGTCTTCTTAGCTAGGTGATATTAGCTCGGCATCCCATGTCTCCCCTATGAAGAAGGAGAGCTGGAAACATCTGTGCTGGGTGGAAACATTCCCACAGCAGCGGTTGTATCCTCTGCCTGGAGAATAACAGACATTTTATCTTAGTAAAACAAATGTAAAAAATCTAAAAATCTGTTTACTGGGAGGAGAGGTGAGGAAAAGATTTTCCATTAAGTTTTGATGCCAAATCATCTTTTCTAGTTAATTATACAACTACTCAAACAAATGGTCCACATGGTGCTTATCCTTCGGAGGTGGTCATGCTACGTAACATGCCTGTCAGGACACTGGGACATGCCAGGATATGCTCATTCAGAAGAAGCCATGTGTATGTAGGCAGAGAAGATACCTACCCCTGCCAAGAGCTTGGAGGGCTACCTCTGAGAGCAGGTGTTTGTAGTCATCTATTATTTTTCATGCCTGTTCTGCGGGGCTTCGTGATATGAAGAGCCACCTCATATACTCCTCACGTGACAGAAACCTGATTTCCCAGGAAAATGATGCCCACCCAAGGTTTAGATTGGCTTATAGCTGAACAAATGATCCTGCTGGCTCAGCAGTGGCCTACAGCTCCTTGTAGAATGAGCACCCAGAAAGCAGCCTGACCTTACTGCTGGTGAGGAGAAGACCAAAGCTAGGTTAGGCTGGAAGAAGAACATGGACTCCAAAAGATTTCTACATTAAATGTTAGGTCAACTCATCCAAATCAAATATTGTAAAAATAAACTATATAGATGCTACCTGTATTCTGCACCAAGAATTTAATGTACATTGCAAAAAAAAAAAAAAATCCACTCTTTCCTTTGGAGTGTGGCAGACATTGTATGACTGTTTCTGGACTGAGCTTATTGACAGATGAGGATATTAAACGGTTAAAAGGATTCTTTCATCTCAATGAATCCTCCTCTAGAAGAAAATAAACAAACAAGGTAAAACTGCCCAGATTGTGCTCCTACTTCGAGTCATGACAAGTGTTGTGACGGTGACTGCTGCCGCCACCCAGCTAAAGGACTGAGGCACTTTGTAAATCGAATTTCAAGTGCAGAGATTGGTTTGCGAAACCTCCTCGGCGTGGAGTCACAAGCTGTCAGAGTGTATTAGCATTATGTTACTGGAGTAAAAAGCAAAGCAAATTAAGATGTTTAACAGCTGAAATCTGAAACAAAATTGTGTTTAATGCTGAAAATCTTGTTAACATATTTTCAGGCTTCCCTTTCCCCAGATATTAAATCTCAGTGTGTGTTTGCAAGCATCTTTTTATCACACATAGAAACCTACTGCCGGAGAATAAGAACTACACACGACATATGGTAAGGAAGGGTATTTCACCCTGAATGCAAAAGCCTGTTCAGCGTTGCCGCAGCATACAGCGGCACACGGGAAGATTTTAAGGACCAGGGGACAAGCGCAGCTGGAATTCCCCGTGTCTCCGTGGTGACAGAAGGCATCGCATCAACAGCGGTGGGCCCAGCCTGAAGATTACACATGTTCTAGCGTTTAATGTAAGGAGTAATTTGAACACCCAAACTGTTTTTTTCTTTCATATTGGCTCCCACAATGAAAGAACCATTAAGGGGCTTAGTGATCTTCCAAGACTCTGCTTCCAACAGAAAATTGGCTCCTTCTCCTTGGACACAAGACTAATTTTTAATTGAATTTCGGGAGATGATGGATGTTGTACTTTATTCCAAGTCTATATGCTAAATTAACAAGGCTGTCTGCTTAGTTTCCTCTTTTGAAACCACATTGAGATGAGTTTCTGCTAATTCTCTTACACAGGGCATTAGACATGTGAACCGAGTCCTTATTCGAGAGCTGAAATAATAGACATTTTTGCCAAGGTTATTACTTTGGATAATAAATTGGAGCTGTGAGGCAGTGACAATAATTTGCTTTCTGAAAAAGACTTACTAGCCGAATTATTTCAAATGGAATAAAACTAAGCATATTATATGTTTTCACCAAAGTATTTAATAAAAATTATTAGTTAACACTTAAGAAGTCTATCTTGGAGCAGGAATCATTCCATTAATTCTGCACATTTAACATTTGGTTTTTTCTGTACACTCCCTTTGGTCACTTCGCAGATAACAGAAAGTCCCTCAGGAGTACACCAGACTGCAGAATATATTTAGGCTGAATTTGGTTAATTTATCCAGCTTTTTACATGTTAACAGGTGCCCTTGATAAGTTAAACATTCATTCTTGAGAAACACAGAAAAAAATGCCATGAAAGTACACGTTTTTCTTAACTCTGGCCACCACAGTAATATTTACGTACCACTGTATGTGAAGAAGATGCCTCGCAGAGGTAAAGCCATTGGGAAGACAATTTAGAGTGAAATTTTGGGCTGAACATAGAAAATTTGAAAGCAAAATTCTGACCAACTTGGGCAAAACCAGGAACCAGCTCTATTAAGTGTATGTATAGCTGTCTGCCAGTAGAAGCTGGGTTGTTTCTTGAAAATATTGGGGTAGTCCATCTTCTTCCAGGACAATGGACGGCAATGCTTGAAGAGGAATGAGCCTACAGCTAGGAAGGTCTTTGCATGGACACTTGTTCTTTCCAAATGGGAACATTTAAAAGCAGTCGTGTGTGTAATTTTAAAGTGGCCCAGGATAGCAATAAACAGTCTTAATGGTTTCCTTTTGGCAGCACAGGCCCAACTGACTTTCATACCTCGCAAGGAGCTTTTCAGATGGATTGAACAAGCTGGCCATGTGAATTGGGGTTTGCACTTAATTTATTGCAAAATTGTGGTTTTCCACTGAAAAACAACAACCAATGTGCAAATACAGCTGCCAGTGTCTTCATCAAGAGAAGATAAAAAACAGAGATCATGTTATCAGCTAATAAAAGCAACAGGCTGAAATAGTGTAGTTTAAATAGCTGAGTAATTTAAACATGGGCTTGAAAGAATAATATAACACATTCAGCAGAACTGAAAAACGGCCTTCCCAAAGGTGACACTGTGGAAAAGCATGTTCAGGTCTTTATCCAGATGCAATTATGTTTCCAAATTGTAGCCTATTAAATAAAATAGTAATAAAACACCAATTCTTTCTCATAGCCCTGTATTCCACATATATTTCAGTCCTAACCTGTGTCAGACACCAGTCTCATCCTAGTCCTCCCTCGTACAGAGGCTGCCAAAGATTTTCTTTCCTCTTTGTTAATGGTTTGTGCTACAACAGAATGACTCAGGACCAGTTTTAATTACGGTTGTAGCCTGAATGATCCTGCAGAGTATATCATTAGATCCCTGGAGAAGCTAATAGCTTATCTGTTCTGTGTAATTGTTCAAATCTTCCTTTCCATCGGTTTTCCATCAGTGACATCTCATCTGTTTGAGTTGTATGCTGGTGAGACAACTATGCAGCCCAGGACTCCTATTACCAAAAACCAAAAACAAAAAAAAAAATTACACTGTGGCAACCAAATAAGGAATTTTTTGAAGCTATTTCTTTAGAACAACAAATTGGTGTGGGTTTTTAAATACTGTATCCTCATGGAGCTGCACTGATTACCAGCAGCTGATACTTTTTTGTAGCTATTGTTTGTCTAAGTCAATGACACAAGTGAGTAAGCGGTTTGTGCCTCCCGACGCACTAACACAGAAAACTTATTTCTCCACCCTCTTGCAGGCAGTCGCTGAAAGCAAGCAATAAGTTTAGTATCTTTATTCAACACCCAGCAGTGTGGTTAATACTGAGTTTGTTAAACCCACGAATCCCAGCTTAATGATGCTGAACAAAGAGCACTAGTGGAGCACCTCCACTAAAAGCAAGTTTTTCTTTCACAGCTCAGTGAAGTAGGAGGCGGTGGGTCTGCCAGCAACGCAGCGTTGTCAGCATCAGTGGGGGCACCCGGGCGTTTTGAGACCTGTCATCGCAACCCTTCAAAACGGGTGGCAGTTTGGTGGCAGGGTGGAAAGAGAGGGTCCAGGTGCTCACTGCAAAGAGAACTTCTGGGAGGAAAAATTGTTCAAGGGCAATTAATAACCTCAGCGAGCAAACAGGTGACATGCAAAAGTGGCTTTGGTGCACAGTGTGGCACTGGGCTGGGCATCCCCTGGAGCCTCCTGGCTATTTCTGGGTGGATGGAAACTGGTTGCTGTGAGAGAAGAAGTAGTTATTATGGGAGGAATAAATTGCATTTCTAGGTCACCTGTCCCTGAGAAAGGTTCAGTATGCTTCAAAGGGCACATGTCTCAGCTTTTACCTCTGCGCAGAAAAATTTGGGAGGCATATCAGGATGAGGTGGGAAAAGATGACTCCCCATTGGATAGCAGGATGGTCTCAGCTGAAAGCCATGCTCTTTTCTGCCTTTCTCACCACGCTGAGAGAGCCTAAGGTCTGTGTGACCCTCTGATATCCTTCTGAGAAAACACATCCCTTCTGCCTAACTTATCACTGGGAGGAAGTGGAGACCACATAATCCAAATTGTTCAGGGAAATGCGAAAGAAATACACAGATGAGCTTTTCAAGCTGACGGCTTTCATTCAATTGGTCTCTAATCCTCGTATACTGGCAACACTGGGGGGTATTGCCATTTTGGAGTATTTACCCCCAGGCCTTAACAGATTTTTCTTTTTCTTTAAAATTATCAAGGTGATTTACCCACTAAAGCTACTTTCATTCCTTTATGGAAGTGACAAGGTCAACACAGAGCTCCTCTTGTCTGTCTGGAACTCTGCTCAAGAAGACTCTTCAACTTCACCAACAGTTTTCATGTAGACAAGCCCGAAAGTGAAAGAGCAGTGACCTCAGCACTGGCAGGGAATTAACTCTATAATCTAATAGGGTTTCTTTTTCCTTTTCTAAATAATGGGATTCTATTAGACCAAACTCTAGTCTCATCTTAATGGTAATTTATTGTGTAGCATATCTGAATTTTGCCTTTTATAAATCATTGAGAATTACAATATATAGTTATATAATTGAATCTTCTCTTGTATCATTAATATTTTTCATTGTTTAGAGAAACCCCTTTTCGTTCAGAACTCACACGTAACTGGGCTTAGAAATTACAGGGGTTTTAATATGCCTGGTGTTTAAGTGATTAAATATTTTCATTTTTAAAATTTTTACATATTTTGTAAAAAATATTTAAAAGTAAAATACTTTAAAAGGATTTTATGCTTATGAGATTTTGTACAAATGATCCTGGAAAATTTTAAAGACAAATCTGACTGTAAGTTTATGTATATATCCAAAATCTAAAAAAAAAAAAAAAAAAAAAAAAATCCCATGATCTTTGAAAGGAAATAATTAAGGATAATTAATTCTTGCATTGACATTTAAATGTACTCGTGGTATGCACCAGTGAAAGTATTGATCAGTGAAAGTAATCAGTAATAATAAGAAAAATTAATCACTTTTGCAGATGTATTTTACTTCAGCCATGGAATGTACTTTGGCCAGGATTGGAGCTGACCATGTGAATATAACAGGGACTATTACTCACCAAAAAAGACAATGAAGAAATGTAAATGAAGCAAATTTGGGAAGCCATGCTTTCATTTGCTATTAGAATGTAGAAATACAGTGAGTGATGTACAGCTTAAAACTTGTGATCTACAGTTTATAAACCCATTTCTGGTACTGATCAGCAGCAGGTGATCTAGAAGAACACACAAGAAATCTTTCGGGGGAAACTAATTGTTAAAGGTCTCATCCTCAGTAAGTAGAGATTGGCTTACACCTTGAAATAGATGGGTTTATATCAGAAATCTTCCAGAATCTTTTATTAACACAGACAGTACTGGCTGGATATCCTTACTGAAGAGCTCATTTTTATGCAGAATTTAGCTAAAATCTTGACCTTGACAAAATCTTCTGGCCACGAGTCTCAGTTTGATTACCTAGTGATTGGGAGTATCTCCCTTTGCCAGTTTTAAACTTACTAGGGCAGGAATGGAATGCTCCCACTGTTATATGTTATCCTAGTGAGGTTTTTTTTAGCTCCTAACCAACACTAGGAGAGAGCTTGAGTGATGTGGTCACTGAAAGGTGAGATTAAATGGGTAAAAAAGAAAAGTGTGTAATTTAACTTCTCCAGCCTCATCAGTATGTTAGTATTCATATATACATAACCTTATCCAGTACAGCACACCTCCTTGTTAACACAAATAATTTTTCCATCTCTCTTGAATGATGCATGCCCTCGATCATTCTTGCCACCTTTCTGTGAATGCCACCAGGTTTGGTAGTCAATGAATCAGCCCAGAAATATTTGAGGAGTACTACATTTCCAGTGGGAATTGAATACGTTGGGAGTGAAGGGCTTACATGTCCATCTAGTGCATCCTCTTTTTCTGCAGCAGGGAAAAACCGCCCACACCATGTTTATCTAACTTTTTGTCTCCGTAGAGATATTCCTAGCGATAATTAGATCTGTGTGTTTAAAGCATCACCATTCTAAAATACACTGTCATGTAATGCATTACAAGCACACGCAGTAGCAGTAGATATGGTCTTAACTACCGCGCTTTCTTCCAGATGTGAGAAGACCATTGTTAAAAATGAAGAGACACTTGCTTTGTAAAGAAAGTGCGTAACTCTGGAATTCAAGTGAGAGGGGCTTCCTTGGATGCTTGCATCCTGGATGTGGTGGCATTTTGTTTGCAGTGTTGACCTATGGAGATTCCTGAACTGCTTATTTTCAAAGCTCAGCCCTTTTAGTAACCTTTTTAAAGATAATACAGCAAGAATATTTTGGTAGCTGTTTCTAGAAACAGTTCAATATTGTGAAATCAATACAGGGCCAGAAGCTTTTGAGTTGTCCTGACAGAACTGCTTTGAGGAGATTATTTTGAACTATGACGTCAGACTCTTTAGGTAAAAAAAAAAAAGTAAGAATAACCCACAGCTTGTGACAGCCCATGGAATATATCTTTGCTGACCTCCACTAACACCACGATGATAACCTTGAGTGGGAATTAAACCTTCAGCTTTGTAGCAACTCTGCTGTTTCTCCCTCTGCTCTCCCGTACTGTCTGCAAGCTGAGGCAAAGCAACCAAGGACTCGCTGAAGCTGAATGGTCTTCTACTTGCCTTGGTTCTCTGGAAGAGAGTCCTACAAGCCCAAGGAGGCCACTGAGGTGGAAAGCTGCACAGACCATCCCAGTTGGAAAACATGAAGGCCAGGCAATGCTGAGCCAAATCCAGCATGCTTATGGTTACCCACAAGAAGGCAGGTGGAGGTAGCACTGGCCAGAGGTTATTCCTGGCTCTGCCTGGAAATGAGCATCAGAAGGTAACTGCTAGGTGTTGGCACTGGCTCTCTGTGGTCTGGGAAAGTGATGGCAGTTGCTGGAGGTACATGGACTCCGTGGTTCCTGGCCTAACTTGGGACGGGTGAGCTGCCTCCCTCTGCTCTTCAAAGGATAAATGGGTTTTTAACAGCCCTGAATGCATGGGTGTTTGTGGCTATATTCTGGGGCAGGGACTGACTACTGTGAGCACTCTCTTAGGAGGTTTAAAGAAGTGGATTGCCTTTTCAAGGTGATGAGTATCCACAGCTCCAGCTGGGAGCTCTGGGTGCCCCATACCTCTGAAACAAGACACCAAAGCTTTCCCAAATACCACATCCATATGAGATTTCTCTTAGCCACTGGTTTTGCAGCCTCCTGTCACTGCTCTTCATTAGCCAAACAACCACAGCTACTCATGAACTTTGTGCTTGGTTCCCAGGATAGATTTTCTCCTTAGCGGAAATTAATATATTGATTCATTTTCTATAAACATCTTTCTGTGAAATGATACTGAAGTTAATGCTTCTGAAGACACAATATGTATGTTATGCCTGTTGGCAGAGGCCTTAATGCCGATGTTAGGTTTTGGACTCCTAGAAAGGCATAGCTTCTCTCACTTACAATTCCCAAGACTGTTTTGAACTTTTGTCTAATACTGTCCATAAACTTTATACATTATTCTTCTGAGCTGTTTGAAACAGCAAGAGATGTATCGGCATTCCCTTGCTGCTTCTCTTTCAGAAAGGAATGGGAAGAGTTACAGCCTCAGCCTGCAACAATAGCGTGAGATAATATTCCTTTTCAAGTGCAGATATTTTAATTTCCTGTTGATATAATAATAATAATGATCAGCCCAAAAGTTGTTTCCCTCTCTCCAAAGGAAATTTCCCACCTAGGAAATGGCAGCATGAGCTTCATTTTCACAGCTAAAGTTTCTTGAGCTGTTTCTGGGTGAATTCCCCACAAATTGAAAAGATGAGTTTCCTCTCAAATCATTCCTTAGCCCACTTGATGACCTCTTGTTCAAAGTACAAGGTGCAAAGTTGCTTTTCTAGGGTGGAGCCATATTTTAGTAGCACCCTGGATGAAGCCGCCAGTTCATTTCATAACAGTTGACAGGTAACGACTTTTAAAGGACCAAATGAAACTGGTGACAGAAGCAGAAGGCTTCATCTCCCATTGTAATACAGCCTTCATAGCACTGCTCTGCTCTATGGATGATGAGGGTAGTCTACAGATTAATGATTCACACTGAATGTGTAGCAAGAGTTACAGACAGGTACTAGTTTAGTTGGTGTCTAAGAACTAATGGTGACTTCGTGTCCCATTCCTCCCTTGTACAGTGGGGACCCTTCCCGTGTGAGGAGACCCCAGACTTTGCCTTCAGAAGGAGCTCACACTTCAGGCCACAGCAGTAAGCTGCTGGCCCTGGCTGGAGTCAGGCTGGTCAGGGAACTCCTGTGAGGTAAATCTATTAGCGCTTTCAGCAGTGGCAAAAAAGGTGAGAGGAAAAGAGGATTTAAAAAAATTTTCTAATGAACCACAGGCACTTTTCAAGACACCTCCTTTTCCCACTGGTTGATAGTAGTCTGATAACTTTATTAAGTAAGTGCAGCTATGTAGAGATTGAACTATTTAGACACACTTGCTTCTCAGGAAAACAGATTGTTTTCATTAATTTTAGTTTTTATGTATGCCAGCTACATATCCTTCAGTAGCAAAATTAATGTTTGCATTGTCATGCATCCATCCACTGGGAGACTCATACTACAATCAGGAATTACTTTTTCTGTTCATTTATTGGAGACAAGAAAGGGAAAGTGTGTGCAAGAGCCACCCCAGAGCCAAATTCGATGTTAGACCTGAATTCCAAGTCATGGCATTTGAAAGAGCAGACAATTAAACATTTGAGTTGCTTCAAACACACAATGTGAATTTACCATTGAACTCTTCAAGATACAGTATGTGTTCGTATTGAAGTTGTGTTGGATTCTTAATCAAATTGCTCTTTACTTGAACAACATGAGGGGGTAAACCCAACAAAAATAAGAAATCTTACCCTCATTTCTGTACTGGAGCATCTTTTGACTTGTTAGGTCCTTCTGCCGGGATCACTTTGTCTTGTGAACCCCGGAGCATCTCTCGGCATTATGGAGCAGCTTGCCCATTTGGCCTTCACCAGTACCACTGGTAATAAGCCATTTGGCATCCTCTTCCTGCCTGGTCTCCCACTGGGTACCCCGTGGCCCTCCTAGCTTCTGTGCTTGTAAAAGTCAGCAGCAATCCTGTAGATTACTTACTTAATTATTGCTCCTTGTCAAACTTCTGCCTTTGGAGAGAGGCAGGAGAAAAAAACTTCACGTATTTTCAAACCATCCATTTCTTTGTGACTGAGCAATCACGAAGGCTGATGAATGAACCATTCTGACTGATCTGCCACGGGCACACTGATCCTGACCAACGGTGGGTGCCCTATGCCTCAGGCCTCCCACGGTTCCCCGCACTGTGGAGGTGACCAGAACATGGAAAGTAGTGGCTTGGAAAAGGATTTGTGGGTCAGAGGGAATAAGTGACAGAACAGAAGTTTCCAAAAAGGATTGATTGTAAGCTTGTATATATAAGTGGAAAATTGTGATCAGAAATAGAGAGGTGATCCTAGCTCTGTATGAACTATTAATGAGAGTGAGACCTCAGTGTTTGGTACTGTCCTGATATCCTGATATAAAGCAACTTCAGAAACACAAGAGAGTGGTTCCAGCTCTGGAAAAGATTGTAAAAGTTTGAGCCTTAGGGAGTGTGAGAGATGTAAAGGACACAGCCTATTTAGTTTATCAAGAAGAAGATAGATCAAGATACAAATCAATTTACAGTGTAGTAAAATTAAGGGAGAGAAAAGATCTAGCAGACATGTAGCAGGGTCCATTGCTTAGAAACTGAAGCCCTCATATTAGAAATAAAACCAAAGTTTTAACAGACAAAGTAGTGAATCGTTGGGAAAAAAAAAATACCCAAAAAAGTAGCGCATTGTCATCTCTTAATGTTTTCAAATCACGACAGCGTGCCATAAAATGGAAGCTGATCATCTATCATCTTCGCACAGCAAGGCCTGACCAGGATTCATACCTTTACATCACCCTCGCCTGGCTGGTTGGTTTACTGGTAACACAGGTCTCGCCTTCTCTAAGGGCTCAGGGTTCCGTTCAGCCATGGTGAAGCAGATGGACCGAGCTCGGCAGCTTCTGCAGCAGGAAACTCTTTCTACGTAGATCACTATTAGCAGAGCTGCACTGCAGTCCACAGCTGGCTAATTCCTAGAGACAGTCCATTTACCTTAAGCAAAGATATTCTTAGGTTATGAAATGACTTTTGGAAGAAAAAAATAAAAATGACAAAAGCTACCCACATTGTAACAAAACATATATTCAAGAAATACATACTGAGTTTTTTACCTCCAGAAAACAGACTGCGTATTTTATTGCAGCATTTTAAACCCGATTATTGGAGTATTTTTATTGGCGAAACAGCACTTGTCCCATTTTTCCTGGCTCCTTTAACTGTGCTCTCGGCGGTGGCACCCTCTCCCCCAGCACGCCGGCCGTGCGGAGGAACGCTTTTGCCACATTTGCTTCTCAGCCAAACCCCCAAACAGTCTCTTTTGTTTTTTTCTTTTTTTCCACTGACTCTGCCAGAGTCAGAGAGAGTTCATCGCCCCGGCACTCCCGCAGCTAACCCGCAAGTGCCCCGGCTGCGGGGCCCGCCCCGGGAGGCGGCACCGGGGTGCGCTGCAGCCCCGGGGCGCCCCGGCTCTGCGCGGGGGCGGGGGCTGGCCCTCCCCGAGGGGGTTTGGTGGAGCTGGATGCCCGCTCGTCTTGGCGAGGCCGGCTTTCTGCTGCTATCCCGTGCCCCGCGGGCGTCTGGCGTGTCGGCCCGCTGCCCGCTCCCCGCGGGACAGGGCCGGGCGAGCAGCGCGGGAGCCGTCGGGGCCGCGCCGCCGGGGCTCCGACTCCGGCTGAGCGCTACCTCGGCCACCGGCTGCCTCCCGCTGCCGGGCGGTAAAAGCAAAGCGAGTCCCCAGGTGTGAGGCCGCTGGAGGACTCCCGGTCCGGGTGGGAACAGAGCCCACGGCCGCGATAGTCCCCGCGGACGGACCCCCCCCCGCCCTGCGCTCGCTATGAGCAGAAGAACCGTTTGCGTAAAGCCGCAGACCTCTAAAGCCAATTTTGGCTTCCACTTTAGCTGGCGAAAGGGTTCAGCCGACCTGCAGGATCCTTTATCCGCTGACAAGCTGCAGACCTGTAGTTTATGTCTCTTTTTTTTTTTCTTTTTTTTTTTTCCTTTTTTTTTTGTTTTACGGATATCGCTTAATATTGGCCATCTCCGATTTTCGAGGTAGCGACAAAAGGTCAGATGTGACGCATCTTCCGCCCTCCCCTCCCCAGTCAGCTTGTTTGCAAATAATTAATAACGGCACAATTAGGCAGTAATGATGGGACCCGCAGTTTTGGTCTTCCTGATGGTAGCGCAGATTAAAAATAATGCCGCCGAGCCCATCTCCTTTTGATGACTCAGTCCAGCTTCTCCGATGTGCACCTTCAATTTTTGTTAGAAAAAAAAACGAGCCGCCCCCCCCCCCCCCCCCCCCCCCCCCCCAATAAAGCCCTAACAAGAAGTCATAAGGGCTACGGTGCTATATTTGCTTTTGGGTTTTATTATCAACAATCAATTAATGGTACACTTTTGGAAAACTATATGCACATGTAGAAATATTTCCCCTTTTAAATAGAAGCATTCATTTTAACCACATATAAATAAATCTGAAAACCCTGAACATAATTTATGACGATTATGCTCACAAACATATTCCAACAGGTAGGGAAAAAAATAAAATAAATGAGACGACATGCAACCGATAACAAAAATAGATATCATTGCCTGAACCTGGTCTCTCTAAACGCAAAGGAAACCGAATCCGTGAGAACCTTTTTTCTCCATAAAGACACGCCATAGAGACTACGAGAAGGGAAAACATTATTTATACGGTCAACTAGACAAGTCTGTACTGATATTAACACTATACAGTTGAGTCACAGAACACAGTTGAAGAAAGACACGGAAAAAGAGAAAGCATACCTGTCGACATTCAACTAAGAGCTATAGCTTGTGCCTTTTAAAATAAAATTAGAAAACCCTAACGGAGATGCCTAAAAACTGCGTGAACCGGGTAATAATAATAATAATTAATAATAATTAATAATAAATACAAGCCGTCCGCCGTGAGGGGCGCCGGCCCTGCAGGGGCCGGATCCGCGGTGCGGGAGCGGCGGCGGCCGCCGGCCCAGGGCCGAGCCCGGCGGGGCGCCGGCGGCGGCGGCGGCGGCAACGGAGAGACCCAAGACCGAACCGGGGGACAGTGACACCGGACAGCGGAGCAAGAAACGCCCCCGGGCGCGGGGCCGGGGGGCGGCAGGGGGGTGGCGGAGCGGGGGTGGAGTGGTGGAGAAGACACTTTGTCGCTCGGGCTGACTGTGAGAAGGAGCTTAGAAAAAAAAAACCCCACGGGCGGGCAGGGCGCCCTCCCCCGCCGCCGGGCCGCCCGCGGGCGCTGTCTCCGCGGCCCGCCGCCGCCTCCGCTCCCCCGGCGGCCGCAGCCCCCCTCCCCCGCCCCAGCGGAGGCGCTGCGGGGCCGGCCCCGCCGCCGGGCCGGGGGCGAGGGGAGCCGGGCGCGGTCCGCCGTGGGGGCGCGGGGTCCCTGCCCCGCGGAGCCCGGCGCAGCCCGGGCCCCTGGTCATTACTATGGGCGGGCGGCGGATACTAATGAGCGGGAGGGGCCGCCGCCGCCGCCGCCGCCGCTCAGAACATGCCGCTCTTGACGAGGCTGCCTTTGGTGCCGCCG